>NC_077229.1:101693106-102349177 GCF_027887165.1 Monodelphis domestica
AATCAAGGAGGAATATAAAGGAGGTATACAATTAGAGAGCTAAGGAAAAGGTAAGACTATCTGTCTCTAGAAGGAGAGAGGAAGGAGGTGAAAGGGGTTCCAAAGAGTGAGGGAAGAATAAGAGGAATATATTCCGCCCAATCTAGTAGACAAAGGAACAGACAGCTTCTTAGAGAAGTGGACAATAGAGAATGAAAAAGATGACTAAAGCTGCCAAGTTTTTAGTGAGCCCACAGATGGCTTAACCAGAAGGCCACAAAGGACTCAAGGATGGTAACAATGAGTTAGCCAATGGTCCAGAGTGGTACAATGGCTATGGTAAACTGGGTAGTTTAAGGGGTGTGGGAGTTGACAGAAGTTTGACTAGATCAGTGAGTGGTGATGATTAGGATGGTATTGGAGGTCACAGGGGTTAGGGTTGGGGTGAGGTTGGCCAGGATTGTGAGTGGTAGGAAACCAGATAGTAAATAGACACCAGGGGCTAGGGAGAAGGTCAGTGTGGTAGATAAGTGGTGATGGGTTGGACAATAGTTGGGTCCAAAGGGGCTGGAAAAAAAGTTTTTTTTTTCTTTTTCCAAGATGCTAATGACTGACAGTGAGCTAAACAGACCCTGGAACCATGGAGCCAGGAGGGGTTTGACCAGAATAGTGAGCAGTGGTGAGCCAGATAGAACTGAGTCTCACTCAGTGCCCCATGAAGCTGTTCAGCCATGACAATAACCAACAGTGAGACAGATGGTGTAGGGGACCAAGAGTCTTGGAAAGGTTTTGGCCAGGATTATGAGTGGCCGAGTTGGATGACATTGGGGCTCCTGGAAGGGCTTGGTTAGTATACCAACTAGCAGGAAACAGACCCAGAGTAGAAGGGATTATTGATGTTCTGAAAAGAGAAAGTGAGTGGAAAGGTTTCACCAAAGTTTCATGTTCAAAGGAAAGAAGCAGCAGGCCTTCATTAACCTCAGTGAAGCCCAGCAGACTAGAAATCAGCAGGGTTGGATGCTTAAGGTCACAGATCCCCTACTAAGAGGTGAAGAGCAACTGCTGGTGGCAAGGGCTATGGGCAATGTTTCCTCAAAGACAAGGATATCCTTGGGAGAACTTTGAGACAACGTGTGCATTGGGTTGAATGACTTGGATTTTTGAATTGAATTCTGTCTAAGCTATCTACTTTTTCTTATTTTCCTTAGATGGGGGAAAGAGGGAAGGAGCTGTCTAGCACTCACATCCCATGATTTCACCAACAGGTTTCACAATTGGCTAAGAATGAACTGTGATTGGAGAATGGACAAATGATAATGATTCAGGCTATTCATGTTGGCCAGTCTTGAAATAGAAACTGGAAGTTTAAGATTCCATTGTCTCCTGGGCCTAGGAAGGAGAGATAAGTTCCCTTCTGAGAGGGAACCTAGGATAACCAAGCTGGGTCTGTACATCACTTAGGAAGTTTAAGCGCTTTCTATTTTATCTCAATGTTTAGTGAACCTCTTATGGTTTATCATTTTCCAATCCTTATATTCTTTTTTTCTAGGGTAGATAAACTCTAGAAAAATTCTCATATCTTAGACTAGAGCATGCAGAGATAGACAGGAGAAGGAAAAGAGACTGAATGCTAGAAGCACTGGATTCCAAAAATGATGGTGGGGTCAGTGGCAGAAGAATGGGGAAGGGAATTAGGATGACAGGTGACGGAGTCCAAGGAACCAAGTAGTTTCAGGGACCAAAGGAGTTCAGTGCTTTGAGATAGGACTTAATCATAAGGAAAGACTTAGAAAGTCATGAAAGGGGAAGCCTTAGGGCCAAAGAAATGGAATCTCTTGGAAGCAATCTCAGATCAACATGATATAAGGCTGAACTTTTCCCTCTGAGAAGAAGAGAGATAGTGAGTTCCCAGTGACTGAAGTCTTCAAGTGAACTTAAATGACTATTTATTGGAGATGCTGAGGAGAGGAATCTTGGTATAGTCCAAGTTGGACTAGAAACCATCTGATGTCATGCCTGATGCTAAAATTCTGTGCTCGTATGATTCTCTGCTCTCAAGGTGGAGTTGGGAATAGAGGGTGAAGATGAAGATGAAGTTCTACCTCTGATGGGGCTGACCTAGGGGAGAAGAGTCAGTTGGGAGTCAGAGTGGATAGAAAGATGCACTTGGAGTCAAGAAGACCTGATCCTGCCTTAGATATTTAACTAGTTGCATGATCTTGGGGAAGTCATTTAGCCTCCTTTGGCCTCAGTCTTTTCATCTATAAAATGGAGACAATAATAGCACCGACCTCATGAATTTTTTATGTATGTATCAAATAAGGTAATATATGTAAAGCATTTTTCAAATCTTAGAGCTTCATGTACATTTGTATTTCTAAAAATATAGAAATACACCATTTATATACTGGCAGTTATTATTGTTATTGTTATCCTTATTAGTCCAACTCTAAACAAGAATTACCCACTCCATGGGTTGGAGCAGCTGCTGCCCTGAGTCAGAGAAAATGGAATGGAGTAAGATTGGAAAGGGCACAAGCTAGGAGAAAAAGTTATAAGGCTTAGCTCCCAAAACTGATCTAATCATGCAAGAGGCCTCTGGGGGTCTGTTGCACAGCTACAGGTGGGTGGGAAGTGACCAAAGGCAAAGATACTCAGAGAGGACCCTGAGCAAGAAAAGAGACCAGGAAGAAAGAAGTGTTTATCATCCTTTACGCCTAGGACCTGGTCATCATTTCTACCAAGCCAGTGATGGGAAAGCTACGGGTGGACCTCAGAGAAAAGCTCAAATAGAGGCTGTGCTTGGAAAGCTGGGAGTACTTCACGAAGGTGCCAAAGGGGAAAAGTTTTGTGGTTAACTGGGGGTCTGGACCTCAAAAGAGGTTAGGATGAGAGGTGGAGGAAAGGGAAAACTGAATTGGAACATCACCCACTGGCTGATGAACATCCTTCAGATATTGTTCCAGACAGATAGAAAGATGGGCTGGGGTAGGACATCCAAAGCCTGGAGCCACAGTGGATAAAAGAAGTCTCCTCATGCATTAATCTCCCAATGCAGAACAGGCCTGGGGGAAGAAATCTTAAGAGTCAAGGACCAGAAGTACAGACTGAGAGCAATAGCACACGCCGCATGCTGCCAAGGTCCTGGCTTAGGGCTGATACCCAGAGAGGAGCAGGGAAACAGGTTTGGGGAGGGGTGGAGCATCCCACCTTGTCTGGCAACAGAGCTGGCCCCAGTGTCCCTGGGGCTAGGGGGATGGAAGGTAGGCTCTGGCTGTGGGTGGAGAAGGGCCTAGGTCTGCTGTTCCATATGCTATATGTAAACTTGGGAGGGGATCTTGTGTGAGCATTTCCCAGCTCTGAGGCTGGGCGTCCTGGCAGATTCACATCTCTCCTGGCATCAGTGGAGACAGACTAATTGGTGGGAGGGAACATTGGTTCTTGAAGTTGGTGGGAGGATCTGGGAGAAACTCTGACCTCAAAAGAGAAAAGGAAGGCAATTAAGTCTGGGTAAAGGTACAGGCCTGTGGTGAGGTCAGGCCAGAAGTCCAGAAAAAGCAAGGGTCTCACCAGCCCCACCAGCTGAGGAGCTAATATGGCCAGAGCAGGGCAAGGTCAGGAGAAGACTTCCATGTCCTGGGACCAGATGATTCTTTTCCCAAGTGTGTTGTGTGCATGCTTTGCTGGCTACTAAAGAAAGACCTTTAACTATCTGGAAGCTCTTTCAGAAGCCCAACCTCCCTCTAGCAATACACCCAAGGAATGGAAAAGACCATCTGGGACATGATGGCAGCAAGAGAAAGTCTAGAAGAGAACAGATTCTAATAGCTGCCACCAAGACAAGACTGAATAGAAGTAAAAATGGTAGAGAAAAGGATATGAACCCAAGTCCTGGCTTGATCACACACACTGAGACCTCCCTAGATTTTCAGCTGTTTTTTTCTCACCTCCTCCAGGTGCTGGGTAGCAGCCTGTAGCCGGTACTGTCTGTCCAGGGCCTTGAGCCATAGTTGCTGCCAGCGTTGAAGGAGTCGGGCTCCCAGGGGGCTCCGAGGCTGTAGCTCCAGGAGTGGTACCAGGGGGCCTGGTGGGGCCTTTCCTGTACCTCTCCTCCCTGGGGCGAAGGTGGTGAGGAGATGGAGGGAAAGGAGATGTTATCATACTGGGAACCAGCAGGGCAGTGGGGGTAGAGTGAGCCCTCAGTCTGCCTAAGTAAGCCCCTTTTCCCCATACAGAGTGGGATGAAAGGTATAAGAAACCTTCAGAAAAGAGGCAGTTCCCCAGGGAAAAACTCCCACCTTAATTTATAGGCTCTGTTCATGAGGACTCTAAGTCAGAAAGGGACATGGCAGTAGTTAGACACTCAGAGAAGAGTGGTAGGTTTCAGGGTAGAAGGGTATTGGTGCCACTAGCAAGGTAGGAGGGTATTGGTGCCACTGGCAAGGTAGGAGGGTATTGGTGCCACTGTCAAGGTAGAAGGGTATTGGTGCCACTGGCAAGGTAGGAGGGTATTGGTGCCACTGGCAAGGTAGGAGGGTATTGGTGCCACTGTCAAGGTAGAAGGGTATTGGTGCCACTGGCAAGGTAGGAGGGTATTGGTGCCACTGGCAAGGTAGGAGGGTATTGGTGCCACTGTCAAGGTAGGAGGGTATTGGTGCCACTGGCAAGGTAGGAGGGTATTGGTGCCACTGTCAAGGTAGAAGGGTATTGGTGCCACTGGCAAGGTAGGAGAGTATTGGTGCCACTGGCAAGGTAGGAGGGTATTGGTGCCACTGTCAAGGTAGAAGGGTATTGGTGCCACTGGCAAGGTAGGTGGGTAGTAGTGCCATTGTCAAGGTAGAAGAGTATTGGTGCCATTGTCAAAGTAGAAGGGTATTGGTGCCACTAGCCAGATGAGAGTCACTCAAGAAGTCATGTCAGGGGGAGGGTTCTCACTTGGTGGAGGTTGTGGGGGTACTGGTGGTGATGGCTCCAGCCTCCTCTTGCAACTTCTCATGGCTGCCTCTACCTCTTGCTGCTTTCTGCTCAGTTCTTCAGTGAATTCCTATATATGTGTAGAAGGGGCCCAGGAGAAGTCACAAGGCATTCCCTTCTAAATAGGAGTGTTCCAGGAGGGGAGGAGAGGGCCATGGGGATGGGAGAAACTTCCATCTCTTGAACACATCCCACAGAAACCTTTTAGGAAAAGGGGAGGCTATTCCAGGGCCCAGATGAGAGCTCCCAGAAAGGTCTGGGGAAGGACCCTCACCATGTGCTGGCTTGACAGATCTGCCAGCAACTGGATGTCCTCAGGCAGGGGTTCCTGGTCTCGAAGGCTCAATGCCTCCTCAGCAGAGGCAATCCAGTCCAGTAGGCGGGCCAGCTCCTCCCGCTCAGTTGCCATAGTGGCAAGCTGGTCAGCTACCCGTTGGCCCTGTTGCTGTGCCCAGCCTAGCACCTGTATTCAGGAGCAATGGAAGAGAGCAGGGTCAAAAAGGGAGAGGCTAAGGGATTAACTGTGGGCAAGAGTTTCAGTTATGGTCAGAAATGGGCCAAGCCAGAATCTGGCATGAGATAGGAGATCCTGGCCTGAGTGAAGATCAGCTTGTAGAGCAAGGGAGTCACCCCACATCTCTACAAGATGGAAGGACCTCTCCATATAAGGACGCTTTCTGAGGGAATCCCTCTAGGGTATGATTTCTTAGCTTGGGACTGATTAATTTATTTTATTTTATTTTTGAACTTATTTTTTAAATTGAAAATTTTTATTTAATTAATTTAGAATCTTTTTCCATGGTTACATGATTCATGTTCTTTCCCTCCCCTCCTCCCCCCTACCCCCTATAGCTGATGTGCAATTCCACTGGGTTTTGCATGTATCATTGATTTTGAACTTATTTTAACAAGTATTGTGATAAATGTATTTTAATATAATTGGTTTTCTCCATAATCCTATGTACTGTATTTTATGCATTTTAAAACATGATTCTGAGAAGGAGTCCATAGGCTTCTAAGCCTGCCTATGAATGCCAAAGGGGTCCATTACCCAAACAAGGTGAAGAAGCCCTATCCTAGGTCTTCCCTCCCAAGGTTGGAAGAGGTGAGGCATGTGACATGAGGACTAGCTTTATGTACTCAGTGGGCTATGACACACCCTTGACTCATTCATATTGAGCTACTTGCCTACCAAAACTACCAGATCTTTTTTATACAAACTATTGTCTAGCTCTACCTCCCTCATTCTCTATTTGTAAATGGAAGAAGAAAAATCGGATTTTGGCAGACATGGAAAACCTGCTTGTATTTCCTCATTATTTCCTTGGGGGAGATATTAGATAGCCAGTTATGGAATCACAGACTCTCTGAGTTGGAAGGGACCTTAGAGGGCTTCTAGTCCAAGCAATACCTGACCAAGGGGTGAGGAGAGGGACTATGGGATCTGTAATCAGGTTGACTCATTTGGAGGATGAATTTAAGGGGTTTAGGTAAGGAAATGATGTAGGATTGAGGTAATCAGGGCTGAGGATTACAGGATTCCTCTACTCTATCTGCAGGCTCTTGGCTGTCCCATCAACATTGGACACATACAACCTATCCAAAATGGAGGTGTTGTGGGGACCTATGAGGGCTGTAAGATTTATAGAGTTTTCTACGATAAGGCTGAGGAGAAGAGAGTTGTGGGGTTTGAGGTTTGGGGTCAAGAGTTAGGGTGGGAGTTCATGCTATAGGTCTGAATGCTGTGGGTTGAAAGACTGGGAAAGGGGTGGGAAGGGTTTAGGCTATGGGACCACTCACTTCATGGAAGCGACTGGAGATGTTGCTGAGCCAGGAGCGGACCGGGATGACAGCATCAGGATGGCAGCTACTCAGAATCTCTTCTCCCAGGGATGTGATACAGTCCAGCTCCAGCTGCTGGCACTGCAGACTTTGCAGCAGCTCCTGTAAGTCCAGCCCAGGTCAGCCCATTGCCTATCAGATTGGCCGTGAGGCCCTTCTTGCCAAAGAGTTGGGAGATGGGGATGATGGAGAATGAGTAGAAAAATGAATTGAGGATGGAGTTAAGGAATGAACAGAATATGGAATAGAGGATTTGGTTGGACCTGGAGATAGGGTTCTGGAATGCAGTTGGGAATAGGGGTGGGCATTTAGACTGAGGAAGGGATTAGGTTAGAGGGGAGGGGAGTTGAGGAAAATGAACTGGTGACAAGGATGGGGATAGGAGTGGACTTTAGGAATTAGGGAAGGGAGGCTAGATCTTGTTTGGGGATAGAAGAAAGGATGGACTGGAGATCTGACCTGGAGCTGGTTCTGATAGTCCTCAGTGGCTCCCTCCTCCTCTGGGAAAGGTCCTAGTTTGAGAGTTTTCTCAGCTTCAGATAGATGTTCCAGGAAACCTTGAATCAACCTGTGGAACTCCTCAGCCTGAGAATGAGGAGTGGGCATGAGTGGGGAATGTTAGGAGCACTCAAGTAAGCAGTCAGGCTCCCTGCCCTTTAACCCCTCTCTGTTTCCAGCTCTCTGATCATACAAATACAGTATTCTTTACATTCCCTCACCTATCCCCCAACCTAGAGTGATTCAGTTATCCAAGTCCCCTGAAAGGTCCTGGAGCAGAAGCAGGAGCCGAGATTACCTCCCTTTCCCCTCTTTGAGGGTTCTGTCCCCACCTGGCGCAAGGCTTCCTCAAGCCTTGCCTGGCGAGCCAGAGAAAGGTGGCACACAAGCTCCCATCGCTGTCCCAGTTCCTCCATTTGTCGATGTAGCCATTGGGAATCAGCACTGCTGCTGGCCTGGGTCAGCTCCCGGATGGAGCGCCGAAGGAGGCGGACACAGCCTGCTCTTCTGCCCAGCTCCTTCTGGAACACCTAGGGGAAGGAGGAAGAAAGCTCTGTTATGTTTGGGAACTTTAAGCTGTCTCTGGGAGCTAGCTGAGCTAAATGACACTGATTTAGAAGGTGGTGAGAGCCTTGGTGCTGTCTGGTTCAAGTTTGAGAGGTTGGAAGAACAATCAGTGATTGCCTAGGAATGGAGACAAAGTGCTCTGAAGCCCCGCCAGCCTACAAGGAGTCAAGACTATCTAGGTGGGCTGATCCCAAACCGACACTGAAGGGATTGGGAGTTTGGATGGAGAGCCAACTCCATTCTTTTCTAGATCAAGAGGCAACTGATGGTCCAGTGAAAATCACCTTTGAACTGGGGAACTATAGCTGTCCAAAACAAACAAACAAAAAAGGGCTTGTTGGCTCTGGGATGGTCAGTTTTCTTTTATCCACCCGTGTATTTTTTCTCAATCTATATATTATCTTCCTCCTTGAATAATCTTGGCTGGTGTAGAGGTGACAGGCAGAAGGGAAAGAGGGAACCAGACTTGGGTCTTTGAAACTAGTATTCTCTACATTATACTGAGCTCATGCGGTTGGGCAGGAAAGCCAGATGAAGCTGACCTTGTGTTGGTCCAGGAGACGGTTAACTAGGTCACGGTCCCCTGCCACAGGCCCCTCCTCGGCCAGCTGAGGCTCAGCCTGGTACAGCCAATCCATGAGTGCAGGAAGGGCATCTGCAAAGCGGCCAGAGAACAGCAGGGCCTCTTCCAGGGCGTGCTGTCTGCAGAGATCGGGGAAGAGGTTAGTACAGGACTCCGTCATGTAGGAGATACAAGAGAGACTGATAGACTGAGGAAGACTAGGTAGTACAGAGAGAAGAAGGAAGAGAAAAAAAAGAAAGTGGCAAGAGGCCGAAGGGAACACTAACACTCACACACACCACACATACTCACACAAACTCCAGCTGAGAATGGGAAGTTTTTGACATGAAACTAAAGACTTTAGGGATGCTAGTTGGGTTTTCATCACTGCCATCAGCTGAAGACAGACTTTTCAGAAAAGGAGGGTCATTGTGTTTTTTTCTTTTTCTTCTTTTAAAATTTAATTAATCATTTAATTACAAATTATATGTTATAACAAATTTCCACATGTTTTCCTCAGTTATATAATCAAACTTATCTCCCTCCCTCCCTTTCCTTCTCTCTCTCAGTGCTGGCAGGCAATTTGATCTGGGTTATACAAGTATTATCATGCATAATATATAATAAGGTAGATTTGGAAAGCAAATAGCCAGCTAAGAAAATGAGGTCAAGAAAATGGGTTTTCTGATATTGTTTTTCTAATTTGTTTTCTTTCTTCTTTCTTTCTTCTTGTGAATAATCCTCTAGAAATGTACTTTAATGGCAACTTGGGTGACAGGTCCTGGGTTCAAATCTAGCCTGACACTTCTTAGGTCTGTGATCCTGGGCAAGTCACTTAATTTGACCCCAATTGCCTACTCTTTACTATTCTTATGCCTTGGAACTGATACTTAGTGTCAATTCTAAGAGAATTTAACCTTTACGGTTAAAAAAAAAAAGTACTCTGTGCTCTGGCAGTATAACCTACGCAATATTCCAAAACATTTTTGTCTGGATTTTCTGATCATACTTCTATCATCAGTGATTATTTTTATTGTATTATGATCTTATAAATATGGAATTAAATATTTCTGCCTGTCCAAATTTATTTATATATAAGGGGTGAAATGATGGATCTAAGTAGTCAAGAACCAATTTTATGACCTCCCCAATTTGCTGATATTAATGGACATAAGCCTTTGCTTAGAACCATGCTGACAAGGCTATGGCACCTGAGGACCTGAGCACATTTTTTTCACTTCAACCATTCCTCTGCCCTGTAGCCCAATGGGAACACTTCCTCCCTCCCCTGTCTAGGGTAAAGCATGGGGCTCACATGCGGCATGAGGGTTGCAGTTTGGACAGTCAATCTCTAAAAGGTTTGCCATCACTGTTCTAGGTTATAATTGTTAAATGCATCTTTACTTCTAATATACTTTTAAAATTATTAATTTTGTCTGAAGGACATGTGATCGTCTTTCTTTTATTAATATGCTTTCTATCCCAACTTTAACACACACAAAATACTAAATAATGATAGCTAGGATTATATAGTGCTTTAAGGTGTGTAATTTCTGTTTTACACTATTTACCTATAATTTTTCAATTTCCTTGACCTTTTCCTCGTTCAAGAGTGTCATTCTGGCTTTGTCCCCTCTGCCTCATTCTACCTTTTTTGCTAGACTCCTTCCCCCCCTTTAAAAAAAAAATTGAAAATATCTCTCCGTAACCTTTTCCCGCTCCCACCACACCCATTTGTATCGTTCAGTTGCTAATGAAACAGATCAGTGGATTTTGTTGTTCTGTTTTCTCCCTATGGTGATTATTCAGGTATCTTGACTAGCGATAATCATTTATTTTAATGCCAATCTCAGTTTCCCTGGAACTGCACTTTCCTGGCATCTTTTACCTATCTGATCTGACTGCTCTTTTTGTCTCCTTTCCAAATTCCTCATTCAATCTTTCACCTCCTAAGCCTAGATGGGAGTCCCACAAGCTCTCCCTCTTCTTGTTCTCTCTATATTCTTTTCTCTCCCTTGGTGATCTCATCTTTCCTGACTTTATATATTTTTTTCTATGAAGATGACTTCCAAATCTATACCTAAACATACTCCATCTCTTAATTCCTAGCATTTTCACTGGTTGTCCTCTCAAGACCAGAACAGTCTTCTTCATTTCTAGATTCCCAAAAGCTTCTTTCCCTGCTAAAAATTCCACCAATAACAAGCTTTCCCCTATGTCCCCTTAATGCTAATGTCTTAAGTCTGAGATTACTTCTAATTTATCCTGTGTGTATATTGTTTGTCCAGAGTTGTTTGCATATTGTCTGCCCTATTAGACTCTGAAAACCCCAATGGGGTACCAAAGAGTTGGACAAGACCAGGAACAGCTGAACACAATTAGACTCTGGGCTACTTGAGAACAGGGACAGTTTCCACCCTCCCCCCCCTTTCTTTGTATCTCCAGCAATTAACACAGTGCCTGGAACATAGTAAGAGCTAAATAAATGGTGTTCTGTTTATTATTCTGTTTTCTCCCTATGGTGATTACTCAGAGATCTTGACTCGCTATAAATTGCTGATTTTAGTGCCAATCTTGGTTTCTCTGAAACTGCACTCTCTTGGTACCTCTTATCAATCTGATCTGACTGTTCTTTTGGTCTCCTTTCCAGATTCCTTACTCAATCTCCCACCTCCTAAGTCTGGATGTCCCCCACATTCTGTCTTGGACCCTTTTTTCATTTCTCTCTACCTTCTCTTCTCTCCCTCGATGATCTTGTCTTCTATGGACTTCAGTTGACTGCATAGCCAGTCATAATTTTTCTCTGGAAATTCCAGTCCTGTACCAAATGTCCACTAGATCTCTTGGATTCCCCAATCAGTATCTCAGACTTATTATTCCTGCTCCCCACTTCTCCTCAAACTCTCCCTTCTTCCAAACTCCCTATTTCTGTGGGGTGTCCTACCATTCATCTCATGATTCAGAAATCATCTTTGACTTTTCCCTGCCATAGCTGATCAGATTTTCCTATCAATCACCTTCTCTCTACAAAAACGGCCGCCCTCTCTTCCCCACCAGTCCAAGACTTCCTCACCTCTTTCTTGGAATATTCCAATAGCCTCTTTACTTCTAATCTCTTTTTCCCTTCTTGAATTCATCCTTTACACAATTACCAAAATAATCTTCCTAGAGTTCCATTCTGACCACATTATTCTTCTAATTTTTTTTTTCTTGTAGCTCCCTATTGACTCTAGGATAAAATACAAAGCCTGCCTGTTATGTAAGGTTTTCTGTAGTCTGGCTGGCTCCTACTTCAAAGGCCTTTCTTCCCTTATTTCCCCTTCACTTATACTGCATTCCAACAAAACCCAACTACTAGGTAGTCCCGGAACTTGATATTCCACCCTCCCTTTGTGCATTTACACAAGCCCTTCCCCATGCCTGGAATGTATTCCCTCTTCATCTCTACCTCTTAAAATTCTTCTTATCGCAAAAGGCCCAGTTTAGTGAAGACTTCCATGATGCCTCCAGTTTTAAATGTGCCTTATATTATAGTTTCCTTTTGTACTTGGTTACATTCTCCTCCATAACCCAATTAGAAGGTAAGTTACTTGAAGGCAAGGAACCTAGATAACCCTTTTAAGGAGCTTTGAAGTGAAAGGAAGGCAAAAAATAAATAAATAAATAAAACCTTGGGAGAAAGATCATGGAAAAAAAAAGAATTGGGCATGTTTGCAGGCATTAGGGAAGGAGTCAGTAGATTGAGAGAAACATTAAAAATGGAAAAGAGAGAAGGAATGATCATTAGAACAAGCTATTGGAAAAGATGTAAAGGAATGAAATGGAGGGTAGAATTAGTGGAATTGACCTTGACAAGGAGAAGGGCCACCTCCTCCTCTGAACCTGGAGCTGAGGAGGAGGAGGAAGAGGCGGATGATTGAAGATATGAGAGAATTTGAGATAGATGGCCTTGATTTTCTCCATGAGGACTCCTGTTGAGAGATGGAGTGGAGGTGGTGTCCCATTATGTCTTCAGAAGAAAAGATATGAAGATTTGAAACAGCCACTATTAGGAATGTGATAAAGTTATTCTAGGAAGAAGAAAAAGATTTCTGGGTAGCAATTTTGCCCAACTGAGATTAGATCAAAGAAATAGTTTAGTCCTCCCTGATACTTGCTCATACAATCAACCACTCCCAATATCAACTATTCCTCTAGTGGTAATTATTGTGGGATTTCCAATGGGATGGCAACATCTGCTCTAATTCTCTGCTTCCTAATGTTATAGCATCTTAATCCTCTGACACTGGTCAGGCAGAAAAGAAAAAGATTGAGAGCTGCATTATTACTAGTCTGCCTATATAAAAGTAAGAGTTAGTGCTACTGATCCCAATCCTGGCCAGACAACAACATTTGTTCAGTTCTTGAGTCCACAATTTAGGTGAGATAAAGTGGTCCAGGGATAACTAGGTGGCTCAATGTATAGAACCTGAGATCATATCTGGCTTCAGACATTCACCAGCTGTGTGAGTTAACAAGTCAGTTAACCCTCTTTGTCTCAATACCCCCATTTATAAAATGAGTGGAGAAGTAAATGGCAAACCATTCTAGTATCTTGACACAAATGAGGTCATGAAGAGTGGAACACAACTGAACAAAGTGGTCCAGGGAAGGATGACTAAAATGATGTGTAGCCTAGGGACCAGCCCATTGAGGATCATCTAATTTCTGTGTAGCATTTTTGTCCCCCAAAGATTAGAAAACATGAATTTGTAGTAGACCCAGTTGGGATGGTTGCATTACTTTCTTTAGCAACATAGGAGTATAAATCAGAGAATGTAAATAGTGGAAGTAATTCAGAATTAGTGGCATATGGATGATAGAAGGACAAAAGGGAATGGAGGATATTGAATACTTGAGCTGGTTAACTAGAGGGTCACTGGCAAAATAGAGAGAGACAAATGGACTGGAGGCTCTGATGAGTATGAAGACAGACTAGGCTTAGGAGAAACAAGGTCAAAAGAGAGAATGATAACTCGAGGTTCTGAGCAAAAAAAAAAAAATTCAAGACTTAAGATCATGGTGGTGACATGGATAAGAGTGATGGTTAGTTCCAAGGTGCCCCGTAGTAGGCTAGAGTGGTATGAAGATATAGTTTATGGGACCTATGGAAGCTGATGAGCAAGGAAGCCAGGGTGTTTAAAGAGACATGATCAAAAGGGCATAGAGACTCACTATGGATCTATGTCATCTTGGAGGGAGGTACCAGGGTTCTGCCCTTGACCCTATTCTGTCCAACACTTAAATCAATGATTTGATGTTATGATTCTCAAATTTTCCGAAGACATAAAACTAGGAGAGAGAGCAGAGTCAGAATCCTGAAAGATGGGTCAGATCTGATAAGATGAAAAGAACTTTTCAAATATTTCAAGGTCCTGTGACAGAATCATAGTGTGGGTTGGGAATGTGTTAGAAGGAATTCTTGTTCAGGTCTCGGTTGGACTAGATAGTCTCTAAGGTATCTGCCAACTCTGAGGCTCTATGACTTTCCTGACTGGTAAAGATTTCCTTAGGTTGTCTTTGAAATGTTGCTATGATCTGGAAAAAAAAAGCCACCATCTTATGATCAATTCAGCGTATGGCATTTCTGAACTTGGGCTGGTTGGTCCTCAGACAATAGGCATGCAGCTCATCATCAGACTTTTCCAGCATGGGGTAAATTTGTCAGAGCCTGTGACCTACTGTTCAGAGTCTTTGAGAACTCAAGGCCACCTTCACAACCAAGATAAGTCATGAAAAAAACTTTCAACGAAGAAGATGAAATTTAATAGGAATAAATGTATGATAGTGTGCCTAGGTACGGGATATTAACTGTAATTATAGGTTTGGGGAGATATGGCAAGGAAACAGGTCCTGTGAAGATGATCTAGGGGTCTTAGTGAATTTATAATCTGTGAGAGTTGGAAGTGTGATGAACATGGCTATATGGAAGTTACTGCCATAGGTGACTGTCTACTCTGGATGGGCAAAACTAGACTCTATTTGAAACTATGGTCTCATTAGCAATTGCTCCCTGTATGTGTACATACTCTGTGTGAAGGGAGATGAAGAAAATGGCCAGAGACATGGACCAACATCAACAGTTAAGTAAGCATTTCTCCATAGTTCATGGTGTCCACTCAGAGACGGGTTCCTAAGGGCAGTGCTATGGGGCTCCCAGCTATTCTATGCCTCCAAAACTCTTGGCCTTTATCCCCAACAACTCCTCACACCTCTGACTCTCACTAAACAACCTACTTACATGAATTAACACGTCCTCCACTCACCCACAACCGATCAACTCTGCTTTCACCAAAGTAATCATTCACCAGCAGCCTTCCTCCTCCCTCATACTTGCCCATGCAATCAACTACTCCCATTATTAACTCTTCTCCAAGAGGTGATAATTATTGTGGGAGGGATTTCCCCTCTTCAGTGGGATGGCAGCACCTTTTCCAATTCTCTACCTCCTAGTGACAATCTCCTGACCCTGGATGGGCAGAGAAGAAAAAAGATTGATGGCGACATTCATAATCGGGCTGCATGAATAAAAGCAAGAGTTAGCCCGGCCGATTTCTGCCCTGGTCAGATAACATCTGAAGGGCTGTGTCCAATTCTGGACTCTGCAATTTAGGAGAGAAAAACTGGTCCAGAGAAGAGTGACTAGGATGATGAATGAGCCCTACTAAGGATAGATAAGCTGAAGGAAGTCTGGAGAAAAGACTGTTTTCAAGCTTTGGAAAGGATAGAATATGGAAGGGGAAGCAAGGCAAACTTGTTCTGCTTGGTCTCAGAAGGCAAAATTAGGGGTGAAGCAGAAAATGCAGAGATTTAAATGCCATGTAAGGAAACCTCCAACACTGAGAACTGCTTCTAGATAGAATAGGCTGCTTTGGAAGGTGGACGGTTGTCCATCATTGGAAGTCTTCAAGCAGAGGTGGAGTGACCATGTGTTAAAGACATTGTAGAGAGGGGCTGCTGCTTAGGGAAGGGCTGGATTAAATCCTCTTGGGGGTCCCTTCCAACTCAGATCCTATGAGCAGAAAGAGAAGTGGGCAGGCAGCCCATGGGATGAGAATGAGAGGCTGAGGGAGGGACATGATGAAGCAAAGTCAAGAGAAAGGATCACATACACATGGACTGAGAGAACAGAGAGAAGGCTGGGAAGGATGGAAGTGGACACTGACCTGTCCAGAGCAAGGCTGCAGATACCCTCCCAACGGCCTCGGAGCTCAGCCAGCAGCAAGTCAAGGGGTGCAGCATCATCAGGGAACAGGGCCCCTTCTCGGAGTGCCCTGCCCCCACGAAGAGTTGCCTCAAACACAGGCCGCTTGCCCCGAAGCTCTCTCTGGAATTCCTGCAATGGAAAGAAGCTATTAGTATTCACTCACTTTCTCCATCTCTTCCTTCCACCACCCCAACCTTTCTTTCCAGGCTCCCCTTTCTCCTTGCCAGTAGAGAGTTCTCTCATGGGAGGTCCTATAGTTCTTAGAGGTACACCTGTGTCTCTGTATCACTGAGAGAGCTGGAGGTTGGGAGATGGATGCGGGATTCTTCATCTCCTTACTGGTCCAGGGTGGCTGCCCATGAGAGGAGCATCATTTTCATAAAGTCTTTTTTTTAGTGTTCTCTCTCCTCCATCCCCACTATGTTTTTTAACCCTTACCTTCTGTCTTAGAGTTGATACTACTAAGTATCATTTTCAAGGCAAAAGAGTGGAAGATACCTGAGCACCAACAGGAGGCATTATCTGGCCCTCTTTCCCAAGCTAAGCACAGAGCTGAGCACAAAGGGGCTAAGGCAAACTGAATGATTAATGACTATGAATGGTTAAGAACATCACAGGGATATTCCCAAAGGTCATGATAGTAATTCCATAATAAATACTTTTTCATTTATTACTTTGTCTATCTATCCTTCTATTCACAATATAGGAAGGCAAGAAGTCCAAGCTCTCAGAAGAATACAGTCAAGGCAGACAGAAACCTGGAATAGCCTCATGGGATCTCATTTTCCTAGACTGTTAACTTCCTGGGAGTAGAGGGCCTCTTCATCCAATCTTACAGAGAATACAAAGCCAGTGATATATGTATCAGGAAGTGGGGCAAACAGGAAAGAAACTGATTAATAGATTGGACCCACTGAAGCCAAGGTACAGACCCAGAGCAAATCCTTAATATTTGGAATTTGTGTTCAAGAGAACTTTTTAATCTTTTTTTTCTGTCCCTTAGGGTGGTGTGTGTGTGTGTGTGTGTGTGTGTGTGTGTGTGTGTGTGTGTGTGTGTGTGTGTGAGAGAGAGAGAGAGAGAGAGAGAGAGAGAGAGAGAGAGAGAGAGAGAGAGAGAGAGAGAGAGAGATGCTTGGTTTATCTGATGCACTTTGATTCTTAGAAAGGGGTATTTCTCACGCCTGCTTTATATGGGCCCCCAGAAACGGGAGTAATGCTGATGGTCATGGGGCTATTGACACAAGACACTTACAAAAATGATCATGGTGACAGTCCCAGGAATGATGGTGCTGATAGTCATAATGATGATTGTACTCACAATGATAGAGATAACAATCCCAAAGATGATGATAATGGAGACCAGGATGATAGAGATGATATGGCAATCATGGATATCATGGTTAGTGTTAGGTTGGTATAGTGACTAGAAAGATGTGACAATCACAAATATGGTGATGGTGACAACTATGCAGATGATATTGCTAGGGATGATGATGTTACCACTACAGAGATGTTGGTGGTGAGTCATGAAGGTAATGATGGTGACAGTGACAAAGATGATGGGGACAGTCAAAGAGATGATGACAGGGATGGTCATGTGCCTTAGATATTTTTTGTCCAGACGTGATTTCATCCATATAAGGGAACATATACTGAGGAAACTCCCTCACCTGATGAAGATGTATAATTGTTCTGTAATTTAAAGTACTAGAAAGTTGCCTGGGGTACTTGAAGGTTAAGTAACTTGCTCAGAGTCACACAGCAAATATGTGGAACTTGAATCCAGTCTTCCCAATGCCAAAACTAGCTTTTGATCCACTACAAAATACTTGTCTTGTCCATCATAAGCACATGCTAAAGAAATCTTTGTTGAGTTAAACTGATCTGAACTGAAATGATTGAGAGAATGGTAATAATGCCCACTGTGCTCTGGTGAAAGGATGGGTGCAGGCCTTAGGGATGTCCTGTTTCCATCGCTCCCAGTTCTTGTGAAAGGGGTCTAGAAAAGCACCTAGGGAGGCCAAGGGTAGACCACCCAAGAGAAGCACCATAGGTATGCAGTCCTCTGGACACCCATCCCTCCTTTCTCTTTTTTTCCCACAAGCAGGAGAGGAAGTTGTGGAAGCAGGTGGCATCACAGGTTGGACTCAGGGGAAAGAGGCAAGGATGGTCAGGGCCTCTCAGCAACCATCCAACTCATCTCCCTAAGTCTGGGAAGAAACTGGGACTTTGGAGGCAGGCATTTTTTCTGTACATAAGGGTAATGAATTTGGAGTTAGGTGACAGAAAGAGGCAAGGAGTCCCGTCCTGGTATGGGTACAAGGAGGCCCTAAGCTCTACCTTATGTTGACTCAGCTGTTCTTTGATCTCCTCTTGGCTCAGGGCCACATCTCCAGGCAGAATCAGTGTGGGCTCCACCTCATCCAGCCAGTCAAGGAGTAGCTGTCTGGACTCTGTGAACTGGGGCATGAAGATGGGGCCAAAGAAGGGAACAGAGAAAAGTGGAGGATTAGAGAAGGGGAAGAAAAGGAAGAAGAGAAAGGGGAAGAAGAGGCCAGAAGCCAGGAAGTCCTCTGTTCTCCCCCTACCCTCCCAGGCCCCCTCCTCAAAATACTCCCTCCACCCATCCCTCCCACCAGCTCAAGAAGCACCTGCTTAGCTCTCCGTCGAGCCTCCTCCAGGGCAGTGCCCCGGTCACCTATTCTTTGAATAGCTCGGCCTAGGCGCTCCTGGGTACTCAGCACCAGGCTCTGGATGAGGGCACAGTCTTGCTCTGGGCTAAAGCCCCTCAGTCTTCCAGCCACCACCTCCAGGGCACCTAGTTTCTCCCCTTGCACTGCCACCTCCTGGGCCAGCACCTGTGAGGACCAAGGGCCATTTTGGGTCCTACCTTATGGACCAACACAGATGAGACTAGGAGGAAGGCAAGACCAGATCCCCCAGGCTCTGCCTGGCCCACCTACCCCTACCAGGCTCAGCCCACAGACCTTGTGTTCCTGCAGCTGGGCCAGGACCGTGTCCAAGACAAGGCTAGGGGGTGGCAAGGACCCTAGGTGCTCCTCGACTCGTGCTCCCCAGCGCAAAAGTGCCTGCAGTCGCTGGTGAAACTCCGTGGTGAGTGCCAGGCCTTCAGAGAGCCACACCTGCATGGATGAGCCCCATCAGCCCCCAGCTCTGCCTTCCCTCCCTGCCCTGTCCTCCCCTAGACCTCCCTGACCCATTTTCCCCTTTCTGCCTTCCCCCATTCCTGCACAGACCTTGCGTTCCTGGGTCCGAGCCACCACACGCTCCCAGGTCTGCTCCAGCAGCCGCAGGCTGTGTTCCGTGCCCACGGGTCGAGGTGGAGGCCGAGGCCCCGACAATGGTGGGGGGGGCAGCAGCCTCCCCAGGCGCTGTCTCAGGCCCTCATACTCTGGCTGCTTCTGTTCCAGCTCCCGGCACAGCTCCTGAGTGCGTGACGGGGGAAAGAGAGGGGTGTGTTCGGGGAACTTTGGGGATATCCTGAGCATTGGGGGGAAGTATTCCAGTTGATGGGGAACAAGAAGCAGGTGAAAGAGTGGACGGTCCTGGTGAATCACTTCCCTCTGAGCTCCAGTGTCCCCATTCTTATAAAGGACAATCTTGGACTAGAGGATTTCTAAGGTCCCTACGAGTTCCACTCCCACAGGAAGGAAGCATTTTGTGAAGATCAGAATTAGACTTTCTCTACCTTATTAGTAGTGTGGGTCAATGGGCTACAATCTGTACCTTGGGAGGGGACATTCACACCACTCTAGGTCTATGGAAGTCTTGAAGTCAACTGCCCTATTGCCTTTTCCTTGTTTTCTATGGACCGTGGGGAGGAGACCTCAATTAATTCAAAGATTTCTCACTAATGGGGTGAAGTACCTTAAACCCACCAGCCATCAGCAGCCTTCCTAATTGGCTAAAAATGACCCTGAGATTATGGCACCAACAAATGAGCTTGTGGGCTCATGTAGGCAAATTCTTCCAACAACTTAGGGGTGCTCTTGAAACAGATAAAACCATTGTCCTCTGAGGTCCAGAGGGAGACCCTTTATGGGCCCAGCTGGGACTGAAGGAGAAATGAATTGGTCCAAAGTTTAGGCACTTTAAGTGCTCGCTAATCTGGGACGAGAGAGTTTTGTTTTGTTTTTAATCCACATCACGAATGATTTTCTGTAAGCGTATTCGTTCTGGGATAGATTGGACCTGAGGTACCCATTGATAGAGGGGACTCTCAGATGGGAAGTGTCTCTCTGTCAAATCTGATCAGCACCTCTCTAGAAGGTATATGGTCTTAGAGAGTTGCCCAGAGAGCTTCAAGGTTAGAGACTTGCCCAGGGTCACACAGCTAGTATATGTCAGAGGCAAGGCTTGATTTCCATGGCTCCAAGGCCAGCTCTCTATCCACTATGCCACCTTACCTCCTATTACTTCTGAGTCTGTTTGTTTTCTGTTCCCTTTTAACCACAAAATATTTATTAAGCCCCTTCCTATGGGCCAGACACCATGCTAGATGCTGAGGACATAAAGACTAAAAATTAATAGTCCTTGTCATCAAGGAGTTTATATTCTATCTTCTTATAAATAAATCCTAGCCAACATCCCTGAGGTCTGGAGTGTGCAGACACAACCCGGAAAAAGAGGAATACTACTATCACTCCTCTGACTAATAATAAAGGCTGACATTTATGTACCATTTAAACTTTATATAGTGTTTTACACAGTGTCTCATCTGAATCTCATGCCAACCTCAGGAGGCAGGTGCTATTGTCTTATTGGCAAGTATATTGTTTCCATTTTACAGCTGGAAAAACTGATGCTCAGAGAGGTTGCCCCAAGGCAACTAGTAAGGGAGTAGATGCTTGAATCAGCTGCCCGTGTAAGATGGCAGAGGCAGAAGAAAGGAAAAAATAATTAAGGATTGGGTATGGCAAATCTGAGTCCAGAGAGCCAGGTGGGCTCAAAACCAGGGAAGGTTCAGAGAGGAATAAAAAGTAAGAGCTCTGGGACCAAAGACAATGAATGATCCCCCCTTGATGGATTCCAAGGTGGACCTGGGGTGACCTGGTTCAGGGAGGCTGGAGACCCAAGGTGAATCTTTTAGGGGAGGGAGGAAGGGGAGAGTCCACTTTTAGGCTAGGCAGCCCCCAATCCTACCAGGTGCCGAGCCAGCCTTTCCTGGGGTGGGTCTGGGGGTCCCCAGGATGGTTTGATGAGAACAAGTCCCAAGTCCACCTGCTCCAGCCACTGAAGCAATTCTGCCATCCCAAGCTCGACATCCTGCAGCTGAGGAGAGAGGGAACTGAGTCAGTCAGGGCAGCATATAAGGAAGCCTTTCCCCAGTCTCCTCTTTCAGGGCATTCAGAGGTCCCCGAGGGTTGAGTCACTGAGAATGGAAGGAGGACCAAGGCCATGATGGGTATAAGGGAAGGGGAGGAGGGATAGGTTGGAGCTATTAATGAGAGACCCCAGTGAAGGGATCAGGATGGAGAGTGGGGGCAGGAAAGGGAATGGAACTGAGATCAGGGATGAAGGAAGAGTCTAAGAGTGAGACCTGTAGCATATCCAGGCCAGAAGGGGCCTTTGAGTTCTTTTGTTGCACCCCTCTGCTTCCAGGAGAGGAAACTGAGGGGACAAGTGACTTGGCCAAGGAGGCAGATCCACGGTTAGAATTATATATAGGTCTTACCATCATTCCATGCTTCCTCAGGCCCCAGGGATCATGGATATTGGAAGCAGGGATGAAGCAAGGGGTGTGGGATTAGGATCAGGTTGCTGACGAACCTGGGCCCGGCTATTCTCTAGCTGCAGCTGCCGGCTCTGGCTCTCTCCCTGGACGGCCTCCCAGCGCTGGTCCAGAGTTTGAAGTGCAGCCCGAAGTCCTGCCTCAGCCTCCCCGAGCCCTGCCTGGAGCAACCCTTGGGCTGCCTCGCTCACCGACTGAACTGTCTGTGCCCTGGACAGCACATCATTCTGCAACACCTAGGTTGAGGCACCAGAGATGCTCAGGGGTTCTGGACCACACCATCCTAGAGGGATGTCATTGTTAACCTCTCCCCACCCCAACCCTTCTGATGACTCATGTCTTCCCAAGAAGGGAGCCCCTTAGTGCTGGCCTTTGAGAAAGACCTTTTCTTACCTGGAGCTTGGCCAGCTCAATCTCACAGCTGGGCAGATCCAGGCTGACCACAGCTGGTGCTCCCTGAAGCTGCTCTGCTGTGTGGCCCAACCATTGCACCAACTCTTCCAGCTGTGGCTGCAGCTGGCCCAGACCCAGCAGGGCAGCTTCCAATTGTTGCTGTGGTAGGAAAGTGAGAAGGAAAAAATTGACAGGGACCCCAGACCTTCAAAAGCCTCTTTCCTGGGACAAGCTCCGGTCCCCATACCTAGAGGTTATCTGGCTTCCAGCCACTCCTCAACCTCCCTGGAGGTCAGGAATGCAGCCAAGACCCTCTAAGCCCTTCCCTCCCCTTCTCCCTTGTTCCTGGGCCCTAAATAGAAGGCCATGACCATGGCCCTAAGCTTTCTGACCTGTTGTCTCTTATGGACAAACTGGGCACAGAATATCGATGGCGTAACTCATTCTGTTTGTATCCCCAAAACAGAATTACACAGGCTTCTCAGGCTCCCACTCTCAGGGTCAGGATCCATCTCCCCTTCTTGGGACTCCCTGTCTGATCTTGCCATCTTGGGCTCCAGGTCTTCAATTCCAAGTACAAGCTCAACTCATCCCTAATGTTGCAGTGTCTCTACTCTTCCTTGTTGCATCCCATCCTATCAATCCTGGCCTCTCTGTTCGTTGGTTCTAAGCTTTTCTGAGTAATTCCAGCCTCTTTGCCCTCCCCTCTGGACTCACTGTATTTTGGGTCACTTGAGTTCATCACTTGCTGTCTCTTCTTCTTTCCTCTCTAATTTCTGGTGTTCTCTACTCCTCTCTTCCCTCTGCCCATCCTGCACTAACTAAGGAACACCAAGTTGTCTCTACCCACCCCAGACCTGCCTGTGGGCAAGACCTTACTGAGAGCCACACATCTGCCCATCTGTGTTGTTTTAAAGGGACAAGGAGACAAAGATCACTCTGGATGGTCTGAAGTGAGACTAGGGATGGAGGGACAATGGTGAAGGCAGTGCTGAGGGATTTTGAACCGCTGCTACCTGACGACTCCCAGTTTCTTGCTCCAAGTGGTCCCAGCGAAGCCGAAAGTCCCCCAGCAGAGGCGGGGGGCTGGGGTCTTCTGGACCCCCTGGGGCAGGACGGTGCCTCAAACTCTCTACCTCTACTCTGCTCTGATAGAGGTCTCTCTTGAAGTCCTGGAGGAGAGAGGCCGAGACTCAGGTCTTGACTGTTTGGCACACTGCCTCAAATCTTACCATCTCCCCCAGACTCCAGAGCCCTCCGCCCCCAGCCCCCATGTGGTTCTCTCTCGACTGATGGCCCTCAGCCCCCCAGCTCCCCTCTTCTATACCCTCAGGGATCAGTTTCTGCCTCTCCAGACACCCCCAGCCCCTTCCCTCCTCCACCTTTAGCTCCTCCAGCTGTTGCTTTGCCAGCTCCAAGGTACCCCCCACACGGAAGTCTTGGCCCAGACGTAACTCAGCCCCTTCCAGCCAAGTCAGGAGCCTCTGGGGAAGGGAAAAAATGAGATCACTCTGAGCTGAAACCCTCAGCCTTAGCCTCTCCCAAGTTTTCCTGATCTAGGGAGGGGGCAGGAGGATTGTGAGCTTCATAGTCTTCTCTTGGAATCCTCCTCCCCACCTCCCAGGAAACCCAAAGCAGACTCTCTTCAGCCAAGGACAAGGACTCACCTAGGCCTGGGATGGGGAGGACAATGAAGAGAAGGGAATAGGGAGCTGTAGGGGAATAGGAGGATGATAGGAGGGTAATTAGAGAAGTAAGGGGGCCTCGCCTGCATGGCCTCCTGGTAGCTGAGGGCATCCTGGAGCTGCTCCTCAAGATGCCGGTGACGCTCAGTCCACACACGACTCAGGCTGTGCCAGGAAGCATAGAGCTGTGGGCAGAGGAAGGAAAGGAGATGCTTGGAGGGCCCATGAACTCTCTGCTAAACCATAAGGATCTCCTCCTTGGAGGAGTGAAAGAACAAGCGCTGGCTATGTGTGGAAGACAATAAAGGCTGGAAGAGTTAGCAGAACTGGGTCCTTCTATCTAAAGGACCACCACCAGCCTTCCTAGGGAGGAAGTCTCTAAGTAGGCTCCAGAACAACCAGGCCTGCCTAGACAGGCCCATGGGGTGAGGTCCTGAGGTTCCTGGAGCTGAGGGTGGGCAGAACTTGATGTGCCAAGCTCACCCCACCCAAAGACCAGTAATAAAACTTTCCATGATGTTGGTTTTATGTGCTCGCATCTACCATGAGTTATTTGGATTAGAGACTAAGATATGGTCTACAGAAAACCCATATACGCTTTGGGGGAGGAGGCTGAAAGAAGGCTTGAGAGCAAGCCTCCCCAAACTCCTAAAGTTAAAATCTTTTTAAAGTTGGAGGGGACCTTCGGGACCTCCTAGTCCACCCCTTGCTTTTACAGAGAAAGAATAAGGTTCTCTGGGAAGGAAAAAAAGTCTTGTTCAAGGTCACAGGTCTTATTCATTTCATTTAGGAATAGAGGCTGAGCTGAGGTGGAATCAAAGGAAACCCAAATCTCATTGGCTCATGGGGTCAGAGCTAAAAGGACCTCAGAGACCACCTTGGACAGAGACCCAGAGCTAACATCAGAGCAAGGATTCCTGCCTTCCTTTCTCTTAACTCCCACCTCCCAGTATTCTTATAGCTTCCAAATGTGGCTTCCCTGGGAAGCCAGAATAAAGACATCAACCCTTCCGGAACAGCAGCTCTCAGTCTTACGATTCAGAATAAGCATCTGAGTATGGGGGAGAGAGCTGGGGGAGGAACTCAACCCTTCTAGGTGAGCCCAAGCCCCAGGCTTATGACCTTTGCCTCCCGCCCCACACAACTACCCCAGGAAAGTCCAAGAAGTTTGAAGGACAAAACTTTGATGGAAAGAATAGTGTCAGAGAGAAGGGTGGAGGAAGGACAGAGGCATTCCAGGAACCCTTGACCCTCTAGCAGGGGCTTGTGTTCTCTCCTGTGTCTTCTGAAGTCCTCCCGTTCCACTCCTTCCAGGGCAGACCTCAGAGGCTGCAGAGAATTCTTAGGACTGATAGAGAAGCAATGTTGCCTTTCACCTCTTAGAAGAAAGAAGGGGAAGAGTCAATGTATTGGCTGCTTCCTTCCTTCCTTCCCCAGATGTGAGCCCTTTTATCTGCAGGATGATTGTGGATGGAAGAGAGCCTTTCAGAACCTGACTTCGGACCAAGGCTACTCAATTGCTGAAAGCCAAAAGAGCATGCTTGAATTTCATGATGATGGTAACCATTCTAATATACAGAAAAACCTCTCTTGCTCTTTCTACAACATCCTTCTTTTCTAGCCCTGTTTTGACCTTCTTTGTACAAACCTCATCATCAACTTCATAATTATCTGTTAGCCAGAAATTTGACATTTCCATTGCCTTTTTAGTGAACTTTGATGACTCTGTGAACTAAAGGAATATCTCTTCCTTTGACTTTAAAAACAACTATTTCACCAGTTCTAATAGTATCCTCCCATAAAACTGTTAAAAATAGAAGGTCTCCCCTATGAAATATTGGCTCCATACTGGCACTCGGGACCACCACCAACAATAGGCTTTCACTCCCAGTGACAGCAATCGAGCCTTTCCATATCATAAGAGCAGAAGATACAATCCTGACCAAATTTAAAACCTGGTAATACATTTATTTGCTCTAAGGGGACCAGCTTCCTGGGGCACCCCTGACTTTCCTCCTAACTCTTAAAAACTGAACAGAGCTGGGATCTCATCAGCCTTGATTTGTTCTGAAGTAATCACACTTATACTTTCTCTATTGATCTTTTGTCTTAGAAGGTATAGGGGGAAAAAACCACCTTGTTTATAGTAGACATAGCTGTAGTACAATGGAATCCATAATGGAATCCACTGGTTCCATAGTGAAAGGGGCTTCATTCAGATCCCTCTTTTGATGCCATGTTGCACAATTCTCTGAACCTTTCTAGGCTCAATTTTCCTTCTATGTAAAATGAGGGCATTGGATTAGATGGCCTCTGAACGTTCCCTCAAACTCCACAATCCAATGACACTCTGTCTTAACCAGAAGGCAGTTCATTCTTTGCCTTTCACACATGAGGTGAATGTCAAGTAAAATAATTTTGAAGTTTCACCTCATTCAATGAAAACAGGCAAAAGAAAAAAAAGATAAAAGCAGCCAATATTGGAGGGGCTGTGGGAAGACCTACACAGGCAGACTGATGGTCTTTGGGTAGAGTTGTGAAGTGGTCCAAAGATTGTAGGTTTCAGTTGGGATCATACCAAAAATGTATCTATATACCCAGCAATCTCAAGACTAAACATACGTCCCCAAGGAAGTCAAAGTCAAAAACAAAGGTCATACCAATTCTTATGACAGCAAAATGGACATCAAGCAATTGAGAATGGCTAAAAAATTAATCTACACAAAGGTGATGGAATATTATTGTGCTGTAAGAAATGATCAACCCAAGGAATCTAGAGAAATGTGGGGATAATTCCATGCACTGATACAGAGCAAAATAAACAGAACTTAAAGAATGAGAATCTTTTTGATGTTCAGTTGTGTCCAACTCTTCATGACCCCATTTGGAGTTTTCTTAGCAAAGATATTGGAGTGGTTTGACAGTTCCTTCTCTAGCTCATTTTACAATTGAGGAAACATAGGCAAATAGGGTGAAATGACTTGCCCCAGGGTCATACAGCTAGTGCCTGAGGCTAGATTTGAACTTAGGGTCTTCCTGACTCTAGGACAGCACTCTATCTACTATATCATCTAGTTGCTTCACACACAATATATACAACAATGTAAATTTTTTAGATTGCTAAAAGATAGCTGAATACAGTACTGGAAAAGTCAATGAAGGGGGCAGCTGGGTGGCTCAGTGGAGAGTCAGGCCCAGAGGTGGGAAGTCCTGGGTTCAAATCTGGCCTCAGATACTTCCTAGCTATATGACCCTGAGCAAGTCACTTAACCCCTATTGCCTAGCCCTTACTGCCCTTCTGCCTTGGAACCAATACACAGTATTGATTCTAAGATGGAAGGTAAGGGTTTAAAAAAAAGAAAAGAAAAAAGAAAAGTCAATGAAGGCTCTAGAGAAGGGATGAGGAAATACCCCTCCTGTTTCATGGCGTGGTGGTGAGAGGGTAGAGCAACTATTAGGGTAGTATATTGTGTATTCTGTTCAGTAAAGGCTTTGAACTGGCTATTTCGCTTAAATGTTTTTCTTCAATGGAGTTGGGGAATTTAATTTGAAGAGGAGTAGGAAATGACTGTGATGATAATTAAAACATTTAAAAAATAAGACAGCCAGTGGCTGATCAGGAGAAAAGATGCTAAAAGCAGCTGGAAGTTTGTATTGTTTTGAAAAGACTTTCTTATTGGTGACTGTTCATATTAGAGATGATCAAAACGTGTTTCTGTTAAAAGCATGGAGGCAAGAAGTCTCAGAGAGAAAACTTGCTGAGGGACCAGACCCTGTTTCCTTTCCGCCCTTCTCTCTTCTCTCCCTCCCATGGACCCATCCCATAGCAAACAGGAGCAGCCTGAACCACAGAGAACTGAGGCTCTCAGTTGTTGCAGTTATGGAGCATGAGGGTAAGTTTCCAGGGAACTACAAAGATGGTGCTTTGTTTGCATGTCTTCCAGAGGCAACTAACCACTAAATTTGTACAAAATGTAGGTTGGGCTCCCTATTAGAGGAGGTGTAACAAAAGAGCTCTGTTACTTTCTGACAAGTCTATGTGTTTATGTGGGTGTTTCTGTGTGGTACATATATATGCATACATACATAAAACCCATATATGTACACATATGCATATATAACTATATATAATACATCTTCTACATATGGACAACTATATAGAATTTTTTCTTGTTCAGTTGTTTCAGTTCTGTCTGACTCTTTGTGACCCCAATCTGGATTTTCTTAGCAAAGATATTGGAGTGGTTTGCCATTTCCTTCTCTAGTTCATTTTACAGATGAGGAAACTGAGGCTAGTAGGGTTAAGTAGTTTGTCCAGGGTCACACAGCTAGTAAGGGTCTGAGGACAGATTTGAACTCAGAAAGATGAATGTTCCTGACTCCAGTTTCAGCACAGTGTTCGCTGCCACATCTCACTGCCTATAAAGTTCTTTACTTCTATATACATACATACATATGTACATCTACATATAAATATGTACATATATATGTATTTAGAGAGAAAGAGTTGTAATATAGCATCATTGATTTAGAGCTAAAAGGGCCATCAGATCCAATTCTTTTATTTTATAAATAAAGAATTTATATAAAATGAAGAATTTTACAAAGAGAAACCAAGTGACTTGCCCAAGGTCACAAAGCTAGAAAGTGTCTCAGGTGGGTTTTGAACCCAGGCGTCCCTAACTCCAAGTCTGGCACTGTATTCACTATACCACAATGCCTAAATGTAAACTCTTCGTAGGCAAGGGTTGTTCTTTTCACTGTATTTGTATTCTGGGCACTTAGCAGAGTCTAGCATACAGGGAACACAATAAATATTTATTGGTTGGTTGATTTGATTGTGTTATCTATGTTACACTATAATCTGGGTCTTGCAAGGTTCTGAGACAGGGGGAGGACCATGTCCTTAGATAGAGAGCAAGTAGGAAGGTGTGGTTAGAAAGAAGGAGAAAAGAATTTAAGCCTTTAAGTTTGCCTCGGTATCCTTATCTGTAAAAAGATTTTAAAAAAGGATAAAAAAAATCTGAGCTAGAGAAGGAAATGGCAAACCACTCGAGAACCTTTGCCAAAAAAACTCCAAATGGGGTCATGGAGAGTTGGACATGACTGAAAATGACTGAACAACTGAACTTCTGACTCTGGACTCAATGCTGTGCCACCTAGCTGGCTCAGTTGGACCATAAAAGGCAGCTGTTGGTGCAGAGACTTTGCGACTGGCTGAGCATGAACCAGACATTCTTGAAAGATTCTGAGAAAATGGGTAGGGGAGAGAATCCTGGCTTCTAGGTAGAGCTACACTGGCTGATTTGGCCTAGGGAAGGTTTTAACTAGCTAGAGTGTTTTAGGAAGCTAATGAGCCACCCTGGCTATCTTATATGGGAGAATCATTACCTAAAGCTTACCACAGATATAACCCATGCATGACCCAGGTTTTCCCCAAATTCTGGGTTCACAAAGACTCGGTCCAATATCTCAAGTGGATCCAAAAGATGAAGATGAACCACTTTCTCATTTGATTGATTGTTACTCCCTGCCCTGACCACTGTCCTTTTTTTTTTTTGGTCGTGATTCTCATTGGCTTGATTCTTTTTTTTTTTAATTTTACTGTTTCACTACAATGTCAATATCAAACAACTTTAAGCAGTTCTTTTTATGTTTAAAAAGTCTCAGGTAAATTTAATTCCTAGTTCTTTTTATTTTCTTATCTCTCTCACATAAGATGGCAAGGAAATGATGGGAGATAAGGATGGGTTTATGGACCACCTATGACTTAAAAAGGGTTATGTTCAGATAAATAAGTACCTGGAGAGAAAAGACCCTTGTGGCCTGAGGTATATAATAGAGGATGAAAGAGGAAATGGGGGGGGGGAATAGGGGATGGTGCCCGGTGGGTTAATGTCATGGCCATCATAGGACAGAATATGGAGATTCCATATGCTAGCTACAGAAAGTCAGAGACAGCAATTCCCATATAGGGAGTGCAGATTGAAGCCCTGGAGTTCAGGAAAAGTGCTTTTCTCAGTCAGTTCAAGAAAGGAGCTAATTATCTGGTGGTGAGACAAAGGAGACTTTCTCACTGATCTGGGAGAATGGTATTCCATGGCAAAATGAGGAAGACAAAAAGGGAAAGAATCTGAGAAGGTGGAAGGGAATCTGAACCTCTACCAGGAAGGTGGAGGGTGGAAGAATGGAAAACAGGGAAACAAGGGGGAAATGTTCTAACCAGTGAATGTTTTAACCTGTGCAATAGATAGGTGGCCTTTCCCATGGAAGGTAGACCTGGGCCTTCTGAAGGAGAAGTCTTTCTTGTGCTCTACAGAAGGATTAGGAGGTTTCATCAGTCCCACCATGAGAACAGACACTTGGTGCTGCCAACAGGAAGTAGTAATTATTTTAATAATAATAACATAGGTGGGGCAGGGAGAGACAATATGTCACCAGGACAGAGCTTTAAGGCTCAAAATGACTTTTACCTACAGTATCTCATTTGATGCCCCTGATAATGCTCTAAAGATTATTGTAGAGATATTAACTATATGATGGGTGATAAGAAATTTACAGAAATTATGGGAACACAATAAATATTTATTCATTGGTTGATTTGATTGTGTTATCTATGTTACACTATAATCTGGGTCTTGCAAGGTTCTGAGATGGGGAGGATGTGGCCATATCCTGAGATAGAGAGCAAGTAGGAAGGTGTGATTAGAAAGAAAGAGAAAAGAATTTAAGTTTTACTATGTGCTGGACAGTATGTCAAGCACTTTAAAAAGAGTATCTTGGAGGCAACTGGGTAGCTCAGTGGATTGAGAGCCAGGTCTGGAGACAGGAGGTCCTGGGTTCAAATCTGGCCTCAGACACTTCCCAGCTGTGTGACCCTGGGCAAGTCACTTGACCCCCATTGCCCAGCCCTTACCACTCTTCTACCTTAGAACTATTGATTCTAAGACAGAAGGTAAGGGTTTAAAAAAAAAAGATTATCTCATTTGATCTTCACAACAATATTGGGAAGTAACTGCTATTACTATCATTCCCATTTTAGAATTGAGGAAACTGAGGCAGAGAACATTTAAGTAATATGCCCAAGGTCACACTGCTAATAAATATCCAAGTGTGAATTTGAGCACAGGTCTTTCTGACTCTAGTGCAGCTAGGTGGCACAGTGGATAGAGTAGTGGGTTTAGAATCCAGAAATTCATCTTCATGAGTTCAAATCCAGCATCTGACACTAGCTGTGTTACTCACTTTTTAATAATAATAACATAGGTGGGGCAGGGAGGCAGGGAGAGACAATATGTCACCAGGACAGAGCTTTAAGGCTCAAAATGACTTTTACCTACAGTATCTCATTTAATGCCCCCTGATAATCCTCTAAAGATTATTATAGAGATATTAACTATATGATGGGTGATGAGAAAATTACAGAAATTGTGGGAGATTTCTACCTTTTACCATCATGGTAGATTAGGAGTGGAATGATGCCTATAGTTCCATATAGACCCTAGACTTTGGGAGAGTGGGGTTCAAAGAATTCAGCAATAGGATAGGTAGAATTTCATGCCTTGAGACTTTAAGAGAGAAGATTGACTTAGAAGACATGTGAGATTCTTAGAAAGAAATTCTGGTAAGTAATATGATCACAAATAAGTCCAGAGATGAAAAAAAAGGGAAGCTGTCTAAAGAGAATAATGTGGCTACACAGGGAACTCACTGATGAAATCAGATTTCAAGAATATGCATACTGAAGAAGGGAAGAAGAGAAGGTAAACTTGGAATGACAGCAAAGGAATAGCAAGATCCTGTAAGAGCAATGTTAGGAGCCAGATCTGGTGGCACATAATAATAATAATAATAATAGCTAACATTTATACAGTATTTACTATGTGCCAGGCACTATGCTTAGGGATTTATAATTATTATTTCATTTGATCCTCACAGCATATTTGGCATGTAGGTGTTATTATGATTCTCATTTTACAGTTGAGGAAACTGAGACAGACAGAGGTTAAGTAACTTGCCCATAGTCACACAGCTAATTATCATCTGAGGCTAGATTTGAACTCAGTGATCTATCCACTTTACCACCTAGCCACACATGTCAGTAGTCCTTGCTGCTAAGGAAGATGAGCTAGGAGGGGAAGTAGGGACTGCTGGAGTTTGGGAGTTCTGAGTTACAGTAGGACTAAAGCCTAGGTAGGTAGTCACACTATTTCTAGCACTAATATGCTGAACACTTGAAAATAGAAGTACACTAGAGTGCCTAAGGAGGGATAAATCATCCCCGGTCAGAAAAATGGAACAGGTCAAATCTTTTGGACCAATCACTATTGAGAGACAGACTTAAAAACAAAAAACAAATCCAGTATCAGGAAAGCAACAGCTTTGTATAAGGCAGAGACTGATGACACTCAAAACAACAAAAAGGGTTTTGTTAGCTAGGATGGCAACAGGAAGAACAGAAAGGAAGGAATAGGACTATTGCTTGGGAGTGGATGGGACAATGATAATGCACGATAGAGAAATGAGATAATAACCCTGCTCTTACTTATCTTCTCTCTTCGAAGGAAATGAATCTTTGAAATAAAAAGGGTGGAATAAAAATGTTTAATAGGAAACTGAAGTCCCCTAAGTGAGCGCCTAACTTCTTTCAATGGATCCAAGTTACCAGTCTCAAATGAACTATATCTCAGGGTTCTGACAGAACTGAGGGATGTGCTACTAATGTATGATAAAAACATGAAGAGCTGGACAGGTGCCACATAGCTGGGGACAGGCAAACATCACTTTGGTTTTCCAGAAGAGGACTTTCTTCCAACTATAACTCAATAACTTTGACTTTAATTCTTGGATAATTCTTGAATGAAAAGGATGGTCCAGGAACAATTAGAAAGGGAAACAGTGATAATAAAATCATGGACTCTGAGTTAGAATCATAAAAGTTCAAGATTGGAAGAAACCCTATAGACCATTTACCTCAACATATGACTGAATAAGAATTTCATATAATTTTACCCTGTTTACTAATTGATTAATTAATCCAGCCTTTACTTAAAGATTTGCAGTGAGGAAACCCACTCCCTCTTAAGGCATCTCATCCCACTTCTAGACAACTTTCATCATAAGGATGTTTTTCTTTATACTCTCTCTTTGCAGTTTCTATCTGATGTTCCTGATTCTGAGCCCCAACTCTACTGCTTCCAAACTCTGTGATCCTGGATACAGCTCTTAGATAGATGGATCATTGATTCAGACTTGGATGGAAACTCGTATTTCATCTTCCACAGATTTTTCCTGGCTCCTTTTCCCATCTCTACTCCTCTAATTTCCTAACCCACAAGGCTAATACTTTCCACTTTGAGATTATCTCCCATGTAGTTTATTTTACAGCTGGTCTTGAGGGCAGGAAGACCTAATTTCAAATCCAATCTCTGATGCATAATGGCTATGTGAGCTTGGGTAGGTTTCTTGAACCTTTTAGTGGTTGAGGCAAGTCTCTAGGATGATAAGTTGTACTGAAAGTACTGATTTATATTGGTAGAGGTAGTTTTCTCTATACCAATGAAATCACAGGTTCAGGTTCAGACTCTATCCCTACTCCACCTAGTTATTGGAAGATTATCTCCCCATTAGACCATAAGCCACTTGAAGGCAAGTTTTTGCCTCTCTTTGTATCCTCTGGGCTTAACATAATGCCTGTTACATTTTAGTAAGTATTGGGGAAAAACCCCTCACCTTCTATCTTAGAATCAATACTAAGTATTGGTTCCAGGACAGAAGAGTGGGAAGGGTTAGGCAAACAGGGTTAAGTGATTTGCTTGGAGCTTTATCACTAAGCTATCTAGCTGCCCCAGTAAAAACTTAATAAATGTATGTTGATTCCTAAAGTTGACACATAGGTAACCAAGAAATAAATTTAATTGTGAAAAAATGCTAACCATTAAGAAGCTACTGGTAGACATTTTTTGATATCAGTTGTTGTATGAATTAATATGAAAAAGTCTTTTTAAAAAACTGCCTCTGACTAGGGGTTGAGCAGAATAAGTCTGATCCTTCTTTTATTAAAAAGCCTTTTAAATATTTGAAGGCATATACCATCCCTCCCTCAGATCTTTGCTGCTACAGGCTCAATATCTCTCCAGTTAATTTAACAGATTCTCCTATGGCATGATTTCAAGACCCTTCATCATCCTGGCTGCCCTTCTGGATGCTCTTTAGTTTATTAAAGTCTTTCCAAAATGTGGTGCCAGAAATTGGACAAAATGTTCTTGATGTGGTCTGACCAGGACAAAGTATGATGGATGGTTCTCTCCCCTGACTAGCTATGGTTTCACTGCTTCTGTGAATGTAGCCCAAGATTGCATCAGCAGCTTTGGCCAGCTTTTGATTCATTAAACTAAAAGGGACCTCCAAGGTCCAACTGTTCTCTGAATAAGAATCCTCTCTACTTCATCTCCCCAAATTTGTTAGCCAGCCTCCATTAAAAAGACTACTAAAGGGACAGCTAGATGACACAGTGGATAGAAAGTCATCCCAAAGATAGGAGGTCCTGGGTTCAAACGTGACCTTAGACACTTTTTCTACTTGTGTGGTCCTGGGCAAGCCACTTGATTCTCATTATCTAGTCTTTACTGCTCTTCTGCCTTAGAACTGATACTGATTCTAAGATAGAAGTTAAGGAGAAAGAAAGAGAAAGGAAGAAAGGAAGAAAGAGAAAGAAAGAAAAGAGAGAGAAAAGGAGAGAAAGAAAAGAGAGAAAGAAAAAGAGAGAGAAAAGGAAAGGAAAGAAGGAAAGAAAGAGAGAGAGAGAGAGAGAGAGAAAGAAAGAAAGAAAGAAAGAAAGAAAGAAAGAAAGAAAGAAAGAAAGAAAGAAAGAAAGAAAGAAAGAAAGAAAGACCACCAGTCTGTTCACTGTACCCTCTGACAATCCATTCTACTTTTGGAAAGCTCTGCCTGATGGGAAACACCCTTATATGAGTTGAAAAATCTGTGTCTGCGTGTCTGCTTACCTCTTGTTCCTCCTTTGTCCTCTGGGGCTTTAGTAGAACAAGTCTAATTCCTCTACCATATGACTGCCATTCAAATGCTTGAAAAAAAGAGATTATATCCCCAATCCTCTCTGGTTTAAGACTCCATTTTAAATGATTCTCTCAGGATATGGGTGGAAGTTCCAAGAATTTCCCAGTCATCCTCTTTTGGGTACCCTCCTCTGGTTTGTTAAAGTGCTTTCTAAGATGTGACATCTTTTACTTGACTATGCATATTTATTACAATTGTTTTGTTTTTCTTTTCTTTTTTTTCCTAATGGAGAAGGGAACGGGAAGGTGTAGAAGTTGCTTTTTGTTCTTTAAAAAAAGGGGGGGGGCAGCTGGGTTGCTCATTGTATTGAGAGCCAGGTTTAGAGACAGGAGGTCCTAAGTTCAAATCTGGCCTCAGACACTTTCTACCTGTGTGATGCTGCGCAAGCCACTTGACCCCCATTGCCCTTACCACTCTTCTGTCTTGGAACCAATACACAGTACTTATTCTAAGACGGAAGGTAAGAGTTTCAAAATAAAAAGAGGAAAAAAATATTTTAAAGGCTTTCAGTGATAGAGGATACACTACCCTGATGGGGTTCCCTACCAATCTAATAATAATAATATCAATAATAGCTAACATTTATTTATGTGTTTGTTTGTTTATTTATTTGATTATTTATTTATACCCTTACCTTCTCTCTTAGAATCGATACTAAATATTCCAAGGCAAAAGAGCAATAAAGGCCAGGAATTTGGGGTTAAATGACTTGCTCAGGGTTATACAGCTAGGAAGTGTCTGAGGCTAGATTTGAATCCAGTTACTCCATCTCCCATCTCCAAGTCTGGCTTTCTATCCATTGAGCCATCTACCTGCCCTCTAGCTAACATTTATGTAGTGTTTTCTATGTGCCAGACACTGTGCTAAGTGTTTAACAATTATTATCTCACTTGAACCTCACCATCACTCTGAGAAATAGATGCTATTATTATCCCCATTTTGTAGATAGCAATAATAATAATATTTATATAGCATTTGCAATGTGCAAGACATTGTGCTAAGTGCTTCACAGTTATCTCATTTGTTCCTCACAACAATCCTAGGATGTAAGTACTGTTATTATCCATACTTTACAGATGAGGAAATTGAGACAAACAGAGGTTAAGTGACTTGCCCATGGTCATTCAGCTACCTAAGGGTCTGAGACTGAAGTTGAACACAAGTCTCCCAGAATCCCTGCTCAGTGCCCAATTGATTGTGACCTTTAATTGTAGTTCAAATGCAACATTCCAGGTACAGTCCGATTAGGACAGACCACAGTAGGACTACTACTTCATCATCTTGGACACCATTCCTCTTTTAATTTGGTCTAAGATCAAAATGAATTTGTTGGCTATCACATCATCCTCTTGGGTGAAGGAATCCTGTCTATTTCCCAGACTAGGAAATGTAGTTGGATGGACAACCCTATAGAGCTTGTTTGTCAGTGTGGGACAAATGGAGAAAATGATGCAAATCTACATGTTGTGTCCAGGATTCAAGAGGAAGAGGAAAGTGGGCTGAATTGCCTTCAGGAAACCGCAGAGCTCCTTTAATGACCTTAAACTTCCCCCAGAAACAAAGGCCTTTTTTTTCCATATAAGTGTTCTCTCAGTGTTGTTTATGGCCTCCATCCGGCCTCAGATGGAACACAATAGTGTCGAAAGAACTGAAAATGAATGATAGCTATCATGCAAAGCCCTTCTTAACAGGGTCTCCTTCTGGCTTTCCAGGTACCTTGATCCCTTCCTCTCCTCCACTTGCTATGTGCTCTAGCAACATTGGTTCCCTTACTATTTCCTATTCCTGATACTCCATCTCTTCCCTTGGGGCATTTCTGCTGGCTGTTCCCCATGTCTAGAATTTCCTTCCTCCCTGTCTCAGCATCCTGACTTCCCTAGCTTCCTTTGCGTGTCAGCCAAAATCCCACCTCCTACAGGCAATGTTTCCCAATGCCTCTTCTCTATGGTCTTCTTTCTGAGATGGTCTCCCATTTATCCTGGATAGGTGTGTGCAGAGTTGCTTTCATGGTATCTCCCCACTAGACTCCTTGAGAGCAGGGATTGCTCTTTATCTTTCTTTGTATCCCAGTGCTTGGCACAGTGCCTGGTACATAGTAGGCGCTTAAGAGATGCTTATGGCTTGAAATTCAGAGAGAGCAACGGAGAGATGCACTGTGTATGCGAGTAAGCTGCAATGTATAACAAACAAGGGATTCTGGAGAATAGGAATAAACAATGTTATTAGGGATATGGGCAAGAGGTGAATGGTCAAATCAAGGTGTCAGGAGAGGAGTGGAACTACTTGTCAACTACAGGAGAGGGAAGGGAAGAGGGGAGGAAGACAACATGAATCATATAACCTTGGAAAACATGTGTAGATTTGTTACTGAAATGCAATAATATAGAAAATCTATAAAAAAGAAAAAAAGATGTCAGGATATTAATGCATTGCTGGTGGAGTTGTGAATTGATCCAACCATTCTGGAGGACAATTTGGAACTATGCCCAAAGGGCTTTAAATGACTGCCTGCCTTTAGATCCAACCATAGCACTGCTGGGTTTGTACCCCAAAGAGAAAATAAGGAAAAAAGACTTGTACAAAAATATTCATAGCTGTGCTCTTTGTGGTGGCAAAAAAATGAAAAATGAGGCGATGCCCTTCAATTGGGGAATGACTGAACAAATTGTGGTATGTGTTGGTGATGGAATACTATTGTGCTCAAAGGAATAATAAAGTGGAGGAATTCCATGGAGACTGGAATGATCTCTAGGAATTGATGCAGAGTGAAAGGAGCAGAACCAGGAGAACATTGTACACAGAGACTGACACACTGTGGCACAATCGAATGTAATGGACTTCTCTGCTAGCAGCAATGCAATGATCCAGGACAATTCTGAGGGACTTATGAAAAAGAACACTACCCACATCCAGAGAAAGAACTGTGGGAGTAGAAACACAGAAGAGAACTCCTTGATCACAAGGGTTGATTGGGATATGACTGGAAAAGTAGACTCTAAATCAACACTCAATACTGATTCTAAGACAGCAGGTAAGGGTTTAAAAAAAAATGTCAGGAGAATGCAAAGAAGGCCTCTAGCACCATGGATGGGGCACTGGAGGCTCATTTATAGGAGGACTGGAATTTCAGAAGAGGGATCAATAGGCATGGATGGGCTGCACCCTGCATCATTGGAGGGGATCATACAAATTGATGAGATCCCAAATCTGTGTGAGTTGAGACCTTCAGTAATAACCCCTCTAGGAAACAGCCCTGGTGTGGAGTGGGCAGGCTCCCCTATCCCTAGAGAAGTCTTCCTTTCCTCTCCCAGTTACCTCATCCATGCTTCGTGTCACCTCAGGTCGGTCCCCATCCCCACAGGCAGATAAAAGTTCCAGGCCCAGCGCCCCCAGGGCGTCCAGCTCACTCTGTAGTCCATCCACCTCCTCCCTCAAAGCCTGGGGAGAGACAGGAGAGTCAGTAAGTTCATCTTGACCTTTAAATCTATGCTTCTCCTCAGGGTCTCCCTCTTCCCCAAAGACCCTCCTCTTAGAGAGCCTCACTGAAGACCCTGAGGACTCCTAGTATTTAAAACTATATAGGATTTTAATAAAAATCAAAAGAGAGGGAAAAATAGAAAAGGTTTCTTTCAATCAAGTGAGCAGAGCAAAGAGAGCCAAAGATTCACACCTGCAGCACTTTACCAAAAGCACAAGCTCCAAAAAAGAGCCCCGCGGTGAGTCTCAGCCAAAGGATGAGGATGTAATTTAAAAGGATGCTGGGAATGTAGCTCAGGTGTGGCAAGTTTTCCACCTGCACAGGACCCACCCCTTCCTGAGAAGGAAATCGTCCCTAGGGGTTTCCTGGAATCTGGGGGTGAAGGGAAAGGCAGAAAGGAGCAGGCCTTCCTACCCCCTAGCCCCGTAGGGTCCAGCAGATACCTGCATGGCGCTGAGCCTGCTCCGGATGCCTTCCGGTTCTGGTCCTGCATCCTCCATGTGCAACACCAGGTGCTGGGTGTCAGCCAGACTGGTGGCCAGGTCAGCGAGGCCTTGCCAGAACTGCTCAGCCAGTGCCAGCACAACCCGAAGCCAGCTGGCCCGTTCCTGCGCCGCAGCTTGCATCCCTGACCAGCGGTCCCACAGGCGATCGGCCTCAGCCCGAAGCACTGCTGATAGAGGATGGGACAAGGTAAGGGGAGAGGACCCAGTCCAGCCACCCTATAAGAGAGGCAGCCAGAGGAGAATCTCAGAGGCTCGGTCATGGTCTGGCTGGGCTTGGCCTCTGGCCCTTCTGGTCAGCTCAGCCTCATACCTCCAGGCCCTATCCCAGCCTCAGGGCTTTCATCCAGAGTCCCAGCGACCCCAGCCCCCAGCTCCTGGGCCCGAGTCCGGGCCGTGTCCAGTGCTGCCCCCACGGGCTCTAGCTCGCTTAGCAGCAGGCTCTGCTCCCGCAGCTGCTCCCGAATGCGCTGGGCATCAGCCCGGACGGTCCCCACATTCTCCACTCTCCGGGCCAGCTGTTCCAACTGTTCAGCCAGCCGGGCCAGTCTTTCGCTAAGCTGGGAAGATGGAGAGAAGGGGAAAGACGGGCATTGCTGAGACGATCTGCCCACCCAGGGTAAGGAGTGACCAGAATATGACCACCCTCTTCAATCCAGTCTACACCTTCACCCCTCTTTCCAGAACAGTTACAGCTGTACCTTTATTTATTCATTTAAACCCTTACCTTCTGACTCAGAATCAGTACTGAGTATCGGTTCCAAGTCAGAAGACTCATGATGAGGGTTAAGTGACTTGTCCAGGGTCACACAGCTAGGATGTATTGGATACCTCTCATCTCTGGTCTGGCCCCACTGAGACTCCTAGCTGCCCCCTATAGTTATCCTTTAGCTTCATCTGCTCTCTCTCCATCAGCTCTGCCCCCTTCCTGGCCTTCCCCTTAGCCCCAGAGGTGGTCTTGCCCCATCCCATACCCAGCTCCCAGTTCATACCTTGCCCTCATTAGAGCTCAATCCCCTCACCTGAGTGTACTGGGGCACAGTCTGCCCCAGAGTGGCTGCAACGCTGTCTACTCGGCCCCTCAGGGCGCCCAGCTCCTCCTCGGCGGCCTGCCAGGCTTCCTGGAAGGGGGTACTCTGACCCGGGTTCAGGTCCTTCAACTGCAGGAACACCCGCTGCAGCTTCCCCACCAGGGGTCTGTGCTCTGCAATGGCCTCTCGCAGATGCTGAGGATCGATAGACCATGTAATAGGACACTCAGACCCCCAGCTCCACCCAGCCTCCAGGGCTCTCCCCATCTCTATTACACAGCCCTCCTTTCCCCCCCTTTGGTTCCACTAGACTAAGAGAAGACACTCAAGTCTCTAGATGAAGGGCTGTGAGAAGAGGAGGGTCAGGGGGAGAATAAGGAGGGACAGCAGGACAGGAAAGCTGCCAGGGAAGCATCCGCAGGAGCAGTAACCCTCGGACCTTCTGAGGATGGGGAGCAGGTTGTCAAGGACCAGAAACTGAGGCTGGGACTAGTCACTGGCATGCCAAGCCATGAGTGATCCTGGCCCCGGCTCCTTTCAGCTGGAGAAGGGAGATAAAGGGAAGGGCTAAAGCCAAGAGAGGGGAGGCCAGGGGAAATCCAAGACATCGTCTCTTCCTTTTTGAAAATAAGATTAGAGCTGAAGGGACTTAAGACCATTTGGTCCAATCCCTTCATTTTACAGCTGAGAAAACTGAGTCCCACAGAGGTTAAGTAACTTAAATTGAACTCACACCTTCCGGGTTCAGATACAGGGATTTTGCTACTACTCTGCACAGCCCTTCAAAATAGGGAGGAGGAAAATTATTAAGGAAGGAGGAAAATTCTCACTCCATTCTGCTGCTTAAGTAATAGCCCCCCTGCCTGGCTCTCTCCACTCAGTTCTCCTTGCCCAGGTCTTCAGAATCGGGTGCCAGGTCAGCCTCTTCTCCCCTGGACTCACCTGCAAAAGCTCCTGCTGCTCCCTGCAGGCCTCAGGGCTACCAGCAGCTGCATGTGGGTTAAGATGAGTCACAATGTCCTGGGCCTCTTCCAGCCATGGGGCTAGTTCACCCTGGGCCTCTGCAAACTGGGCTAGCAGGGAGAGGGCTCGCTCCCGACACAGCACCCCGGCAGTACTGCTCTGCTGTACCTCCTGAGATCGACTCCGAAGGAGCTCCAGTTCCGCCTGTAGTCAGGGCAAGAGGAGAAAAGGGTATGCCCAGCTTGGGAGCTCAGGAACTCAAGGACACCATGTCTGGTCCCTTCCCATCGTGAATTCCCACTCATCCTCTAAGGTCTAATTCAGCTGACACCTTCTCTAGGGGGCCTCCCCTGATTGACTCCCCCAGGCTTTATGGAATGTTTTGCCTTCTGTGATGCCACTTATGGTGGTATATTGTATATTATTGTTATCTGATACTTAAATCTGAGCTCTGTGGGAACAGGGGCCTTTTATTCTTAAAACTGTACCTCTTCAGGACTCTGAGAATAGTAGGTGTTTTTAAGAGTTTATTTAGAGAACATTCAATGAATCTCAGACTTGAGAAGGAATCTTGGAGGTTATGTAGGCCAATCTGCTTTTGACCAAGAATCCCAACAAGTAGCCATCCAACCTTGATTTGAAACTTCCAGTGATGGTGAACTCACCCCCCACCCTTTTTTTGGACAGCTCATATTGTCAGGAAGTTGTTCTTCACATCCAGCCTAAATCTGCCTCCCTGCAACTTACACAGATTGTTCCTTGTTCTGCCCTCTGAAACCAAGCAGAAAAAATCGAAAAACCTTCCAATAAATAATTAAAAGTAGCTAGCACCAACCTCATTTTCTCCAAGTTCTATGTCCTCAAGTTCTTTCAATAGAGCCTCCTCTGGAATCTGCCCAGTCTGGCCTCTGCCTACCTTCTCAGACTCATTTCATGTTCCTACTTTTCCTACACTCCACATTCTAGCTAAACAAGCCTGGCACCCAAGTTTGGCATTCCAGCTCCTACTTCCGTACCTTAGCAAAGACTGCCCTCTAGGCCTTGAGAATGTACTTCTTCCTCTCTACCTCTTAGATTCCTTCACTTCCTTCTTCCTTCAAGGCTCAGTTCATGTTCCACCTCCCACTAGCAGTTCTTCCTCATTCACCCTAGTTGTTAACATTGTCTCTGTCCTCAAATTATCATGTATGAATTTATGTCTACATGTTGTAAGTCCCTTCCCCCTTTCCTCCAGGATCTAAGCTCCTCAAAGGTTGGCATTGTTTTGTTTTGTTTTCTTCAATACCTAGAAAATAGTAATAGTGATGATAATAATAATCGTAGCTAACATTTATATAATATTCTCTATTTGTTAGGCACTATTCTAAGGACTCTCTAAATAAAATCTCATATGATCCTTATAACAAACCTAGAAGGTAAGTGCTCTTATTATTCCTATTTTATAGGTAAGGAAGCTGTGGCAGTCAGAGGCTGTGACTTATTCATGGTCACCCAGCCAGGTTTTCTTGACTCCAAGCCTGGAACTCTATCCAGTATGCCAACTTATTGACACAAACCAAGTATTTTAAAAATGTTTTTAATTGGGGGCAGCTGGGTATCTCAGTATATTGAGAGTCAGGCCTGGAGACAAAGAGGTCCTGGCTTCAAATTTGGCAGACACTTCCTAGCTGTGTGACCCTAGGTGCTGGGAGCCATGAAAGACCACACTGTTTGACAAGGTCCAAGTGGAAACTGGGGATTGCAAAGCAGCCCCCAGGAAGGATGGAAACACCCACTGAAACCCCCCCCCAAGTAACTTTCCTTATTAACATCCCCTTATTATTGGAATTGCCATGATTATGATTCTTATTTAGTCCCAGGAAAAATAGATGAGAACAACATGCTTGCAGGGTTAATATAGATGTCCCATTCTGTCCCCTCAGAATATTACCAGGAGAGCCCACTTATAAAATTAAACCTAAGGATTCTTATATACCCACTTAGATAGGACCCTCTTTTCTAAGCATAAAAACTTCTGGCAAATCTGTACTCTGAATTCCCTAACCTATATCTGGGTCATGCTGATTCTACCCTCTGATCCTGCACTTAGCAACAATGTTTCATTGACTATCTCCCTAGGCTTCCTGTCTGTTGTTAGGTTCCATGGAAAAATGTATGTTGAGAATGAAACTGTGTGCCAAGTAGATATGTGATCATGAGGGTATAAAATAAAGCCAGGCCTCAGCCAAGGCAGAGTAGCTTATCCTGTGAAACCTGTGCTGTGGGTTGAATGTGAAAGCTGTGTCCCATCCATCATTCTGCCGACACTGTCCCACCTCCAAGACCCCATCCCCTGTGGGAAGTTGGCCCACCCCACAGCACCTAGGCAAGTCACTTAACCTCCATGTAAAAATGGAGAGATTTGAACCCCAGACTTCAATCCCCAGAAGTCCTTGGCACTTCTCAGAATGCCCTATAGTATCATGAGAGTCCTCACCTGGGCTGAGAACAAAATGGGTATTTAAACTGATTATACCGCCTACTTGCTCTCTCTGCTTCTGCTTCTAAGCACACGCATCTCTCAAGATGTAGTAAGTGAAATTGAATGGGCTATTCAGCCCTCCTAGACATGTGCTTTTCTTATTTTGTATTTTCTTTATTTCTTAATTCTAATAATATTTAATAAACCTCATAAAATATAATACTTTTAATAGAGAAACTAATTTTAAATGTTACACCAATTGCCTAGCCCTTACCAATCTTCTTCCCTAGAACCAATATATAGTATTGATTCTAAGGCAGAAGGTTTAAAAAAAATGTTTTTGATTGAATTGGATTAGATGGCATGGTTTCCAATAATGGCATCCTTGGGAGGGCGCCATCTTGCCATATTCTTCTATACATTCATTCTTCACCTTCCTAAAATGTGGTGTTCAAAACTAAATATAATACTCTATATGTGATCTGACCAGGGCAAGAGAATAGCAAGGTGATCGCCTACCTTAGATGTGGTCAGTTAAAAAATTTTGCAAATGACACAAAGCTGGGAGAAATTGCTCACATGTAGGGTAACAAGGTCAGGATCTAATATGAACCTGACAGGCTAGAATAGTGATGGTGAACCTTTTAGAGACTGAGTGCCCAAACTACAGGGGAGGGAGAAAGTGTTTCCATTGGGCTACTGGGCAGAGGAGCAGAAAGGTTGTGTGTATGTGTTTCACACACACACACACACACACCTTTCCTTGTTCTGAACACTCTTCTAAGATCACAATGGCTTTTTGGTTACAATGTCACACTACTGACTTGCCTTGATATGACAGACTACCAAAATCCTTTGACTAATAGCTTGTCTTACCATGCTTTCCCTATCTTTTCTCCATGAAGTATATTATTTGAACTCTATGGTGGGATTATTACATTTATTCTTATGAAATTTCATTTTAGGAGGTTTAGTCTATCATTCTAGCCCTGTGTTGGTGAATCTAGCACACATGCCAGAAGGGCTGCTCCCTTCCCCCTCTCCACACATGCCTGACGACATTTTTCACTTCACCTGCCTCTCTGCCCAGCAGCCCAACTATCCCTGTAGTTTGGACATTCAGTCCTGTCAGGGTCATATTAGATCCTGACCTACATGGGAGGAATGATACCATGGATCTTTTCCTGTTACTTTGACAGATGTGGGAGTAACCATAATCACATCTAAAGGCCTATCCATCTTGGTTCTGTAGATGTTTCTCTATTAAAAATTTTCACATATATTTTATCTCCCAGTTTTATTCTATGTAATGAGAAATCCAGTGGTACTCATTGTACTACCAATCCTAGCTTCCAGAGTTCTTCCAACCTATTTTGTATTTCTACTAGGTATTAATAAAGTTGATATTCTCCTTTTAGCATAGATAAATATGATGGTAGTATGTTGTACTAAGTAGACTTTTAAGACATATCTTATGATTTTGAACTGTGATATTGTCTTATATCATTTGATGTTTAATTTTTCAAGGGGTTTTATTTCACGTACATTTGGCTTCTTTGATATATTTATATTAGGAGATTATTTTGACTTTTGAATTTTTCTTTATGGTTCTTATTTTCTTGTTGGTATAGATAGAATTATACATGATGTAATGTGTTTTGCAGAGATGTGTCTTCTTGTTTCAACAAATAATGTTGTTGTAAGCAGAGATGTTTTCTTATTGGAACTATAATCTTCATATTTGGGTCTACTTCATCACTGTTTTTCCAGTGTTTATATTCTGTTTTAACTTGTACTCTTGTGTCTCTCATTTGTGTTGTTGTTCTTGTGTTGTTGTGTGCAGTGCTTTCATTTTGTTATTTTCTACTACTCTCATGTAATGATTTCCATTTATAGAGACAATTGTTAAGATATTGTTATTGTTGGGGCTATTGGCAATACTTCAGATTTTTTCTTATGCATTTTCTTTATGATGTTACTTCTTGTTCTTCTATATCATTGGTAATATTATGGGAATAATGTTGCTTCATATTATTGTGGCCATACTGTTGTTTCTTGTGAGATATCTGAAACTATGAGATCATATCTTCATGGTGTACCCTTCCTATCTTCCTCCCCCCAGTAGAGATTTGTTTTTAGGTGGAGGTTGAGAGATATGGGTAACCTGTTTCAGTTCTCATCTGTATGTTGGTATTAAAAGTCTTTGATAACAGATTCATCCAATGTGGGTAAGTGCTTCAATAGTATCCTACATGTTTCCCATCTTCCATTACTGAGGTGTTTGTACTTATCATAGTTATGAAGTTAGAATATGTCACTAAGCGCTTAGGGGTTTCCCTGATGTAATTAAATTCTTTAATTGTTCTTTTGTCATATTTTATACCTAGGACTAGTCTTTGTTCTCACAAGGTTTTGTGTTGTATGTTACCCTATGGAACTCAAACTAATCCTAGTTTCAACCCTTCTTAACAGATGGTATTTTTCATGTTATGATGTTGAAGTTAGAGAATAGATTTGAAATTATATAAGTATCTCTCCTCCAGTTTGTTCTTTAATGTGTTTCTCCCCATTCATAATCAATGTCTGGGTAGGTAAAGTAATTCAAAAACATGCTAGATAGTTCCTTGTCATCAATGTTTCTCTCAAGGTCTAATTAGGTACCAATTCCTCATAACTATTAACTCCAGAAATGGCAAATATTTTCTCTATTGACATAAAGTTTCCTCTGTCCCCCATGATATCATTATCATAATTATGTTCATAAGATTTTGTTTGTTCTGGATCTAGGTATTCCCTTTGCACATTCTGTCCCACTCATCCCAACCTTTGTGAACTTCATCAAAGAGTTTGATAAATTCATAGGGTTCTTGTTCTTCATCACTATTTTTGTCCACTAGTATTATACCATTTGGTATTGAATCATTTTGGTCTGAGTCTGACTCTTGGTCACTGAATTCCATAATCCTTATGTTTTTAATTGGATTTTGTTCAATGCCATATAAACTTGTGTCAGATGTTGTTATCTCAGGTATAATGTCTTGGTTTGGCCCTATTTCACTGGCTTTCATCTTTCCCAATTATGTTTTTAGTTGTTTTCTCATTAACAAGCTCTATATTTGTGTTCTGTGGTGATAAATTTGATATTATGGGGTTCACTGCTTCTTGCAAATATGCTATGCTGTTACTAAAGTTCACAGGTTCTACCCTACCTCCAGCCTCAAGTTTTTGTTTGTCTGCCCTCTCCTTTGACTCTGTTGAGGTAGAAAACTTTCCCTCAATAATGTTATCTTCTGGGAATGACTTCAGTACAGTTGCACTTTCCCCTGTATCACTGGGATATGTGTATTCATTCTTCCCCACTGTACTCCATATATATGGTTCAGGTTTTTGTGTTGCTAAAGAACCAATTATCAAGCTATCACTTTGCACTACATTTTCATCTGCTATTTGTATGGTTGAACCAATTGAATTTTCTTGGTTTAATTCATTTCCTGACTTATCTTTATTTATACTTGTGTGTATATTGCCTTTTCCTTCTTTGGAATATGAATTCAAACCATAGCTATTTGTTAGTTCATATATTTTGACTTGGTCAGACCTCCCCCCTCCATTTAGAATGTTGGCTTCTTACAAGTTTCTTGAACCCTTGGTCATCCTGGCAGTTGTTGTGCTCTGCATGCTATCTGTGTTTTCAAATCTAACTGATGTAATACTTCCAATACTTTGAATATGGTTATCAATATTAACTGTATTTTTAACTCGATTTCCCTTTATATTTGAATTTTCCAAATTGTTTTGTATAGGGTAAAAATTTTCAGCTTCTGGGTTCAAGTTAGATATTTTCTCTAAGGAAATCTGTATCAAATAGCTTTTTGAATTTCTAATTGGTCCAAGTGGGGTTTTATCCATGTCTGTGAGATTGTATACATTGTTTATAGCTCCTATAGATACATCTGCCATAGTAACCCTAGTCTGTGCTTTTATTTGGTTATTTTGCTGCAGGGAATTGAAATTGTGTTTTTCTGTCTCTTCCAACAACTTATGATTTTGTTCATGTAACTTTTAATGAATTCTCTTTCTCTCCTTTTCAATCCCTGATCCCAATCTGCACCCAAAGAAGTTTTCTAAATATGTTTTGATCTGTTCTTTGCTTTTCTCTTGACTGATTATTATGCACCTTCTGTATGAGTCTCCAATATTAGCCTGCATCCATGCTATCATATATGTGATCTCTTGATTTATCTCCTTTACTTGTCTCTGCTTTGCACTTAAGTTTTGATTTGGTTCTTCATCATAACTTCTCACAGACCCAATAAATTCATTTTTAGGCACCACTCATGTAATTTCTTCTCCCTTTATAATTTTATGTTTCACTGCTACACATCCCTTATTGATTGTCACACTCTTCCATCCCTTTCTGTCATGCACTTGCTTACTTTCAAGTATTTTAAAATCCTGGCTTCATAACGGATGTCTTCCCTTGGTCAAAACCTCTGAGTATTTAGGGTTTGCTCCTGTTTTTGTAGCCAGTTTCATACTGTCAAGGTCCATAGTTTCTAATTCTGTTCTCAAATTGCAATGCTCACAGCAATGATTTGATTTGGATCTAAAATATGTTCTCCCCTGTGTTCTGTTGCCTTTATTGTTTTGCTCATATTTCTTTTTAAACTAACAATCTTTGACCAAGTATCTCACTTTGTGGCATAAAAAAAATTTCCTGGTTTCTCTCTGACCTCTCTGTTGCTGGTATGAGGGTCTAAAGTAAGTTTTAATAGTTTGTAAGTTCTTGATCTGTTCAATCTCCTTTTGTTTAAGAGATTGCTCTATATTTTCTAATTTTTGTTTTAACTCTTTCTTTTCCTGTTCCTTGTGGCTGTCAAATAAGTAAGTGGATGCATCTCTCAATTCCTGAATCATGATGTTATCATATTTAGGGAAATAATTCCTGAAGAAGTTCTTTAGATGAGAGTTACAACCTCTCAGAAAATTTCTCCTAACATGGGCCACTGATTCTACTGAGTCTTGATTTAGACCCATGATAGATTCAATTGTCTCAGCAAGTCTATCTATATAAGCAGCAGAATGCTCTTCTTTTTCCTGGCTTAACTTATCAAATTTGCTCCAAGCATTGGGCTTGGAACAAAAGGACTTGATTGCTTGCAGGAGGTCTTCCCTGCATTTCCTCAGGTATGCCAAACTAGTGGGAATAGCAAAATCAAAATCTTCTCTTTCCTCCTCTGTGGGCCAATTTGTCAGGGAATTGTCCTTTCTGGTCTTTTCAATGAACTGTCTTTGCTCATGGGAGCTAAATAATTTGGATAAAAGAAAATCCAAATCCTCAAAATCTGGCTCAAAAGTTCTAAAAGCCCTTTTTAGCTCCTTGAGCACTTGGCAAGGCTCATTTAGAAACTTTGGAAATCTGTGTTTTATTGAATCGAATTCCTGGGTGGAGAATGGTTTCTGGACTTTTGAATGAATCACACCAGCCGAGTCAGAAATCTTTGCAATATCCCTAAGAGGCAAAACTTCTTGTTTCTGTATTGTCCTTATCTTTTCCCTCTTTCTTATTTTGGTCTTTTGATTTCTTGTCTTTGTCCTTGTTCTCTGTATCTACCAGCACTTTTTTCTTTTTCCCATTCCCATCTTGAGCCTGTCCTTTTCCTTGCTTATTTAATATTCCTCACACATCTTCCTAACCAGTTGTTCCAAGTTGTTTTCTACTACTAGAATCTGGGCTGCCTTTCTAGGTGTCAAGAATTTGAGGATGCTCCTGATGTATGTTAGTATCTGGATTGCTGCCATGGCAAATACATAAACTTGTGTAATTATTTACCAAACTACTGTATTCTCTGTAAACGGCATAGTTGTTATAAACACAGTTGAGTTGGCTATCAATCCTATAGTTTCCATCACCACTCCAGTAACTGCACTATATAAAATGTTATAAATCCAGTAGCAAACTATGACAGCTAGTACCATAACTCCTAACAATATTTGCAGCATCATTTTCTCACTTTAATCTATATCCAGTAACCTGGGATGGGTCAGACCTTTCCTGGGGTGCCAAATTTGTAGCAGATATTTAAACTGGGTGAATTATAGTAAAGAGGGAATTTTTTTGAGATGTTGCACCAGGAAGCAAGCCAGGGAAAAGACTGAATTTTGAGCCCCTCCCCTATACTACTTCCTGTTCCCTTTCGACTGTCTGGGAATTGGTCTTCTCACAGATGGTAAAGTTTGAAATATTTTCTCCCTAATAATCAAATCCCACACCCAGTTAGGGGAAGGGAAGAGGGAAATTAGGTTCTCCCTTAATCTCTAAGTTATCTTGTTGATTGAAGATTTGAAATATAGTCGGTTCAGAAACAGAATTATTTTCCCCTAAGGGTAGATATTCACAATACTGCTGACAAGTCTCTTTGGGCTAAACCAAATTTCTATGCAGCTCACAGTCTATGTAGAAGGCAATGGCTAGAGATGATATGAAGAACTCTGTCTTCCACCTTCTGGTCAAACAGCCAGAGGAGGAATGAATTCTCAGCCAGCTCAAGCTGCTTAACTGCTAATTTCCAAGGTTCCATTGGTGTTCCAAAGTTCTGAGCTCCTTGCTTTTTTTTTCTGCAGATCCATTTGTCATTGCTCAATTTCTTCATTTACATCTTGTTACCCTATGTGTGAGTAATTTCTCCCAGTTTTGTGTTATTTTCAAAAAAAAAAAATTTAAACCCTTACCTTCTGTCTTGGAATCAATACTGTATATTGGTTCTAAGGCAGAAGAGTGGTAAGGGCTAGGCAATGGGGGTCAAGTGACTTGCCCAGGGCCACACAGCTAGGAAGTGTCTGAGACCAGATTTGAAACCAGGAACTCCTCTCTCTAGGCCTGGCTCTTAATCTACTGAGCTACCCAGCTGCCCCCAAAAGAACTGATTTTTTTATACCCTTATCTTCCATCTTAGAATCAATACTGAGTATTAGTTCTAAGTCAGAAGAGTGGTAAGGGTTAATGGGGGTTAAGTGACTTGCTCAGGGTCACACAGCTGGGAAGTGTCTGGGGTCATATTTGAACCCAGGACCTCCTATCTCTGTGTCTGACTCTTAATCCACTTAGCAACCCAGCTGCCTGGCAAAAAATTTTTAACAGACCACATCTATGACATTATCCAAATCATGGATAAATGTATTGAATAATATAAGACAAAGGATGGATCCCTGCACCTTCCAGGAGAGAATTCCCTATGAGTCAATATTGACCTATTAATGAATATTTGGGGGAGAGGGGGTATGAGTCATTGAATTTGCTTTGAGTCCAGCTAAATAAACTTTTACTAGACCCATTTCTCAATTCTTTTCACAAGGATAGCATGACAGACTTTGTGAAACCCTTTACTAAAATCCAAGTACATGGTGCCTAGAGTCATTAAGTCAAGTCAACAAACACTTATTGAGCACCTACTGTGTTTTAGTGACTGTGGTAAGCACTAGGGTTCCAAAGAGGGATAAAAATCAGAACTCCTCTGATGTACCAGTCCAGGAAATGACATTAATTAAATGAGATTTGTTCTGGATGAAGTTGTGACTTGGTGACCCTTACTTCCCTTGCTCAATATTACCAAACCACTGAAGGAAAGAATAGAAATATTCAATATTTCAATATTGTCAATATTGTCAATAGAAAGTCTAGCAGGACCTAGGATGTGGAAGACCTAAGAAAGTGGAACAAAGGGAGCTACATAGGATGCCATCTAGCAAGGAAGACTTTGATCTATGGCACAGGTGTGATCATAGGGCAAAGGCCATGGAGAGAGGAGGAAAGGGGGAAGGAGGAGTGGGAGGAGATGGGAACAGACCCAACTGGGCATCAGGAAGCAGGTTCCTCTACAGGCTGCCATTGCCTTGGGGTAAGGGCAGTGCCAACCATGCCCTGCTCCAGGCCAGAGAAGTCAGGACCCAGAGCCCTGGAGACAAGGCTTAACTCTTAGAAAACATGCAACCAGGACGCCCAGACAGGAACAGCTACTCCATCCCCAGCCTGGGTCCCCACCACTTACCTGCAGTTGTTCCCTCTCCTCAGAGGGGCAGAGGCTAGGAATTCCAGTGCTCAAGAGTCCTAGGAGGCGGGTCCTTAGCTCCTGTTGCTGCAGAAGTTCAGCAGCCAATAGCTGGTGTGAGGGGGAAGCAGGTTTGAGAGAGGAAAGGAATAAAAGAGGCAGATGAGAGTCATGGAGAGGACAGAGAAATGGAGGGGTTCGCTCTCTCCTCTTCCCTTATTTTACCTGTCCTGCCCCTTGGTAGGGGGAATAAAGATGGGGAAAGTGAAGCTTCTACTTGCCCAAAGCCTCTATCTGACCCCTCACAGTCCCCAGGCTCAGGGAGTGATGTCTGACTCCATCTACCCATCTGTCTGTCCCTGGAGTAGAAGAGATGACAGGATTATAGGGCCAGAGCTCTACTAGACCCTCTCAGAGCCCATCTAGCCAACATTCTCATTTTCCTGATGAGGAAATTAAGGTCCAGAAATGTAAGTGTTTTGCCCAAAGTCACACATATAGTAAGTGTTAGAGGTGATTTTTGGTCAGTGGGGAGGGGAGGGCCTACCTTGTGCTGGCCCAGCTGGGTCTGGAGTGCTGAAGCCTCCAGGGTCACTCCATTCAGCTCTTCCACCCGCTGCCCTAGTGTGCTCAGGCGGCCCAGTTCCTCTGCAATAGCTTTCCACAACTGAGGCAAGGAGAAGAGAAGAGAGTGGAAGGACGGGCTGTCTTCCTGTGTCCTGTTTTCTTTCTCTCTCCTTTCTTCTCAGCCCCCTGCTATGCTGGTCACTCTACCTCCAACCCCACCTCCCACATATCCTTCCCCAGCCACCTTCTCTGTCTCCCCATATTGCCTTCTCCCTTTCTTCCCAATCCCCTGCAACGCTGGTCACTAGCCGCTTCTGCATGTTCTTCCCCAGTCACCTGCTCTCTGTCCTCCTGCTCTCCAGGCTCCGCTGCCGCCCATGCCTGCTCCAGCCTCCCCAGCCAGGCTGCAGGTGGTGGTGGCTCTCCAGATGGTTGCAGCCGAGTGGCTGCCTCCAGAGTCTGCTCCAGTCGAAGTCTGATATGGGCCCCGCTCTGCCCAGCCAGCAGCAGCCTCACCCGCAGCTCCTCTAGCTGCTCCCGTACCAGCTGGGCCTCTTCCCCTAGGGCCCACAGAACACTACACTCTCAGGAAGTCCCAAACCAGGACACAGGAGATGGGGAACACAGAGGACACAGGGCTCATAGGGCTAATGGGGCTGCAGCACACACAGGGGGCACAAGGAACAGTCACAGGAGACACAGAGGGCACAAGGGGCACAGTCAAAGCAACTTGACTGGCATCTAGGTGGCACAGAAAATAGAACACTAGACCTGGAGTTAGGAAGATCCGAGTTCAAATTCAGCCTCAGATATTTCCTAGTGGTATGATCCTGGACAAGTCACTTAACCTGACCTCTAGCTGCATCAGTTTCCTCATCTGTAAAATGGGTACAACAATAGCACCTACCTCCCAAGATTGTGAGAATAAAATGAGGCAATATTTTTATAGTCCTTTGAAAATCTGAAAAAACTATATAAATGCTAGTTATAATAATAATAGTTATTATTATTATTACCAAAAAGGCTACAAGGTACAGTCACAAGGAAAATGAGGGACAGAAAATGAAGGGAGTGACAAACAGAATGACAAGAGATAGGGAACAGAACCTTAGGAACTTCCGTGGGCACTGTGGCGAATAATTCCTTCCCATTGCAGGGAACTGAGACTAAATAGGGTTTTGAACACTGGACAGGACTCTCAGCGACAGATAGTTCTTAAGCTGAGCACAACTGGACTCTTGTTTCTGTGGGATCCTATAGTTATGACCTTTGTGCTCTGAGAAATGCTCAAATGGGATGGCTGAGTCCCTCTTTCACTGTCCACCTCCTTCCCAGGACAATAGCTGCCCACTCCTTTGCCTAGCCTCTCCAGATCTCTATTCCCCAGCTATTTTGATTTACTCAGAGACATTCTTTGCTTATGTAATTGCACCAAGGTGAAATAGGACTAGATCCTCCTAAAATAAGGAGCTGAAGTTCCCAATAGCAGCAGCAATTGTCTCAATGCCTCAAGGGCAGAGTCATCAGTGATACCTCCCCTATGCTCTTTCACTGTGGTCAAGAGTGGGTGCTCAAGGAAGCTTAGGAGAGGCCGAAAAAGCCAGTGAACCCACCCTTTGGCCAGAGTCAGGGTCCTCAGTGTTTGCTCTGTACATCACTACAGGCTGATATACCCCGGACAGGGGTTCTTCCCTCAGAGATGGACTAGCTACAGCAACTTCCCAGCAGTGGGCATCAGAGGAGAGCTGACCAAGACCTGGTGAAGGGGCCCCTGGAGCTGGGCCACCAAGGGCAAGCTGTGCTATCAAGAACTCTGTAAGTGAGCCTTGGTTACTGGAGGACTGTGGACTCTGTGAGTGCCTCCTCTTCTAGGCTTTTTGGGTTTCACTTTGTCATTTCTTTGGGTTTCCCCTCAGTTTCCTAATTAAGCTCCTTTTGAAAAATCCTAGCTCATCTCATCTGAACTTTAATGAATGAGTTTTGTCCACCCCTTGATAATAGAGTGATCCAGGGCTCTTAAGACTTTTGTCAAATGCTTTGCTGAAATCCAAGTAAACTATGCCTACAATCAAATCAAGTAAACAACATTTATTATACACCTGTTAGGTTCCAGGTACAGTGGGAAGCACTAAGCATATACAAACAAGTAAAAAAAAAATAACAGGCCTCTGATCTAGTCAGGCTATCTTATTTTTTTTTAAATGACCTTAAGCTACTTTTGAAGCCTAACTTGGTGGGAATGACAGAAAGTCTAACTTGAGATCGAAGGACATATAGGTGGAGCTAACTTAGACAGAGAGGAGCTAGGGACCACTGAGTGCGCAGGTCCTTCCTTGCCTGGGAACAACAAGAAGTTGTTGGATGAAAAAATGTTAAAATAAAAAAAAAGAAGTCTTTGGACTTCATGCTTCACATTAGAAGAGATCAGAAGGGCACAGGAATGGTTTCAAGGGAGTCTTGAACCTGGAGAACTGCACTGTGCTTCCTTACTAGAACTGGGATGGGGAATAGGAAACCAAGGTGGTTTCTCAGAGAGAAGGACTGGACAGAGGAGCCTGCAAGAGAGACATTCCCCAAGAAGTTGTTCCTGAAGCTGGATTCTGCAGTTGGGACATGACCTTTGTGCTCAAAAGATACTAGGAGGCAGCTGGGTAGCTCAGTGGATTGAGAGTCAAGCCCAGAGACGGGAGGTCCTAAGCTCAAATTTGGCCTCAGATACTTCCTAGCTGTGTGACCCTGGGCAAGTCACCTGACCCCTATTGCCTAGACCTTACCACTCTTCTGTCTTAGAACCAATACCCAGTTTCTAAGAGAAGGTAAGGGTTTTTTGTTTTTTTTTAAAGATCCTAGAATCTGAACTTTGAGGGATCCTTAGAGATCTGCAGGAGTCTTCCAACTAAGGATGGAAGGCCAAATCCAGCCTCAAGGTAAGAATGTTTTTTGCATTTTATTTATTTTATTTTTTAAACCCTTACCTTCCATCTTGGAGTCAATACTGTGTATTGGCTCCAAGGCAGAAGAGTGGTAAGGGATGAGCAATGGGAGTCAAGTGACTTGCCCAGGGTCACACAGCTGAAATGTCTGAGGCCAGATTTGAACCTAGGACCTCCCATCTCTAGACCTGACTCTCAATCCACTGAGCCACCCAGCTATCCCCAACATAAACCCTTCTTGACTCTATCACCACCACTTACTCCTTGCTCCTTAAACTTCCGGGTTTTTTTGCCCTGTCTCGGGCACCCAGCTGCCCTCTGTTTTTTGCATTTTAAGATAAAATTTTATTGTATTTAAAGATGCAAAAATATTTCTTAGCTCTGGGACTGTACAAAAAACCAGTAACAGGCCAGATTTGGTACTAGGCTGGAACTGTAGTTTGCTGACTCCTGGTCTAGACAAACCTCTTCATTTTGCAACTTAGAGAACTGACATCCAGAGTGGTTAGCTGATTTGCCCAAGTTCAACAAGTAGTATTATTTGAACTCATATCTTTGATTCTACAACTTATTCCACTCTTTTTACTTCCCCATGATGACTCCTCTTTCCAAGCCCTAATCATAGGCAGAGATGTCACCCAGGAGAGGGCACAGAGGGCACCTTAGCATGGGGTCCCACCATTTAGCTGACAGTGACTAAAAGGAAAGAAAGTGATGGGTTCAGCAAGGGTATCCCAAACTGTCAACTGATAATAGAAAAGTGTCCTGTCCACTCAGCCACCAACTCACCTGCCACCAGCTCCAAGAGCCTCTGACCCATCTCTCGAACAATCTCCATGTCTGATGCTTTCTGACGGACTTCCTCACATACACCCTGCCAAGAGCCACACAATGAGTACAGTCTTAATCTTTCCCAGAGAACAAGCACTCCCCAAGGGAGTCCTGAAGAGGAGGGTACTCTTTCCTCATACCTGAACTTGTTGCAGGGCACTCTGGAGAGGGCCTGTCCCAGGCTCTTCCCACCAAAGCTGAGCCAGGAGCCGCTCAACAGGACCCAGCCAGGCCACAAAGGCATCACGGTCTGCTTGGAAACTCCGAGCTGCAGGTACTAACTGCTCAAGGAGCCTCCACCTAGGACCAAGAATGGAGGAACAGAGTAATATCAGCCCCTCCCTTACCTCCATCCTCCTCCAGCTTCAACCTTCCTCCCAATTCCTGCCTCTAAAATAGTCCCACCACTCCCAAAGTCCCTCAGTAGTCTACCAATGATAACTACTCTTTATAGTGTTTTATTGAAGTTTCCTCCCTTAGCCAGTGGTTCAGAGCCCCTGCCGATATCCTTAGTCACCTCCAAATTACCATCTCTGACTTTAGTTTCCTTCATCTCACCGTCCTCTTCCTCAATCTCTCCCTCTCACCACGAGTCCATTTTCCTTACCTCACATTAACATTTCCTTATTTCAGATACTCCCCCTTCCCCCAGCCTTAGCCACCCCATACATAGCATGCTTCCTCTGGTCTCAGTCACTGACCTTCACCGCATCATACTTCCCTTAGTTCTTAACTAACCACCCATCAGGCTCCCAACCTCAGTCCGACCTCCCTCAAGCCCCTCACCTGGCCTCTGCCTTGTCTGTCAACTGGTCCCACTGTTTCTGGAGCCTTGTGAGGGTTTCACTCTCCTCACCTTGGCCTCCTTCAGCTGGCTGTTCCCGAGTGTCCTGTAGGAGCCTCTCCATGCGGGGCCTGCCCTCCTCTAGAAGCCTTTTCAGGAGCTGGGGCAACCATGGTGGACAATCCCAAGTTGAGGGCAGAGATGGAGTCTCTGCTCAGCCTTCAGGAAGTTCCCTCCCATGGGGGCTGAGCAGGTTTGTGAATGAGCTGAGTCCTACTTAGCTTCTCCAAGGAGGTAGGGATGGGGTTGGGGAACTGTCTGATGGGACCCTCCTCTCTCCATTATTTTAGAACTTTATAACTCTACCTAGTTTCTCCTCCTTCTCTTTTGTTTCAGAGGAAGAGTCATACCTTTTTTGTGTTCTTGAGCTGATCCCCTCCTGCCTTCTCCATTCATCTCTTATATCTTCAATCTCTCCCTCGCTTCATAACCTTCTCATTGCATGAAAACCATCCTCAATGACTAGAGCAATATTCACTTCACAATAGTTACTTAATAAATACTTGTCGAATTAATGAATGGATGAAAAATCTTCCCAGGTCTTTGTGACAACCCCAAGTTATTGCTCCATCTCTCTCCTTCATTGCTAGATTTCTGGCCTTATCTCTACTCATTCCCTTTACTTTACTCACTCATTCCTCAACCCCTTACAATCTGATTTCTAATTGTTCCCTACTTGCCACAGAAACAAACCTCTACTCCTTCCAAAGCCTCTAAGGACCTTATCACCAAATATCCCTGAAAAATCCTTCTTGTTACTCTTTACCCTTCCTCAACTACAGGCTCCACTCTCTTCTCGGTTTTGTCCTACTCTGTTAGGAGCAGTAGTCCAGAGATAAGAGAAAGTCTCCTTCATCTGTCTCTATTCCTCCTACCACTTGGCCCTAAATTTCTGCATTCCATAAGACTCTGTCCTCAGTCCTTCCCCTTCTTCACTCTCTTTCCCTCTGAGAGTTCATCCATTCCCATAGCTTCAACTCCCACTTCCCTGCCACAGGGAGAAGATTGGAGGTAAAGAGAGGCAGAATTTGGATCAACATAGGTAATAAACTTCCTTTAGAATTTAGTATTGTCCACAAATGAAAAGAGCTGTCCTTAAGGAGTCGTCTAATCCTACCCATGGAGGTAGTAGGATCATTGGAGATCCCTCAATTTTACAACTGAGGAAACAATAGCTGGCATTTACTATAGCATTTTACATATTTGATTTTATTTAATCCTCCAAACAAAAAATAGGAGATATTTTTACACACACTCCCCCACCCCCTAGTCTCCAGAGCCACATTTTTCAACTGCCTGCTAGACATTTTTCTACCTCCTGGCTATCCTCAGACTCAATGTGGATGTCTGGGACTTTGTCCATGGTGCTGGATTTCAGAAATTTGCTGTTGTTGCCAGACAGGTGGGAGAGCAGACCAACATACTTGGAGAAAAAGGAGGAAGGTCAAAATTGAAGCACTGATTATGTGGCCAGAGGAGGAGGGGTGATTGAGAGAGAGGAGGTGCCAATCTTCCAGGCTGGTGGATGACTGGGGCTTGGAGGGTAGGGAATGGCAGAAAAAGGAAGTGGGTAGCTCAGGGACCAGGACATTAAAAAGAGAGAAAGAAAAATCAGGAAGACACTCGGGAAACACAGCACAACGTCTGGGAATAACTGCAAATGTCATTGACCTTGGGCTAAACCTCTGAACACATTACTTTGGACTGTGTTTGTCTTATTTCAATTTCCTGCTTTAAGGAACCATGATGCAACCAGAGAAGACAGTGGGTTCTCCTAGTCCTAAGGATGATAAGATATGTGACTAATCTAGGAACTCAGTGGCAGACAAAAGATCATGGCTCCAATTTGTTATATGATTGTTTATAGTTCCAAACAAAACTCAATTTCTGTTTGACCCTGGAAAAGTCTCTTCCATTCCTCTGAACCTCAGTTTCTTCGTTTGTAAAATGAAAGGTTTGGACCTAGTGGTCTCTAGAGTTCTTTTCAGTACTAATTCCTCTGATCTCCTCTAGCTCTACTCCATCCCCAAAACAACAATCTGTTCTTTGGTCTATCTTTTCTCTCTCTACTAACTGGCAGTACTAGTCATCAAACCTTCAGGTTATCCATTTTTGTCCCCGCCTTCTTCCTTATCCCCCAACAGTCTCACTAGTGTTGCCTTGTCTCAAAGTTTCCCAGTTTCATTCCCTCATTCCCATTTCTGTGCTACCACCCTGTCCAGACTCTCATCACCTCTCAAGTACAGGGACATGTCTTAACTTATTCATCCCTGCCTGCCTCTCCCTCTCAATGCTTACCCAGTTCCCAGTATAAGGCTCTACACATGTGTTGAATGAATGAACAAATGAATGGATTACAGTAAAAAGTTGCCTTCCTACCACCATTCCAAGGAGGTGGATGGATAAATGGGACCATGTTTACCTAAGGGGGGGGGGCATCTATAATCTCCTTCCATGGTTCCTGGGCCCAGAACATGTAAATTACAAGTCTGAGAGCCCACAAATGCACAACTTCTTTCTTTTCCCACACTCCTCTTGGGCACCATGTCTTCCCCTCCCTTGCCCTCTGTGCCCTTGATTTCCTACCTTTTGCTCCTGCAGCTGGGCATTGGCTACCTTGACTTCAGCTGCTGGGGGGCCCTGACCTGCCTGTAGTTCTTCCATGTCATCCAACCAGCTCTGGAGGGCAGCAGGGGGCTCAGGAGGTTCAGTGGGAGGGAGAGCTGCCCACTGGGGTGCCTAAGAAAGGGTCAGGAACAGTTACCTAAACCCCAAATGTCCCAAAGGACAATAATACCCACTCTGCATATACCCCCACCCCATCCCAAGTTCCCCAAGAGCAATGCTCACCGAGGCAAGTGGTCCGGCACTCTCACTCAGCATGGTCACTGTTCGGGTGACTGTGGGCTGCCTGCCCCCTGGGTATCGTGTAACTTCCACAATTTCTGTCACCACTGTTTCTGTGACCTCTGTTACTTCTGTCACCTCCCGAGTGCTATGGGCCCGCCAGGCCCATGAGCTCCCTGGCGAGAGGGGGGTGGCAGGAGGTGGTGGGGCTGGGGGGTGGCAGAGGCCAGCCCCAGGTTCAGGCCCTGGTCCTGGCCCACTGCTGCCCCCTTGGCCCTTCAGAAACTCCTCTGAGCGATGGCCCTTCTCCCCCAGACAGCTGGGTCTGGATGCTGGGTTCCCCATGGCAGTCTTAAGTGGGGTATAAGATCCAGCCTATGACACAACAGCAAAGTGAATGCTAAGCTATGGGGCTGAGACCTGGGGAATGGGTGGGGAGACACCAGCACACCAAAAGCTTCTCCCACCCATCTCCCCAGATAGTGGAGCAGCAAGGGCAACAGAACAGATATCCAAAAACACCCTAAGAGCAGACATGGGAAACATGCTGGGTTCTAAGCACAAGACCATAGTTCCTGAGTGCACCTAAACATTCCCTCACAGGCATGACCTGGTCAAAAATCTTCCCTCCCCTTGTTCCCCGCCCCCCAGGCAGTTAGGACACTTCTCAACCCCTGCCGGAGGAGGCACAGAGGGGCACTCTGGGTACCTGCAGAGGAAACAGCAAGGCAAGTCAACCCTGATTCCCCTTATTTCTCCAGTTTCTCAAGCTCTCTCCCTCCTTCCACATCTGTCTCTCAGCCCCCCATTCCCCAGTGGCACTCTTCTCCCAGGACTGGCTTAGGTTCACTTTCCCCCCAGGCTTCTCTCCCATCCCATCCCATCCTGTCCAGCCCCCTTTTCTGCACTGATTCCACTTCCCCCAGCTCCCAGGCGGGGAGGCCCCAGAGGACTACAGAACCTACCAGAGGACTTCAAAAAGGAGGCGTCTCAGGGCAGGATAGTAGTCTCTGTCACTCCAAGAACCCTCGACCCCCAGAGCCCAGTCCCTTTTTTCTACCTCCTGCACAGCAAAGCTGACAGGTGGCCACGTGGGCAAGCAGGCCGACTGACCGTTAAGAGGTGGGTACATGGAGGAGGGCTGACGATCTCTAGACCCTCCCAAGAGGGCCAGTGGGTAATGGGGCCCGGCCAAACGGCCCAGGGCCAGGCTGAGGGAAGCCAGAGCTTAGAACCTGGGGCCCCACTCTTCCTGGGCCAGTGTAGCCACCCTTGCTCAGGCCCTCCTGCCCGCCTGCCCAATAAGGACTTTCTACTCCTTGCCCAGCCTGGTTTGGCTTTCCCCTTCAGCCCCCTGAGCCCCACTAGCCCACAGCAATGTAGTCTCCCACCAGCCTTCCAGCCGACGATCAGTCTGTCTGTCCAGCTATCTTGGCTCAGTGTTTCCTAAGGTGCAGCCCGCCAGATGGAGCCCCGCCCCTCCCACCCCCTCCTCCCCTGACCCCTTCCCCAACCCTGACCCCCCACCCCCATCCCCAGCACACAACAGACCAGCCCCTTAACTCTTTCCCAACTCCCCTCCAGCCAGCCCGTTTCCTGGGAAACCCGCCAAGGGGCCTCAGCCTCGCAAGCCGGCAGGGCAAAGAAGGGAAGGGAGGGGGATGCCAGCCAGTTGGGGGGTGTGGGGGAGGGGGAGTAGCCAGGAAGGAGATAAGAAGGGGAGGTCTAGGGAGGGTAAGCAAAGCAGCTTCCCCGGTAAGCCACCCAGGGGCTGCTTTACTCTTTGAGGACAGGACCCCAAAGAGCCAAGCTAAGCAGACTGGAGAGGTGTGGGGAGACCCTTGTCTTGGATAGGAGGGGAAACTGGAGAAATTAGAAGCAACAGAGTGGAAGATGGGGAGGAGGAGCTAAAGGACTTCACCGGACTGGACGCTAGTCTGAGCTGGGGGGGCGGGGAAACAGGGACTCATCAGGGAGGATCATAGGCTCATAGATTTAGACAGAGAAGGGATCTTAGAGGCTCCAGTCCAAGGGAATGGTAAGGGCTCATGGAGTGCAGGTTGGTCGGGAGGTCCTCCGAGGACTCACCGGAGGCTGAGGTAGCTGCTGTTCCAACGCTTCTAGCCCACAACGCAGGGACAGGACCTGGGCTCTCACGTCCAGGTACCAGGCCTGCCACTCGCTTTGAGTCCAGGGCCTGAGAGGGGCAGAGAGAGTGAGGCAAAAGCGTGTGGACAGCATCCACAGCCCTTACCCCTTCTCCTGTCCTCCCAGCTTGGGCACCTGCCCCAGTGGCATTACCTGTCTGCTGAAGGCAGTGGCGAGCTGCACCCAGAGCTCTGGATCTCCACGGGAGCAGACATCTGACAAAGGAGCAAGACTATGAGAAAAAAATCAGGCAGTGGCCTCCATCTCTGCCTAGTGGGCCCTTCCTTGGGGCCAAGTCTCCCTCATCACATGTAGCTTCTTAGACCCCAGCCTCCCTGACTTCTCGTAACACAGACAATTCATGATGACACCTTCTTCTAGATAATCTCTTCCCCTTTAACACTCTCTGAACTTTCTTCGTTTTCCTCCTACCTCTGTTTTCTTCACTAGTCTCCTTCTGACCCCTTATTGCAAGTTTGTTTTTCTCCTCTTCTCTCTGCCTTTCTCTCTTCCTCCTTCTCTCCCTGCCCCTCCTCTCTCTGATTGGCTCCCCTTAGTGATCAAGACTACTCCATAGACTCCACTGGGGAGATGGCTGCCATTCAATTCAACAAACATTTGTAAAGTATTTGGGTAGGAGAGAGCCCCAGTTAGGTGAGAGAGACCATATAAATTTGAGATATAGCATGTGCACTCAAAGAGCTCTCATTCCATTAGGGGGATATGACATGTACAAACAGAATTCTGTGATTAGCACAGAGTCTGGCACATAGTAGGCCCTTAATAAATGCTTATTGACTGTGTCAATGTGGAATCTAGAAGTCTCTAAACTTGTAGCTTAGAAAGATTTAGTGATCCCCAGTTTATTTAGCTTGAAGGTGAAAGCCTCAGGTTTGACCCTGTTCCTGTGAGATCCACCCTGACGGGAATCTCAGGTTTAACAATCCACTTCAGATGGGGACTAAGCCCAAGCCTAAACTGAGTGACTCTTTGGTGCAGTAGGCAGCTTGTCTGTCTCAAAAGCTGAAGGTCCTCAGTTCCATCCTCTGAAGGAGGGTGTGATATACTTACTGGGAGAGGCTTCTGGAGATTAGAAGAGTCACTCTCTTCGTTGACAACTGATAAGCAGTACAAAATAATGCACCAAGAAGGTGCAAAGCTCTAAGAGAGGGAGATGAACCTGGAAAGGTTCCTAGAGAAGGTGATATTCAAATTCGATTTTAAAGGATGGGTAAGGATCCTATGTGTGAAGGAGAGAAAGAAAATAATCCAGATCCAGGAAGAAGCAAGCAACAGACAATGAGACAGAGGCCAGGAAACTTCAACTATGTCCAGGAGACAGAGAGGCAGTATGAGATAAGGCTGGGAAAACTGAGAAATGCCAGTTTGTGGAGAACCTTGAATGCCAGGAAAAGAAGTTTGAACTTTCTTTAAGAGAACCTAGGGTCACTGTACGGTTTTGAGTAAAGGAAATTGTGTGACATTTATGCAAGAAGGATGACCTTGGCAACAGTATGGAGTATGGATTAGGGAATTGGAAGTGGAAAGATCCACTAGGAGCCTAGAGAGGTTGTAACGAGAACCTTCACAAAGGTGGTTGAGTTTGAGTCACTTTAAGGAAAGGAAGGTCTTGGGGAATTTGGGGTTCATCTGTTCAGTTGGTAATGGTTGGGGATGGAGAAGCTGAGAGGCATTTTTAGGTATGATATCAGGGGGGGGAAACCTCCTAACAATTAGAATTATCCTAACATGTAATAGGCTGCCTGGGGTCTTCAAAAAAAAGGTGGCCAACTTATTGGAGATGTCTTGTTTGGACAAAGGTTAGGTTAGATGGCCCCCAAGGTCCTTTCCATCTCTGTGTCTATGATTATTATTTTGGGGAGACTGGGAGGCCTGTCCATAATGTCCACCCTTAGAATATCATTCCTTTCTGGAGCCAGGAAGGAGTTGTTATTGCAAAATGAGGGAGAACCCTCTCTCTCTCAGCTTCTAACTTGGATACTTTCACTAAGGAAGTTTTAGGGTCTCTTAGTCTGGAAGTAGAAGGTTTTCTTTTTAAATCTGTGTATCATATAACTTCCCCTGATGTATTATTATAGAATTTTCCTATTCTCTTGTGGAAATTGTGCCCACAGGAAAACTGGTAAGGCCCCTCTCCATCCCCTTGGTCATAAACTCCAGAAGTTTATAGTCTAAAGCAGACATCAAGCACATAGCCCTCAGGCCACACTGTAACCCCAACACTCCTGAGCATGGCCCCAACAAGATTAAAATGTAATTGGTAAATATTTAGCAAAATGAAATAAATATATAGACATGACTAGTTTTCTAAGATAATATGTACCCTATGGGGATCCTTATGTATAGTTTAATAATCCCTTTTTCTTTTGTTGAGTTTGCCACTACTGGTCTAGATTGTTAGAGATGGGGAAAGAAGGCAGATAGAGTGAATATTGGACTTGGGTGTCCAGTCATTATAGAGGCAACAGAAGGAGAAAAGTAATTGGACAAAACGTACAGCAAATCTCTGAGCTCAGGGAGCCAAGCAATCTCAGAAACCTTATAGGTTAGGTTAGTGTCTTCCGCAGAGTCATGCTTTGGGTTCAGGTTGAGCAATCAAGAAAAATTTAAACATTGATAAAAATGAAAGAATTGGGCCCAGAGGCAAAGAAGCAACTAAAATTCCTGGACAATAAGTTGAAGGTCAGTCATTTATAAGACTTGGAAGAGATCAGGGTTGGAAACAGATTTGAAAGTCATCTATCCAGGACTGACTATTGAAGTCTTTGGAGTCAATGAGATTTCCAAAGGACTGAACATTAAAAGTAGAAAAGAGGACTCAAGACAAAAACTCAGACAACGTTTGGACAAATGTTATAGGGACCAGGGAAAGGATGAGGAATCATTGAAGGAAGGAGGCAGGAGGAAAACCCAGAGCATGTGGTATCTCAGGAGCCAAGAAAAGAGAGAGCATCTAGAAAGAGAGTCTACTATGTCAATGCTGAAGACAGGTTAAAGATGAGGATTGATTTAAAATCTATTGTATTTGGCAGTGAAGAAGTCATTGGTAACCTTGGAGAGGTAAATTTCAGGAGAGTGGTAGGAGGGATTAAAATCAGATTAAAAAGGGTTAAAGGGAGAATGAGTGATGACAAAGTTGAAGTGTCAGTTGTAGTTTGGAGTTTTGCTCTGAAGAGGAGAAGAGAGATAAACCAAAAGGGTATGGGGGGATTTCTTGAGGACTAAAGATTCTTGAGTATGTTTGTGGGCAGATGGAACAGAGCCCATATAAGGGGAGAAACTGAAGATACATAATGCTGTGGGGTGGGCCAGCCTCCCACATGGGATGGGGTCTTGGAGGTGGGATGGTGTCAGCAAAGTGATGGGTGGGACACAGCTTTCGCATTCAACCCATAGCACAGGTTTCACAGGATAAACTGCTCTGCCTTGGCTGAGGCCTGGCTTTATTTTATACCCTCATGATCACATATCTACTTGGCACACAGTTTCATTCTCAACATACATGTTTCCATGGAACCTAACAACAGACAGGAAGCCTAGGGAGATAGTCAATGAAACATTGATGCTAAATGCAGTATCAGAGAGTAGAATCAACATGACCCAGATATAGGTTAGGGAATTCAGAGCACAGATTTGCCAGAAGTTTTTATGCTTAGAAAAGAGGGTCCTATCTAAGTGGGTATATAAAAATCCTTAGGTTTAATTTTGTAAGTGGGCTCTCCTGGTAATATCCTGGGGGGATAGAGTGAGACATCTGTATTAACCCTGCAAGCATGTTGCTCTCATCTATTTTTCCTGGGACTAAATAAGAATCATAATCATAGCAATTCCAATAATAAGGGGATGTTAATAAGGAAAATCACTTGGGGGTGTTCAGTGGGTGTTTCCATCCTTCCTGGGGGCTGCTTTGCAGTCCCTGGTTTCCACTTGGACCTTGTCAAACAGTGTGGTCTTTGATGGCTCCCAGCAACATAAGACATAAGTTTGACTGTTAGAGCAAAATTTTGGAGGGTGTAGGAAGTAATGGAGCCAAGAACATTAGGTATAGCTAATAATCATAGCTAGATTCTACATAGTTTTGTAGATGAGAATGCTGAAGGAGATAGAGCCACACAACTAGTAAATGCCTAAGGCTGAACTTGAATCAGATCTTCTAGGCCTGTCCCATCTAACTGCCTTGGATGTGAATTAGCCAGAAGTAAAGGGTACCTCTTCTTCTGGGTTAGGAAGGAAGGAGGGCAGGAAAGAGAGGTGGTAGTAAGAAATCCAGCCCTAGTCTCTTCCCTGAGTTCTAGGCTTCCATTGCCTACTTGATTCCTCCATTTGGGAGTCTAGCTAGAAGCTCAAACTCAATATGTCTCAAAAGAAATTCATTGCCTCCCCACCCTGCTCAAATCAATATTTTCTCCTGACATCCCTTTTCCTGTTAGTTATTGCCAGGCTCCTCCTCAACTAGACTTGAAATCTCAGAATTATCTTTAGCTCCCTTCTCCTTTACCTCCTACATGCCAAACCCTGGCAATTCCTTCCCTGATATCTTGGATTCTATTTTCTCTTTATCATTTCAGATACTATCACCCAAGTCCCTAAGCAACAAGATCATGGTATCTTAGACCTGCAATTAAAAAGTATCTCAGAGGTCACTGTGAATCTTGAAATTTCTCAGACTTGTGAATGTTAAAAATTTCCCCATTGGGGAATTCTCCATTGGAATAATTCCCTACTGGGAACATTCCCCATTTAAATGTGAAAACTCTACTTGGATCAGAAATGGGAGGACCTCTACTCCACCAGTACTTAGGACTGCTTTAGGGGAGAAAACTCCTTGCTGAACAATGAGAAATGTTTACACCCATACTTAAGCCATGCCTATTTTTAGAATTAATACAATAGGGTGCTAAGTACCTATAAAGGTCAGGCAACTTGTGAATTTACAAGGACCAAAGAGGTGAAAACTTATTCAGAAGTTTTTTCTGGTTCAAACTTACTAAAAGGATTAGTCCACTCAGCTGTGTTTTTTCTGGTTCAAACTTACTAAAGGGATTAGTCGACTCAGCTGTGAATTCAGAATGGGCTGTCCTTTGGAAACCATCTACTGTAATTGGTAGATGGAAGAACTTAGGGGAGGTGACATAGGAGAAAACCTATATAAGAAAAAGGATGATCTCTTGAGAAGGAAGAGTCTCTTGAGGGACAAGCTCTAAGGAGGGTCTCTTGAGAAAGAATCTCTTGGAGGAAATCTCTAAGGAGGTCTCTCAAGGGAGGCTGACTCTGGCTGAAACTCCCTCTGGGGAGACTCTGTCCCTCTGAATCCTTGCTTGGACAAATCTTATGGTGAGTGATTAAGGACTGACTGGTTTCTATCTTGGGGCTTAGGCCTGGGTTGGCCAGAGCTGCCTGGGCCGACCTATTCTTTTCTCATTTATTTCCTTTTTCTCTCTCCTTCTTTAATTCCTCATTGTATTATTAATTAAATTCTCTATAAACCCAGTTGATTTGGGTATATTCATAATTGGGAATATTTCCCTGGCGACCACCTTATATTTTGATTTAAAACAAGACACTGTAGTGAAAACATATTTTCTGCGGTCACAAATTTACTCACCCACTCTTATATCTATCACAATTTATATCTTCCACTATTTTAATCACTACAGTTTACAACCTCATAACTCTTACATTTTATGTCTCCCACTCTTTTAAATGTTACAGTTTATGGCAGACAACTCTTTTAAATGCCACATCACTTAGTCCAGCCCTTTCATTTTATGGATCAATCAATCAAGAAACATTTATTAATGCCTACTATATACATACCAAGCAATGTGCTAAACCCCAGAGATACAAAAAAAAGACAAAAAGAATCTTTGTTCTAAAGTTCATCCTCCAGTGGGGGAGACAAGATTCAAATAAATCTATAAATATAAGATACAGAATATCTTTGTAAGATAATCTTAGGAAGGAAAACTCAGACAAAGATACTAAGATCAAGAGGTTATTTGTTTCATTTTTGTCTTTGTATCTCTAGCTCCTAGCATAATGTCTTATACATAATAATTAGTGCTTAGTGTTGACCAAAGTTGTACATGCAGTAAGTACCAGAGGTAAGGATTTGAAGCCAAGTTGTCTTGTGACAGAGTCAATGCCCTTTCTACTGCACCATGTTGTCTCTAAATCCTTATTATGCATCCACTGGACTATTGCAATAATCTCTAACAGATGTCCCTGATCCTAATCCTCCCTCAATTTCATCTCATATGCTAACAATAAACCATACTTCCTAAAAAACCACAGTTCTTTTCATATTGCACATATCTTGTTCAAAAAAAATTTACTAGTTCTTCATTATAAAGAAAATAAAATTCAAAGGACTGATCCTGTCATTCAGTACCCTCTGTGATCTGGTGCCAACCTGCCTTTCCAGTTTAACTCTTACTCTTCTTATATTCTATGCTTCAGTCCAGGTGGTCTGTTCCCTGACTCCTGAACTCATTTTGTACAGTCTTATCTCCTTGAGCCTCTTTTGTGAAAATTCTCTTCATCCTTCAAAGTGTTCTACCTTCTCTAAGAGACTGTTCCTGACCTCCCAGAGGGATCTTTCCCTTCTATGGGTTCCTTCCTATAGACCAGTGATGGTGAATCTTTTAGAGACCAAGTGCCCAAACTTTAATCCTCATGTAACATGTGAACCCTCTCCTTACCCCAGACAGGGGAAGGAGGAAGCACTCCCATTGGATTCCTGGGCAGAAGGGCAAATGATAAGAGAGACATGGAGACAGGGAGGGAAGCAGCTCCCTCTGGCATGTGACATATGTGCCATAGGTTTACCAACACAGCTATAGACCTTCCTATCTCTTTCACTGGACTCTTGGCACTGGCATGGCTACTAAATGACTCCTGAGGAAGTAACACTACTCTTATAGGACAGATGTGCTACAAATCGATATTATCTAGTTTCCACTGGGCCTTGATCCCTGCATAGCCATTCTTTAGCTTCTGGTTGATTGGTATTACATTCTTCATGCTATCTGTCCCACGCATTCCTCAAGGTACATCCCCAACACTCGGTGCATTCTCTAAATCAGACACTAGGGGGTAATCCAGAGCTACTGGCTAGGTCTCTCAATTTCTTGGTGCTGAAGGTGCCTGCTGGTTTTTGCTTAAGGCTTTCTTCCATAAGTCAATTACTCAATAAGCACTTATTAAGCACCTACTGTGTGCCAGACACTATGCTAAGCACTGGAAATACAAAAAGAGACAATCCTTGCCCTCAAGGAATTTACAATTTAATGGGAGAGATGATGTGGAAGCAAATATATTCAAAACTATGATAAATCGGAAATAATTAAAAGATGGAAAGCACTGGAATTTAGTCTTAAAGAGCACACTTCTCTTTTCAGCCTACTTGCTCATTTCTAAAAATAATAACCATTTATATAGTGCTTCGGAGTTTGCAAAGCACTTTATAATATGTCATCTCATTTGATACTCACAACACTGGGAAGTAGGTAGATACCCTTATTATCCCCATTTTACAATTGAAGAAACTGAGGCAGACAGATTAATTGACTTGCCCAGAGTCCCACAGCTAGCAAGAGGATTTGAACTGGTCTTCCTGAGTTCACTTTATCCACTGTGCCACGTAGCTGCCAACTCTACCTTCTCCTCCCCAAAAAATACTTCTACAAGTAGTAATATGGGAAAAGCAGTGAATTCAGAATTAGTGTTTAGCTTTGAATGCTGGTTCTGCAACTAACTATCCACATGGACGAATCTCTCTAACTCTCTGAGCCTCCATTGTCTCATCGGTAAAATGAGGGAATTGGATCTGATGTTCTCTTAGGTCCATTCCAACTCCTTTAAGTCTATAATCCTCTTAGTAGTGTCTTCCTACTCTACCTGCCTGCCTTTTGCCTGCCTGCCCTTCCATTTCTACTGCCAGGGGCTACTGCAGGTGTTCTTATGAAAAAGAGAACATCTGTCCTACATTCATACCCAATTAATTGGGAAGTCTTGTCAAATCTGTCTCCACAACATTTCTTCCATCTGTCCACCCACATGACAACTAGCTCAGGTACTCACCATCTCTTGCCTCAGTTTATTGCAATAATCTACTCATTGGTCTTGCTGCATCTAACCTCTCCTTTCTCCACCGCATCTTCCATAGGGCTTCCTTATTTGTATTCCATAAACACAAATCTGAGAAACGTCAATGGCTGCATCTTGCCTCCAGGAGAACACACGAATTCCTTTGTTTGGCATCGAAGCCCTTCCCAGTCTGGTTCCAAACCACTACAGCCTGCTTCTCAGACTAATTTCCCCTTGGTATATATACTCTCTCTTCTAATTGGATTGGTTTACTTTCATTCCTGTACATGAAAGTCCATCTCCTGTGTCTCCATCTTTGTTCCCATTGTTTCAAGTGGCTAGAATGCATCCCCAGCTCCATTAAGGCTCAGCTCAAAGACCACCACCATCTTCTTGGATGGATGCCCCAATGTCCCACTGCCATTTACTTTGGGTTTACCTATCTGTGTTCATCTTTGCATCTCTCCCATAGGATGCTTCTTAAGAGCAGGAGTTGTTTTCATTTTTTTCTTTTTATACCCTCTGCCAAACATAGTACCGTACCTGCTAGTAGTACTAGTAGTATAGTAATGTACAGTCATAGTAACAATAATATATAATAGTTCCCTATAATATATAATAATAAATAATATACATAATATGTAGTACATATAATATGTTGCATGTGTATATATACATGTTAATATATGGTGAGGAGAAGAGAGAGATTCTCCCATTATATTCAAAAACATCTATGAAGATTGAAGGACAGCTTGATGGCACAACAGAGAGTGCTGGGCCTGGAGTCAGGAAGATTCATCTCCCTGAGTTCCAAGAGGTCTCAGATACTTACTAGTTTTGTGAACCTGGATAAGTCACTTCACCTTGTTTGCCTCAGTTTCCTCATCTATAAAATGAGCTAGAGGAGGAAATGGCAAACCATTCCACTTACCTTTGCTGAGAAAACCACAAATGGGATCGTGAAGAGTCAGACATGACTGAAACAACTGAACAAGTGAAGGTTGAAGGTGAAGGGTGTCTTATGCTGAACAATGGATCAATGGAAGTGCCTCTTCCCATAGGCCATGTGAATCTAAGGCTAGAATGATACTCTCTGAAGGAGTGAAAGCAATCTTTGACATGCAGAGAGATGAAGGAACCTTTATCAAGGGAAATGGCAGCTGTAGGTCTGTAACTTCTATTAGAGAGTGTGGCAAGCATTAGTGTTCATGAATTTTGTTGTGTTGAATTAGTTCTCTGTGCCTTGGTTGTCCTTTTACAACTGGTGACAAGAACAATTCCATGGGATTATCTAGGTGGATAAGTGGATTGAAAGCAAGGTCTAGAGATAGGAGGTCCTAAATCTGGCCTCAGATACTTCCTAGTGGTGTGACCCTGGGCAAGTCACATAATCCCCTCTGGCTAGCCCTTACTGCTCTTCTGCCTTGGAGCCAATACACAGTACTGATTCTAAGATGGAAAGTAAGGGTTAAAAAAAAAAAGAACAATTCCATGATGAGGGTATATTAGAATTGATCCAAATCAACAAGTAAGGGAAAGATTTGCAAGGGAGAAGTAAAGGACTCACAGAGACTCAATTTCCTAGAAGACTTCTTATCGAGGGAAGGGCAGAAGTTGGAGCTGTGCAATAGAAGATAGGACTGAATTGTCACCAGTTTCACATATGATTCCAGGAACTGGGGTTATCCAATGCAGATGACAACATTTATGATAGCTCTGGACACTTGGCTCTAGTAAGGATACCTGAGCTGGTAAGAAAGAGCCTACTAGCCCAAGATGGCAGCAGATGTCCATAAGAAGTGTGAGACTTGGGTTTGATGCGCTAAAGAGAAAGCATTATCAACTTGTGCTTCGTACTTGGAAAGAGTAAGTGGTCACAAGCCTTAGGATCTTGTGTGTATGGACTTTTTATTCCTGGGAAAGAAATAGGTGAAAAAGAAGCAATGCCAAATCCAATGATTAGCCATTTCACCCCAGATATATAGAACTAGATAGTGCGGTGTAGTAGACAGAGAGCTGGCCTTAGAACCAAGCCAACTTGGCTCCAGGCCTGACTCTGACACTGGGCACCTTGGCCAAACCATTGAATTTCTCCTTGCTCTGGGTAGTTCTTTATGATTTTAAGTTGCAGCGCTACAAGTTGTAAAGAGAGTGTCGACCTATATTGGTACATGGAGTTTCCTCATCTTGGAGTTCCCCAAATCAATGGAATCCCAGATCTTATCTCAATCCCATTTATGAGACTAGCCAATCAGAAGCCAGAAAGTCCCTATACTTACTAAGGTGTTAAGTAAGGGAGAAACGCTTTTCTGAAGATGACTATGATTTCCTTGCCAAAAATCCATTCTGACCAGTCTACTTAGGGAATTGTTGGCCTTGGCAGGAACAGAGACTTTTAGAACCACACCTTCATCCATGGGATCTGCCAGGACCCCTAAGGCTTGAGCAAAAGTTCAGAGGAGACAACCTGAGGCATTTCTGGAGCATGCAAAGAATGCACATACAAGAATGATCACACAGGACGTGGGGAGGACTACCAGGGAAGAATGCTGCTAGAAATTGTCAGAGACCTGGCACTGCACTGTTTTGCTTCATTTGTTTTCTTTTCTTACAAGGTGGGTGTCCAAACCAAGTGTGAGGGGCTTATTTCCAGAAACAGCAGACACAAAAGGCATTAAAAGCTCTATCATTATCAATCAGTCAATATGCAATTATCAAACATCTTCTATGTGACAGGCCCTGCACTGAGTCTTGAGAACATTAAAGAAAGGCAAAGACAGAAAGAACAGCCTTTTCCCTCGAGGGGCTCACATTATAATGGGGGAGGCAACATGCAAACAACTATGTACAAAGAAAATATATACTGGAGAAGTAGGAGATCCGGAAGAGGGAAGGCACTAGCATTGAGGGGGTCAGAAAAATATTTCCTGTAGAAGGTCAGATTTTAACTGGGACTTGAAGGAAGCCAGAGAAGCCAGGCAATGGAGATAAGGAGGGAGAACATTCCAGGAATGAGAGGCAGCCAGGGAAAATGACCCAAGATCTACAGATGGAGTATGTCATACAAAGAACATAGTAAGGAGGTCAGGGTCACCGGGTTGCTGAATATGAGGGAGGAGGAAGTGTAAAGTCTAAGAAGATTGCAAGACTCTTCTGCCTTGGAACCAATACACAGTATTGATTCCAAGATGGAAGGTAAGGCTTTAAAAAAGAAGACCAGAAGGAGGGTAGGTTATGAAGAGCTTTGAAGAGAGGATTTTGTTAGATCCTAGAGGTAATAGGGAGCCACAAGAGCTTATTGAATAGGGAGATAACATGGTCAGACCTGTGCAAAGGAAGATCCATTTGACAGCTATAGAGGATGGTTGGAGAGGGGAGAACAAAGCAAAAGGTATTGCAATAATCAAGGTGTGAGATGATGAGGATCTGCACTGGACTGATGGTTATGTCAGAGGAGAGAAGGGGAGCATATGTGAGAGATGTTACAAAAGTAAAATGGCAGCACTTAGCAGTAGATTAGCTACAGAGGCAGGCAGAGAGAGAGACACAGAGACACAGAGACACAGACAGAGAGAGAGGAGTCAAGGATAACATCTAGGTTGCAGGCCAGGGTGACTGAGATGATTGTGGTTCCCTTAAGAGTTCTGAAGGGAGAGAGGAAAGATTGAGGAGAAGGATGATGAGTTCAGCTTTGGATGTGTTCAATTTCTTTTGCAACATCTTTCACAAATGCTACTTTTTCTCCTCTGACACTGTCATCATCCTGGTGCAGGACCCCCTCTGGCTCCCACCTAGATAATTGCAATAGTTTCATGATTAGGCCCTCTGCCTCACATTTCTGCCCACTCCAGGCCATCTGCCACCACTCAGTTGTCAAAGTGATCTTCCTGAAGTGCAGGTTGGACCACATTAAATTCCCATACTTAATAAACTCCAGTGACTCCCTATCACTTTTGGCAATAAACCCCCTAGAATTCAAAATCCATAACCTGGATTCCCCTGCCCCTACCTTTCTAGTCTTCTTACACCTTATACTTCCTGTCTTACTCTGCAGTCCAGTAACACTGGCCTCCTTGCTGTTCCTTGCACAGGACTCTCCTACTCTGGGCATTTTCTTTCCTTCTTTCTTTTTGTAAACCCTTAGAATCAATACTATGTATTGGTTCTAAGGCAGAAGAGGGGTAAGGACTAAGCAATGGAGGTTAATCGACTTGACCAGGGTCACATGGCTAGGAAGTGTCTGAAGACAAATTTGAACCCAGGACCTCCCATCTCTGGGCCTAGCTTTCAAACCACTGAGCAACCTAGTTGCCCTTGGGCATTTTCATTAGCTGTCCCTCAGGCCTTTTCCTTATCTCCATCTCATTGTTTCACATCTGGCTACCCTCAAATCCCAACTAAAATTTTTCCTGATTCTCCCTGAACACTAGTGCCTTTCCTCTCCAATTTGCCCTGGATGTAGTTTATTTGTACATAATTATTTATAAATCATCTCTCCCATTAGACTTTATGTCTTGAAAGCAGAGTTTGTCCTTTCCCTTCCTTTGCATCCCTGGCACTTAGGCATCTAGTAAACACTTAATAACTGTTTATTGGCAGACAGAACAACATCTACTTTGAGATGTGAGTCTGGAGGTCAGGAGAGTGGTTTGGGCTGGATACATAGATTTTACAATCATAAGTATAGAGATGATTATTGAATCCCTAGGAGCTGATGAGATCACCAAGAGAAATAGTAGAAATGGAGAAGAGAAGGGGGCCTATGACAAAGCCCTGGAGGGCTCCCATCGTTAGACAGAGGCCTGGATATAAAGCTAGAAAAAGAGCCTGAATATGAAACCCAGAGACAACCACTCTCTGAAGCATGAGGCTAACTAAAGGGTTCTTAACTGTCTTTGATATTATAGAACCCTTTAGCAGTCTAATGAAGCCTTTGGCCCCCTTCTCAAGATATTGCTTTAAAAACACACACACACCAAAAAAAAAAAATATGAGATAGCAAAAGAAAAAGAGATCAAAAGGAAATCAGTTAAGTAGGAGGAAAACCAGGAGAGAGGACTGTCTCAGAAATCTGGAGAGAAGAGAGTATCCAGGAGAAGAGGATTGACAGTGTCAAAAGAGCATACAGGTCAAGAAGGAAGGGGATGAAGAAATACTGGATATGACATTGGATATGACAATTAGGAGCTCACCGGTAACTTGGGAGAGAGTAGTTTCCTTTAAATGATCACTATTTTACGTAATGAAACCCAAGTCCTACCCCATATCTCTTACCCATCTCTTCTGGGGTTTAGGCAAGAGCCTTGTTTGCTTGTGAATTTACACTTTGGAATCTCAGAAGATGGATAAGATGCAGAGGCTCAGCTAGCTGGCTGTTTGGTGTTCTCAGGAAGCTTGGATTTGCAAAGTGAAAACTCTTCTGTAGAGAAAAAGGCTCTAGGATCAGACAAATTTTCCTGATGGCACTGTGAGGGGGAGCAACTGGCAGTTTTCTCTGGGTTGATAAAGGGTCTGCTTCCCTAAAAAAAAAACAAAGTTTAAGCTTTGGGGCTCTAAGCTAAAAGAGAGGCGGTAGAGCTTGCCCTTTTTGTATGGAAGAAGCAGCATCTCCACTAAGGACTTCCTCTAGCTGAAGACAAACTAGAAGGAGAAAGGGTTAAGACGCGCTCAGCAGAGCAACACCTAACAGTGACCACAAGACCAGCACCTGGCAGTGCCCATGAGACTAGCAGAGCAGAGACTTGGCAGGGACTTCATGCTATAGGAGACCCGAAGGGAATAGGTCCAGCAGGAGCAGCAGGATGACATCACCAGAAGATTCAGACTGTCCTGATGCATGGCAAGGATGAGCAAATGTGCTGGGGCCCAAGTGAAGCGTGTCCCTCACTGCGTGCTGCTCCACACATACATCTGGGCCAGATATGTTTCTGGATTTCCTCATCACACTAATTCATCAAATGCTTTTGCTTTAAACTGAGTCTTGTGGCTGGTGGCAATTTGTGAGCTATAGTTTTGAGTAGATTTAGACCCACAAAGAATCTTGAACCTTGACAGCTTGTCTGGAGAGACTAACACAAAAGTCCAAAGCATGATGGGGTGCTACAACTATGAGAAACCCAAGGGGGGGAAAGGATGAGCCCAGAAAAAAATGGGGCATCAAAAAATCATCCCCAACTCTTCCCTTTCTCTCACCTACATACAGTTGTTGTTGAATGTTATCAATTCTACCTCCACGTTGTTTTCCTCATTTTCCCCTTCCTTCACCCTCCTCTCTATTTACACTAGCTCATCATCAGTCTCATCTGACCTAGTATAATAGGCTCTTAATTGGCTTTTCCCCCTCCACTCCATCCTTCAAATCATTATCTTCTTAATGCAGTTCTGATCAAATCACTCACCTGCTCAAAGACCTTCAGTGGCTTCCCATTGCCTCATCAGATAAAATATAAACTACTTATGTCTGACATACAAGAACTTCCATAGTCTGCTTCCAACCTACCTTTCCAGAACTATTTAGTACTACTCCCTTAATAGAGTCTTTACTTTTCTGCCAAACTAAGCTAACCTTTTCCTGAATAGGACTCATCGTCATCTGCCTGTAGCCCCCAGCAGGGAGAGTGGACCCCAATAAAATCAAAGCCATGATCTGGCCAGAATCAATCATGTAGCACTCCTCACATGAGCCCCCCCCCCATCCCTCCTTTCCACCCCTCCTTGCTGTACTTGGCAACAACTGGCTGGCCTTATTCCACCCACTGAAGCAAATATTTTCCTGACAATCTGGACTAGATGGTTATATATTTACCTGTGATTTCTTATCCTATAGAAAACTCTATCTAAGCTTCTCGTCGAGGTAAACTAAGTCATTGTACTAAGATTGTAAATCATTACTAACTATTGTCCATGTAAAAAGCTTACCTAATCCCTTAGCCTATATTACTTTCTCTATAAAATACTAGCTATGATCAATAAACCTCACCTCTGCTTGCTACCAGCTTCAGTGGTCCTCCTGACTCGTGTCATCCTTCTCACCACATCTCATTCTACTCACCCCTTTGGGACCCCCCCCCCAATGTTTGTCAGTATCACCTGACATCTGCCACCCGCATTTGCAGAAACTAATTAATACACTGCCCAGGACCATAGGATCATAGGTCTAGAGCAGGAAGGGACCTCAATGCCCCATAATTCAAGGCTCCCATTTTATAGGTAATAAAACCAAGGCCCAGAGAAGCTTAATTAAGGAGACCTGCCCAAGGTCACACAGGAAGTAAGCAGAAGGGGTGGGATTTGTTCCTGGTTCTTCTGAATGCAGAGCTGGTGGTATTCTTCCCATTCAATCATGCTGCCTAAAAGGACCCACATCCCTTTATCTTCCTGTTGACATCCTTTTCTTACTTCAAGACCCAGCTCAGACAGCCCCTCCTCCCTGGAATCATTCCATGATTCCAACAGCTGAAAATGATCCTCAGATCTGTTTGACTTGCCCTATGAACTTATTTCATTGTCCTGATAATTTGTTAGGTCCTTGAGGACAAACACTACTCTCTCTCTCTCTCTCTCTCTCTCTCTCTCTCTCTCTCTCTCTCTCTCTCTCTCTCTCTCTCTCTCTCTCTCTCTCTCTCTCTCTCTCTCTCTCTCTCTCTCTCTCTCTTCTCCTTTCTCTCTCTCTCTCTCTCTCTCTCTCTCTCTCTCTTTTCTCTCTCCCTCCCTCTCTCTCTCTCTCTCTCTTCTCCTTTCTCTCTCTCTCTCTCTGTCTCTCTGTCTCTCTCTCTCTCTTTTCTCTCTCCCTCTCTCTCTCTCTTTTCTCCTTTCTCTCTCTCTCTCTCTCTTTTCTCTCTCCCTCTCTCTCTCTCTATCTCTCTCTCTTTTCTCCTTTCTCTCTCTCTCTCTCTCTGTCTCTCTGTCTCTCTCTCTCTCTTTTTTTTCTCTCCCTCTCTCTCTCTCTCTCTCTGTCTCTCTGTCTCTCTCTGTCTCTCTTTTCTCTCTCCCTCTCTCTCTCTCTCTCTCTCTCTCTCTCTCTCTCTCTCTTCTCCTTTCTCTCTCTCTCTGTCTCTCTCTCTCTTTTCTCTCTCTCTCTCTCTCTCTGTCTCTCTGTCTCTCTGTCTCTCTCTGTCTCTCTTTTCTCTCTCCCTCTCTCTCTCTCTCTCTCTTCTCCTTTCTCTCTCTCTCTCTCTGTCTCTCTCTGTCTCTCTCTCTTTTCTCCTTTCTCTGTCTCTCTCTCTCTTTTTTCCTCTCTCTCTCTCTCTGTCTCTCTCTCTTTTCTCCTTTCTCTCTCTCTCTCTCTTTTCTCCTTTCTCTCTCTCTCTGTCTCTCTCTCTTTTCTCCTTTCTCTCTCTCTGTCTCTCTGTCTCTGTCTCTCTGTCTCTCTCTCTCTTTTCTCCTTTCTCCTTTCTCCTTCCTCTCTGTGTCTGTTTCTCTCTCTCTCTCTCTCTCTTTCCATTTTTGTATTTTCTGTGGCCTCATCTGACTCCTCTCCCCCAGCACAGTGCCTAGCAACTAGTAGGTGCCTGACAGATACTTATTGAATAAAACAGGATTGAACCCAATAGAATTGCAGAGGTCCAGCTGGCCCCATCCCAAGACAGAAAGTGCCCAAACCTCTTGTGAGGGCTGACCTCTCTCTGGCAGAGCCTTCAAAGCTACAGAAGGCAGGGAGCCTGTGGCCTTCGGTTCAAACATGAGAAGTTGTAAACATTATTTTTGTTGAAACTAAAAGCTGGAAACTAACAAGGTCAAAATGTTCCCGTGGCTTGAGGAAGGACAAGGGATGAGACTTAGAAAAACATACCTCTGAAAGGTGGGTCCATTTTACAGCCATGTTTTCCTGGAGAGAGATGAAAAGGAAGATGGGTGGAGAGTCACACCGGCCAAACCATTCTCCCTTTCTGTGATCTGGAGTAACTGTGGGCAGCTCACGTGAGCTGGACCTCCAAGCTGTCTTCTCTTTTTTTTCTAGAAACTAGAAGCTTCCAGCCACTGGCTACAAATCACATATGTGACTTATTCCTGAGTACAGGACTTGGAATAAGGAAGACGTGGCTTGAATTCTATTTCCAACACTTCCTGGCTGTGTGACTCATTTTACCTCTCTGAAGCTCCATTTTCTCATCTGAAAAATGGAGAGAATAGTAGCCCTAGAAGTTGGTTATGAGGGTCAAATGAGATAGTGCCCATCAAACACTTTGCAAGCCTTAGCGCCATCTATAAATATTGGCTATTATTGTTATTATATTACTGAGTCAGAACGTAATACTAAGTAGAGGGCTGGCCTTGGAGTCCAGAGACTTGAATCCAAGTCTTTCTGACTCTTATTGTACATACGACCTAAACTTTAAGTGCTGCCTGGCAATTCTCCAAGACTTTAAATTTCCCCTAAGTTGCCTTTGCATATCAAAGGGACTAGATTTGGAGTCAGGGAGATCTAGATTCAAAACTCACATCAGACATTTACCAGGTATGGGACCCAGGGCAAGTTGCTTACTTTCTCTGAGCCTCAGTTTTCTCATCTGAAATGTATACCAAGGACCCTTTATTTCACTGTCTCCTATGGTGAAGTAGCTAGGTAGCCCAGTGGATAGAGCATAAGACCTGGAGTTGGGAGGACTTGGGTTCAAATCTAATCTCAGATACTTTCTCACTGTGTGACCCTGGGCAAGTCACTTAACCCCATTGCCTGATCTTTGCCATTTTTCTATCTTAGAAGTGATACAAAGATAGAAGGTAAAGGTTTAAAAAAAGCCTCTCCCAACGGGCCTAGGCCCTTCCAAAAGGGAGCTGAACAGAGCAGATTATGGGAACTTTCTTCTGTAAAAGAGAGTGAAAAAGTGAAAAGAAGAGATGAAGGCGGCACCAAGATAACTGTAGCATTTTCTGTCTTTTTAACACTTTCTGAATCAACCCTAGAGAGTGAACTCAGGAAGGAGCAGCTTCTGCAGACAAGAGGTAAATGCTGCTTTGGGGCCACAAAAGAGAAAAAGAAAAGGGGCTTGTGGCCATTAAGGTTTAAGTGAGAGCAGCTCAGGCTTTGACAGCCATCTGGTGGCCAGATCCATGACGGCAATGAAGATGGTCATTAATAATAAGGATAATGATGATGGTGGGATGGACATGGCTAGAGCACCTTAAGGTTTGCAAAGTGCTCTCCTTAAGTTTCTTTTCATTTGAACCTCACAGCACCACTGAGACAGAGCTATTATCAATCCCATTTCACAGATGAGGACGGTGAGGCAGAGAAACATTGAGTGATTTGCCCACCGTAACACAGGAAAAAACATTTTATTAAGGGCCTACCATTTGCCAACTAGTGAATATCCAAGATAGGATCTGAACTTGGGTTTTCCTGACTGCAAGTCTAACACAATCCATTTTATACCAACTGTCTCATTTTGTACACTGACTTATTCCTATTCACTTGTTCAGATCTTAGAGGCAATTAGGTGACACAGTGAATAGTGTGCAGAGGAGGATCTGAGTTTGAATCTAGCCTCAGACACTTGCTAACTGTGTGACCCCAAGCAGGTCACTTAACCTCTGGCTGCTTCAATTTCCTTATCTATAAAACGGGAATGATGAAAGCACCTACTTCCGACAAGGTTGCCGTGAGGATAAAAATTAATTTGCAAAGCACTTTGCAAACCTTAAGGTGCTATATAAATGCTAGTTATTTTTATAATTATCTTAACTGATGTGATGGCTATACTTTCTTTCAGGTTTAAAGGAGAGGCCAAAACTGACATAAATATTGCATCTGCAAAAAGTGGCTCAGTGAATTGAGAGCCAGGTCTAGAGATGGGAGGTCCTGGGTTTAAATCTGCCCTCAGATACTTCCTAGCTGTGTGACCCTGGGCAAGTCACTTAACCCCCATTGCCTATCCCTTACCACTCTTCTGCCTTAGAACCAATACACAGTATTGATTCTAATTTAGAAGGTAAGGGTTTAAAAAAAAAGGGGGGGATGATGAGAGCATCTCTCTCTCTGGATTGTTATGGTAACCAAATTGGGATCATGTTTTGTAAAGCACTTTGCAAAACTTAAAGTGAATTATGAATGTGGGCTACAAATATCAATGGAAGGAGTGCTGACGATGGTAATCCCACAGACAGATGAAATCCTAGGTCTGGACTGAAACTAACTAAATCAAAGATCAGTGCTATTGGACTTCACTTGCACAAATGAGGAAGGCGCAGGGAACCAAGCTAATTGTGAAGGATCTTCCTTAAAGGTTTGTGGTGTCACTGGGGGGCCTTTTCTAGGGATTCCAACCACAGGCTGTCTCACTTCAGTAGAGTCTCACAGACAGTTAAGGTGGGTTTCCACTTGACCTGAGGTCTCCACGTGAACGAAGACTATAATAGAATACACCTGACCATCTACAATATTGTATAGTGCATTCTTCCAGGTAGTTCTGGGCTCCTGAGTTCCCTTTCAACTTTGTCTTGGCATCACCTTCCATGAGCCATCCTAACTCCCCTCTGAGTGCCCATGACAGAGGGAAGTGGCTTTTATGGAGAAAGGAATACATTCAAGGATGAGGCCCAAGAACATGCTCTCTCTGAGAATCCAAGTGTTGCTCTATCCAAAAAGAAAAATGTAGCCCTTGACAGGTACCCCTCAGGTGATGAGAACGAGAAGACTGACCTTAAAAGGAGACATCCTTTTAAGAAGAGGAATATGTGCTTGCTCCTTTTTATCTTTACTGTATATGGAAAAGATCTCTCTGTTGTAAATACATAATGATTAGACCCTGGAAAATTTTTCTCCCAGGGAACAAAAGGAGACGGAGAGGGGAATTCCCAATAACTTTTAAAAAAGAGTCTCTGGGGTGGAATTCCCCATGCTGACTCAAAGAAAGGCTAGAAAAATCCCATGATTAAAATTCTAAAAGGGAAAATGGCCCAAGAGAAATGGAAAGTTCTCAAGAATGAATCAGAGCCTTGTATAATTGATTCCCCTGGTAGAAAAAGAGAGGGAACGGCTTAGAGATCAACATGGATGCACCAAGGAACTCACTTAACCATCTTAGATTTTGGAAACATCATGTCTAGAAGATGGAAGCAAGGACAGACCACTGAAAGATAGAGGCCTGTAACAGCAGTGTCAGGGATGTTAAAGGTCAGAACAGGCAGAAACTACCGATGAATGTCAAGAATTCTAAAGTATTTTTAAAGGCATGTTGGAGACAGTTGGGAGATTAAAGAAGGACTCTTTCAGCAGTGGAGGAGATAATGATAGTAAATGATGAAGAACAGACAAGATTGTTCAACTCTTGTTTTAATGCTGCTCATCCCCCCCCCCTCCCCACCAGGAAAACAATCTTGGCATTAGCAAATACAATACAAAAATAGGTAACAGGAAGAGGGAAGCCAAAATAAGTGAGGAGATCACAAGAAATGGTCCAATCAAGGCACTCCCTTACTTAGTGGCTTCCTATTGCTTGCGGATTCAAATACAAAATCTTCAGGCTAGCATTCAAAGCCCTCCAGAGCCTAGCCTTCTCCTACCTTTCTGGTTTTCTTATGCCTTACTCCCAGGCACATTCTCTTCTATCTAGTGACACTGGCCTCTTGGCTGTTCCACAAACAAGACACTCCCATCTCTCAGCTCTGGGCATTTTCTCTGACTATCCCTTAAGCCTGGAATGTTCTCCTTCCTCACCTCTATTTCCTGGCTTCCTTCAAGTCCCACCTAAAATCTCACTACTCCAGGAAGCCTTTCCCATCCCCTTTTAATTCTAGTGTCTTCTTTCTGTTAATTATTTCCTATTCATCCTGTATACAACTTATATGTATGCATGTGTTTGCTTGTGGTTTCCCTCCATTAAACTGTGAGCAATTTGAGGACAAGGATTGTCTTTTGCCTACAATGCTTGGCACTTAATAAATAAAATAAGGAGACCCTTAATATGTGTTTATTGACTGAAATCAGTTGCCCTCAATGAGTTCATTTGACCCAGACAAGCTCTGTTTCAAAAATCTCCTTGAGAGCTCCAGGACCAGATTAAGCAAATATTTCCAGAGGAGGAAGAAGATAGGTTCTTTAAGCAAGTTGGCAAGTTCAGCTTTGAATACTAATAAAATCTTTGAATACATTCTGAAAGGGATATTAGAGGATGCATGGTGGAATAGTGGAAAGAGCACTGGACCTCTCAACCAATTACCATACCTCTCCTTGAGTCTGTTTCTTCATCTGTCAACAAAAGGGATTATAATGCTTTTACTTCCTGTATCTCAGTGGTGTTGTGAGTATCGAACATAATAAATACATAACATTATAAATATAAGCTGTTACTGTTTCTATTAAAAACAGAATAGCCAGCACTTAAATTGGCAGAAGGTGATCACTGGAAGCCAGCATGAGTTCATCAAGACCAGCTTCATTTTCCTTTTTTTTTCTTTTAACAAGGTCAACACTTTCATCCTATTCTAATGGCTAATTAGAGTATAAAGCTGGTTATCAGGTATCAAGAACACAAGATCTGACATGATTTCCCAAGCTGGCAAGGCTTCAAGTATAGCCATGGCCCTGGATTCTCTTCAAGGACTAGTTTAGAAAAGTTTGGAGAGGTTCATTCATTAGCAACACAACAATCACCAAGTGACAAAATTTTAGTCACAGTAACTCATGAAACAAATCCAATCCAATAAGCATTTATTAAGTGCCTGCTGTGTGCACAGCACTGTATTAGGATGGTGGGGGATACAATGACAAGACACAGAAAGTCTCTGCCCTCGAGGAGCTTACATTCTATGGGAAACCATCTATTAAGATGCAGAGTTCTTGACCTACATTGGTGTAAGAAGTGCCCTTCAGTGAAATCAACAATCCTTTATTAAACACCTTCTACATGTCAAACATTATGTTAGGCACTTGGAGAGACACAAAGTTGGAGAAGACGTGGTCTTTGTCCCTGAAGAAGTGTATAAAAACCACAATTTTAGGGAAGTTTTGAAGTGCAAGAGCAATGTTATCCATTTCATAACTCCTTTTGGACAAGATGGAGAGATGGGGGTTGGATGTAAGAATGATGAGGATTTGCTATTAATTGAGTGGCTCCACCCAAAGAGCAGTGATTAATTATGAATTGCCTTCAGGCCAGAGGGGAATACCTAGTGATGTCCCAGGAATCCATGTTGATCAACATTTTTATCAGTGATTTGAATGAAAGCAGGAATGGATGGATATTAGGTACCTAGGAGGGATAAAATGGTTTTAGACAACAGAATTAGTATCAAAAAAGAGCTCAATAGGTTAGAATGATGGCCCAAGTTGAAAATAATGGCCCATGATAAAATCTAATAAGGATATGCATAAGCTTTACACTTGAGTTTTTAAAAAATCAGAAGTATAAATCCAAGATGAGGCTGTTGGTATGTTTGATAGGTGAGAGTTTGACAGGGCAACCCAAAGACTGAAATGAGATCTCAAGCTTCATTAATAGAAGCATCGCCATTAAAGGAGGAAGATGCCTCTAGTTGGACCATACCTAGATTACTGTATATAGGTTCTGTGTACCATAGTTTGGGAGTGTCATTGACAAGCCATGGAGAGAATAAAGGAAGACGGTCAGGATGGAGAGGGAACTGGAAAGCAGACCAATGAAGATTGGTTAAATGACCTGGGAACATTCCCCCTGGATCATAGGCTCAGAGGTTTAGAGACAGAATGGACCACTGAGCTCATCTAGTCTAATTGCCTCAAATTACAGTTGAGAAAACTGAGACCCAGAGAGGTTGTCATTGCCCCAGAGAAGTAGGTCATATAAGTAGTAAGAAATGGAAACACAGCATTTGAACTCAGGTCATAGAAACATAGGTTTCAAGCTAGAAAGAACTTAGAGTAAAATTCAAACCCTAAGACTGCTGGGTACAAATCTAGCACTCTTTCCACTGAATCATACTGCTTTCTTGCTGTACTATCCACTTTCTTCTGGAGAAAAGAATGCTTGGTTTGGGTGATAAGGATGATACTTCTCTTCAAGTATTTGAGGTATTATACCTGGGTATATAGGGTAGAGGTAGAGGACCTGGTTTTGTTCTGCTTGGCCCCAGAGGGCAGAACTAGGGGTACAGAGAGGTCGATTTGAACTCCAATATAAGAGGAAGCTTCCTAATAATCCGAGCTGTCCAAAGATCAGATGGGCTGCCTCTGGAGGAAGGAAGCTTCCTTTCACTGAAGGTCTTCCAGCACAGGCTGGATGACCCCTTAGGGATGCTGTTGAGGGGATTCTTATTGGCATAGGCTGACTTGGGTGACTTCTGATGTCTACTCCATTTCTCAGAATCCATGATTCTAGTTAGAGCATACACGTGATGGATGGTGATGGGAGTGTGAGGCAGGATTATAGGATTTAGAGCAGGAAGGATCTGAGACATTAATCAGCCAAACCCCTTATCTTAGGAGACACTGAGGCTCAGAAAAGGGTGTTTGTTGGAGATGATACAACTGGGGCTGGGGGGCGGGGGAGAAGCAGAGGGAGAAGGGAAAAATCCAGAAGGAATGAGTCTTGAGAGTGGGCTAAGCCCAGAGTCATAACTAGGGTGGGGCAATTAGGAGCTTGGCTGAATTTAGAAGGCACTGAACTTAGAGGATGCTGACAGCACTTGCAACCCTCTGGTAGCATAGAAACAACAGGGCTTAGCAATTCATTAGCAAGAATAAGTGGTTAAAATGAGAAGCTGCCAGATGGCAAGCTAGGGTGAGTAATCTTTACAGCTCTGCGCTCCCCCCTCTCAGTATCTTCCCTGGGAGTAGCTCTGAGCTACTGTCTTGCTCTACAGGGCAGTGTGGTACAGTGGATGAGTTTTTGGTTGGGGGGGTTTAAATCCTGGCTCTGCCATGTACTACCTACGTGACTACTTAAATTCTCTGGTCTTGGTTTCTGAATCTATAAAAATGAAGAAGACTTGGACCAGATGGCCTCTGAAGGCCCTTCCAGATCTAGCTCTAAGAAAAGAACTGCTCTCCCCTTGGGGTCAGGGGGAGGCTGCAGGCTGCTTGCCCCAAGCATGGTTCTGCTCCTTGCTTATAGGCAGAAAAAATACCTAGTTATGGCTCTGGTTAATCTATTTTGAGAATGTAAGTCTGTAATGATGATCATGTTCTGGGAAAAAACATTCCTCTGTGGCCAACTGAGTCATCAAAGTAGCCTTGCAGAAGTGGGTGGATCCAGTAACCCCATCCAGGAAAAATCTCTATTCTTCATTGGGTTTAAAGCGTATGGGGCATTTCCGCTCTGCCAATGACCTAAAAGCTGGAGGTTTCCCTGGGACAAAAAGCCCAAATTGAGTGAGTGGTCTAAGGGGCTTTGAATCACGATGAGCCAGAAGCCCTGGCTCTGCCATTTGAGGTAACCATCTTGAAGGGCTAATCACAGAGAAGGAAGGTGGCTGCTGTTAAGGCTATGGGTCTGTGAAGGCTACAGGGTAGGTTTTAGGCAAATAACCTGGGGTGGGGTGCCTAGAAAGAAAGGTTTGCTTTTTATAAACGATGAGAGCAGCTTGTGTATTGGATGGTTCTGATCTTCGAAGGGAAGGAATCATTTTTTATATCCATTACATTGACTAGGTTTTCCCTTAGCTAAGATGAAGGAGAATTAGATAGCAAAGGCAACCATGTGACATAATGAACCCAGAATTGGACTTGAAATCAGGAAGACTTGAGTTCTAATCCTGCCTCCAATACTTATTCGCTGTGTGACTCCCAGCAAGCCCTTGAACCTCTCTGTGATTGTTTCCTTATTTGTACAATAAGGGGGTTGAATTTGATGGAATCTAGGCTCCCTTCCAGCTCTAAATCTTGATTCTGTGAATCAAGGAATGTGGCCAACATGACCAAAACCATCAAGAGGAAGATTTTTCATTGGTTGAATATGAATTGGGAATTATAGAATGGACTAGGGAGCTATATATGGAGCACAAATCTGATAGTTGGGGGGTGGGAGAAGAGAGATACAGGAAGGGAATCGGGATTCTGGAATAGATTAAGTTCTCTTCTGGGGCCATGAGAGACTACACGCTGGAATGTCTCCTCTAAAGTGGAGTCCCCAGAACTGAACCCAGTAATGAAGAAGTGATCCAACCAGGGCAGAGGGCAGTGGACTCTTCTCTGTTGCTTTGGGCACCATGCTTTCAGGAGCTCAGCCTCAGGTCCTAGTCACCTTTTGGGGTGTCCACACACACCAAACTCATGAATCAAGTCAGAATCAAGCTAGTCCTGAGTCTAGTTTGACTGACAGATGCTCTTCAGATATTTGGGGGCAGTTTTCACTTACTCATTGGTCTTTATCTTACCCCATTATATTTTAATTTCCTTTTCGTTAAGAATTAATGCATTCTTGTCTGGAAAGAGCTAAGAAAGAGGGAGCAGAAATGAGTTGAGTATTTAGCTATGTATGACGATTGCAGAGGGAAAAGGTAATTAGGGATCAGACATGACTGTCATATGTGGTCAGTCTCTGAATCCAAGGAACCAAATAAGCTTAGGAGCCATGAAGGCTTCAGGCCAAGTTTTAGGGATCAGGAGGGACCTAGAATGCAGCAAAAGGCAAATGCCCTGGGGTTGAAGACAAGGTCCTATGAAGAGATGGGTCCCAAGAAGGAGAGGGAATCCCCAGGAGGTGACCAGATCAGTAAGCCATACAGTCCAGTGTACCTGGCTAGCCCAGCCCTGCCCAGCCGATCTGGGGTCTGACCTTATCGACATTGCCATCAGATGCCAGGGAGCTGTGGACTTGGACATTTCTGTGCTTTTGTCTGCTTCCATTTTCCTGTAGTTAAAGAATTCAGAATATCACAGCTGGAAGAGGTCTAAGATATCAGCTAACCCATTTTATAGATGAGGAAAGTGAGGCCCAAGAAGAGAAGTGACTAACCCAAAGTTAGTTTCTGATTAGATCTTCCCATTATATTATATATTCTTCCTATTGAACTGCCTGTCTTCTCCTAGGAGAAAGAGCTGGGACAGCTATGATTGATGATGCCAATTCTTTCTTAAGGTTGAGGGTGGGTGGAGGCCTTTCTAAAACTAGAATCTTATTTCACTGAGAACAGTGACATTGGAAAAGAACTCCCTAAATCTCTTTCCTTCTTTCTTCAAAAATCCTCTGCCTCATCACCCACTCTCTTCTCCTCCCCTCTCTCATCACAGATGTAGTGATTCCTACTTCTTATTAAGACCAAGAATCTCTCTACCTCCACCCTTGATCGATGACTCCTTTTGGAAGAGTAAAAAATTCTGGATTTGGAGTCAGAGGGACTGGATTCAGATCCTGGGTCTGCTAATTGACTAGAGTACAAAGTGCTTAACCTTTCTATATCTCAGGTTTCTATATCTCTATATTTCAGTAAAATGAGAAGGCTATATATTGTCTTGTGATCTCATTTCTTCCATCCTCCTGAAGGATTTGCACCAGCACTTGTCCCATCTTTTTCATGTCTTTATTTCTTTTTAAACCCTTAACTTCTGGAGCAATAAGGACTAGGCAAAGGGGGTTATATGACTTGCCCAGGGTCACACAGCTAGGTATCTGAGGTCAGATTTGAATCCAGGACCTCCCATCTCTAGACCTGGCTCTCTCACTCTCACTCTCTCACCCAGCTGCCGACTCTCATGTCTTTTCAATCTTTCCCTCCCCACTGGTTCTTTCTTATCAATCTACATACTTGCTCAGATCTCCTTAATCCTTTCCATCTATCATGCTATTGTACTTAGCCCTTCCTTTCCCTTCACTCCTAAACTTGATAGTGTTACCTTCTTTTCCCTACCACTACTCACATCTACTCTTTGCGGTCTGGCTTTTATTCAAAACTGTGTTCTTTCTTCAAAGTCACCAAATCTAATGGCCTTTTTTTTTTCCCCCAGCCTTTATCTTCCTTGGCCTCTCTTCACCCTTTGATACTGTTGCCCACCCCTTTCTGATAGACACATTCTTCTTCCAGCTTCAGAGATATTCCATTCACTGAATTCTCCTGCTACCTCTCTGCTCCTCCATCTCTGCCATGACTCTCCCTCACTGTGTCTTCATCTTCTTTCTGGCCCTTCCCCAAAGGCAATTCCCTCAATCTCCTCTCCACACTCTTCACTGGCAATCTCACCCATCCCATGGTTTCGGCTCCCACCTCTACAGAGATGACTCCCAAATCCATATTTCTAGTCTCAACCTCTTCTGTGTTCTAGACCTGAACCTCCAGCGGCTCACAGGATATTTCCACACTGATGTCCCTTTGCCATCTCAAAATCAACATACCTCAAACAGAGGTCATTATCTTTCCCCCTAAACTGGCTTCTCCTCCTGGTTTCACTGTTTCTGGCATGCCAGTCTTCACTGAGTTTTTTTTTAACCCTTACCTATCTTGGAGTCAATATTGTGTATTGGCTGCAAGGCAGAAGTGTGGTAAGGGCTAGGCAATGGGGGTCAAGTGACTTCTCCAGGGTCACACAGCTGGGAAGTGGCTGAGGCCAGATTTGAAACTAGGACCTCCTGTCTCTAAGCCTGGCTCTCAATCCACTGAGCCACCCAGCTGCCCCCCTTTCACTGATTTTTTCATGCTCAAGACCTCTGGAGTTAACTTGAACTCTGCCCTCTTTCTCATCCCCAACATCCAGTTAGCTAGTAGTGTCTATCAATTCCATCTCCATCGTATCTGGCCCTACCTCCTTCTCCCTGTTCCATTTTAGTCCTTACCACCATCCTGAACATGAACTTATAGAATTCTTATAGGATTGACTACCTCAGTTTCCTCTTTCCTCCAAACCATCCTCCCAACTTCTGCCAGAAGAATCTTTCTTACATATAGGTTATGTTAGTCCTTTGCTCAAACATATTCAGTGGCTCCCTAGTACCTCTCAAGTACAGTTCAGACTCCTTTATCTGGCATTCACAGTTCTGTACCATTTGCTACCGCCTTACCTTTCTAGCCTTCTCTCACATTATTCTTCTCTATGCACCTACCAAGCCAGCCAAACATGCCTTTGCTCATATTCCTTTTGCTTGGAATGCTCATTACTTAAAGCACAACTCTAATCAAGCTTCTTTGAGTGTCCCACTCAGGAAAAATCTCCTTCCTCTGAGTTCAGGAGGCACTTCATTTCTTATCTTCCTGACAAATCAAAGCATATGCCAGTGTTCCCATCTTCCTCCTAATAGACTGTAAGCTCTCTGAGAGCAGAAATCATGTCTTGTCTCAACTTTGTCTCCTTTCTGGTACCCAGCCCAGGTTTTGGCACACTGTGGCCATTTAATAAATGTTTTTGAATGAATGAACAAAAGAGCGAATGAATGGAGTCCAGCTCCAGAGTGCAAAGTGTCCCAGGGCCCATTATAGATCCCAGCTAAGGGCTGAATGGTTTACAGGCTGCTAATGGGGAGGTCAATTGCCTGTCCAGAGAGGGGACCCCCAAAAAGGGAATCGAATGTCTTTAAGCAAAATCCCTCCTCACCTTGATGGATAGAGTTACAGCTCCTTCAGACTACAGCTGCTTTGGGACTACTCTTGCTCCTTCCTCTAGTTTAAAGCATCAGGGGAAACCATATTAACATGACTGGGATGGCCAGACCTCCTACTCTGCTGCCCATTGGTTCCATTTCCATTCCCCAGGACCACATGTGTCACGGGTAGGGACTCCTGTGTGTCACATGGACCAATGGGGGAAGATGGGGCAGACTGTGGGCACAAATGGGACCAACTCGGAGCTTAGAGAAGAAAAGGAAGCCAGGTGGCTAGAGTGGGAGAAAAGTAAGAAAAGGATTTAGCTGGAAAAAGAAAACTTGGAACAGAGAAAGAAGAGCCTGGGGAAAAACAGACTTTCTTGCTGTTCAGAGAATGCAAGAATGACCTTTAAGAGGGGAGTGCAAAAGGAATGTGGAATGAGGCAGAGCTGGCTCCACCCCAGGGAGGGGCACTGGCTTCCAAAGCTGTGTTCACACCCACACTTCCCCTCACCCCCCACTTCCCGAAATAGGATTGCCTAGTCTCCAAATATGGACTAGAGAAAAGAACAGAAGCCTCCAGAATCTTGTTACCTGGTTCCTGATCCCAGATTTAGCATCCTGAGTGATCGAAAGGCAAATCACTTTCCCTCTCTGGATCTCAGTTATAAAATCAGGAGGTTGGGCTAGAGGAACTCATGGCATCCTTCCTGACCTGACATTTTAGGACTGGACAGCTATGAGAGCATTTCAAAGAGCAGCGAGTGCTTTATAGACAAAATGAGAGAGAGCACGACTCCATTAGATTGCAAATGCCCTGAGAACAAGACTGTCTTTTGCCTCTTTTTGTATCTCCAGAGCTAGGTGCTTAAGAAATGTTTAGGGATGGATGAATGGATGGATGGATGGATGGATGGATGGATGGATGGATGGATAGATGGATGGATGGATGGTTTGAGAGAAACCTGGAAAGGCCTGGGAATATCATAGGTTCATAGTTCTAGAGCCAGGAGGAACCCCAGAGGTCAAATAGTCTAATCCCTAACTTTAGGGCTCAAGGTCAATTACAGAACAAGGATTTGAACTTGGAGCCAGGGACCTCAAGTTCTACACTCTTTCTGTGACTCTACATTGCCTCTCAAGCAAAAGTCTTCAAAATTGAAAAGCATTCAATTATTTCTAGCTAGCCTCCCATCCAAGCAGTAATCAGAAAAGAGTAAACACAAAGAGTTTCTGATTCTGAGACAGGACCCATTCAGGGTGGAATGGCCAGCTGTGGGAGATAACAAATCAGCTTGGTTGCTGGATAGGTCTTTATTCTCCAGTCCCCCCTCTAATCCATCTATTCATCTCTTTCTAGTTTAGTTTTCCTTTTCACTCTTGTCTCTTCCCTGCTTTACCAGCTCCCTCTTTCCCTTCCTCTTCCCTTATATACCTCTCTCCTTTCCTTCCCCCCAGCCTATGTGTCTTCCTTATCTCATCAGTTCTTCCTCCTTCCTATTGACTCTTATTATCTTTTACTTGCTTCACTCCAGTTTTGTTTTCTCATGATTATGCAACAACTCATTTTGGGCTTCCCTCCATCCCCCTAGCTCTTTGACAACCACTGATTTATGGTTGGATGACATAAACCTTGGGGTGGGGAAGCCCTCAAAATTAAGCCCTAATAACTACCATTGGACGATTGGGTCTTTGTCTCAGGGTGCTGAAAATTAGGAGACATTAGGGATTCTCCTGAAGCAATTTTTTCTTGAATGAGCTTAGCAAGAATAATTAGTTAAAATCCGGAGCTTCCAGGTGGCAGGCTTCCTCCCCCAGACAGCCATTACCCAAGTGAGCTCTTCCTTCACCTGACCTCACCCTGCTTTCCCTTTGAAGTGGATCCAAGTTCTCCACCCCACTTCCAACTTGACTGAGGACATATTTCAGCCCCTTTGGCCCAGGTACAAAAAGAACTAGCTCTGGCACTGCCTACAAAGCTAAAATCAGGATGGAGTAGGAACATAGATTTAGATCTATGGGACCATCAAGGCCATCAAGTTCAACCCCTTTCTTTTACAGATGAGGAAACTGAGGCCTAAAGAGATTAGGTGATTTGCCCAACTAGTAAGTGCTTGAGGTAGGATTGGATCCTAGCTCTTCCCGACTTCAGGTTTGGTGCTCTATCCTGTTCTCTATACTGTATATTCATTCCTCCCTTACAGTAGGAGATGCCAATAAAGATTACTCTCTTTTTGGCTTCTCCGACCTGCTGCTACATGAAAGGGGAGGGATGAGTCAGATGCTATGTAGGCCATCCATACTGAGACCCCAACCACTCTCCTGCCCTGGCCCCCAAGGGCAGAGCATGTTTCCTCCCTGAAGACCTCCACTTGATCTCTCTACAGTCCACTTTTGGTGAAACTCTTTAGTTTGCTGGAACTCTTCCCAACATGGCTCCACATGGGCCAAATTCTCTACCAGGGATATTCTTGCTTATTTACTCACCTCCCCTGGATAATATGCCTTTACACTGGATGACAGAGTCAGGATTCAATAAGATTTAAAGCTGGAAAGTCCCTTAAAGGCCATCTGGTTCCCCCACCCACCCTTATTTTACAGTTGAGGAAACTGAGGCCCAGAGATGCAAAATTATCTTTCTGGGGTCACATAAGCAGTAAGGAGCAAAGACAGGATTTGAAACTCAGGTCCTCTAACTCCAAATCCAGTACCACCCTGCCTCTTGAGAAGTGAAGAACACTGGGCTAAATCTAAGATAACTTTTAATAGAGGCTATAGCCTGGGTTTTGTGGTGTGTGTGTGTGTGTGTGTGTGTGTGTGTGTGTGTGTGTGTGTGTTTTAAGAACCTTCCTTAATAGCAGAAAGAGGAGGTTGGGCTAGATCTTTTGCCTGGGGATAGGTCTAAATTTTCATCTGAAAAAGATCTGGGAGGTTTAGCACATTAAATGCTCAGTATGAGTCATCTAGTATTAATAGAGCAGTCCCAAAAAGTTAATGTAATAATAGAGTGCATCAAAGAGGCCTAGAGCTGAGAACTCTTTTTAGCTCTACTCTATACTGGACATACTGTTGTTCTCTTCAATTATGAACCCCACATTTTAGTAAGGCATCACTGATAAGCTGAGGAATTTCCAGAGGAGAGTAAATAGGAGCGATCACTTGAAATGGGGAGGGGGAATGTTTATTGTTGAGAAGGCAAGTGTTTTCCAGGGCAGGGAAGTAGCTGGGTTCAAGTATTTTAAAAATTTTGTTAGGAAGAGAGATTAGACTTGTTCAGCTTGGCCAAAGAGGGCAAAACTGGGATCAATGGGTGGGAAGTGATCTTCAAATGAAGATTGAACCTGGGTGGCTGGGTGGCTGAGTGGATTAAGAGCCAGGCTGAGAGATGGAAGGTCCTAGGTTCAAATATGGCCTTGGACACTTCCCAGCTGTGTGACCCCGGGCAAGTCACTTAACCCCCATTGCCTAGCCCTTACCACTCTTCTGCCTTGTAACCAATACACAGTAGTGATTCTAAGGTGAAAGGTGAGGGGTTTTTTGAAAGAAAAAAAAATGAAGATTGGACCGCCATTTGTCAAGGATGTTAGAGGGGATTTTTGGAGGGGTGGGAGTTGGACTAGATGGCCTCTGAGGTTCCTTCCAATTTAAAAATCCCAGGATTTGGTGATCTTTCTTCCCTTCCTTGCCTTGGGTTCCATGACTTCTAGCTCTGGGCCAGGAAAAGATCCAGGTTCCTTGGGGTTAAGACACCTGGCTAGAGCTTTCAAACTCTGCTGCTCTCACCCAAAGGCTTGGGGTCCCCACTGTGCTTCCCCTGAATGTGTGGGTACCACCAGCCACCCATTGAGGCCAGGTGGCAGAGCGTGTAGGAGATGGCTTGTTCTGAGTGTAAGGAGGGCAGAGATGCTGGCTGGAATCATGGGTTTGGGGAGCAGACGCACAGCCCTGCTGGGCTCAGCTCAGAGCAGTCTTCCATTCTGTTAGTAAATGTTTATTTGGCCTGGCCCTGAGCTAGGAGCTGAGGAGGATGCTGGGAAGCAGTGAGGCTTGAGTCCCTGCCCTCCAGGAGCTTACATTCTTTGGAGAAGGACAACGCCTCATAATATCGACAGTTAAGCAACAGTACAGTCAGGTCACAATGGCCAAAAAGACAATTTCTGCTTAAGTGCAGGGGAGAGGAGCCTTCTGAGAACTCATTTCAGTTAGGCCTTGAGGGCTGCCTCTCCTTCCCCTTCTCCACCTCCAGGTCTTCAGGATCTTCTCACTTAGATTTGAAGAGGCAGAAAAGGGGGGAAGGGCATTCCCAGTATAGGGAATGAGCAAAGAGCTGGAGGCAGGACTGAGCATGGCAAACTCAGGAAACCAGTCTGGCTGGGATGGGGAATGTAAAAGGGAAACAGAAAATTTGAATGGAAAGTAGGTGGAGACCACACGGAGGCATAGTAGCCTGAAAATATTGGATAGCACATTGCAGTGAAGAAAACACAAGGTGTAGAGTCCCGGGATCTGGGTGCAAATCTCTGCCAGTTCCTCAGTTTGCTCATCTGTAAAATATGGGGATTGAGCTACATGACCTTCCAGTTCCCTTATGGCTCTCAATCTATGAACCTGTGATTTGATCTCTAGGCACTGGGGGTGTAGGACAGGCAGTGGAAAGGATGGGGCAGTCAGAACTATGTACAGTCACTGTGTGCACTGGATGTAGCTAGTACTGAATGAGTAGGCAAGGGGAGAGAACAGGAGCTGTGGAAGGGAGCATTTCAAAGGATTCAACAAGAGCCCATGGCAATTTCATGTGTCTTGTCATAATATCTCTTCTGTGGTAGGCAAAAAAAATTCCCTTACGTATGCTCTATGCAAACATGAGTTGCAAATATTAATTTACAGTGATCAGAAGTTGTCCTGTTTCCCTACTCTAGACTAGAAGCCTCATCAGGGTAGGCAGCACATCTTAATTTCTTTGTAGTTCATTCCTACAGTAGTGTTTGTTAGTGGTGCTGCTATCATGGCAGGAGAGTTTGGCGGAGATTCGGGGCCTCTTGGGAACCAGGGAGAAGATTCCAGAGAAGAAAATGTTCACTGGGAAAATCAATTTCCAAAGGATTCTGGTTGGGCTTGGGTGATGCCCACAGGGAGAAATTAGGATTGGGGCTTGAAGATGGCAAGTAGGAATCCAGCTAGAAAGGATTTAGCCTCCCCAAACCCCAGGGTCAAAGAATATGATCATTTCTGCTGTTGTTGTTGAGTCTGACTCTTTGTGACCCCATTTGGGGTTTTCTTGGCAAAGATATCCAAGTAGTTTGCCATATCCTTCTCCAGCTCATCTTACAGATAAGGAAACTGAGGCAAACAGTTACATGACACTCCTACGGTCACACAGCTAGTAAGAGTCTGAGGCTAGATTTGAACTCATGAAGATGAATCTTCCTGATTCCAAGCCCAGTGCTCTATCCAATGCAAGCTGCCCCAGTTTGTCACCATTTTTTCTCACCATTATCTTATATCTTACCCAGCGGGAAGATAAAACAGAAGGCAAACTTGGGTGTTAAGCCACATAGACCTAGTGATGACCCAAGGCTCTTCTACTTCTTTGCCTCTTTAGGTTCAGATCTGGGACTTATTTTCTGTGTGACTTTGGGCAAAGTATCCCTCTTTAGGGCTTCAGTTTCCCTATCTGTAAAATGGAGCTGGGGAGGGAGAAGTGTCAAGGTCCTTTCTTGCTCCAAATCTATGTTCTCATGATCCTTTAAAGGCCAACTGAAATGTCACAAAGCCTCCTCTGAAACCCCAGGTCAGGGATGGGCTCCCATTGGTGTCATCTAATCACGCAATAATGTGTATTCATTCCAGGTTTTTATCTTACCCCCTACCAGACTGAAAGCTCCAAGAGATTTAAGGATCAAGTGTTATCTTAACACTGATTGCCAAACAGGGACAGTGCTCCTACCATCTGCCACACATGCTAATCGACTGTTTATTGAACCAATGAATTGTTCTGTGAAAAGGCAAGAAGGGGTTGAATGTGGAACCTGGGTTGAGTCCTGGTTCTGACACTGTATGACCCTAGGCTTGTCACTTCTGGGAGATTAATGCCACTTAGACAACCTCCTTCATAGGTGTTTTTTTTTTTGTAAAGTTCAGATAAAAAAGAAAGGTAAAAGTAGATGCAGTATATCCGCAGCTCCCTAACGATTATTATTGAGCTGTGCACCTATGAACTACCGGTCTTCAAATATTCTTAACCTTAGATTGCCTCCATTTTCTGTAGTAAATGAAAGATAGCCCTCTACATGGCTGGTTGAAGGAGCGACCCAGTGGGGAAGTGGGCTTGAGGGACAGGACAAAGGGCTCAAACCACGGTCCAGTGGGGAAAAGCTCACTGAGAAAAAGGCTCAGTCCCACTGATGGTGGCATTTCCTGGCAGTGAGATCAAGGGGCCTTCTAGAGAAGGCAGAGTAGTTTCATAGCACTTGGGCACTGTGGGATAGAAGGTATGGAGAAGAAACATGAGTTCAAGATGACTCTAAGGTTTAGAGGCTGGAAGACTGGGATTGTTCAAAACCTTCGAGGATTTCTCAGTGCCTTCAAGATCCAAACTCACTAGCTGTGGCCCCCATGCCTGGATGTTCTGTCTCATCTCTACCTCCTGGCTTCCTTCAAGTTCCAACTAAAATCTCTCCTTCCAAAAGAAACCTGTGCTAATTCGCTTTAATTCTAGCAACTTCCCTCTATGGATCATTTCCAATTTCCTGTAGACAACCAATTTGTACATTGTTGTTTCTTCTGCCAGACTGTGAACTCCTTGACTGCTAGGATCTTTTTTTTTTTGCCTCTTTGTATCTCTAGGGCTTTGCAAAGTGCCTGGTACTTAAATGTTTGTAGACTGATTGCTGCTCCAATCTAGTCTCCCCCTGAAGCATCCTTCACTCCAGCCAGGCCAGTCTCCTTCCTAACAACTGTGCCTGGTGAATAAGGAGAAAGAACAATGGTCCTGGATCAAGAAGTCTTGGGTTAAAATCTTAGTTCTGATATTCACTCAGGGTGAATACCACTAAGTGGTGCAGTTTACCAAGCACCAAGTCTAGTGTCAGGAAGACTGGAATTCAAATTTGGCCTCAGACACTGTGTGAGCCTGGGCAAATCACTCCACTTATTCGCCTCAATTTTCTTGTCTGTAAAATGGGAATACTAGCACCTACCTCCCAAGGTTATAAGGATCAAATAAGACAATTATGAAGCACTTAACAGTGCCTGGCACAAATTAGGCACTAGAGAAAATGTTAGCTATTATTATTACTATTACCGGCTAACTTCAGGGCAATTCACTTAGCCTCCTTAAACTCAGCATTCTCATTCATACAAATAGAGGTAATCTTTGCACTACCAGGGGTTATCGTTATTTGTGAGAAAAAGCACTTAATAAGCCAAGAATGTTCTAGGAAGGTGTGATTACTTCAGTCCAGCTCCTTTGCTCAGGTTACCTCCTTTAACCTCAAATCTCCTCTTTTTTTATCCATCAACCCATTCTACTCCTTATTCAAGGCTCTCCCCATCCCCCCCCAGACTTCCCCCAAACATTCCCACCTCATACTTTTACACCTACTTCTCTTGGGTGGAGGAATGAGCTTTGTTAGCCTTTTAAGTCCCAACATGTTGGTACTTTTCATTTGTTGCTCATTGGAACACAGCCTGATGCTTGTGTTAACTCTTTCACGTGTCTGTTGCCTCCTCAACTCTACTGAGGGTTGCCTGGCAAGTGACTGGGTCTTCCATTCATTACTTCTCTCCCTCTCTGACATCTTCCCAACCTCCTGGCCTAGTGCTCTCCAACACTCATCCTATCTCTCCATAGCCATCCCAAGTTGTGCGAGACTGATGAAAAGTATTTAAGGTCATCATGAAGACTGATGGCAGAGGATTTAGATGATTCCAATGGAGACCAATGTGAAGGTTGGGGTATCAGATGGAGGGGCTTGGGATGAGGAAGAGTAGAAACCACTGGGAGGGGGCTGAGAAACTCTAAAGGAAGGGACCAGTGGGAAGATATCTGGGCTGGCTAAGGGCGAGGGGTCTGATGTGGATTACAGCCTTTGCCTGATGGATTGTCTTTGAGCAGCCGTGTCCAATTCCTCCTCTTCTCATCTAGAATGATAGTCTTGGAGTGGGGGGAAATGTTGCAGAGAGCTTCTGCACACACACACAAGCTGCCCACATCTGGGAAGTCTTAGATGTGTACAAGCTGTCTGTCAGACCTCTAGCTGGACTCTCTTCCCTTGGATGCTACAGACTGGCTGGACTATCACAAACCTTTGTCCTTGCACCTGGCTCACTGCTGCTTCATTCAAAGTGTCTTCCCACCCTGTCCCTGTGAATTTCTCCCAGACTGCCTCTATGTAACCTCAGCTCTTCCTTCTTTGGGGTCTGGGACTTTTCTGCTCTTCCTGGCCTCAGTTTCTCAGCTTTGTCCCCTCTGTGGCTTTTGAGTGCCCAGTTCAGTTAGTCATGGGCGTAGGACTCCTAATTCTGGAGCCCGGAGAGGAAGAGGACTCTGGCTCTGACCTGTTCTTATGCTCTATTTTTGGATTTGGGCTCCAGGTTCCATGCTCTCTCTCTTGTTCAACTCTTTGCTATCTCCATATTCCTCTAGTCCAGGAGGCCCTCCCAATTTCTCTTGACTTTGAACCATCACTGAAATCCATCTTTGACTAATCTGTAGCAACTAAGGCAAAGAGAGCAGGTGCTCTTCCCCAGCCTGGGCTGTTTGGCCTTGGGCCCTCCAGAAGCAGGAACACTAAATATTTGCTGAATGAATATGAATGGATGAATGAATGAATAAATGTGTGTGGTTCTTTCCCTGGCTAGGAGACTGCTCCACTTGCTCCTGGAGGCAGCCACCCTGCCACCCCAATGCCCGGGGTGAATGAAGAATGAAGCAGCAGGGCTAGCAAGGAATCTCCTTTACTGAGGGCAGGTGGGGGCCACGGGGACCAACACCTTCTGTACAGTCTGTTTAGTGTTCTGCCCTCCAGAGCCCATAGCACTGTTGACTCCTCCTCCGGATGGGAGGCCAAGGCAGGAGCTGGGGTGGCAACAACACCCCGTGGTTAGTAGAGCATGCAAAGTCCCATCCAGTGGCTTGGGAGGGAGGAGAGGAGAAACAGTAAAAAGTCTGGGAGCCAGGCGGGCTGGCCAGAGCAGCTCTCAGGAAGGGGTACAGGGTGGGGGAAGGTGGTATTCTTGGCTCTGAGGAGATGAAAAGAGGGCAGTGGAAGATGAGATGGTCGGGAAGCCCAGCAGCCTGGAGCCCTGTTTTCAGGGCCAGGAGAGTCAGTGGCAACTCTGGCTCCAGGCCAAAGGGGGCTGCTTCAAGGAGCTGGTGTTGCTCAGGGGAACCCAGAGTTGGAGGTGCTGCCACAGGTAGCAGCTAGAAGGTTTGGACCAAGGGATAAGGCCGAGTCTGATTCCTCAAGGTGTCCCCCAGGGTCACAGGGCTGCAGGCTCCACGGGAGGGAGGAGGGGCCGGGTGAACACTGGATCATGCTACAACAGAGGCAGACACAGAGATGGCATGAAATGAGGGGTGAGTGGGAGGGTACGGTATGAAGTCACAGCATGACATGGCATGGCAGTTCAATACACAACCACAGAGATGTTGGGAGCTTCCCCGTCCCCCTCCCCCTCTCTGCCACCAGGCTAAGCCAATCAGGGTCCCTCTTGCTCTGCTTGAAGTCAAACCCAGCTGAGACCCTCAGGGCAGCAATGGGTAAAAAGAAAGCTCTATTTCCTCACATTTCTCCCCAAATGGTGTCTGTCCTCCATCCCCTTGTTCAAGGACCTCAGCATGGGGTGGGGAGAGGGAGAAGGGGGTGGTATAACAGGGATTGGGAAGGGCAAAGAACAATATGGAGGTAATGAGACAGGAAAGAGGGTGTCAGGGAGGAAGGAGAGGACAGAGTCTAGGGAAAGTGGGAGGGGGAAGTCAGGAACCAGAGGCCAAAACCTGGGGACCATATGCATGTAAGAAATGGGAAACGGGAAAGTTTAGGGGAAAAAATAAGGCTCAGGGAAGGGGCAGGGGGAAGGTAAGCTGTGGGGGTAGAGCCAGAATCTAGGAAAAGAGAAGAAAATAGGTCCCAGGAAGGTTGGAGGAGAAAAGAAAATAGGTCCTGGAGCCAGGGAGGGAAGGTAAGGGGTGCACTGGAAACTGAGTTAATTAAAGTGGGGGCTGGGAAAAGAGAGCTGGCTCAGGCAGAGAACCTGAAGGACAGTCAGGACAGCCTTTAGAAGCTCTAGGAGGAAAGGGGGTGTGTATTTAGGGAGATTAGAATAAAGGGCAAACTGCCCCTTCTCTCTCTCTGCCCTGGGCTGCCCCTGGGCTCCTCACTCCCAACCCCAACAGCTCCAGCAGCAGAGCACAGTCAGTCCCAGGGCACAAAAGGGGGAGGGGGGAGGAAGAGGGCATTACCTGGGTGGGATGGCCCAGCACAGGAGCCTCCCGGGAGCCTGGGCCTGGCCCTGGTGGGTTGATGTTGGAGCCCCAGTTCTCGTCTTCCCATGGGGAAGGGGCTTCTCTGGGCAGGCTGGAGAGAGACAGCTGACACAGAAGGAGAATAGGTTATCTCCAAGCCTCCAGGTAGGAGGAGGAGAGGAAGTGAAGGGTAGAAAGAGTTTATCAATCCTTCCTGTGGACTTGAGGAGTGGCCAAAGAGGCCCTTTCCCTTGATCCCACCCATAACTGCGGGCCTGCAGGCTTCGTCTCCCTGGCCCAGCATCCAGCTCCGTCTGCCTGACACTGCTCCACGAGGTTTCTCCCTATCCCACTTGAGCCAGGGCATTTCCCAGACACACCAAAAAGCTGACTCTGTGCCCTGCCATCGCCATTGCCTTCTCCTCCCTCCCCACACACAAGTCCAGCCCCCAACAGAAAGCCAAACAGGTGGAGCCCACAGTAGGGTGGGAGAGTAGGGCTGAGAGGCAGGCAGGAGAGCAGGCAGAGGAGTAAGTCCAACATGCACTGTGGCTCCTGTCCCATCCTGGTGGCATCTTGACGTTGAGGTCCTGGGCATCAGGAAGGGGCTGAGAGGCCCCTGGAGAGGTGAGCTGCCCCCTCACCTGACCCCAGGGACAGGGAGGAAGGTCCAGGCAGCGGCTGCAGAGAAGAGGCTGGAAGTCCAGGCAGGGCCCTTGGTATGGAACCACATGTGACATGAGGCTAGGTGGAGGACAAGTTGCTTAGGGCAGTGAAAAAGGGACAGAAGCTGTGGCTTGGCCCAGTTCTCCTCCTGCAGAATGGAGGCACCCAAGAAGGAAAAGGAGGGAGCAAGGCTGGGGCAGCAGGCAAGAAGTGAGAGAGCCAAGAGGCCCAGAGTTTGGGGAGAGTGAGAGCTGGCTCAGACCAGGTCCCAGGCATCAGGCTATGGTGAAGTGGCTGCCAGCATGGATGGTCAGGAGAGTCCTACAGGTGGGTGGCAAGGCAGGCAGAGAGATAAGGGCCCACCTTGCTCCCCTCAATATACAAACTCTGTCAGAACAGCAAATATATATTAATATATTAGTCTAGTCTTTTTGGTTAAATTTTAGGCACCGCTTTGGAAGAAGAGTCTTTTTAAAGATTAAAAAAACAAAAAAAAGAAACAAAAAAATAAACCCAGGGCACTTAGCTGGCAGATTGACCACATGCAGAGTAAGAAGGGGCAGGGGGAGGGGAGCAGAGGGGAAAGGACAGGGCCAGGGTGGTTATGCCACAGCAGGCTGTGGCCCCCCCAGGGCTGCCCATTCCTCTCCCACTTCCCACCCACAGCTCCCACTCAGGCTGCCCCAGTCCGAGGAGAGCTGGGTGGCCTCAGAGGCTTCCTGGGGCCCTGAAGTATATCGGCGACCATAGCCTGATGAAGAGTAGGAGGAGGAAGAGAAGGTCATGGAGAAACCAGAGCCAGTGGCATCAAAGCTCCCTCGCCGAGAGCCAGCGCGGGATCCAGTGCGGGAGCCCGTCCGGGAGCCTGAGGTGGAGCCGGAACCACTGACGCTGTAGGGGCTGTAGTAGCCCTTGCTGGACTGCGAAGAGGCTTCCAGCAGCCTCAGCCCCGTGCCCTCCTCTGTCATGCTCCGATCCATGGCGTCCTTATAGGAGATCTTGAGCTTGGTCTTGGGGCAGGTGAGGTACTTGGAGTAGGTGTTGACATCTCGAAGTTTCTGGGCGGTTCGGGCATCGATGGTGCCCTTTTGCAGGGCCTCGTCCAGGGGCACCCGGGTTGGTGTGTCGGGCTCGATCAGTCCCCCCGTCAGGTACTGCACCTCCAGGAAGCGCTGCCCGGCCTCGTAATAGAGCCAGCCCTTTTTCAGGGCTTGGGCTGCGGACATTTTCGTCTTGGTCCGTGGGTCCTCGAAACCGTAGAAAGCCTTCTGGGCCAAGTTGATCCTGTCCACCATGATCTTATCCACTAGCCCCTTGTTGACGGCATCAGTGACTGGGAACTTCTCTCCAGTGTTGGGGTCAATGATGCCCCCCGTGCAGGCCTGGGCCTCCAACAGTCGCTGGCCGGTGATATTGTCCACTAGGTTTCGGTGCATTGCCTCGGTGATGGACACCTTCTCCAGCGTATCTGTGTCTAGAATTCCAGCCACTGGCCCCGTCTCCTCAGTGGGGTCTGTCCAGGAAGTCAGCTGAGTCCTGGAGACAGCTGGGCTGATGGGATAAGAAGACGAGGAGCCCACAGAGGAGGACCTTGAGCGGAAGCCACTCATGTTCCCTGAAAGCATGTCGGCGAATTCAGTGATGGAGAGCGTGCCGGCGCGGTACTGGTCGAGGGCTGACTGGTCAATTAAGCTCTTCGAAATGGCATCATCAATATCATACTGCCGGCCAGATCTCCGGTCAATGATCATAGACTTGACCACACCATCGGAGGAGGAGATGGTGATCTCTTCCCACTCACACTCTTGCTCGGACAGCTCGAGGTATGTCTGATGGTCGATGAGCCCCTTGCGATAAGCCTCGTACACAGACATCTCCTTGCCCGTCTCAGGATCCACAATCACCACCCGCCGCTTACGGACGGATGACTTGGAGGAGGTCTTTCTCTCCCGTTTTTTCTCCTTCAGGGGCAATAGGCAGAGGCCAGTCTCGGGATCAGTGATGCACCGCTCCATCAGCTGCAGGTAAGTGAGATTTTCTTCCGTGTTGGGGTCAAAGAAGCCTTTGGTGTCATCGGAGGGGTCAGTCAGGATCTCGTTCATCTCCTCATCAAACAGGCCACGCTTATAAGCCACTTCCACAGGGAGTCGGTGGCTCTCCTCAGGGTCAATGATGCCCCCTGTTGCAATCTGAGCCTCCAGCAGGCGGATGCCATGGTCCTTCAAGATCAAGCCCTTCTTCATGGCCTGAAAGAGGGAGATGAGCTTCCCAGAATAGGGGTCTTTGTAGCCAATCACTGCCCGTTCAGCAGAGATCAATTTGTCCTTGAACTCAGGGCCCACGATGCCCATGCGGACGGCCTCTTCCACCGTGAGCTTCAGCCCTTTGATGGGATCAATAACATAGCCGGTGGCTGCCTGGGCTTCCAAGAGTTCAAAGGCAGTGCCAGGACGGATGATGCCTTTTTTCATGGCCTGGTAGACCGAGAGTCGTTCCTTGGTAGAGTCTACAAAGACGCCAGCAATGCAGCTAGTCCCCTCCAAGTACTTCTTTAGATTTTTGGAGACTTCTTCGATGGAAGTCAGCCCTTCCTGCAGCTGGAGGGCAGTAGCCTCATCCATGACCTGGGACCGGACCAGTTCCTCCACTGTGATCTGTTTCCGCAAGCCCCGGAATGTCAGTTTTCGGGTGTCTGAGAGGGGGAGGAGTAACTGGCCGCTGTTCTCATCTCGGCGACACCGTTTCAGCAATTGTGTGTAGCTCAGTTTCTCCTCTGTGGACGGGTCCACATAGCTCCTGACCTCACTAGGCTCTGACAGCTGGTCATAGGTATCTTTGTTCAAGTAGCCTCTCTGGTAGGCAATTTCCAGCGGGAGGTGGAAGCCCAGGCGGGGGTCTATGATGCCACCAGTGGCTAGCTGTGCATCCAAGAGTCTCAGAGCTTCCTCCGAGGAGATCAAATCCTTCTTCATTGCCTGGAAGAGGGAAATGGTCTGCTCGGTGTATGGGTCCCGATAGCCAGTCACTGCTCTCTCTGCTGAAAGAAGGCGGTCATGAATCTCTGGGCCCACCAGCCCTTTCCTCACAGCTTCATCTACAGTGAGCCTTTCATTCTTTATTGGGTCAATCATGAAGCCAGTGGCTGCCTGTGCCTCCAACAGGGAACGGGCAATCTCAGGGCTAAGAAGTCCTTTCTTCAAGGCCTGATAGATGGTCAGTTTCTGCTTAGAGGCAGGTAGATAGATGCCTGCCACACAGCCACTCCCATACAGGTAGCGCCAGGTGGTCTCCACCTCCAAGATTTCTCGGATGGTCTTGGTCCCCTCTCGTAGGAGGTTGTAGGTCTCCAGGGAAATGATCCGGGCCTCATAAAGATCTTCGGCAGTGATACGCCGCCGGACATAATCGTAGGAGTGCAGGTTCTGCTGCCGGATGATCTCAGTCTTCTCAATAATCTCAATGATGATGATAATCATTCGTTCCTTTGTGACCTTCCCTGCTCGGAAGTCCTCCATCAACCTTGTGCGCTGCTCCTCAGGTATCATGTCTGACTGCATTACTTCCCAGAGAGACATAGAAGTGCTTCCTTGGCTGCCACCAGGGATATCAATCTGGGTTTCTTCAAATGCCTTGCGAGTCTCCTCCTCTGTGTATACCTGCGTTGTCTCTACCACTTCTGGCTTTTCCGGCTTCTTTAGAGACAGAAGGTAGAGGCCAGTCTCGGGGTCTTCCACACATCGATGCTTCAGCTGCAAATAGGTGAGGTTCTCTTGTGTGTTGGGGTCAAAGAAACCTTTGGTGTCATCTGAGGGGTCAGAGAGGATTCTATTCATCTCCTCATCAAAGTAGCCACGCTTGTAGGCCACCTCCACAGGGACACGGTGACTGTTCACAGGGTCAATGATACCGCCTGTGGCAATCTGGGCCTCTAAGAGGCGGATGGCATGGTCCCTAAGAATCAGACCCTTCTTCATGGCCTCAAAGAGGGAGATGGTGTTGCCCGAGTAGGGGTCTTTGTAACCAGTGACTGCCTTCTCGGCCGATAACAGCTTCTCATGTAGCTCTGGCCCCACGATACCAGCTTTCACTGCCTCGTTAACATAGAGACGCTGGTTTTTTATGGGGTCAATCATGAAGCCAGTGGCAGCTTGGGCCTCCAAGAGAACGATGGCTGTGCCGGGCCTCAGCAAGTTCCTTTTCATCGCCTGGTAGAGGGTCAATTTCTCTTTGGTCTCCTCCACATAGATGCCAGCAATAGAGTCAGTCCCCTGGAGAAACCTCTTCACCAAGTCTGTCTCAGAGAGATCTTTCACCGACTTCTTGCCTTCCTTCAGTTGTTCAAACTGGGCTCTGCTAATGACCTTGGACTCCAGGAGCTCACTGGCTGCCACTGGTGTCCGCAGGCCACTGAACGTGAGCTTCTCCTGTCTCTTGGTCTCTGTCTCTTCAATGATGGTGATCATGATCTTAATGATTTTCTCAATAGTGACTTTGCCTGTCTTGTACTGGCGGATCAGCTCCTTCCTCTGCTCCTCAGTGAAATACTCAGAGTTGATCAGCTCCCAGATGGTGATCGTCCTTCCCTTAAAGCTGCCAACTGGGACCTCAACAGTGGCTTTTTCAAATGATTCCTTGGCTTGGAGGTCAGTGTAGATCTCTTCCTGCTGGGCACGAATGGCTTTCTCTGAGAGAGGCAGTAGATAGAGGCCTGTCTTTTTGTCTGTACGGCACTTCTTCTGCAGCTGGCTATAAGTGACTTGTTCTTGGGTGTTGGGGTCATAGAAGGCCTTGGCACTGTCCTTAGGAGTTGATAAGGCCTTAGTCATCTCTTCATCTAAATAGCCCCGGTCATAAGCAACATCCAAGGGGACCCGGTGACTCTTTCCAGGGTCAATGATGCCACCAGTGGAGAGCTGAGCATCTAGCAAACGTAGGCCATGGTCGCTGGGAATGAGGCCCTTCTTCAGTGCCTGGAACAGGGAGACAATCTGTCCGGTGTAGGGGTCTTTATACCCAGTTACAGCTTTCTCTGCAGAGAGTAATTTCTCATGCAGTTCTGGGCCTACCAGGCCAGCTTTCACAGCCTCATCTACAGAGAGCCTGGTATTCTTAAGAGGGTCGATGATGTGCCCAGTGCCAGCTTGGGCCTCCAAGAGTGAGAGGGCCACCTCAGGCTTCAGGAGGTTCTTTCTCAGGGCTTCGTAGGGACTCAGCTTTTGACCACTCTCCTCTACCCACACCCCAGCAATAGCATTAGCTCCACGCAGATACTTCTTCACAGAGTCCACCTCAGTCACCTCTTGCACTGTTTTCTTGCCCTGGCTCAACTGCTGGTAGAGATCCTTGTCAATGATTTTGCTCTCCAACAGCTCCATGGCTGGGACGGGGGCACGGAGGCCCTCAAAGCACAGTTGGCTTTTCTTCTCATGCTCCTCCACGACGGTAATGACAATCTTGATGATTTTCTCTACAGTGATTTTGCCTGTCCTGTATTGCCGGAGGAGGTCTCGCCGCTGGTCCTCGGTAAAGTACTCCGAGTTGATGATTTCCCAGATGGTGACCGTTTTGCCATGGAACTTGCCAAAGGGGGCAGACACGGTTGCTTTCTTGAACACGTCTCTGGCTTCGTTGTCAGTGTAGACCAGTTCTCCCCCTTTGGCTGCTTTGTCGGTGAGGGGCAGGAGGCAAAGGCCAGTCTCTGGGTCAGTGACGCAACGCTCCAACAACTGCAGATAAGTGAGGTTCTCATGGGTGTTGGGGTCAAAGAAACCCTTGGTGTCATCAGAGGGGTCAGACAGAGTCTTTGCCATCTCCTCATCCAAGTAGCCTCGTTTGTAAGCCACCTCCACAGGCACTCGGTGGCTGTGCACGGGGTCGATGATGCCGCCCGTGGCGATCTGGGCCTCCAGCAGCCTCACACCGTGGTCCTTGATGATGAGGTCCTTCTTCATGGCCTGGAAGAGGGAGATCTTGTCTCCGGTGTACGGGTCCTTGTAACCAGTCACGGCCCGCTCTGCTGACAGCAGTTTGTTGTGTAGCTCAGGCCCGATGACGCTCTCCTTTACTGCCTCGTTGACAGACAGTCTCTTGTTCCTGACAGGATCAATGATGAAGCCGGAGGCAGCCTGGGCCTCGAGCAGGATGAGGGCAGTGCCTGGGCTCAGCAGTTGCTTCTTCATGGCCTTATAGATGCTAATCTTCTCGTTGTTTGGCTTAAGCAGCAGCCCAGCGATGCTGCTCTTGCCCTGAAGGTACTTCCTGATGTCTTCCTTCTGGGATAGCTCCGTCACCGTGGTCCTGCCCTCCACGAGCTTGTCCAGCTGCTCTCGGCTCAGGATGCCAGCCTCCTCCAGTTTCTTGGCGGAGACCTTCTGACGCAGGCCATCGAACGCAAACTCGGGTTCCCCGTTCTGTGCCAGGCCATCTATTGCGTCTCGCCCATTAGGCAGGGCCTTCGCCTGGGTTACCTTCTCCTCTGTTTGGATCATGACCGCCCGGGTCTGAGCAAGAGCTGCCCGGTGCTCCTCCTCCAGCCGCTCCAGCTTTTCCCTCAGTTTCTGGTTCTCATCGGCCAGGAGCTTCTCCTGCTGCTGTCTTTGCTGCTCTAGCTGCTGTAGCTCTTCCTGCTTCCGTCGGACATTGTCCTCGGCCTCTTTCTGCCTCCTCTTGGCTTCATCCATGCTGCTGATGAGCTGCTGTTTCTCCTGCTCCATCTGCTTCTGCTGGCGTTCTTGCTCAGCCTTCAGGTTCTGGGCCTTGTTCACCTCCTCTTGGAACAGCTTCTCCAGCTTGGCTTTCTCCTCTTCAATGAAGCGTTCCCTCTGTAGCAGGCTGTCCTTCTCAGTGAGGAAGGTCTGCTGTAGCATCTGCGTCTCATGCAACAGCTGCTCCTTCTGGGCCATCTGCATCTGCAAGGGGCAGGAGGGAGAGAGCTTTCAGGTCAGACCAAGCCTGCTGCCCACCCATGGGACAAAAGAGCAGCATAGCTCAGCTTGGTTCAGCGACTGACTGGAGGAACCTAGGCAAGGGATGAGCCAGAGCATTAGTGGCCTCAACCATAGGCATGGGTTAGAAAGAAATCTCCTTCTAAAGTACAAATCTCAGGATATTAGAAGGAAATAAGCACACTCAGTCAAGTGGCGAAGGACAAATTGGCTTAGGAAAAACCAGGAGACCACAGATACTTGGCCAACTGACCAATGTCACCGGTACAACAGTGCACACCTTAGGGCACTACAAGGAGGAAATAGGCATCTCCAGGTCAGGTGACAAAGGGCAGATTTACTTAGGGAAAACTGGCCAGTGTCCCAATGTCACCACTACAATGGGGCAGTCCGACTGGTCACTTGGAGTGCCCAGGACTGAGCTGTATTAGGAACAATGAAATAGGTAACTGTGAATGGTAGTGGGGCTAATGACTGTACCCAAGGGCCAAATGACAAACACTTACCCTGATGGAAATTAACTGTTCTTGGATGATCAGACAGGGAAGGGGGAGGAGAAGGGGAAAGGGGAGAGGGAAATTAAAACAAACAAAAAAATGTGGTCAATCTGAGGCTTCCCTTGGGGAAACCCAGAGTCTAACCCTCAGCCTGCTGAGGGTCCTGCCAACAAGACTTTAACCCCAGAAGAAAGGACAGAAGCAAAGATACCTCTTCGGACTTGTGCTGGAGCATCTCTGCCTCACGCTTCAACTTCTCCTTCTCCCTCTCCAGCTCTGCGATGGCATCTTTCAGCTTGTCGGCATCCTTGTCGCTCTGCTGCCGCTGGATCTCCAGGGTGTGGACCAGCGTCATCTTCTCCCTGGTGGCCAGCTCTGTTCGATGGAGCTTCTCACCGATCTCCTCAGCCTGTTTCTTGAACTTCCGAGCATCCTCCTCCGCCTTGGCCTGCGCCAGGCTCATCTCAGTCACGTGCAGCTTCAGCCGCTCAGCCTCAGCGCTCATCTCCAGCTGGCGGCGGCGCTCAGCCTCGAGAGTCTTTTGGAAGCCCTCCGTCTCCTGGGCAAGGCGCTGTTCCATCTGGTCCTTGTCCTCCTGGAGCTTCTTGGCATGTTCCTGGGCCAGGTCCTTTTGCTTCTGCAGCATCTCTGCCTCAGCCTTGAGCCTCGTGGCCTCCTGCACAGCCTGCATCTTCTCCTTCAGCATCTTCTCAGCCAGCGCCCGCTGCTGAGCCAGGTCCTCTTCGGCCAACTTGCGAAGTCGGGCGGCCTCCTGGGCCTCCACACTCAGGCGGGCGGCCTCTTCAGCCACCTGCTTCATCTTCTCTGCCTCCTCCACCAGGAACTTCTGTGTGTTGTCTTTGTCCTTCAGGATTAGCATCTTGTTCTCCTCCTCAATCCGGGCCTTCAGCTTCACAAGCTCCTCCATCTGGATCTTCACTTTGAAGAGCTCTTCCTCCACCTGAGTCTTCTGCCTCATGGCGTCGGTCACCTCCTCCTTCAGGCGCTGCAGCTCTTCATCCAGGATGTCCTTCTGGTGGTCAGTCTCTTCCAGTTGAAGCTTCACCTTGGTCAGTTCCTGCTCCACCTGAGCCTTCTGCCTCAAGGTCTGCTCTGCAAATTTCTTGTGTTTCTCCATCTCGGCGTCTGCAGCCTGCTTCTGCCGCAGCGCCGCCTGCTCCGCCTGGGCCCGCTTGGCAGCCTCCAGCTCTGCCTCCTTGCGTAGCTTCTCTGCCGAGGCCTGGGCCTGGGCTTGGGCCTGAGCTTGCTCCTCTGCCTGCTGCTTCAAGCGCTCAGCCTCTTCGACCTGCTGCCTGGACAGCGTGGCCTCGTGCTCTGCCCGCTGACGGGCCTCCTCAGCCTCCTCGGCCGCTCTCTTGGCCTTCTCGGCCTCCTCCCTCAGCTTGTCCAGCACGCTCTGTTCTTGCCGACGGGTCTGGAGTAGCTCCTGTTCCTTCTGCTGCACGGCAAACACGTGGGCTTTCTCCTCAGCCTGCAGCCGCTTTTGGGCGGCCTCCTCGGCAAGCTGGATCTGCCGTTCGGATTCCTTTTCTGCCAGCTCCTTCTGGCGCTTGGCCTCCTCGACCTTGGCTTTCAGGCGCTCCACCTCCTCCAAGGCGGCCTTCCTCTGCCGGGCAGCCTCCTGCTCTGCCGCCAGGATCTTCTTGACCTTCTCCTCGGCTTCCCGCCGCCGCTGCTCCTCCTCGAGGGCAAGCTGCCGCTGCTTCTCGGCCTCCTGCTCGGCCTGCTCCTTGCTTCTCTGGATCTCCTCCGCACTACTCTTGATGCGCCCCAGCTCCAGCTCCAGGTCCGTCTTGCCAGCTGAGGCCTTCTCGAAGTTGATCTTGAGGATTCGGATCTCTTCTTCGATGATGCGTCGCTGCTTCAGCGTGTCGTCCACCAGCCCCTTCTGGCGCTCCAGCTCGCTCTCTGAGGACTTCTTCAGCAGGGCGATCTTCTCCTCGATGTCAGCCTTGTGCTGGGCCGCCTGCTCCTCCAGCAAGCGCCGCTGATACGCCTCATCCTCGGCCAGCCGCCGCAGCCGCTCGTTCTCTGCTTCTTTCTCCTTCAGTGCGATTTCCGCTTCCGTCTTGAGCCTCGTGGCCTCGCTGATGGCGGCCAGTTTTTCCTTGAGGATGCGTTCGGCCTCTGCCCGCTGGCGGGCGACATCCTCCTCCGCCAGCTGCCGCTGCCGCTTGGCCTCTTCTGATAAGGCCCTCAGGCGAGCGGCCTCCTCCGCCAGCTCCCGGAACTTGCTGGCTTCGGCCTCGAGCCGCTGCTTGGACTTCTCGCTGGTGGAGCGGGACTCCTCCTCGGTCTTGGCTTTGCTCTCCAAGAGGATCTCCATCTCTGCTCGGACCTTCGCCAGCTCCTCCTCGACCTCCTTGCGTTTCTGGATGGCCTCGCTCACCTCGTTCTTCAGGCGGAAGAGCTCCTCCTCCAGGAGCAGCCGCTGCTGCTCCCCGTTCTCCGTCTCGGCCTTCAGGCGGATCAGTTCCTGCTCGGCGGAGAGCTTCTGCTGGGCCGTGCCCTCCGCCAGCTTGCGCTGCTTCTCCAGCTCTTGCTCCGCCAGCTCCTTCTGCCGCAGGGCCGACTCCTCCGCCTTGCTCCTCTTGCGGGCCTCCCGCTCCGCGTCCTCCTTCTGCTTCTCGGCCTCCTCCTGAGCCAGGGTCTTCTGGTGGGCGATCTCCTCGGCCTGGAGCCGCATGCGCAGGGCGTCGTTGGCCTTCGCCCGCCATTTCTCCAGCTCCTTCTCGGCCTCCTCGCGGAAGCGCTCGGCCTCAGCCTGCTGCCTTTTGAGGCGCTCGGCCTCCTCCTGCAGGTGGGTGACGGTGATGTGCTCCTGCTTCAGGCTCAGCTCGAGCTGGGCCGTCTTCTCGGCAAAGGACATCCGCTTGCTCTGCAGCTCCACCTCGGCGCTCCGCTGGGCCGTCTCCAGGGCCACCTGCACCTGCCTCTCCTTCTCTACCTCGGCCTGCTTCATGCGCCGCTCCGCCTCCTCTGCCTGCAGGCGCAGCTCCTCCAGGGCCTGCAGGGCCCTCTGCTTCTCCCTGGCAGCCTCCTGCTCGGCCTGGATCTTCAGCCGCAGCTCCTCCTCTGCCTGGCGCTTCTTCTGGCTCTCCTCCTTCACTTGCCGCCGCAGCCGCTCGGCTTCCTCCTGCGCCTGCTTCTTCTGCAGCTCGGCCTCCTCCGCCCGGGCCCGCAGAGCCTGCAGCTCGGACTCGGCCCCGCTCTTCTGACGCTCCGTCGTCTCCAGCTGCAGGCGGATCACGCGGATCTCTTCCTCGATCCGCAGACGGTTCCGCTCGGCTTCCTCCACCTGCTGGGCTTTGGCCTTGATCTCCAGGTCCGAGTTCTGCCGCAGCTGCTGCAGCTCCTGCTGGATGTTGAGCTTTTGGTGCTGAGCATCCACGGCGACCACCTCCCGCCGAGCCACCTCCTCCTGCATGCGCCGCTGAAGCTCCTGGGCCTCGCGCTCCGCCTGGGCCTTGGCCTGTGCGTGAGCCTCGGCCAGCTGCCTCTGCTTCTCCAGCTGGGCCTCCACCTCTGCCAGCCGCTGCCTCTCCTCCGCCTTCAGCTTCTCTGCCGCCCTCTGAGAGGGAGGGAGGCAGGGCAGGGCAGCACGGGGTGAGGAGAGAGGGAAAGAACCACAAAGAAACCAAAGTGAACAGACAGCAGGGAAATCTGCCGCTCGATGAGCAAATCAAATGGGGAAAGGGGCTGGAAGGCAGACAATGGGGGAGGCAGGGCAAGGGAGACCCAGCCCCATGCCTGGGGCCACACAGAGGAGGACACGGCACTGCAACAGTCCACTTAGTACAGCAAGGTGATGGGATGGAAGATGGAAGGGAATGAGATGAATGAATGGGGATCCGGACATGGGAGGACAGCTCTGGGGATCAACGAGACAGGACCCTCCATCACCAGAGGAAACAATCCACAGATGGATCATGCACCAAGCCCAAGGCAGATGGGAACAGCATGAGAGCAGCCGGCACCCCTTCACCATGCGTCCTGGCCTGGCGGGAGACCCAGGCTTCCTTCCTTCCCCTGCCCTCGCCACAGGAAAGACAGACAGAGACGGACAAAAAGCAAAGCACCGACAGCTGCGTGTGTGCGTGTGTGTGTGTGTGTGTGTGTGTGTGATTGCACGCGTGTGCGAGCGCTCGCTCAATACTGGAACCTTCCTTTCTTTTCCCCTTTCTCCTACACTCTGCTGGAGTGATGTCGGGGACGTGGGCTGACCTCCCCTGTCTTCTACTCCCAACTTTCCCTGGAGAAGAGGGGCAGGCGCCATCATTCTGTCAAGGGGCTTTAGAATCACAAGGCAAGGCACAAGGGCTTCCTCCAGCCCTCAGAGAAATGAGCACCACCTTCCAAGGGACCCTAGAGAGGAGCAGAATGGGGTAGGGGTGCCCCCAGGCCCATTTCCTCCAATCTGTGGCTCTGCCCAACATTCACCTTCCTTGGCCCAGAAGTTCAGGGCGAGGAAGGGACAGTGAGCAGGTGCCAGGAGCGCAGGCCACCTCGGTGGCTACGATGGGAGATGGGACGAGGGATCTTGGGCTTGGAAGCAGCGATGTAAGTGGTAGTGAGGGAGCCAAGGGAAGGCACTGTGATTGTATGAGGTGTGTTGATGGAGCAAGGAAAGAGATTGTTGATGGTACCAAGGAAGTGCTGATGGGGGAAGGAGAAGGAGAGGGCACCGGAGGCCCCCGTAGGGAGACATCGAGGAGAGGAGTCATGCGTCCAGGGGAGTACCTGCTGCAGAAAGGCCAGAGTCCTCCTGGGTTTTTACCCTCCATTAGATCCCAAACAACACAAACATTCCCCCAGACAAAGCTGCCAAGCGGCGAGTCCAAGAGCAAAACCCAAGAGTTAGAGAGAAGGGAGCACACGGGGGAGGGAGGAAGACGAAGAGGGGAAGAGGGATGCTAAAAGAGAAGAGATAGGGGAGAGACCCAACAAGCTCCAGCAGGGAAGGGGGCCTAAGGAGCCACTGCAGCCTGGGTGAGGGAGGAAGAGAAGGCGGGAAGGCAGCACCTGAGCAGCGGACAGGCTGGAGAAGGGGCTGTACTAAGTGTGTCTGAGAAGTGCTTCCCCTTCTTCCCACCAGTGTCAGGCTGGGGAGTTCCAGGCAGGATGAAGGCCTGGGGAGCAAGGAACCCACTGCCAGGCCCCACTTGGGGGGCTCTGCTTCCTCGGCACTTGGCTACGTGTGGAGGCCAGGAGACCAGGGGAGCTGGGGCCCCGGGGGCAATGGCATGTAACTCTCAGGGAGGGGCAAGGTGGCTGACTGCTGAGAAGGAAGACTGGTGGCTCCCTCCTACCCTGGGATAGTCCCCTCCCCCAAGCCTGTACCTCCTCCTCCTCCAGGCGCCGAAGGGTCTCACTGATGAACTTGATGTACTGGCTTGTGAGGGTGGTCAGCTCGCTGTAGCGAGTGCGAAGATCCACATACTAGAAGAGAGCAGAGCCCCGTGATCTTGCTCAGCATCTGAAGGCCAGCTGCGGCCCCAGAAAAGTCTGCATCCACCACGTTCTCCCCTTACCGCCATCCCACCCCGCCAACCCCCTCCCAGTGTACATACACACACACCTGCCATGTGCACACATGCGCACATAATCGAGGACCCACTAGCTAAAGGAGGCTCAGCCCAGGCTGGCTACCTGGGAGTGAGGATGGGGACCTCAGCTGGACCATGGAAGGGTCACTTAGCTCAAAGGATCGTAGATTTAGAGCTGGGAGGGTCTAGAAAGGTCTAGAAAGGTCATTTAGTCCAACCCCCTCAGATCAGAAAATTGGAGCAAAGAGAAGTTTAAGTGATTTGTCCAAGGTCGTACGGGGAGCTACAATAAAGAGTCCGGACTTCGCCAGGGACTGCCCTAATCCAATTTCACCTGGGGGTGAGAACGACCAAATGCTAGACCAAAAGGGCAATAAAGGGGATGACTAGGTGGCTCAGTGGATACAGAGCCAGGCCTAGGAATAAAAAGATCCTGGGTTCAAATCTGCCTTCATACTGACTATGTAACCTTAGGCAAGTCACTTCACCTCCATTGCCTCGCCCTGACTGCTCTTCTGCCTTGAAAACAACACTTAATATTGATTCTAAGATAGAAAGTAAGGGTTTAAAAAAAAAAGGAAAGATCTCCCTTCTTCCTCTACCCCCAGGCCCTGGGAAAGCCAGGACTCTCCAAGCCTACCCTTATAGCTTCTCCTACCCACTTGTACCCCCACACGCTCGTCTAGACCAGCAGCTGGTGAGGGGCCCCCATGCATGCCGCACTGTGCCTCACCTCCTGGATGATGCTATCTGACACTGACTGGACCTTGGGTTTCTTGGCAGGGGAGGCCACAGGCTCCACTTGAGCCTTGTATGTCACCAGTTGCAGCTCATAGTCCTGTTGGAGGAAGAAAGAGCAGACTTTCAGGAAAGCAAGTTGCAAGGGGGAGTGTGTTTGCTCCCTTCCTGTTATGGGAAGGGGGACATCTTTAGGGGTTGTCGGGGATTTGTCTCTAAAGCAGCAGAAAGTGTTCCCAGGCTCTGGTGGGCTTCTGCTTGTCTCTGCTCTTCGTTCTTAGACAGCGTATCACCTGTCCTTCTCAGAGTGTTTTCAGGCCAAAGCAGATCCTTACAGACCCTTCTTGTGTGACTTCAGGACCCATACACTCCCTGCCTGTGCCTCACTCTGGTTGTGCTCCAAAGACCTCTGGCCATTCTGTCTGTCTCCAGTGAGGCATGGCAACTAGACCAGTCCCCCAGACTCCCAGGTGCAAACACCCTTTGAGTGGTACAGGGAAGGAAGTGCTTCTGAAGCTCTGTTTTCCAGAGGATGTTCGGAAAGACCAGAAGAGGATGTAGGAGGATACAGATGCCACCTAGGACATGTCTCATATGCATAGCCCCAAACTACCTTTTTTCCTTTTTCTGGGCATTAGTCCTGGTCTGAGGGAACTAAGTGGATAGAGCACTGATCTTCAAGTTAGGAAGATCTGCATTGAAATCCAGCCTCAGGTATTTAATAGCTGTGAGATCCTAGGCAAGTCACTTAATCTGTCTGCCTCAGTTTCCTCATCTGTAAAATGGGGATAACAATAGCAACTACCTCCCAGGGGTGTTGTCAAGATCAAATGAGATATTTGTAAAGTGCCTGGCACATAGTAGGCACTTAAAAAATGCTTAGTTCTTTTCTTCCTTATCTAAAATACTGGTGAATTTTTTTCCCTGCGCTCCTCTAGTCCTTTCAGGGATATCTCCTCCCAAGTTCAGTTTTATAAATTATCTTTCTCAAGTCACCCCAAATCTCCCTATGAATCAAGGTCAACCAAAAAATCAGTTACTTCCAGTCTCTTTCTCCCTTGTAGATCACAGATCATCAGTTCATAGATTTATAACTAGAAGGGTTTTTGGAAAGACATTGAAACCAGCCCCTCCCACCTTATAGATGAGGCACAGAGTGATTAGATAATTTCTCTAGGGACACACAGTTAATGTCTGAGGTAGGATTTAAAGTTAGGTCTTCCTAACTCCAAGTCCAAAGTTCTATCCAATACATCATGGTTCCCCCGGAGGTCAAAGGTGGGACCTGGTAACTGTAGAAAGCTGGTAGGAATAATCCAAAATCCTACAAGGAATGAATATTCTCAATCTTTTTCTTAGTCTGGGAAAGAGAGAACAAGGGTGCTCAAAGCTCAGAAGCAGGGATCTAAGGGTCCTCACCTTGATGGCATTGATGTATTGCTTGGCATACTTCTGACACTCAGCAACTTTCTCTCCATGTTTTTCAATTTCTTCCAGGAGTTTCTGAGAAAACAAAGCCCTTTGGATCAGTTCCTTCAGGAACGAGGTAATGACACAGTTCTCCCATAAGTCTGTTCTACACCCTTTCTAAAATGGAACGGTTCCCAAAACCCCCCATGGAATTCCTTATGGTGGCAGCAGAACCACTTGGTGAGCTTGTGATCACCAAGCATAGCCCTCCCACATCCTCCCCTGCCAGCCTCAGACCCCAGTGCTGACCTTTTCCTGCTGGAGCTGCTCACGGACCACCTGGCTATTAGCCAAAGGTACAGCCTGAATCTGCTCCTGCCGTTGCTTGGCGCTTAGCAGCCAGGCGTTCAGGGGCTCTGCGCTCTCACGGTAGTACCGCAACTGGCGGCCCAGCTGATCCAGCTCTCGCTGCCTCAAGTCAATCTGAGCCAGCACAGCCTGCCAGCGCTCCAGCAGCTGCGTGACCCGTTCCCGCCAGCGTTCCAATTCTGCATCGCGCTCTCCATGCTTCTGCTGCATCCGCTCACCCACCTCCTGGGCAGCCCTCAGCTCCTCATTCAGCCCCGCAAATAGCGGCTGCTGGGCCTCCACTTGGGTGCGTAACTTCTGCTCCAGAGAGAGGTGACCATCAGCATGGCCCAGGCCACATGGGTACCCACCTCCTTTATTCATTAGGGCTCAATGGAACAGGGATGGAGAAAAGGGTTGGGATTCCCAGAGCAGGGACACAAGTCCTGTCCTCAACGACCTGAAGGACTGTAGTGGGGAAAAGGGATTAGATTTGATCTACCGGAAGGCAGAGCAATGGCAGGTCATTCATTTCCTACGTTGAGTATGTGAGCGCTGTCCAGTAATGGGGTGGAATGGGCTGCTCCATTGCATGTCCAAGACAGCAGGACAAGGAGCAAGGAAGGGAAGGGAGGGGATTTCTAGATGATCTCAGGGGTCCCTTTCCCTTCAAAGGTTCCTTAACTATGGCCTGGGGCAGGGCAGCTCAGGCCAGGTACCTTCAACTCTGTCTTGGTGGCCTCCAGCTCTGAGAGATCAGCAGGGACATTCTGTACATCCTTGAGCTGCTCCTCATAGGTTCGCAGCAACTCCTCCGCACCCTGGGTGCTACGGATCACTAGGCTGATGGTCTTAAGCCTGTAAGTCATGGAAGCCTAGGTGAGACTGGTGGGCAGTTCCAGGAACCTGAGTATAGGGAGGGAGGACTCCAGGGCCCCCTGCCTCAGGAAGGAAGAGCAAAAAGTGGGGTACTCACTTCTCTAAGTAGATGGCAGACAGGCTGCGCACGTGGTCCAGCTTGCCCAGAGTCAGGTCCAGCTCAGAGCGAAGGGCAGGGGCTCCAGGTGAGGGCTCAGGCTGGGCAAGCACCTTCTCTGCCTTAGCAGAGAGTTTGGTCACTCCTTGGCCCAGGCCCTCCACCTCCGCCTGTACCTTCTGCAGGGGGACACAAGAAAGACACATAGAGATGGGAATGGTGAGAAAATGAGAGAAAATATAATGGAAACAAGAAAAAAAAGGAAGGAAGGAGACCCAGAGATAGAGAGGGAGATATATATTGCCAAGGGAGCCAGGGGAGGACCAAGATAGAGACAGACAGAGGGAGGGAGGTAGAAATCAAGGAATAGAGAGACAGGCACAGGCCAAAAGGGAGTTAGAGAGGAACAGAAAGATAATAGCATGTTCACAGTCATAAGGTCAGCTAGGAAGTAGATTAGCAGGCTAGGGGCTGAGAAGGGAGAGGGAGGAAAAGAGTGGGGGAAAAGGAGAGAGAGAGAGAGAGAGACAGAGAGAGAGAGAGAGAGAGACAGAGAGAGAGAGACAGAGAGAGAGAGACAGAGAGAGAGAGAGAGAGAGAGAGAGAGAGAGAGAGAGAGAGAGAGAGAGAGAGAGAGAGAGAGAGAGAGAGGGAAGATAAAGACAGCATAAGGAGGAAGAGGGAGAAAAGGAAGAAAATTGAGAGGAAGGAAAAAGAGGAAGACAAGCAAAGCAAAGGACAGGGAAGAAGGACCATACCTGCTGCTCGGTGATACGCTGAGCACATTCTCGGGCAGGCTCCTTTTCCAGTGGCATGCGAAGCCGATGGACAATCCGGCCCTCACAGGCCTCTAGCTGGAGACGAATGTCTTTGAGCTCTGAGATATAGCGCTGGCACAGGGACTCTTCTTGTTCCCCTATGAACAGGAAGGCTGGTGTCACATCACAAGGGCCCTTCAACTTGAGTCCTCACTGATTGTGCTGGGCACAACTGGCTCCCACAGCTGCCCCAATCTAGTTACCTTGTTCCAGGCTCTGCAGTAGCTGCTGATAATGGCGAGTACAGGTGCTGTAGTCCCGTTCTACCTGCAGTCGGTCCTCAGGTCCAAAACCACCCGCATCCTGACTATCCCGAAGGAAGGCCTGGTAATGCATCTCCAGGTTGCGTAAGGCCTGGCGTTGCTCCTCTGGCTTCAGTGTGCGGAACTGGGTAAGAAAGGGGCAGCAGGGATGAGAGGTGAAGGCAGGAATTGAGGTGGGGGATCCCAGAGTGAAAACTGAGGATGAGAAGGGACATTGAAAAGGATGGGAGAGTGGAGGAAATAAAGATGGAGAGGACACTGAGGATAAGAGAAGCAGAGATGGACATGAAGATGGAAGGGGACACTGTGGCTAAGTGGTAGATGAGAGGCAGGTATATAGGGAAAAAGGTAAGGAAAGGAGGGAGAAGGTGGTTAGGGAGATGCTGAGTTACACATGAAGTGAGGAGAAGCAGCAACTATGGTATCAGAGGACTCACCGTTACTAGAGACCAAGAGCGAATGAGCTGGATTTCTCGGGTTAGGCACTGCCAGGCCAAAAGACTCTTCATGTCCACATGTAGCTGATGCCAAAGGTTCACCAGAGTCTGGTGTAGTCCCTCCAGCCTACCAGAGATGGCATGGGATAGGGTAGGGGAAAAGATTAGACAGGGTATGAGAAGAATTGAGTATGTCCTCTCTCTTCTAAACTCTCTACAATATGGTTTATGCTGTCATCATTCATTCAATTGAAACTGCTCTTTGAAGTAATCAGTGATGTTTTAATTGCCAAATCTAATGGCTTTTTCCTCAACCCTCACCCTTCTGGACCATTCTGTACTATTTGGTATTGTTCACCTCTTCTGGGATCTCTCTTCTCCAGATTTTTAGGACACTGTTCTTTCCTGGTTCTCCTCTTGCCTATCTAACCTTTACTTCTCAGTTTCCTTTGCTGGTTCTCTATTCTTAGTGATCAAGGACCATCCTAGGCCCTCTTCTCCCTCCCTCTATTCTACTCTACTCTCTCATATTTATGCCAATAATTACCAGACTGACATCCAATCCTAGACCCTTCTCTGAAGTTACAGTCTTGCTGATCCAACTGCCTCTTGGATATCTCAAACTGGATGTTTTAGAGATATTTCAAACTAAAGCACGGATCTAGTCATGTTATTCTCCCCAACTATTTCCTTAAGTAAAATCCCATGGCTCTCATTTACTTCCATAATCTAATATAAAGTCCTCTAGTTAACTTTTTTTTTTTAAACCCTTACCTTCCATCTTGGAGTCAATACTGTGTATTGGCTCCAAGGCGGAAGAGTGGTAAGGGCTAGGCAATGGGGGTCAAGTGACTTGCCCAGGGTCACACAGCTGGGAAGTGTCTGAGGCCAGATTTGAACCTAGGACCTCCCGTCTTTAGGGCTAGCTCTCAATCCACTGAGCTACCCATCTGCCCCCCTCTAGTTAACTTTTAAAGATCTTCATAACCTGGTTCCCCTTCTTAACTCTAGTCTAGATCTAGAGATCCCAGAAGAGGGGAATGAATTATTTTCCTTCTCATATTTTATGATTTACTGTCTTTGTTATTCCTACATTTCTTGTCTCTATACTGTTTATTGAGTGTCTGTCCCCCTAGACCTGAAATGCTCTGCCCCCCTCACTTTGCCTCTTAGCTCTCCTGGCTTCCTTCAAGACTCAGCTCAAAGCCCACCTTCTGCAAGGACTTTCCTGATCTCTTAAGATGTTATTGACTTCCCCCATGTACTGTCTTCTTTCTCTCTCTTTCCATATATATATGTATATACATGTAAAATGCATATTAAAAATAATAGGCATCGTTTCCTTGACTGTCTCCTTCATTAGACTGTGAGCTCGCTCCTAGAGGGCTGGAACTGTGTTTTTGCCTCTTTATACCCAGGGCTCACTAGAGTACCTTACACATGGTAAACTCCTAACAGATGCTTGGTTAGTTGAATGACCCTTCCATCCTTTTGGTGGATCCACCCTGGGCTACACACCAACAGCCCTACCTGCTGACTGCATCCTGAGCTTCTTTATTGGGCGGGGGCACAAGAAAGCAGACGGAGGGCAGGACGGCTTCACTGCCACTGCTGTGTACCACCTTCCATTTGGATGGCTGGGCATGACTCACCAACTGACAGGTATCCCCCTTGTGGACGGTCATCTGTAGGGCACAGGCCAAAGGGCAAGAGAGAAGTAGACCAGGGAGCTGAGTTGTCAGAATTCAGCCCAAATGGTAACTTCACCGTTAATCCCCCTGCTTATATAATTGCTCCCTCTGCCCCCTCCTACTTCCCAATCAGTCTTGGAGTCCTCTCAATTTCTCTCTTTCCACAGTTAACCTTCAGAGGCCGGCCACACACACACACACACACACAACTTGCTCTGGGTCCAGCTTACCTCCATCTGCTTGTAGTCACACACAGCTTGCAGTGGGAGCCGGCCCCGAATGGCATAGGCTGGGTTACGGGGCTTTAATTGTACTATGGCCTTGGCACGCTTGGCCAGACCCAAGAGATGCCCCTTGTATTCAGAGAGCTGATCCTTCTCATCCTGGGTACGAAAAAGGGATAAAGAATGAGAAAGGAGGACATATTTCTGAAGGTAACAGCAGCATCCAGGAACAATAAGCCAGATCCTTAAAATTTGTCCAGCTACTAGTGATTCCAGCTGATAACAGATCAGCACATGCCATTAGCCCCAAGGAAGGTAAAGAGAATCTATGGAGTATATGGCCTTGCTGAGATTCCCAGCATCCCTGGTCCCAGCCCATCCCCATTCTAAAGGGAGAGGCTTGTACAAAGGTCATGAGTCAAAGAGACTACAAAAGAAGGATTCAGGTTGGATCAGCATTATAGGAGCAGGATGAGGGCCATGGAGAGGGGTACTCTTAGAGGAATGTGCCATTCTTTTTACCTGTATTCCCCAGCCCCTATTAAGTCCTACTTAATCAATACTGGTGAACTGGTGGGTTGGTCAATTAGGAATTCTCTTACTTTTGAGAATGAACTATTTCCTGCCAGGTTCAAGTAGGTTGATTCTAATAAAATCACTGTAATAAGATTCTGGAAAATAATTCCCTGAGGGATAAGCCCCAGGAATCCCCTGATTGAGTATGCTGAAAGACTTCATAGCTCTGACCTATGTAGTAAAAAGCTGTGACTTCAGAGGAATGACAGTGAAGGAAGTATCCTGCCTCTTGGAAGACAGGTGATGAACTACAGATGCCGAAGGAAGCAAGGCTGGGGTCAGAGAGACCTCCTAGGTGACAAGAAAGGGATCAGAGGGAGCTTTCACATCAGTGGAAGATGGCTACCTATCTGGAAACTGCTTGTAAAGTGCCCTTTCCTCCCAGGGGCCAAGGTACCTGGAGATACTAAATGCAACATAGCTTTGGGCCCAGGGAGGAGCTTGGGATGGAGGCTCCAGAAGGGCTAAGGCTCCTACCAGGCTATAAAATAGAGCCAGACAGAATTGGCTTCAGGCAATGAGCCAGATGAGCTCAGTCTAGCATCCTACTCCAGATAGTGCTGAGGAGATGGAAAAAAGAAGCAGGACTGGCTGTCCCAGAATCACTGGCCAGCTAAGCTGCATAAGCTAGAATGATGTCTCTGACCATTACATTCCTCATTTCTATGCTTTTATATTGTTTTATTTTTTCCCTTAATTCATTTTAAAACAAAAAATCCCTTTAAAATTTCCCCAACTTGTCTTTGCTAAATCACTGGGGAAAGATATTTGTCTACATTTTGGCCAGTTGAGTGACAGGGATCTGATAGGGATGGGTGCCTCCAGGGTGGTTATGGAAATGGCCCTAGGTAGAGTAGCTGAACAGAGACAGACTCAGAGATGAACTGAAAGGGGGAAAAACTGAGGGAAAGCATTCCTTCTCATGTAGGAAGAGGAGAGGCTGTTTTAATGTATTCCAGGGTAAAGTGGCCCTCCAGTACCTGCAGTGGACCCTTGCTCTCTCCCTTACTGGTCTCCCACACTCCGTTCCAATCTGATGGGCTCTTTAGGTTTTCAGGGCTGGTCCATTTGCTGCTGCTACTGTACTTGGCCCCTGGGACATCCTGATGCCCTTCTCTACCTTGACCAATGAGTGGGGAAATCCTTCGTTCCCCTTTGAATTTCAGATGAGACAAAGAACCATTCCTAGATACATCTATGATCCAACGCCAAGCTGAGGTCAGCAAAGAAAGCTAAGAGAAACAAATACTGGGGAGGAGAAAAGAAAGAAAAGGGAAGATAATAATGATTGGATGGAGAGATGGGAGAGCTTCTCAACTCTTGTTTTGTTTCTGTGTTCTCTGCCAAGGAGAATGATCTTTGGTCTGAAAAGGATGAAATGAAAATGCCTTAACAGGAAGTTGATACCCATGATAAGGAGGTAGATGGTAAGAGATCTCCTGGCTGACTTGGATGACTTCAGGTCACCAGGCCCAGATGAACTACATTCCAAGGTCCTGACAGGCCTGGCAGATGTGATTACTAACCCACTGTCAGCTATTTCTGAAAGTCTATAGAGAAGATGAGAGATAACATGGAACTGGAAAAGGACAAATGTTATGGCTGACTTTCAGGAAAGGGAAGACAACTGATTGCAAATTCTAGGTCAGTGAACCTGTCTTTGATTTCTGGGAAAATTCTAAGACATGTCACTTGAGATGAGTGAACAGCCACAAAAGGAAGCTTAGAAGAGCAAGCCATGCTAAAAGAAAGCCAAACCAGGATGGATTGCTATTTTTGTTGCCAGAGGTAGCACACCACACTGATGAAATCATAGGACTGACTGGAATATCAAAGTACCTTAAATCAATATACTAATAACTAACATTTATATATGGCTTTAAGGTTTGCAAGGCTCTTAAAAATATTATCTTATTTTATCCTCATGACAACTCTGTGAGGTCAATGTTAGTATTATCCACATTTTACAGATTGGAAAACTAAGGCTGAGAAAGACTAAATGACCCACCTAGGTTCATACTGCTAAGTATCTGAGGTGGCACTGAGCTCAGGGCTTCCTGACTCCAAGTCCAGATCTCATGCCAGAAGATCAATGGATGGATGGACAGGGGAAGTGTCAGAGAGACAGAGAGAGAAGGCTAAATTCTCAGCAAATGAAAAAGGAATAATGGTCCTAAAGAACAGATGATGAAATATGCCTCCCTCCTCTCTGCAGAGGCATAGGGGATAGGGGAGAAAAAGACAAATAACAGCTAACATTTATATAGGGCTTGGAAAAAAACACCTTACCTTCTGTCTTAGACTCCATACTGTGTATTAGTTCTAAGGCAGAAGAGTGGTAAGGGCTAGGCAATGGGGGTTAAGTGACTTGCCCAGGATCATACAGCTAGGAAATGTCTGAGGCCAGATTTGAACCTAGGCTCTCTATATAGGGCTTTGAGGTTTTCAAAGTGTTTTAAGTAGGTTATTTCATTGGATTACTAATGTAGAGTGTTTTACATACTATCAGAGATGGTCGCTTCCCTGAACATCTTTGCTGAATTGTTTACTTCTTTGTTATAAAGGAGGGTTTCAAGGAAGAGAGGGATAGAGGGAGAGCTACTTCCAGAATGAACTGTGATATAAAAACCAAAAGGCAACAATGACTCCTATTTAAAACAAAAACAGGTCCTGTCAGACCAATCTCATTTCCTTTTCTGATACGGTTACTAGACTGGATACAGTAAATATAATTTAGTTTTAGCAAAGCATCTGATAAAGTCTCTCATGTTTTTCTTATGGAAAAGATGGTATGGCACAGACTCTATGACAGTACAGTTAGGCAGATAAGAAGCTGATGGAATAGTCAGAGGCAAAGAGTAGCCAAGAAGTTCTACTTGGAAGAAGGTCTCCAGTAGAGGGCCCCAGAGATTTTTTTTTAACTCATCATTTGTCTTTATTGTTTTGTTTTGTATTTTTTTTTTAACTTATCTGTCTTACAATTGATACTAAGTATTGATTCTAAGGCAGAAGAGGCCAGCTGGGAAATGACACACTAAAATTCCTCTTTTCATTTCTTTTTTTAAACTCTTACCTTCTGTCTTAGAATGGATACTGTGTATAAGAGCAATAATGACTGGGCAATTGGGGGAGGGGGGTTTTAAGTGACTTGGCTAGGGTCACACAACTAGGAAGTGTCTAAGGTCACATGTGAACCTAGGACCTCCACTGTGCCACCTTGCTGCCCCCTAAAATCCCTCTTTTCTGTACTTAGCTGTCCCATTATCCCACTGCCCCCACTACCAAGTGGCAGAATCTGGTTGGAGCTCTGGTTCCCTAGGTGATCAGGATGATAGTAAATAAATAGTAATACATGTAAACAATAAATAATATGTAAATATGTATATTATATATATGTATATATAATATATAAATAAATAGTAATATCCAGATGATAGTAAAGGAATAAAAAGACTGCTCAGAGGCTGCTGCTTGTGAGAGGCTCTGAGTCCCTAATCAGGGTCCCTAAGCAGGCCTGCGTTGGAGTAAGAAGAGAAGGGATGGAGCTGGGCTCCCCTAGGCAAGTGGACAGGCTCACCTGGGCATCCTGCAGCAGGTCCTCCAGGCGGGTGACGGTGATAGAGCGGTCACAAGTATACTTCCTTCGCATGGTCTCCTGAAGCTTCTGCAGCTGCTCCTCCGCCTCTCGCACATCAGAGAAAAACTAAAGCCCAAAGAGAAGTCTCAGGCCCAGCAGACTCCTGCCCAGGCAGGGTCTCCCTGTTTTGTACTGATTATTTCATCCCCCGAACCTAGAAGAGTGCCATCCTTGCCCAGAATAAGTACCCAATAAGTATCTAGGCAATGGACAGTGTTGGATTTGGAGTCACGTACAGCTGAATTAAAATACTGACTCAAATTTATGGTTCTCAAAGTGTACACCTCTGTGACTTAGGGTCAGTCACCACTTTTTTTTAACCTACCTTCTGTCTTAGAATTGATAATAAGTATTGGTTACAAGGCAGGAGAGCAGTGAGGGCTAGGTAGTTGGAATTAAGTGACTTGTCCAGGGTCACACAGCTAGGAAGTGTCTAAAGCCAGGTTTGAACCCAGGACCTCCTATCTCTAGGCCGGCTCTCTATCCACTGAGCCACCTAGCTGTCCCATGCCACTTGACTTTCACAGGCTTCAGTTTTCTGTAAAATGAGGGGACTGGAGGAAATAATCTTCTCTTAAATCCCTTTTAACTGAATCATGATCATCGTGAGCCATCACCAAGCCCAGACATCCATACAGCCCCCCCCCCTCAAGGGAAGGAGAGGAAAAGTGGTCAAGCAGACAGACTGCTGGATTTGGGAGTCAGGATAACCTGGGTTCAAATCCTATCTCGGACACTAGCAAAATAAGCCTCAGTTTCCCCATATGTAAAAATGAGGGAGTTGCTCTAGATGACTTCTGAGGTGCCTTCCACCTCTAAATCTGCTATACTTTAAAGGAGGGAGACTCTGACATCTTCCAAATGCAGGCTGGTAGCTCTGCCCTCAAAGGGACTGACAGGTACCTGGAAATAGGCTGTATTTTCCTTCAGATGGGCCTCAAGGCAGCAGCACAATTGTAGCATCCAACTCCACTGGGTCTGCAGGGCAGCCTGGAATGCCTACAATAGTAGCCCAAGGTTACAGGGTGTAGGGTTCTACTTGGAGCACAGGTGGCTTTCCTTTGCTATCCTCCACCCTCCCACCTCCCCCAGATTGCCAGACCCCTTCAGGATAGGGCAGACCAAGTCAGGAAAGGCTGATACCTGCCTCCCTGATGCTCAGCAGGTACCTCACCTTCCCCTTCCACCTGTTTCATTTTTGTCTCTGCATCCCCAGCGGTTGGCACAGTGCCAGTCACATAACAGATGCTTATTGATGGATTGATTTGTCTCTCCCACTCAGTGCCCCTCACCTGGAGCTGAGAGCAGAGGCATTTACCTGCTTCCAAGAAGATATCCTTCCTTCCCCTCCCCTTTGACTCTGAATAAGTTCCCTCCCACCTCATGCTTGCTCTAGCTAATTTTCTGCCTATGGCCCTCCCTTTGAGCCCACCATCTCTGGTCAGCTCTGCTTGCTGCCCTCCCTCCCTACCTCCACAGTGGGCCTCCCAGGGTGATCTTCCCGAAGGAGGCGCTCTGCCATGTTCTGAATCTCTTTGACTTTCTTCTCCTTCAGCTCCAGTTCCCGCATCAAGCCCTGGAAGGTTGGAACAGGTGGACTCAGACAGATGCCCTGTCGGAGGCACTCAGTCGCCCTACCCCTCTGCCCACTGTCCCTCTGCTGGTTCTGACCCAAGAAGAAGCCAGGGGCAGAGAGGACTGCAAGGATCCCAGGCGGCTAGCCCAACTCCTTACCGAATAGCTGTCCTTCTTGGCTGCCATGTTATTGTTGCGTTCACTCCAGTCGTAGTTGATTTCTTCCTCTTCCTTCTCATTCAGCCACATCAGCTCTTTGGTGGCTGCTGCCACAAAACTATGCAGGCTCTCTAGACACCGTAGTCGGGCCTTAGAGGTGTTCTACAGACCCGAGCAGGAAGGGAAGAGGGCAGAGGTCAGAGGGGAAGACCCTCTTGAGCCCAACTGCAATCCCCACCATGGCCCTCCTTCTCACCAGCAGCTTGGCGTACTGTAAGTCCAGTTTGCCCAGGCAGTCCCTGTAGGCCCCTCTGGTAGCTGGAGAGAGCTGGCTCTGTGGGAAGGGAAGAGAGAATGAGGCTTCCTTGGCCCCAACAGCCTGGAAGACAGCCCTGGGTGGGGGGAGGAGGGGAGAGAGACAGGGTAGTTGTTCAGTGTGTGGGACTTCAGCTCACCTCATCCGCCCGTGCGCGCTCAATCTTGGACCGGAATTCCTCAATGGACTGATGCAGGCCCCGGTGGCTGCCCAGCTGAGACTCCACACTAGGGAGATCCACACCCCACTCAGCCTCGTCCAGCCGCCTCTGGTTTTCTTCCACCCAGGCCAGCAGGTCGTGCAGGTAGCGCAGTGTGACATCCTCCAGCTCAGGTCGCCTTGGGGGCACTGCGGAGCTCACCTGAGTCACCTGAGTCACCTGAGTCACCGGCACGCCAGCCTTGAGCCGCAGGTTGTACTCAGTGCGGATGGCCACAAGCCGCTCATGCAGGCGGTATACCCTAGGAGAGAGAGGAGAGGAGGCCATCAGCTTTGTCCCAAGGAGAAGCTGTGACCCAGGGGCAGAGGAAGAACCGCAAGAATCCTGGGGAGTATCCCAGGGGAAGTCCACAGGAAGGGTGGAAGAAGCTGTTTCTCTTATAACTATATAATATAATGTTTCTCTTATAATAACTTATAATAAGTGCCATCTGAACTATCTAGTAGAAGGTAAGCTCCTCGAGGGCAGGCACTATCTTGTTTTTGTATCTCCAGGGACTAGCACAGTGACTGGCAGAGGAGGAACATTAGAAACACCTGCCGGGCCCACTGAAATTATTTTTGTTAATGTTCAGTCATTTGAGTCACATTCGACTCTGTGGCCCCATTTGGGTTTTTCTGGCAAAGATACTGGAGTGGTTTGCCACTTCCTTCTCTAGCTTATTTTACAGATGGATAAACTGAGTCAAACAGGATGAAGTGACTTGCCTTGGGTCACGCAGCTAGTAAGAAGTGTCTGAGACCAGATTTGAATTCAGAAAGATGAATCTTCCTGATTTCAGGCCCCATATTCTACCCACTGTGCCACCTCACTGCCCCAACCAAATTATGCTTGCAAACAAATGTGTGTCTAATGATCTGGAATCAACTCCAAACTGAGGCCTAAAGCCCTTTGAGATGCAAGCTTGAAAGAAGGGAGAAAAGGCTTCTCAGTTTCTCCAGCCTGATCTAGCCCTCAGCTACTAAAGCACCAGCCTCAGCTAGAGGAAAGCCAGAGAGGCAGTGAGGTGGTACAGTGGATAGAACAAAGACCTGGACCTGGAGCCAAGAAGACCTGTATTCAAATGTGACCTCAGACCTTGGACAAGTCATTCTGATTCCATTTCCCTATCTATAAAATGGGGCTCATAAAAATACTTCCCTACCAGGGCTGTGCTGAGGATCACACGAGATAGTTGTAAAGTTCTTAGCACGCTGCCTGGCACAGAATTGGTGTTTAATAAATGCTTGTTTAAAAAAGAAAGTCAGAGCAGGGCAGCTGGCTTGAGGGCTTTGGTTTAAAGGTCCTTCAGGCAGAGTAAATGGAGATTCTTTTGAACTGCTGAAGCCAGTTCATAAGGGAGAACAGAGAACAGCAAGATCCATGGTTAAACTGGGGAGGCAGAACTGCTTCGAGCAAGGGAGACACGAGGGACGTGATCCAGCCAAGATAGCGGAGCTGCTCGTAACTGTTCTTGGCGCTCTCCCAAGACATGCTCTCATGTGTTATGGATGGGCAGCTGCTCCTCACAGGCAGGTAGGTGGGCAGGGGTTGTCCCCTGACACAGATGGGAACCCTGCAAGCTCCACAGGGCCAGCCATCTTAACTGAACTCCCCATCTTCTCCAGAACTTGAGTTCAAATCTTGCCTCTGACACACATAAAACTAGTTGGGGATATCCCTTCACCTCAGCATCCTCAGCTTCAGCTAAATGGCCTCTGAGGTCTTTTGCAGCTCTAAATCTATGATCCTATCATCCTTTCCTTCTGCAGGCCTCAGTTTCCTCATATGTAAAATAAGAGTGCTGGGGGAAGCTGGGTGGCTCAATGGATTGAGAGCCAGACCTAGAGATAGGAGGTCCTAGGTTCAAATCTGGCCTCAGACACTTCCTAGCTATGTGACCCTGGGCTAGTCACTTGACCTCCATGGCCTAGCCCTTACTGTCACTCTTCTGCCTTGGAACCAATACACAGTATTGATTCCAAGATGGAAGGTAAAGGTTTGAAAAAAAATGAGTGCTGGACTAGAAGGTTTCTGAGGTCCCTTCCAGCTCTACACTCATGAGAAAGACGACTTGGTTCACGGTGGGTGTTGGCTGAATGACAGACCCAGGCCCAGAATTTGGGCCTCCTTGACCTCTCGGTTGGCTAGGCTGAAGGAAGAAACACTGACCATCGGCCCCTTGTTAAAACCAAGGAAACCATGATTGGGGATGTAGACTGTAAACGATCACCCTAGTGTAAATAGCAATAATATAGAAATAGGTCTGGATCAATGACACAAGTAAAACCCAGGGGAATTTCGTGTCGGCTACAGGAGGGGGGCAGGGAAGGGGAGGGAAAGAACATGAATCTTGTAACCATGGGAAAAAATTCTAAATTAATTAATTAAATAAAAATTCTCAAATTAAAAAATAAAACTAAAACCAAGGAAACCAAAGTCCAGAGAGTTTATGTGTCTTTCATAAGGCCACAAAGTTAGTGTGAATGGCAGAGCCAGCTTTTTAGACTGGACCTTCTGAGTTTTAGGGCAGCATCCCTTCTAGGAGAGTGGCTGTGCCCACTCTGTGCCTGTTACCTTCGGTACATCTGCTCGCCCTGTGGGTGCCGCCCATCTTTGAGAGTCTGCACGTCATTGAAGAGCAGCCGGATCATGCCATCGGCCTTGTCCAGGTCTCTTTCCACCTCCCCTGCATGCTGAGGGGCTTTGCCTGAGGTCAGTAGTCGGATGTCCTGCAAGGGCACAACCATGGGTCAGAGTGGCCCCCTGAGAGCATGCCCAGAAACATGGCTCCTCGGCGACTCCCCACATCTCCCAAAACCTCAATAGGGTCCTATGTAAGCCCTAGACTGAGTCTTAAAAACTGCATCTTCCCCAGCCTATGGCAAGGAATTGAGCAGCCAACAGGCCCTAGACACGTCATTGTGCGATGAGCTCCATCCACACTTCTGGCTTGCTCTGGCTTGGCCAGGGAGGATCCACCCATGAGCCAAGGCAGCCTCAGGCTTGGATGAGAAATGAAATCGAGGCCCGGCCCCACCCAAACGGGCCTCTCCCTTCCCATGGCCCGGCCCCTCAGCCAGGCTGGTCCTCCCCCAGGTCTGCAGCCCCACCCTCTGCACCAGCCTCACCAATTGCAGCAGGGCATCCGCCTGATTCAGCTGCTCCTCGCACAGCCCGGATTCCATCTGTAGTTTGCTCACAATTCTCTGGAGACACTCCTGCCTGCGGGACACACCCGCCCCAAAGAGGGGGGCTTCACTGGCGAGCCCCTCCGACCTGCTCTGCCCATCCTGAGACCCCACCAGCACGCAGCCCTCCAACCTGCCCTGAAGTGGTTTTCTGTCTCCCTTCGAGGCTCCACTGCCTCAACTCTGAGTAAAGCACAAGATTTTCAGTGGCAAACCGTTTCCTCTCTGGGGCGATGAGTCATCGGCGTGTGGTTCCTATTAGCCCCACCACGGGCACCTCCCTCCAGCCCGCTCCTGCTCCCCACCTCCCAGGCTCTCCTGGGGACCCCCTCCTCCTGCCCCATGGAAAATCTGTCGTGTCGGAACTCCCTGCCCACACCCACCTCTCAAACTCTGTTCTCAGTTGCTTCTCCCGCTCCAGGATGGCCACATGCAGCTTCCCCCATTCCTTCTCCACATCCAAAGGGTGAAAGCCTGGTGGTACCTTCAGCTGCCCGGCCTGCACAGCCCCCTGCATGGGCACAGGGAACAGGGCATGGGCTCAGGGGTGCCCAGCCGGTGGAGAGTACCCTGCCCCATCCAGCAAGGTGGTGTCCCCACAGGGTGTGTTTCAGGAAGGTGGCAGGTAGGTGGGGCAAGGAGAAGGGTGGATGTGTGGGTGCCCAGAGCCACAGGTTCTGAGAAACCTGTGAGCCAACAAATAACTTGGAAGAGGACGGGCTGGTGTTCACACTCCTTGGTTCAGGCCAGCTAGACTGAGGTTTGCCTTCCTGCAGGACTACATCTCCTGGTTCAAATTCAGGTCCAAGGAGATAATGCATGAAAAGTACTCAGAACTCACCAAGCACTAGCTACATATGAATGATGATTATGAGTTGCCCCGGTAATCATCATCATAATAAAAGCATGATCACACATCATGGACAGCCAGCTCTAAACCCTCTCGTTGGCCCCAAGGTCTTCCTATATTTAAAATAATAAAAAGTCCCAGCTCACACTCAGATCGTGCTTTAAGATTTTGCAACACTTTCCCCCGAAATCCAAGATTCTTCGCTTAGGTTGGCTACAGACCAATGAACCTGTGAGCCACAGCAACTCAAAGAGTATCTTTGAAGTCACTCATTATTATCAGCAACGTAAGGATCCAAGACAGCCCCAAAGGACTCATGATGAAAAATGCTAAACCACCACCATAGAAGGAACTGAAGGAGTCTGAATGCAGATCAAAGTGTACGCTTTTTTACTTTATTTACTTTATGAGTTTTTCCTTGTATGTGTAATGTGTCTTCTTTCACACGATGAATAAGGAAATATGTATTGCATGATAGCACATGTATAACCTATATCAGATTACTAGTTATCTCAGGGAAGGGGGAAAGAAGGAAGGGAGGGAAAGAATTTAGATTGCAAAATGTCAGAAAACAAATGCTTAAAAAAATTTTAATATAATTTTGGAGGGAACACAATAAAATTTTACTGGGGCAAAAAAAGAATAGGGCAATTCTAGTTCTAATAGCAATTCTAAGATTGAAGAACTGGAACTAGGCAATTAGGATTAAGTGACTTGCCTAAGGTCACACAGCTAGGAAGTGTCTTGAGGCCAGATTTGAACCTAGATCTTCCCAATTCGAGGCCTGGCTCTCTAGCCACCATGTCACCTAGCTGCTCCAAGCACTAAACTGGAAGAGAGTAAAATTGGGGTTCAAATCCTGCCTGACACATTGTCTCTATGACTTTTGGCAATGTTTCCAACAGATATATAGTGCTATATTGTTTGCAAAGTGCTTTATAGAAGTTAACTCATTTAATCCTCACAATAATTCTGTTTTACAGATGAGGAAACAGGTTAAAGGACTTGCCTGGGTAGAACAACTATCAAATATCTGGGACAGGAATTAAACTCCTCTCTCCCTGACTATAAATACAGCGCCACACCAAGCTGCCTCTTGGATCAGTTAATTTCTCTGTTAGGGATATGGAAGCATCCAGCTAGTCTGGGGTATCCATCCGTTCCTTCAGCACTATATCCTTGGGCTCAAAGGAGATAATAGATGCAGAGCCCCGGTATATATGGGCAGGGAGATGAGTCTCCTTCCCTGGAGGCCCCAAAGTTATCTCATTCTCTTTTGTGTTTGTTAACTCATATTTATGAAGCACATTAAAACTTTATAAAATGCTTTCCCCTGAAATCCACTTCATCACTAGAATTCCCTAGTACTTAGTCACTAGGGAAAAGAAGTTCCCACTCCTAGGAGTTCCCTTCACTGGCACTAAATACACCCCCCCAATTCTTACTCTCTGATTAGTAACAACTCTATGACAGAAGAGTAGTAAGGGCTAGCAGTCAGAGTTAAGTGATTTGCCCAGGGTCACACAGGTAGAAAGCATCTGAGGGAAGATCTGAACCCAGGACTTTCTGACTCTAGGCTCTATCCACTGACCCACCTATGGCACAGCAGAGGAGACAAATGCTTAAAGACAAGTTACCCAGGGAATGGGAGGAGCCTACATTCAAATTCAGGTCTCTTGCCTCCAAAGATCCTGAGTTCAAGTTCACATTATGTAGAACACACCCCAATTCTGAACCAATGGCTTCCCTGTCAGTGGTCCAGGGGTGTCAACACCTCTGCAGGGATGCAAAGGGCCTCACCCCCAAACCTGGTGCCCTAGGACAGTCATAAGGCAACTCTGAATGTGCATGGCCCCAGGCACTGTCTCACTCCTTCTTTAGAAGATGGTGGTGAAAGATGAAGCCAAAGAAGGAGCCAGCATAGGGAGAACATTGCCAAAACCAAAGGAAAAGAAGACAGAAAACTGTCCAGAGAGGGGATGCAAGGAACAAGCAGAGGAGCAGCTTGGGTCTCTCTCTGAGGAAAGGTGGTCTCTCACCTCCAGTGACTGGTAAATGTTCTTGGATCGGTTCTTGTCGGCCTCTTTGGCGGGAAGCTCAGTCTCCTTAAATTTGAGGAACTGACACCAGAGGATCTGAGAAGAGATGTTGACATGAGATCTCAAAGCAAAGTCTAAGCTCCAACTCTAAAAGGAAGGGAGGGGTTGGCCTAATGGATCTCTAAGGTCCCTTCACAGCTCTAAGTCTGTGATCCTGAAGCCAATTAAGTTTGCCAATGGGGAGGGTTTATATGTCATCACAAGAGATCAGGGCTAGGTCTAAGCCTAGACACCAAGCAGGATCTTGGAAGGGCACCCAGAGTGGGTAATACTGCTGGGAAAATAGCCTCATGATGACCACTGGGCTCTGAAGATGAGAATTCACTCTGAGAAGAGAATTCTAGGAACTCGGTTGATGTCTTGGCTGTTGAGGTCCTCTCACAAAATCAGAGACCCTCAAGGAAAAGGGGCTCAGAGGCAGTCTAATCCAACTAGGACCCAAAGGAGAACTCTCTCTACAAACAATTCAACAAATAGTGGTCTATCCTTTGCTTGAAGTCCTCCAGCAAGGGGAAGGTGGTCCATTCCACTTGGGAAAGCTCTCACTATTAGGAACTTCGTCCTTAGACAGAGACTAACTCTTTTCCTTTGTGGCTTTCATTCACTGCTCTCAAATCTGTCCTCTGGGGCCATGCCAAGCAAGTTTAATCTCTCTCCCATTTGGTGGCTCTTCAAACACTTTAAGATGGCTGCCATGTTATTTCTAAATCGCTCTTCTCCAGCCTACATTTCCTCCAAATAATCTGCATGTGGCATGAGCTCATGGTCCTTCAGCATCCTTGTTGCCAGGGAGAGAAGGAGGAGGAGGAGCTGGGAATGGGTTTAAGTGTTTGTCCAATTGTCTTGAAGGGCCAGATACTCAACGGAAACCCAAACACCAGAACTCAATGTGGGAACCTTGATGGAGGCCACAGAACTTGGAAAGTCCCAAGAGGTCCGAGAGAGGAAATTGGAGATCAATGGAGGTGTCCTGACCTACTTCCCAAAGAACTCAGCACTTGGGGTAAAGGCAGCAAGGGTAGGGGAAGATCTAACAGTAACAATAGCAATAGATAGAACGGCCTGGACCCCTCACACACTGCCCACCGAGATGTCTTTTCCTCTATTAAAAATATAATGCTTACTATGCCAGTCACTGTTATTTATAATCATGATTTCATTTTATCCTCACAACTCTGTGAGGTAGGTGCTATTATCCCCCTTTTAGAGATGAGGAAACTGAGGATCAGAGAGGTGATATGACTTGTCCAGCATCACACTGCTAAGTAAGTGTCTGAACCCAGATTTGGAACTCAGGACTTCCTGATTCCAAGCCCAGCACTCTATCCACTGTGCCCTCCTGGTGGTGCTAAGAGAGGCAGAGTGGAGAAAAGGCCAGAAGGCACCTTAGTAGCATCCTGGCCCCAATATTAGCCTTGAAAAAACCTAAGCCTTTTTCTTCCAGGACTCTAGCCTTCCTTCAGATACCTGTCTGTTTTTCCTATTTAAAATTTTTTTGGTAGGTTTTTGTTGGTTTGTTTCTGTTCTCCCCCAGTACAGCCTGACCAAAGAGGGAGCAGGAGGAGCAGCAGCAAGCTTAGGTCTGTCAGAGTTGGGGACCTCTGGGAGAACCCTGAGGGGCCAGCAGAGGCTGGAGAGAGTTGGAAGAAGGGGCCCCCCAGGCCCAGGGGAGGCCACCCACCTCTGTCTCCTCGTAGCTGCTGGCAAACTTGCGTTCCTCAAAGGAGATGATATGCTGACGGATCCACTGGAGAAGCAACATGACCAGCTCCCGATACTCCTGCCACCGAAGCTGCAGCTCCTATCCGAGGAGGTAGGACTTACAGAGGGAAAGGCCCGGCCCAGGTATCCACAGGGAGAAGGGGAAAACGCCAAATCCCTGCCCGCTCCTTCCCCATCCGCATCACTTACATTGGCCTTCACCCCATCCTGCACATCAGGGACCCGGGGCATGGCATCGTACAGGGATGACACGTAGGTGATGATGGACTTTTCATCTGGCTGGGGGACATCCACATCTGCCAAGAAAGAGATGAGGGGAGATTTGGAACTGAAAAGGGGTGCAAATGCCCCCCTCAAGGAAGCAAGGGGGGGTACCTGCTTTTTTTAATTCAGAAAATTTTATTTAATTAATTAATTTAGAATATTTTCCCATGGTTACATGATTCATGTTCTTTCCCTCCCCTCTTCCTACCCCCCTCCCACAGTCAACGATCAATTCCACTGGGTTTACATGTGTCATTGATCAAGACCTATTTCCATATTATTGATATTTGCACCAGGGTGATCATTTAGAGTCTATATCAGGGGGGCCCACCCTAAAAAGACCACGTACCCTCAGGGTCCAGCAGCCGGGTTACCCCCAGCTCTCGCTCAGCCACATTGAACGCCTGGTCCAAGTTCTCCAGATTGCTCTGTTGGTAGACTTTGTTCATGTCGATGAGCATGGGCCTGGAGGAAGAAAGGAGAGGTCGGATCAAACCCAGAGGCCACAACACATAGGGAGGCTCAGTCCCCTCACTGGGAGTCCCCAGTTGGAGACTGCCAGGGATCCCCCCTCCCCAAACAAATGAGGGGAAGAAGATTTGGGGGGATAAAAGAAGTGGGAGGCAGGGATAGAAATGAGAGAAGAGGGAGACAAAAAGAGAAGAAAACAGAAAGAGGGAGGCAAGCCTACAGCTCTCGGAGACGCAGAGTGGAGTGTACGGAGTACAATTCCCCACTCAGGTGACTCTCGACTCCGTCTTGGAGGCCATTGAGTGGCAGATCTTGGGCTCCAGACGGAAGACCATCCTCACACAACATCAGCACCCGTTCTTCCCTGCCACCAGCAGCCCGGGGCCCCTTCCTCCAGGGCCCCTTCTTCTGCTTCCCCTTCACGAGGGCACTCATGTCCCCTCTGTGGCCACAGGGCTCTCTCCTCCCCTGTCCCTCTCCGGGGATGGCAGCTCTGATCCCGGCGCCCTATCGGTCCGGAGGTACCACGTTGACTAGTCACCTAGCCCCACTCTGGGCTCTGGGAGCTCAGGAGCTGCTCAGCTCCTCCTACTTAGCTCAAGTTTAAGGCAAGGGCTGGGAGGAGGCAGAGGAAAGCCTGCCTAGACCCTGCCCAGACTCGCATCCTTGCTTGTTCCTTCCCTCTCTCCCTCCCATCCAGGAGAAGCCATACAGCAGTCATAGCCCGGGGCGGCCTGCTCCCACCCAACCCCACCCCATCCCAGCCATCCCAGCACCAGCCTGGCAGCAGGCAGGATCTGTCCCTCCCCTCAGGGGCTCCCCCACTGCAGGGCTCAGCCTGCCCAGCCAGGGACAGGCAGCAGAAGACGCCACGACTTGCCTGCAGTTTTGTCAACTTTGCAATAAAGGAGGCTAAACGTAGCCCACCCAGCCACGCACCCCACGTGGGAAGCTCCAGCAAGAGAGGGAGGCCTGTCATCCCAGGAGCATGAGACTAAGGAAAAGTGGGGAGACAAGACTAGATGCCCCCTTTAAGAACAGCCAACTTTTATATAAATAACGCTTTCAAGTTTGGCAAAGAAAGCCACACGGGTTATTTCACTTGATCCTCACAACCACCCTTGGGGGGGTGGGAGTAAATATTACTGTTGCCCCCATTTTACAGAAGAGGAAACTGGGGCTCAGAGGGGTTTGGCTTGTCCAGAGACACACAGCTATGAAGTATCGGAGTCAGGATTTGATCTCCAGGCTTACCAATTCCAAGTCTAACCCTTGATCCTCTGCATAGGGGGAGATAATATGTAAGCTATAAGATGGGTTGGGGTACAGGGTACAGGGTCAGCCACTCCCCTGGCCCCTCTCCTAAGCAGGGATTTTTTTAAACATTTTACTTTCTAGCTTAGAATCAATACTGTGTGTTGGTTCCAAGGCGAAAGGGCTAAGCAACGGGTGTTAAGGGACTTGCCTAGGGTCGCATAGTACTGGGCAGGTTTTAAGGGGACATGCCACAGGTATCTCTGAAGGCTTTGGTAAATCCACACTTAATTATGGGGCAGGAATCAGAGCCTCAGAGCCAAGGCTTGAGGGTGTCTCTCAGGAGGAGACGGAGGGAGCTGCCTGTCCTGCCCCAGGCACTGGAAATCCAGAACCCTCCAAAACTGGGGGCTTGGGTGAGACTCCCAGGGGAAGGGGTAATTAGCAGGGCGGGTGGCTACGGGCAGTCACTTACTGAACTGCCCCCAGCAGCAGCCCAGCTCAGAGTCCCAACATGCTTACACCAAAGGGAATGCAGAGCCTGGGGCTGGGGCTGGGGCTGGAGCCAGAAGCCAACACATATGACAAGGTAGAAGAGAGGGAGAGAGAGTGTGATGTAGTGGAAAGGGCACTGGTTGCCTCGTGGCCTTAGGCAAGTTAACCGGCCACAGTTTCCTCCTCTGTAAAATGGGCAGGATGGTTTTAAGGTTCCTTCCAGCTCAGATTCTATGATCCTAAGGAAATGAGGGACTCAAAAAGGAGACCTCTCTAAGTCCTCACAGGGTCAGAGCTCCTGTGTCCAGAAGGCAGTACAGGGATGCGAGGCAGGTGCCTGGTACACAGTAGGAGCTTAATAAAGGTTTATTGATTCGTTGATGATTAAGAGCCCAAGAAAAAACGGAGTCCTCTTCTCTCCTACCTTCTCAAGCCTGGGGAAGGCTGCCCAGACCACAGAAACATGGATTTTAGAGCTGGAAAGAGCCTTTGGGGTCATCCACTTACTTTATAAATCAGGGATCCGAGGCTCAAAGTGGTTAAGGGACTGGCTACACTGCTCATAAGCATCCCAGGGCTTCCTGACTCTTAGAATGCCGAGCCTTGAGTTGGGAAGACCTGAATTCAAATCTAATCCTGGGTGAGTCGCTTAATGCCTGTTGGTCTCATTTTTCTCATCTGCCAAATGGGGATCATCCTAACAGCTACCTCCCAGGTGTAAAAATGGAGATTTTGAACCCTAGACTTCAATCCCCAGAAGTCCTTGGTATTTCCCAGAATTCCCTATAATCTCACCTGAGTGTGGTTTTATTTTGTATCCTTGATATCTAATAATCCTTAATAAACTTCATAAAATATAAATATTTTCATTATTGGAAATATAATTTTAAATTTAACACAGGATTGTTGTGAGGATCAAAAGAGGTAATAATTATAAACTGCTTAGTGGGCACAGCGCCCAACACAAATAGTAAGTGCTCTATCAATGTTAGCTCTCATCACCGCTCCAATGCCCTTAGCCTAGCTTTCAAGGCTCTTTGAATTCTCATCTCAATCAATCTCTCCAACCTCCCATATCCTCTGCTCCAGCCATAGAGTGACTCGCCATCTCCCAAACCCATGCCGTGTCCCCTTAGCAGCTTCCGCCTGGGTGCCATGGACCTCTCTGCCGTTGGGCATCCTGTCTGCTCCTCTGGGGCGTGAGTCCATCAGAACCAGGGGCTCAGGCTCACATCTCTTTTCGTTTTCCATTCCGCTCCAGCACCTCCAGGGCCCTTCCCTCCCGGGGACCCCAGGAGGACCGTAGAGGTGCCTGCCCTTACTTGTGCCGGTGAATGATGGCATTGAAGAGGCGCCCATCCCGCCAGCTAGCCGTGAAGTTGTCGCAGCGCAGGCCCTGGTAGCCTTCCACCATCCGCTGAGACCACAACAGCAGCTTCTCCTTGGCAGTCATATCCTCAGACTGGCCACTCACCTGGATGTCCGAGATCTGAAAGGCGGGAATGCAGGGAAGAGGTGTGAGGCCGTCCCCAGGACCCAGGGCTCAGGCACACACAGCCACTGGACCCAAGCTCCTCACGTTAGCCTGAGCACAAACTTTAGCAGCCCTGACCCTCCCTGCCATTCCCTATCCTTAAGTTGAAACTGACTGAAAACTATTGAAACTTGACTTTTAAAAGTGAAGGGGAGGCACAGGTGGGGGGGAGGGGGGAAGGAGGGTGTCGCTGGGTGGCTCAGTGGATAGAGCACCAGGCCTGGAGTTGGGAGCACCTGGGTTCAAATCTGGCCTCAGATACTTCCTAGCTGTGTGACACTGACTGAGCAAATCACTTAACTCCTATTGCCTAGCCCTTACTGCTCTTCTTAGAATTGATTGTAAGACAGAGATAAGGGTTTTATTAAAAAAAAATTTTTTTTTAAGTTAATCAGGCAGCCCTGAGCAGAGCCACATCCTATGACAGGATTTCTAAGCCACAAATATCCCCTTTTCAGACTGGGCATAAAGAGACAGGAGGTCTGGGCCACTAAACTGGAAGGCCCAGGCTGGTAATGTCTATTCATGGTTGTCTCTGAGCCTACAAATAAGAGAGGTGGGCAATGGGCATCTTTAAAGGGTCAGACAACTCTTCCAAACCTTCTGAGACAGAGGAAGGGGCCAGGAAAGGGCAGTTCATTTGGGGGATACAGATTTCTCCCTACTCAAGTTGCCAACCACAATGAGGAAGAAGGTACCACCTATTCATTCATCCATTTATCTGTCTATCCTTCCTTCTTTTCTTTTTTTTCCTTTCTTCCTTCCTTCCTTCCTTCCTTCGTTCCTTCCTCTCTTCCTCTCTTCTTTCTTTCTTTCTTTCTTTCTTTCTTTCTTTCTTTCTTTCTTTCTTTCTTTCTTTCTTTCTTTCTTTCTTTCTTTCTTTCTTTCTTTCTTTCTTTCTTTCTTTCTTTCTTTCTTTCTTTCTTTCTTTCTTTCCTTCCTTCCTTCCTTCCTTCCTTTCTTCCTTCATTCCGTTTTTAGGCAAACAGTTCAATGACTTGCCCAGAGTTACAGAGTTAGTAAGTGTCTGAAGCTGGATTTGAACTCATGAAGATGAGTCTGCTAAGTGGAGTAGCTCATAGGGTCTCCCTCCTTCCCTGACTCCTGTCCAGGGAGCACTGTAGTCTGTCAGTCTGTCTGTCTTGTACTCTAAAATCTGTCTGCTCATTTTTCCATCTGGCTAGTGACCTCCCTTCTGGAATGTCTGTCTCTATATAATCTGTGCACACATATGCATGGGAACTCATCTCTATTGACTATTCCATAACAGCCACAATAGTATGGCTATTCCCTCTGGGTGTCTGGTAGCCCCATTCTTCCACATTCTGTCTGTCTGTCTCTCATTGACTCAAGCCATCGTGCCAACCAGGCTCCACCCCATACAGGAATCAGATGTGTTTCCTGTGCTTTTGGCGGTGGTTGGCACCGGATAGCAATGAGTCAGCCCAACCTCTGAGCCTTTACTTCTCCAAAGCATTTCCCCTCCGGGGGTGGCAGCTGTTTTCCCTCTCTGAGCACATTCCTGGATGGATAGGCCCCGCCATTCATAGGAAAGGCCAGAGGGTACTGCCTAAGAACATGGATGTTGAAGGAGGAAGGCTCCCACCCCAGTCCTGGGAGCCCAGAGACAGAGTGCTCTAAATACCCTGAAAACAGTTACCCTTAAGACAGAGAGGCACCCACAAAGCATAGCCCTTCCTGGCTCCACTCCCTCCTGGGAAGGGCTAGTCCCCAAATTCCAGGGCAGAATCTTGTGTTTTTCCCATTCCCTGAGGCCTAGCCACCCCATACCTAGAGAGATGGAAGGGTCCATCCCTGAAAGCAGGGGCTGCTGTGTTTCTGTCTCTGCAATCCCAGTTTCCAGGCTGTTCAATGCCTGGCACAAAGTGGGAGCTTAACAAATAAATACTCATGTTGCCTACCACAATGAGGAAAAAGGTACCTCCTATTTGTCTTTCTTTCTCTTTCTTTCTTTCTTTCTTTCTTTCTTTCTTTCTTTCTTTCTTTCTTTCTTTCTTTCTTTCTTTCTTTCTTTCTTTCTTTCTTTCTTTCTTTCTTTCTTTCTTTCTTTCTTTCTTTTTCCTTCCTTCCTTCCTTCCTTCCTTCCTTCCTTCCTTCCTTCCTTCCTTCCTTCCTTCCTTCCTTCGGCAAACAGTTCAGTGACTTGCCCAGGATTACATAGTAAGTGTCTGAAGCTGAACTTGAACTCGTGAAGATGAATATTCTAGATTCCAAAGCTGGCACTCCATACCAGCTGCCCCATCTCCTGTTATTCTTAACCTTTTAAAGTCTAAGTCTTCTCCCTCTAGAATGTAAGCCTCTTGAAGGCAGAAGCAATGTCATTCTTCCTCAAGCCCCCCCCCCCCATAGCCCAGAATACATCGTCTCTGCCCAAGAAATATCTGATTCTTGAACTGCTTAACAGGAAGCCTCCTTCATTCCCTTGGAGCCACCATTCCCTACTATCACTATCCCCCCCCCACCCATTAGAAAGCCCCTAGGACTCTAGGACACCCATTAGAAAGCCCTATAGTTCTAGGCATCACAAGATATGGCCCTTCACTTCTTTTTACTGTCCCCTAGATCTCTTTTCCTGGATATTAGCTGCCACAATGTCCCCACTGCCTTCATTCCCAAAGACAACATCATTTCATAAAACAAAAACCCTTGAGTTAGAAGGGATCTCAGAAGCCAACCCCCTTATTTCACAGATGAAGGAACTGAAGTCCAGGGAACTTAAACAAAGCTAGAGATGGGGTTTGAATTCACATACTCTGATTCCAAAGTCGGTGCACTTTTCTTCTATGTCACACTGCTTGCCTCTCCAAGGGAGGTTTTGGGAGGTTAGTGATACCACAGGATTTTCTAGCTCCCTTTAGTATGACAGGAGTCCAAGGCCTTGCCCCCTTCCCCAGACCTCCACACCCCAGGGCTCCCTCAACAACTCTGTTCCCAAATGTTAGCAAAGGGTCTAGAAGCAGTATTCAGAGAAGGAAGTCTCCTGACCTGGAAGTGTAAGATGATGGTCCATATCAAACCCAGGGTGAGCTTGGGGTTGCCATCGGCAATATCATCATTCCTGATGTTCACCAGTTTCACCTGCAACCAAAATTCCAGATGGGTCACTTACAACTCTAGACCCAGCTAAGAACTCTGACCAAGTCAACTGTTCTGGAGAGCTTGAAACCTGTGGATTCTCAGGACAGAAAGCCCCAGTAGTCAGGGCCATGTCCTAAATGTTCAGGGAATAGAGGATGAGAGTTGGATCCCAGGAAGACTGAGAAAAAAAAAGGCCTTTTGGTTAGGGTCACATCCCAGGGATGGATGAGGGTCAGACTTCAGAGTGTGGTTTCATCTACAATTACATTTCTGTATCTGACACCCTTTAGGAGTCCTAAGATCCCAGGGTTGGGCATAAAGTGCCACTAAACACCCTAACCAGAGAAGACCAGGTATTAAAAGGAGCCAAGGCCCTGGAGACATTTGGAACAGAAGGGGCCCAAAAGATACTCAGGGAAGACAATGTGTCTCACCTGTCGATGTTTGAGGTAGTCCAGGGCAATCTGGACATTCTGCAACTTGTGGAAGCGCATTCTCCCTTTCTCCCGAGGCTGAGAAGAAAGAAGGAAAGCAAGCTAGATCAAAATTTCTCATGAGGTTGGGAAGGGAACAGGACCTCTTTTACCCCAGAATCCCTTGCAGTCTTGCCAAACTCTACCCACGTACACACACATTTCCACAGGTTCATCCACTCCAATCCCCTGAGAATACTCAGAACAGAGCAGCTCACATAATGACTCTCCCCACCACTGCCAACTCAGCCCCTTAGCTTTGTGCATGCAACTTGGCCTGGCTGTGATCACAGCTTATTTGAACTGGACGGGGTAGGCCCACTGGACACTCCCCATAGAAGCTTCCCTGCTCTGAGCAAGGCTCAGGGCCCCCAAGGCTAGACCCAAGGGGTGGCCATACTCAGATGCAACCAGCTGAACTCAGCTACCACAGTGTTCCTACTGCCCACAGAACTATGTGCCACTCAGGTCCTTAATTCTCTGCAGGCAGATGCCCTGCCCTCCCCTTCATCCTTCATCAAGTGGGGGGAAGTTGAGACCCAGAGAGGAAGGGAGAAGTTCTGAGGAAAGAGAAGGAACAGAGAAGGATGCCACCTCATTACACGAAATAAGAGAAATGGAGAGACTCAAGTGCCATGGAGCCATCTTTACTCTTTTAGAAGCTAGAACAAGAGATGGAGCTCTGCCTAGTCAAGAGAAAGGCACAGAGTTTCCCCGGGAAATCCTGCTGCCTGTGTTGGTCTTAGGCTGAGGGAAGGAAGGGATTTTGTAAGGAAACAATAGCAAGGAAACCCTTGTCTGGCTGAGCAGCCCCTCCTCCAATTCCCCCAAAGACAACAGGATTCTGCTTCCTCCCCATGACCCAAGTTCCCAGAGCCCCTCTTCCTCCAAAAGCCCTGATAGCCATGGTCTCCCTCAAGAACCCACAAGCCCGAGCTCAACCCCCCATTACAGAAATACAGTCCCTTCTGGGGTGAGGCCCTGTAGCTCTGTTGGGCAGAGGCCTGGGGGCCGGCCTGGGCCTTGACTACCCATTAGGAGATCTAGGAGGCCAGGGTCTCTAATGGGAGCTTGGTCTCCATCCTTTGCCGTCACTATCAGCTCATGGGAGCCCCATCTCCCCAAGAAGAAGAGATGGGAGTTCCTTGAGGGGCAGGGTCCTCGAACAGTCCACTGTCCATTCCACATCTCTTTTCTTCAGGGGAACTGCAACTGATCAGTAAGAATACTGTAGGGTTCTAGGAACCTGCCTCATCCCTCTCATCCCTTGTCTCTCCCCCTACCCCTTACCCCCAGGCCCTCATCCAAAGGTCCAGTAACGTACCTATAATCCTGGCCACTCAAAAGACACTCTGGCCCCTAGCCAATCAAGAATCCCCTTTACCACTCCCTAATCTCTTAGCCTCTGCTGGAAGACTACTGGTGAAAGGGAGCTCACTATCTCTTCAGGCAACTCACTGCACTTTTGGATAGTTCTGATTATTAGCAAGACTGTCTTATATCGAAGTGAAATAGGTCATCCTACCTATGCCATGGAGGTGCACTGCTGGGCTCTGAGATAACCCTATAGCCAAGACCCCAGCCTTCCTGCCCCCTTGGAGGGACCCTGTGCACACGTCGTCCAGCTGCATGCTCACACAAGCCATCAAGGCTGCACACCCACGCCCGCTGTTAGTTAGCAGAGGTAGGAGCAGAGCTGTGATTGGCTGCTTGGGGCAGGATGTCATTTAGAGACAATCTTCTTCAGCTGCTCTCCCGCAAAGATCCCGCATCTATCCCCGTGGGCTCAGGGCTAACATCATGGCCGCAGCAGCCAATTTTAGCCACATGTCCTGGGACATGTCACACGCGGGCCGCCCCGCCGAGGGCAAACAGGACAGAATCACTCACCAGGCGCAAGTTCCTGATTACGTCACGTTCCCTCGGCTGCCCGGCCGGAGCAGGGCGGGCAGTAGGCAAAGGGTAAAGGGCAGAGGTCAGGGGTCAGAGTCCAAAGCCGCAGAGAAGTCAAAGCAGAGTGTACAGTGAGGTTAATAGGTTAGGGCCTGGCTAGGTCAGCCCAGGCAGCAGGGCCAGGGTCCCCAGCTCTAAGGGGAAGGGGAGGGAAGGGGAAATGAGCACGTGAATAACTCAGGACCTGTGAGGATAATGTACAGGTCAAGGGAGGGCTGTGGGAGTCCGCAGCATATCAAAGGGCCAGGGCCACTGCAGGATGGAGAAGCGAGTGGGATGGACCCCAGCCTTGGTGGGAGGCCCTTGTGGTCGCTATTGTTCTGAGGACTCCAAAGCAGGGCAGACCAGAATAGCCTTAGGCTTGAAGGTAAGCAGGCTATAGGCACCTGGCTGGGCCTATCCCTGGGTAGGAGAGTGGGAAGGAAGCAAGATCCCAGAATCTTTTCAGGACAGCCAGGGCCAGAGGGAGTCCTGACTCCCAGCTACTGCCAGGAGAAGAAATGCTCCCTGGTACAGGGAAGGAGGAACTTAGTGGGACATGGGGAAGCTGGCTGAGAGGCTTAGGAGTAAGGGCTAGGAAGGATGAGCTGGGCCAGAGGGAAGGGTCCCAACAGGAAAAGCAGTCACCCAGTGGAAAGCAAGCAAGCAAAGCAGCCAGACCCCCAAGGTCCTGGGTCACATACCAGGCTATCTCCCGAGAGCACCTCCAGGAGGGAGATGAGATTGTGGCCATCTCTGAGGTCCTCATATAGGTCACTGATGTGTCGCTGCGCCTGTGGGAAGAGGGCCAAGAGTCATCCAGGAATGCTCTGTGTGACTGATGGTAGATAGTAGGGTGGCAAGCACACACGGGGCAACAGGGTCCTCAAGCCAAGGGCAGAAGGGGGAAAGGCTCTGTGGCTTAAGGCCATTGAACCATTAAGACCCTTCCTTCCCCTCCCCAGGGCAGTCTGGGTCATGGTGTGTGGTGGGGTAGTACAGTGCTCATCATCTGGGCAGGGTAAGTGGTCCTGCCAAGCAGGGTAGGAGCCTCAGAGGAACAGAGGGAAGGTATCAGATGGGATGCCAACTCGCCCGACCCCCAAGGCAGCAAGTCAACTACCTACCTCTGCTCTCCAGTGCTACAAGGAGCCAACCAGAAGGAAGGGAAGGAAGGAGACAGTAGACAGGAACAGAGAGAAAGAGAGGGAAGGAGCAGGAACAATGGGAGGAAGGAAGACAGAAGAGAGTAAAATTTCAGAAAAGTGAAGGGAAATGAAGAGATTTGCAAGATGCTGGGAATGGCCACAGGGTCTTGGAAGATGCCTGGCATGCTCACTAGCCCAGGAGTGAGCCAGGTGGAGGCCACAGACTTCCCTAACCTTACTCCACCCCTCTGCTTGGCTCTTGGAACTTCTGTTTCTCTCCTCCTCTTCATCCCCAGCTCAACGAAGGGGGTACCCAGAACCCTAGGCTACCCACTCCCTTACATACCTTGATGAGGTGCTTGTTGACCCACTTGGTAAAGGTTTTCTTCTGCACCCGGTCACGCTCATCTGGTCAGAAAAAAAGGTCAAAGTTAGTCTGAGACTGGGGAGGATAAAATTGGGGATCAGGCGAGGCAGAAAGCTAGCGCTGAGACAGTATGAGTCACTCACACTCTGACTGAGGGAGTCACAGGAAATGGGCAATCCAAGGAAGGGGTGTGAGGACAGGGGAACCCAATGGGCTATCTGAGCAGAGGGAGCTATTCCCATCTACTCCACAGCCCACTGGAGGTCAAAAAGGGGGGCTAACTAAAGTAGCAGTTCCCAACAAAGTTCATTTGGAAGAACAAAAAAGATCAAGGATATCCAGGGAAATCCTGAAAAAAAAAATGCGAAGGAAGGAGGCCTTGCAGTCCCAGATCTCAAACTATACTATAAAGCAGTGGTCATCAAAACAATTTGGTACTGGCTAAAGAAGCAGTTCCCATTTTTCTCGCCCTTTATGGCTAAAAGACACTTTCATATACATTTGATCCTTATAGCAACCCTAAGAGAAAAATAAAGAAAGCCTCACTATTCCCATTTTATAGATGAAGAAACTGAGGTTTAGTAAGGTAAAGTGCTTTGTTCAAAGTTGTGCAGTTATTAAGTAGTGGTGGGCCCATTTGTTGGGACAAGAGCCTATGACAGTGCCTCAAGAAAGCAGACATTCTAGCTCCTAGAGGCTCTATCTACAGCCCTTAATCCCATAAACCACAGCAGTAACCCCTGGGCACCAGACTGCCCAGGACTGTCTCTCTGTGAAGAACCCTCCCCTGCTTTCTTCATCTCTTGGGAAGTCAGATAGCTTCCTATACCAACCCAATTCCCTTTAGAGAATCCCTAAGGTCTTTAAAGAAGGCCAGACCCAGTGGGTCAGGAGAAGGGGAAGGTTTGGCTCCAGCCTCAGACCCAGTTACAAGGGGGCTAAGTCACGTGGGGGGGGGGGGGGAGAAATGAAGCTAAAATGTTAGAGCTCTCCTGAGCTTCCCAGACCAAGGCAGGTCAGGTAGGTGATCTCCCAGGAAATGGTACTAGGAGAAGGCAGGGGAGCCAAGGAGAGCCTGGCGCCTCCCGCTCAATTCCCCCATTGTCTCTCCTCCCCAGGATGGGAAGGCTCCCTGGGCTGGCAGCCGCACCCCAGAGCCCATGGAGCATGTTCTGGCCCGTCCCCCACCCCCACAGCAATCTAGACTTAGGATGGCCCCTCCCAGCTAGGCTTCCCCTTCATGCCATGCTGGTGCCCAGCCTTGGGCCTGTTTCTGCCCTGAGTATGGTCTGGACTGAGGAAGGAGCCTTCTTGCCAGGCTGGAGCACTTAGGCTGGCTAGCCACCCACCCTTTGGCTTCAGCTTCCCACCACCCCTATCCTGTGTAAAGCAGCATGGGGAAATCACTGTTTTCCCCCATTTCCCCCACCCCCACCCCCACTGCCCAGGAGGCAGGACAATAAGACACTACACACCAGACTGTCAGCTCCCCTACTCTGGGCAGTAAGAGGAGGAAGAAAGGGGAGGAGGTGAAGTTCCAGGTTCCAGCAGGAGAGAGGGGCTAAGCCAGGCCTGCAGCAGGGCATGGGAGGAGGAGCTCCATTCCAGAGAGTGAGGACCTCCCCTTTTCCCCACCCACATTCCCCAATAAGGAACCCACCCATTGGCTTTACCTCCTTCTGCCTTTTCCTACCCAGTCTCTCACCCCTGCCCCCAACAGGCATACCCACCCCTGCCTGGGTAAAAGCAGGGGTCGGTTAAGAAAGGCTCCAGAGCCCCAAATCCGCTTAGTGAGAAGGGTAGAGCCAGGCCCCAAAGCTTGGCCTTTCCTGGGAGGGATGGGAGAGGGGCAGGCAGCCCAGGAGGGAGGGCCTAGTGCCTTCTCCTAGTGAAATGAATAGTGTCCACCTTTACCTGCCTGAGCCAGAACTGCCCACTCCATTCCACCCTCCAAGTCAGCCTTCCCACAGTCCTGCTGGCCCCATCTTCTTATACTGGGACCCTGGGGTTCTCTGTCCTGCTCTGCCTTTGAGCCCATTCTGAATGGGCAGCCCAGGGCCTTCAGCCAGCCACTGACCACAACACAGCAGCCTTAACGTCATGCCTGCTTAGCCCCAGGAGGCCCCATGCTCCGTAGATCTAGAAGTCTCCCATCTCTAACACCTCGGTGTCCCTCACTTGCCAGGCACTCCCCAGTGAGAGGCTCTGCTCTCCAGACACTCCCCTCGAGTTTCAGAGCTCTCAGACATTCTAGGAAGTTCCTCGACAGAGCTATATAATCATTCCTAGCCTTCCAGACAGCTCCCCAAAGCCACCAGGTCCCCTAGAAGTAGATCTCACCTGGGGCAGCCCCAGCATTGGCTTCCTCTCCTCCTCCCTCTCCCTGCAGCCCCCCCAGCCGGCCGCTGGCCAACATTCTCCCCCCCAGGGAAGGGGGAGCCAGTGCCACTACCTTTCTTGCCCTCTGAAGCCCTGAGGACAGCCAGGTAGAGGTTGTCCTCAGAATTGGTTCTCTTCTGGACAGGGTTCTGGGGCTCCTGGCTCTTCAGTCTCTGGCGCGACATGGTCCCTTTGCCCAGGGGAGCCGAGCTCTAGATGGCACTCCTGGCCTGGCTTGGTCTGCAGAGCTCCCACCCGAACAACCCACCAAGATCCCACAGCAGAAGGAAGGAGGCACTGGGCTGGGCTACAAAGCAACAGCAGCCACTTCCTCTGCCTGCCCTAAGCACAGAAGTGAGTGTGGCCACTCCCCAGGCTCCAGCTCCACTCCGCTGCCTGCTACTCCTCCTACTCCCTCGCCTGGCCCAGCCCCCTGCTGCCCTCCCACCTAGAGGTATGGGGCTGTTCCCTGGACTAGGTGTGTCCCAGGCCGGAGGGGCTGGGCAGGGTGGGGCGGGGCAGGCCCCCTGGAGGCGGGAACTCCTCTCTCTGGGTCTTCACAGTGTAAGGAAGGCGCTGCCGCTGGCCAGAAACAGGAAACCACCATATACTTTCCTAACCACTACCACAGCCCGGGCAGGGCAAGCCAAGCCAAGCCACAGCACGGGAGGGCAGGAGGGGAGGGCAAGCATTAACCGATTCCTCTCCTGTCTAACACTCAGCTGGCAGCGTCCAGGGAGGAGGAGAGGCCTTCTGGCCCTGCAAGCCAGGCCAGGGCAGATGAGGGGATAGTGAGGACAAGGGGAGCCTCCATAGTCTCTCCTAGCAGCCCCTTTCTACTTAGTGAACCAGACCCAAGAAGCCCCAAGCCCAGGATGATCCTCTCCCTTTCAATGGTCTCACCAAGGGCTCCCCAGGAAGGGGCCCCCCATTTTACCCTGGGACGGGGCAGGTGAGACCAGGATCAGAGCATCAGGACAGCCTTGGGCTTTGGGGCGCCCCATTTCTGAGTCTTCCTGGGGCCCCCCTCATATCATTCAAGCTCCAAAGTCTCTCAACACTTCTACCACCTCTCATTACCGATACTAAACTTTGATAAAGTCTAAGTACAGGGTGAGTAAATGCTTATGGAGTAAATGCTTAGGAACAAGGTACCACAATGAGTCACAAGAGGCCACCTGGCCCAATCTGGGTCTGAATTTGTCCCCAACAGATACTTTAGAGCAAAGTTCCAGGAGGACATAGATGTGAGAATGCTAGGGCAGGGGTCAGTGACCAGAGCACTGGAGGAGGGCTGCAGGAAAACCTGGGCACAATTTCCACCTTTGACACCAGATTGCTGTGGACCCCAGGCAAATCACCTGCATCTCCAAGCCTTGGTTAGCCTCCTCTGTAAAATGGAAGTGATTATTATTATTATTATTATTGTTTTAACCCTTACTTTCTGTCTTAGAATCAATATCGTATATTGGTTCTAAGGCAGAAGAGTGGTAAGGGTCAGGCAATGAGGGTCAAATGACTTGCCTAGGGTCACACAGCTAGGAAGTGTCTGAGTCCAGATTTGAACCCAGGGCTTCCCATCTCTAGACGTGGCTCTCCATGCACTGAGCCACCCAGCTGCCCCCAGAAATGATTATAATGGCAATAATGGAGGGACTATAAGGGCAACTACTTCATAGAGTTATTTTGAGGGGAAAATTCAGCATCTGAAATCAATGGTCTTACAGAACTTAAATGGCTAGATAAAAGAGCAGATTTATTATTATCGCTTCATCACCATGTTATTCCAACAACAAACATCCTCCCTGCTTTCTTTCTGACCCACTGGGCCTGTGGGACCTTTTACCAAGGCCGTGTCATCTTCCTAAAGAAGTCCTCCTTTGCCTGAATGCTAAAACGCTTCTCAATTCCTCATGGTCAGGGGCACCCCTAGAGGCACCGTCTACAGAAAGAATCTCGTCCAAATTCTCCAAGGTGGCTCTCTCAAGGTCCTGCCTCCCGCTGGTCCCAGCCCTCTGCTGCAGCCTTATTTATCTGAGTGTTCTTTAATGGAGAACTCCAGCCAGGCCTTAGATTCTCACAGACAACTAGCCCAGGAGCTGTCCAGGGGCAGAAAAATTAGCTTCTCTTCCCATCTCTCCCAGAACTAGGCTTTTACAAAACAGGAGCCTGTGAAAGCTGCCTGGATGAAACTCCGTTTAATAGTGACATTAAATCAATACAAACCCCTACATTCCACCCTGCCTCCATTTCAGTACCTAGTATCCTTTTTTTTTAACCCTCACCTTTTATTTTAGAATCACTACTGTATATTGGTTCCAAGATAGAAGAGCTGTATAGATTAGGCAATGGGGGTTAAGTGACTTGCCCAGAGTCATACAGCTAGGAAATTTCTGAGGCCAGAGTTGAACCCAGGACCTCCCATCTCTGGGTCTGGCTCTCAATCCCCTGAGCCACCCAGCTGCCACCACCCCACCCCACCCCAGTTACTAGTATAATTACTGAAGGCAAAGTCAATTCTCAGCTCCCATGTCTTCTCCCAGACAAACCTCCCTCATTCTTTTAGTTCTACTAAAAGTAGCTAGTCCAAGAGTCCCTTCTCTGGAAGACTGGATCCAGATTCTGAAAGACTCAAGTTCAAATCTAGCCTCAGACATTTAGCTGTAATGTAACCCTGATCAAATCTCTTAACCTTTGCCTCAGTTGCTTCATTTGTAAATTGGGGGTAATAAAAGAGCCTACACTTCCCAGGGTTGTTGTGACATTAAAATGATATTTTTAGAGTGTTTTGAAAACCTTAAAAAATACTATCATTTTTATTATTTCTACCTAGAGACGCTCAGGTCTCTTCTGACTCCTCTCCCCCAATTCTTGCTGTCCACTTTTCCAGCCATTAATTCTGCCCATCGCCAGCTGTTAGAAATCTAGGCAGCAAACTTCCCTGCTCTCAGCTCTGTCCTTTTCTCTCTATGGCTTCTGTCTACACTAGGCAACTCCATCCTCTTTCGACTCAACCTCAACACGTCTACTACATGCAAGTTACTATGCTTGGTGATGGGAACATAAGAACCAAAAATAAATATGAAACAGTCCTGGACAAAAAAAAAATATGACTCCTGACAAAAAAATATGAAACAGCCTCTGAGGGGAAAAAAATGACAGCCACTGACAAAAAAAATGGGAAACAGTCCCTAACAAAAAAAATGACAGTCTCTTACAGAAAAAAAAAATGAAGCAGTCCCCAGCCCAAAGGGGCTTACATTCTTCTGAGAAAGTTGTAACGTGCACAGAGAAGCTTAACAGCTTCTGAGACAGAGCTGGATAGAGCTTCAGAGGTCATTGCTTAGTCCAACCACCTCATTTTACAGATGAGTAAACTGAGGCTCAGCAACAGGGACCTGCCCAAGGTATATTGATTGGCAAATTAACATATTAATATAAATCAGCAAATTAACATCAGCTCTGGCTGATGTTAAGAACCCCCAGAAAAGTCCAAGCCCAGTCCCCTCTTCTCAGGGCAGGGCAGGTCTTCTGTTTAACTCAGTTCTAAGAATGTGTGTCTGGTCCTTTGCCCTAGTACTGCCTGGGTTCAAAGACCTTGCCCCCTCCTACTTGGAGGGGCTGCAGGAGCCTGTGATCCATAGCTATGTAGTGAGTCATAGAGTGCCCGGGGAGACACCCATTCCCCCATTCTCCACCCCATCACATATGCCCCAGGTAGCATCTGGGTGCTGGGGAGGAGATGGCCATTAGGCACTCCCTGGCTGACTTCTGGACCTGCAGAGCCAAGGTTCAGGTCTTCTCTGCCAGGAGACAGCACCTCTAATAGAATGTCCCATCCTGCTCCCTTCTTCTCCCCATTAAGCCTCCAGGCCATTGCTGCCCAGAAGAACTAGGGGGAGAAAGTGTGGCTTGGGGGAAGGCAGGGATGACTCATGGAGGGCTTCCCTAGACAGAAGCAGAGTCAGATTCAGAGGGGCCCAGAGAAGGGGTAGAGATGAGCCAGCCAGGGCAGAGTGCCAGTGAGTCAGAGCACAGTGGGGGGAGAGAGGGGGGATGCAGAGAGGAGGAGGGTCTGGGGGAAGTACCAGTGAGTCAGTAGGGAAGGAAGCCGCACCTGTGAGCCACGGAGGAACTGGAGGGGCTGTGTTTGCTTTTTGGGTGGGGCCCTTCCAGATAACAGTCCATAATAATAGCAAAGGGACAAAGGGATAGAGGTGGAAGCCTAGATGAGGTTTCCCCCAGCCCCCAACCTGGGCAGGGACAGTTTGTGCTGACCAGGACTCCAGACCGCAGGGGCCTCAAGGGAGTGCTGGCAACCCAGCGTTGGCTAGCATAGGGTGAGAGCAAAACAGGCAGGGGCAGAGGGAAGGATGCGTTTCCCAGGGAAAGAACAGCTTTCTTTGGGGAGTCCTGGCTGCAGCTTCAAGGCCTGAAACCCCAAGCTGGCCAGCTTTGGCATCCAGGAATCTATTAAACAGAGCCTCTGCTCTACCCCCTCCCCTCAGCCCCCACCCCAGCCCCCAAGCCAAGCCCTGCATGGAGCCAGCCACAGAAAAGAATGCAACTGCCTCAGAACCACAAGTATTTTCCATTCCCTGGCACATCTGGAGTGATGAGATCCAGCTGTTGGGTTGCATGATGCACCCATGTGTCACCAGACCCAGAAATAAATCCACTTCCATCTCACTCTTGCTAAAGCCCCAGCCTCAAGCCCAGGACTCTTCTCTATCCCCCAAAGAAGAAGGGGGCCAGAGAGGGACCTCTTAGTCCCGGCCATGGAGCTAATGCCAGCCCTCCCCCCCTCCTCATGTCCTGACTATCAGGACTGGCAGGCTGGTGCTTGAAGGCACCTCAGAGGTCACATATTCCAAACAGCCCTCCCTCCAGCCCTCATTTTACAGACGACAAAAGCGAGTCCCCAAGAGAAGAGACTTGCCCAAAGTCACAATGAGTAGAAAACAGCAGAGAGAGAATCTGAACCCAAGTCCTCTGACTCCACAGCCCAGGGCCGCTGTACCAAGCTGCCTGGTTGGATCCTGAACTCTGGATAAGGCGTGATCCCAGCTATTCTGAGCCTCAACCAGAGGGGGGCACCAGAACCCCACAGGTGATAGCAGGTGCTAAGAGAGGAGTCCAAAGCCCTAAGGAAGCATGGGAGAGAGATGAGAATAAGCGAACAGGAGGGAAGACATCCCTTCTCACAGATAGCTCTTCTCCTAAAAGCAGTAGCTGTCGATGGAACTAGGAAGAAAAATACAGGAGGAATATATCACAGCTGGAGGAGATAGAGGCATGAGATGGGTCCACATGACCTCCAAGGTCCTTTCCATCTCATGAAGAGAGGAGACAAGGCCAGAATGGAGAGCCCCTGGAACATCCTGGCAGGTTCTCAGACTGGGCAGTCACCTGTTAGACAAACCTGTCCAATGGGGAAAGAGATGAACCCTGGGGACTTCATCAGAGCAGAAAGCATTTCCCAGACCCTCCATCATTCTCATGCCCTGCTTAGTGACAAGGGATCAACTTCCACAAAAATCACCCCCAGATAGTTATTAGAAAGTTGTCAGATTCCCTCTACAGCATCACCTCCTTCCTCTGCATTCACTAACTTTCCCTCTTCCTCTTCCCAAAGTGCTCTGCAAAGTTATCTCCTCTAAGAAGCATCCCTTGACACAGTTCACATGCCTTCCTCATTCTCACTGATCAGGGACTCTTGGGGGTCCCTTAGTCCTTAGTTCATGTGATACACTTATGTACTTGTTTAAAATTGTGAAACTCACAATTCACCCAAGGAACGACAGAGTGGAAATATCTTCACAACAGTGCAGACTTCTCATATTAGAGCATCTAGTTGGCTCTATGGATAGAGTCCAAGTCTGGAGATGGGAAGTCCTGGGTTCAAATATGACCTCAGACACTTCCTAGCTGTGTGACTCTGAACTTCAACTGCCTAAGGATATTTTTTTTTTAATTTTCTTGAATCACTAAAAAGTTAAATGATTCCCCGAGATCACATAGCTAGCAGGTGTCCAGGGTAAGATTCAACTCAGATACACCTGATTCTCTACTCTGCTGTACAACCTCTCAGTAAATCCCCTTATTTAGGGGAAGGAGTTGTGATTTCCTCAGAGTAGGGAATTCCTTCTATCAACCAAAATGCAATCTATCCATGAGCTATCAGAGGCACACAGAGCTTTCACCATTTGCCCAGGGTTACAACGTGGCTACTAGGAAGCCAGATCTAAATCCAACTCTTTCTGACTCCAAACCCCACAAAACCACACTGCTTCTCTTACTCAGTCACTGGTCAGTACCCAAGGGCTCACCCAACCCTACCCTTTGTCTGCCTCAGTGGCTCCATGCTACAGCTTTGAGACCTTTCATCCCCCCCCTCCCTGAACCCCTATATCATCCTTCAAGGCTCAGCTCAAAATTTCCCACCTCCATCAGCTTCTCAGACCAAACTTACTCCAGCAGAGACTGATCCTCTCCCTCCTCAGAACCCCTCCCAGGTACCTAGTATTGAAATTACTGATATAAGTCTTCTAAACTTGCTGGAGATGATAAGTAAGAAGTAAGGTGAAGATGGCACCTTTCTCTTTAGTATCACTTCTCTCATACCCCATCAACCACAACCTCTGTGGCATAGTGTTGGGTACTTGGGAATCTTTATTAAAAACAAAACAAATTAGGGGTTCTCCTATTTCTTTTTTTTCCCTATTCCTCCTCCTAACCAAAAATGGTGGGGGCAAGCACAAGCCAGAATATAAATTCATCCTTGCCTTTACATCCCAGGAGGAAGTTAAGTCCACTCACTGTTCCCCATAAGGATCGACTGGAGATTAATTAAAGTGGGTGGACTTTTAGCCAGTTCTTTGATCAGGAGAGACTCCCAAAGGAACTTGGAACATCTTTTCCCCTTTGATTCCCCAGTAAAGTTACTAAACTCCACCCCATTCCCAATGTGTTTCCAATGACTTAAAGGAAAAAAAGTTCCAACATACAGTCCAGTACTTTTAAGCTGTGTGCTACGTGGGGAAGAAAGCCTTTGAGATCACTGAATTCCAGACTTGGAAAGAAACACTGAGGCCCTCTGGCCCAATCCTAGAATGAGCAGGAATTTATTTCACAGTAACCCAGACAGTGGAAAGTTGTTCCTCTAGATCCTATCTGAAGACCTTGAGCAATGTGTGTTGTGTACTGGAGATGGGGAGAATGCTTCTCAAGGTAACTCGTCCCAATGTTCAAAGAATTCTTGTCATTAAGAAGCTGCTTCCTCTTTAGGTTGCACCCAAATTGATCTTACAATGAATACTCATAGAATTTAGAATTGTGAGGTCCTTATTGATCATATAACCAAAGAGCCTCCTTTTACAGCTTCTAAACCCAGCATGGCCCATCCCTCACCAAGGTGGTAGAGCCTTGGTTCAGAAAGACCAGAGTTCAAATATTGTCTCCAACACTTACTAGCTGTAGGGCTCTGGATAAGTTGTTTTATGTCCTTTCTCTAGCCTTAGTTTCCTCATTTGTAAAATAAAGGTTTTGGACTCAATGGTTTCTAAGATCCCTTCTAGCTCTAAATCTATGATCCTATGAAAGATGAAATACTTTGTGTGAAAAGGATTCTGATTCAAATGAAGAAACTATTTCCTAGGCAGCTAGTGGCTTAGTGGAAGGAGAACCAAGACTAGAGATGGGAGATTCTGGTTTCATATCTGGCCTTAGACACCTCTTAGCTGTATCTATTCTAAGAAAGAAGGTTAGGGTTTTAAAAAAAAGACAAGAAAAGAAACTATTCCAATCCTAAATGGACATTTTTCACCAAGAAGACATCCCAGGTGCCAGAATTTGAATGAGCCCCCACTTCCTTCCTTATTCTATATTCTCAGCCTTATCATAGGATCTGCCTCTAGAGAAGATCTAGAGAAAGAATACTTCCATAGTAGATAAAGAAGACCTCTAGAAACAAGTTGTATGTAACAGTCACAGTTTCATAATCTTTTTCTGTTCTATTTTGAACATGGAAACATTCTCTCCCTTTTGGTACTTGTTAAATTAAGAATTTTTTAAAACTAGGAATAAATATATATAATAAAATAAATTATTAAAAAAGAAAGGGAGAAACAACCAAGGAGAGAAAGCTGACAACAGACAAGGCTTCATGGCTGTAAGACTATCTTGGTGTAGAATGAGACATATATTTTTAGATACCAACAAAGTGTTGATTTGGTTTGTTTGACTGTACTTTTTGGTTACTAAGGAGGGTTGGGGGTCGGGATGGGAGGGAGCTATAAGAAAGTGACTTGGAAAGAAAAGAGCCTCAATAAAACTAAAAGACTATTGTCTAGCAAATCCGCCCTCTCACAAATTCCCCCACCCCTCAGGATATCAGGCTCCTCTCATAGATGTGGGAGCTACCACCAACCAATCCTTCCCTGGTCCCTAGGGTGCCTAGATTCTCTCAGCTTTCCTGCTGTCAAAACAAAACAAAACACCTTCCTTCTCTTGAAATAACTACGCCATGTTCAGGTTAAAGAAAATGACTTTACTAAATAATTAAAGGAAAACCTAACAAAACACAAATGAGACACAAAGCTTATATGGTTGAACAGGTTCCAAAGTGTAGAGCTGGAAGACTGTATTCTGAATGAGGGAATCACTAACTCTCAGAGTTGAAAGGAACCTCAGAGGTGTACCAGGCCAACCAGCCCCTGGGGCAGGGATGTCATGGACATCTTTCGCAAGAGGCATCCGGCACTGATCAATAGCTTCCACCCTCAAAAGAGTATAATTAACTTTTGGATAACTCTAATTTGTAGAATATTCCTCCTGATGTTGAATCAAAATATGCCTTCCTTTAACTCCTGCCCTTTGATCCTAATTCTCTCTACTAGGGTCAAGCAGGATGGCACAGAGTACCCAGCCCGGTGTTAGGAAGACTCATCTTTCTGAGTTCAAATCCGGTCTCAGATACTTCTTACTGGCTGTGTCACCCTGGGCAAGTCATTTAATCCTATTTTCCTCAGTTTCTTCATCTGTAAAATGAAATGGAGAAGGAATTGCAAACCACTCTAGGTTTGCAAACAAAGGTTTGCAAACCTTTGCAAAGAAAACCCCAAATAGGGTCATGGAGAATGTCGGGGGTCATGACTAAAAATAACTGAACAACAAAAGGGTCAAGTAAAACAAGTTTAATCCTACTCTTCCATAGAGCAAACTTCAGCTATCTGACTGAGAGTGTAATTTAGGTTCCATCCTCACCAAAGCATCTCTTTCTTGAGCTAAACATTCTAAGTTCCTCCAAATGATCTTCCTGTGTCATGGTTTCAAGTAATAATAACAATAATAATAGCTAACATTTATATAGTGCTTCCTGGGCTCTAGGCACTGTGCTAAGCATTTTACCAATGTTATCTTATTTAAATCTCACAATAATCTTGGGGGGTAGGTATGCTATCATGACCTCAATTTAGCAAATGCCGGAACTGAGACAAATAGAGGTTAAGTGATTTGCCCAGCATTATATAGCTAGAAAGTATCTGAGACCGAATTTGAATTCAGGTGTTTCTGACTATAGGCCTTGTGCTCTAACCGCTTAGCTGGCCCTCTCTATCCTTGTCACCCTTCCTCTGGATAGTCCAGTTTGTCAATGTTCTTTCTAAAATTTGAACACCCATCCCCAGACAAAATTCTCCAAATGAGTCTGAATAGGAGAGATAACAGCGCAATAGTTAATTAACATCTCTCAAATCAGACACTGCTTCCTTTGCTGTGACCAAGAGAGGCATCACAGCATTAATAAAAAGGCCAGTTTTAGAATCAGAAGACCTGGGTTCAAATCCTGCCTCAGCCATGTAGTAACTGCATAAGCAAGGCCAAGTCACATAACTCTCAGTACCCCTGGACAACACCCTAAACAAATCTATAATTTACTCAGTGATAGATGGGTTGCAGTTTTGCATCATTGGAGGGGGTTTTTCACAGCAAAAAAGTTCTCCACAGACTGTACCCCACGCCATTCCATAGGAAAAAATTGGGGTTTTTTTGTTTTTTTGGGGGGAGGCATCTTGTCACATTTTTGACTCACAATGAGCTTGCAAAACCTCCAGGTCTTTCGTTCACAGGCTGCTTTCTACCCCTGTCTACTCCATTCCACACTCATAAGGTGACTTAAAATTCAAGTGGCAACCTTAACATTGATTGCTATTGCATTTCATTTTGGAAGGTTTAGCCTACTGCTCAAAGCCGCTAGAATCTTCTTTGAATCCCCAATTTGTCATCCAGGAGGTGGCTTGCTGTCCCAGTTTTTTCTCATACCAGCAAAAATGCTAGGGGCCACCTTATCCGCCACAAAATGTCCAGAGAAACAAAACTGATGAGCAAACCACCTATATGCCTTTGTTCAAGCCTAACCCTGTCAGCTGGAGTTGGGAACAATCATCCAGTCCCCCTCTAATCTTAACCCAATTTTTTCCTCTCCTCCCAGCCTCACCCCACCCCAGCCTTCTGGGAACCAGGGACTAGAAAATGGGAGAGGTACTTAAAGTCACAAAGATGGATAATTGAGGTCCAGAGACTGGTTCCTACAATCACTGTCTGGAGATGCTTCACATATTAAAGGCTTCAGTAAACATGAGGCAAAAGCAAACTCAAAAGTCATTTCTTTATCCGAGGCACTATCTGGGACCCTTAAAAACAATCAAGTCTCTGGGATCTAAGGAATGTCCAAACTGTGGCTAAGAGGAATGAGATGCTCCACTGTACTAGACAGGACAAGCAACACTCCTCCTGATTTATCTGTCTGTGCTTCTTGGAATTTACTCTTTCTCTGCTCCTGCCGAAGGGCCCCCCAAGATGCACCAGAGAGGGAACAATGCCCCAGGGGAAGGAAGGAATGTGAGGAGAGCCCTAGAACTTCTCTAGAGGGTCAGCAGTTCCCAGTGCCTTGGCTATGGAACTGCCCACTTCCACTGAGGTGTCAAACTCATGTAGGTGATTACTATGGACTCTCTGCCTCGGGCACATATAGAGGTAACCCTGTGTATTTAACAAGGCTTACCCAGAAACTTCAAAGGGGCCTGACCTCAATTATCTGGGTACCAGCCCCCAACTGAAAATCTCAGAGCTACTTCATTCACCAAGAGATGACTGATCATGGCACTGAGAGCCCAGAGCCAGAAACAACAGAAAATCCCCCAGGATCTTGCGCCACTCACCCCACCCCCCTGGCCTCACAGCTAGTGTGTACTGTACACAAAAACTAGGGCCATGGAAACAAACAAACAGAAGAAAGAGGGGCCTTCCAGTCTGGTGCTGGGGAAGGGGAGGGGGGATGGCTAGGATGGGGGCCTACGGGGTGGGGGTGGGGGCAACGGGAGAAGGCGGGAGGTGGGGGCTGCTTGGGCAAAGCTTCCATTTTCCATGGTGTGTGTGTGTGTGTGTGTGTGTGTGTGTGTGTGTGTGTGTGTGTGTGTGTGTGTGTGTGTGTGTGTGTGTGTGTGTGTTTGTTCCGGGAGAACACGCAGAGATGAGGTGTGTCCTCAGAACGGCAGCCCCTCCCACTACCCACCCCTTAACTCTTCCAGCCCCGATGGCGCCTTTCCCAAAGGTCCCTCTGGCCAACCTGGGGACCCAAGCAGCTTATGGAGCGTCCCAAGACTAATGTCCTCGAGTGAACAGCAGAGACGCAGAGGCCAGGGGTCCCGAGATGGCAGGAAGGGTCCCCGAGGCTCGGAGAGGAGGCTGCCCCACCCCCCTGCTTCCCCTCTCCCCCTCCCTGGGCACCCACCTACACAGCACAGCTGTTGGTACAGGTAGCCTTTCCTGTCCTGCTCCGAGCCACCGTCCAGCCAGCCAGACCGATCCAGCAGGATCTCTCTTTGGAAGGTGTAGGAGGCCGAGACGGTGGCCCCTGGCACCTGGGCTCCGGCCATTGCTCGGAAATGCCCCTAGAGGCTCCCCTCCCTCCCCGAGCTCAGCTATGCCAAGAAGCCAGGCTCAGAGGTGCACGGGGTGGGTAGTGTCTTCCCCTGCTGCGAGCGGGAGACAGCCCTGTTCCTGCTCACCACATCCTCCTCCCTCCCTCCTCTCATTTCCCCGCCCTCCCAGTCAAGCAACCGGGCAAACTGCCCGGACCAGAAGAGCCAGGCCCTGCTGTTCCGGCCACCGGCCATCGCCAGCCCAGCTCTGCCCTGCCCTGCCCTGCCCTACACACGGGGCTGGAAAAGACAGGAGACCAGAGTTCAGTCAGTCCTGCCCGGAGCACCTAGGGGTGCATCGCTATCCTCATCCCAAGGGCAACCTGGCCACATCAAAGCTGGATAGTAAGAGTGGGGCAGCCCGCCTCACCCTGCCCTGGGGAGGGGCGGGTGGGGTTAGGGAAGTGAGCTCCCTCGGAATCTGCCCCATTGAAAGGAGGGGGAAGAGGGCTGGGAGCCTCCTGCCCCACCGTAGCCTGATCTCATTTCATGGGTACAATTCAGAGCCTCCTCTTCCCAGAAGACACAAAGCTGGCCCACTAGGGTGGGCAGGCTGCCCACACCCCACATGAGGCCACACATCTTCTGCGGTGACCACACCCCCACCGCCAGCCGCCCAGGCTTCCCCAAAGAGGGTGAGAACAAAGCCCGATTCTGTGGGATTCCAAGCAGCAGCTGGCTCCCGGGCTGAGAACATAGCACTCCACTGGATCCTAAGGCTTCTTCCGCGCCGAGGGGAGTCCCCGGGGGAGGGAAGGGGCCCCAGAGTCACAGCCCGCCTACATGGCCTGGGAAATTCCCTGGGACATCAGACAAATGCAGAGGGCCAGTGGTGCTGCACACAGACTGAAGCCAGGATCTGTGGCCAACCGCGCCAGGTCCCAGACACACTCCAGAGCTGAGCAGCACCCGCTGCCTGGGCGCTGGCCCCAGCCCCTCTTAGCTCTCTCTGGGGCTCTCCCAAGGGCAGGCAGGAGTTATGAGCCCTGAGGCATAGCCCAGACTGCCCCTGGTCTGAGTCTAGTCTTGTGGTCCCCCCACGTACACTACTAGATGGAGAAGAAGGGGGGCAAGGGACACCCCTCCCTGCTTCTTTCTTGGGAAGTCCACTAAGGACAAGAGAAAAGGTCTCAGATTGAGAAAGAGAGAGAAGACACGGGCAGGCTGAGCAGGAAGGAGATGGTTAACAGCAGTCCAGTACCCACACAGATTTCAGGGAAACCACAAGCCAGAAGAGGGGGAGATGGGCTTAGGGAGACAGCACAGGGCGTGGCAGGAGACTGAGACCAGCAAGGGGGGGGGGGGGGGGAGCAGAGAACACAGCCTGCCAGATGCAGGGAGAGGGACCACCAAAGAGGAAGGAAGGTTAGGGTGGAGCAGCAAATGAGGCAGGGGAGAGGGTCTCAGATGAGAAGTTAGACTAGAGAGACCCAGGCTAGATGGGCATGTTTGGCACTTTTTAAAAAACTAAAGCTAAAATTCTAGGGGGGGGAGGGGGCAGGGAGGGAGGGAAACCACTAAAATCAACACATGCAGATGGAGATTCACCAAAAAGCCAGCCCCTGGACAAACAGCTGAGTCACCAAGCAGAGTCACAATGCCCTCTCCCTGGGGTCCAGGCTACCACACCCAACAAGCCCCTAGACCTGGAGATTAGAGAACTTGGATGGGGGAAAAAAGTACTGCTTTGTTTTCACTAAGCTCTAATTGAAATTTAGCATTTCCTTCCATTATAAACTTTAAAAAAATCATCCTGAGGCTTACATAGGCTTCACCAGAGGACCACAAGAGTCCAAGATACACTCACAAAAGAATTAAGAACTCCTGCCCTAGACTGGCAATCACACATATTCAGGGAACCCCAACTACCCAACTAAAGGGACCTCCCTCCACAGGGACACTCCCCTAGCTCAGCTCAGCAAAGCCCACTGTTCCAAGAGTGCAGAGGACCCAATACATGATGTTCCTGAATTGACCACAATTCCCCACCCTCCAGCCAGAAAGCCCCACCAGGTGGCAGCATGGGGCCCTTTCCGGGGTCTACCAGATTCCTGGGGTGGATACCAAGGCCAGAAAGATGGGTGAGTGAGCAGGGAGGAATACAGAGGACCAATTAGGCACAAAGGAGTTCTCACTCAAGCGTCCTTGTTCATGACTCTCCCAGGCTTTTTTGACCCAGGACTCTTAGCAATGCTGCCCTCCATTGCTCTCTATCACCACTACCCTTAGCCCTCCCTTCACTCAAATGAATTGAGTACCCCATCCTCTACTCTAACCAAGAGCTCATCTGATGCCCATAAAGTTTTGATATTAAATGGTAGGCAATGTGGGAGAACTCTGGTTTTCCAAGTCTACCTCCTATCCTTCAGCACAGTAGCCTTCCCCAGAATTTTGCTTGAGACTTAAAAGGACAAGTAGAGGAGGGCAGGGATAGACCTTCTCTCCCCAAACAGTAGATTGTGGGAACATCCAAGCCAAAGAGGCAATGGCTGGCCAGCAGGCAAAGGAAGGCAGCCAACGAGGGAAGAGAAGGGTGTGGTCAAATGGAACTCCACATGCTGGAGAAGAGAATGGCTTCTGAAGCCCTCTTCATTGACCCAAATCAAAATGGACCTGTCCTTTCTTCAGTCTTCAGCTGAAGTCCCCCTAAATCAAGCTAACCAAAAAAGCCATTGCCCAATTTTCCCAGCCCCCAGCATAGTTCTGCCACTTGCCTCATTCCATCCTCTGCAACCAACCTCCTGTCTTTCTCCCACTTCCCACCAGCTAAAGATATAGTGCCCATCTTCCATTTCCCTTCTCCTAAAAGCTAAGGCTAATACCAGACCCAGGCTGGATCCATCGACCCTCTGTTGTCTTCTCAAAGTCCAGATTCTGGGCTTAACCTTGAGCAAGGACCCATCAACACCCCTCTGCCCCCTCTGGGTTCTAGTAAAGGAAACAAAGTCTTGCTGGCTGCCTTGGGACCTCAGGAGAAGAGGGGATCCCTGAGAAGCCTTGGGCTCTATGGCTTTCTTTTCCCAGGAAAGAAGCAGTTTTAGATGCCCAAGCCCCCACCCTACCCTATCCCCAACTCCCAGATAGCTAAGGAGAAAGGCAGCTGAGAGTAAAGGTCCAATCTCTGTCAGAAAGGAGCTGGAGGTGGGGAAATGTGGCAGGGCTCCAGGCCTGGGACACTACTGCCCTTTCTCTTAGGACACACCTGTCCACAGGAACCTGACACGCTGTGGCTGCTCAGCAGAGTTCCCTCCCATAGGAGAGAGACACTTCATTGCCCCATTCCTGGGAAGGCAGGCTTGCATACTCCAGAAAGACTCCAGGGCATACAAAAAGGCTGAGGGACTCAAGAGTGGAAAGGGCCCGGGCTCTGGGAATGGGCAGCAGGGAGCTCTCTGCCAGCATGGCTGCCCTATGGGACCAGGGTGACTTTGTGGAAAGAGCAGGCAAAGGCCAGCTCAGCTGTTTGGGTACCACGGGCAGACATGGGAACGTGAGACCAGGCCAAGAAAGCAGCTGTGCCTGCCAGTGAGGGGAGTGAAGGAGGCCTAGGGCAAAGTGAGGGCTGAAAAGATGGAGGTGGAGAAAAAGGCCAGGCAGCAGGCTCAGTCACCTCCCAGTTCCTTAGACCCAGAGGGCTGGTTTTCTGCTCAAGATCGCTCACTGAATACCTGGGACAGCACCTCTGGCCAATCTTACCAGAGGCCCAACCCTGGCCATTGCCAAGGGAAGACAAGGGCCTCAGCCCCGAGTCATTGCTCTTAGGGGTCTTGCATCTTCCCCTCAGGAGTGCTAACTAGTCCGGCTGAGGATGAACTGCCCCCACAGGAAGGCTTTGACCTCAGCCTTCGCTTTATTTACCTGATCTGGCACCAGATCTAATTTATCTAGTTTCCTTATTTAAACAGAACTAGTCCTTGCACCTTTACCCGTGAGCTCCATCTGATCTCGTTGGCCAGGGGCGGCCCTAGGGTCCCTACTCTACAAGTTCCGGGCAGGAAAAGGCAACGGGAGACAGATTAGGATGGTCAGCCCCAGCCTTCCACTTAAGAGCCAGAGCCACCTTCCCAGCCTCAATACACAAATGAGCAAGGCCAGGCTGGGGAAGGCAGCCCTGGCCCAGAGGGTCTCTAAGCTGGCCCCTGGGGACCCCATGGAACGCTGGGCAGCCTCCATTTCCTGCCTGGATTCCCCAGGCGCCTGCACTCTCACCTAGCAGGGAAAGGAGGGGTTAAGCTTCCCACACATGTGGTTGTGTTTAGCTTAGCTCAAGGCTGAGAAGGGAAGGGGAGGGAGGGCAGAGGAAGGGAAAGTTGGACCAGAGAGGAGAGGGAGGGGTGCAAGGCTGCCCTCACCAATGGAGATTCGGCCCCCCACCCCCAGGCCCGCCTCCCAGCACCCGCCCCACCGGCAGCAGCCCTAGTGGCAGCAGATGCGGCGGCTCTTACCTTGGGTGTCCTGTGCCTGTCGGCACCACCTCCGCCAGTGCCACACAGCCGCTAAGGTGACAACGTGCCCCACCACCACCAGGGAGGGGAAGAGGCTGCCGGAGGGGTCCATAAGGACCACTGTGGGGAGAGCGGGCAGCCCCCGAGGGGAAGGGGACTCTAAGCCTGGGCAAGTGCCGGTGCAGGCTGGAGCCTATGCCTGGGGCTGGCGCAGAGAGGCAGGGCAAAGGACGGCCCCCTCCCTGCTCTAAAGGGAGGGAGGGAGGGAAGGAGGGAGTCAGCCAGCTGATTGAAGCCAGCAAGCAGGGAGGAAGTTCCTCCCCGATGTGCCAGACCCAGCCCCTTCTGCCCCCAGGAGCAGCCTGCAATGCAGATGGAGGTCCTGCCCACTGGACTCTCCGGCCCCTGTTCCCCCTCAGTTCAGCTGCCCCAAGGAAGGGAAAGGGGAGGGTTCCCTGGAGCCTTCTAGGGGGTTCAGAGTATAGAACCACCAGCCCTTTCTCCTCCTCCCTTCTTCCCTCCCTCCCTCTCTCAGCCTCCTCTCTGCCTCAGCTCAGTCTGGGCTCAGATGTCCCTCTGGCAGATACAGGGTGGACTCAAGGTTAGCCTTGGTCTTAACTCCTGCCTGCCCAAAGACACACCCTATGGGGGAGGGACTGTTCCTGCTCCAGCTTCTGCCTCACAATCGCCTGTGTTTTGTAGACTGTAGCACCCACCCCCCACCCCACCCTCTCAACACACACACACACACTCTCTCTCTCTCAAGAGCTCTGAGGCCAGGTCAGGGCACAGATAGTCCCAGAGCTTAGAAGTCCCAAGATGTTCAGGCCAGGAACCCGAGGTTATCTCGTCTAGCCTCCTCATTAGATAGAAGAGAAAATAGATCTAGAGGGGGAGAGGGACTTGCCCAAGGTCACACAGCTCATCAGTGGCAAAGTTGGCATTGGAACTTAGCTCTGTGCTGTCCTTATAGGCTCAGAGCATTTAGGTCTGGAAGAGACCTCTTGAGAGATCCAGCGGGTCCAAGTCCCTTATTTTATAGATGAGGTCATGGAGTGCCAGAGAAGTCCTTTGCCTGGGGCCACAAACATAGTAGAGGAGGAAAAGTAGGATTCACTCAGGCTTTCTGGACTCCAAATCCAGAGTCTTTGAGTTCCATCGTATCTCATAACCAGTTGAGGAGAAAGAACATGTGTGCGTGTGTGTGAGGTTTCTTCCTCCCTCTCTGAGTCAAAACCCAGACCACCTGAAGCTACTTCCTCAGAGAAAGCTTCTAAGAAGCCCTCGCCCTCACTTCCACAGGAGACGGCAAGCCACTGGGGGTAAGACCAAGGCAGCTATGACAACAAAAGGCACCTTCATGGGCAGCCCAGCCACATCAGGGCATCGGATCACCCCCACCCCAAGCACCCCCAGAGATTTCCCTCAAGGACCAGGCATCAAGGCTCTCCTGGACAGCAGCCCAGAATCTGCCAGCAGCCTCAGGGTCAACCCAACCCACTGCAGCGAGGATGAGGGCCAGCCTTCTCCTCCCTTCCCCTTCCCCCAGGCTGCCCCCACCGATGCTAACCAGGGGAGGATTAGGAGCAGAGCTCTGTTTCTCTCTCCCTCTTTGCCCTTGTAGAGAACCCAGACCTAGACCAAGACAGGGCCAGGCAGAGGGGCATCGACCCAGAACTGCCAGGGAACAAAGAAGCGGCCTGGCTCTGGACGTCCAGGATGCCGGACTTCCCCTAGAGCAGCAGGCCAGGCTTTTTATATAACCTTAGTCCTTGCAGTGAAAATAGCCAAGTCGACTTCAAGACCGTCCCTTTCCGATCCAAAGTTAAGGCAGAGGACGGGCGCTCCCTGTGTCCCCACCCCCACCCCCCAGTCAAACCTATCCACCATCACTGCCACCACCCCGACAAACTTAGCCCTACCTACCCGGCACAATCTTCATTGGGGATCACTAAATTCCAGGGAGCAACAGCAGGTCAAGGAGGTCCCCACACCCCACACCCCACCAAGCAGGAGAGAGCCGAGGAGCAGCGACAGGGCTGGAGACACCAAGCTGTTCAGGAGAGTTCAGAGGGTTCCAGTGAAATGTCAGCACCACCTTCCCCTGAGTCCATTGGGGAGGGGGGGAGGGGGTATTTGCAAGATATAAATATCAGACGGAGAGAGGAGAGCCTGCCACATTTACGACACCGTCATGCCTCCCAAGTTAGAACATGACAGGGTCCCTGGGGCAGCACGGGCACTAAACCCCTCTGACACTCCCCCAACACACGCAACCAGAGATAGAGGAGATGGGGGAAGGGGGGGTGGCTTAGTCCTGCACGCCCACTCCCCACCCCAAGGGGCCACTGGAACCCTGTTTCTAAGTTTAAGTCTGGGATTTTGACAACCCTTCCCACCCTCAAAGCTCAAAGAACATTTTGATCTTCACACATCCCCCCCCCCCCCCATCTCTGCCCCAGTCTGAGGTGAGGATAGCAGCAAATATTATCTCCATTGAGCAGACAGAAAAACTGAGGTCTAGAGGAAATATATGGCTTTCCCAAAATCTTACAGCAAGCAAGTTAGGGAAAGAGATAAAACTAAATCCCAGGCAGGCAGAGAACAGCCCTTGTTCCTGTATGGAACCAGGAAAATCTCCCTTCCTTTCCTCAAGAGTTCCCATGATGGGCTATTTGAAAGCTATTTGTTGAAAGATAAGATTATAAACTTAGAACTAGAGGGAGCCTTAGAGGCTGGATGCAACCCCTATTTATACATGAAGAAACTGAGGTCCATAAAGGATAAATGACTTGCCTAAGGTTGTACAAGGGGTAAATGGCAGACTATAGGATTTTTTAAAAAATCCTTTCCTTCTGTCTTAGAATTCTTACTAAGTATCAGTTCTCAGGCAAAAGAATGATAAAAGCTAGGCAATTTGGGTTAAGTGACTTGCCCTGAATCAAGCATACAGGAAGTTGTCTGAGGACAGATTTGAACCCTACTCCTCCCAACTCCAGTCCTCGATCTTTAAATTTGAACCCAAGTCTTCTGATTCCAGACAAAATGATCTTCCCACAATTTCAGAATGTCTTCTATAGCAGAATTGACAAGTACTGAGTGCTAAGCTCAACAGTGCCACTTGTTAACTCTTTGATCTGAAACAAATTACTTTCCTTTTTCTGGGCCAGTCGCCTCAAGAAGGAAATACTACCACCCACCTAACCAATGTCACAGGATTGTCAAGGGAGGATCCAACAATCTGTTGGTGGACAAAGTGCTCTATGACCCATGAAGTGCTCTCTATGTACAGAGCAGGAGACGCAGGAGGCAATTCTCCTCAAACTGAGGAAGTACAGAACACGGTTTCTAAGTACCTGTACTCCACACCCCTAGAGAACACCCAGATCAGACCTTGGAAAAAGGAAGGACTGATGGATGTAAAATACTACCTGCTGCCCTGTTACTAATCCCTCATCCCATTCTTATCATCCCACCTTCCAAGGAGCAGAATTCTTAACCCCCTCTATCCCCAAGAGAAGGGCTTCCATAAGCCATTCACTTCTGCCCTTTGGAAGAATCTCAATAAACAACCAAGCAAGTCAGGAGGGAGGTACTCAAGGGAGAGTGCTGAGATAGAGGGATTATATTCCTCTCAGGATTTGGGACAGGAATTGGGATTGGACCTTTTGATTTCATTGCTACAGGGAACCCCAAGATGAACCCTCTACCAATACAGGTCAATACCTCTGCCACTTAGTCTTAGAAAGTTGCCCAGAACACTAAGAACTAAGTGAGAAAAATAAATGGAACACAGGAGAGGCTTCTCAAGCAATACCTATACTCATTTTTGCTAGGACAATTATTTGCTTTCCCCTATTTTCTTCACTGCCGGCAGTCAAGACCTTCCTCCTTCTTCTGAAGACAAAGGGAATTCCATCCATGGAATGGCATGAAGATGGCAAGGGAAGGGCCTAGGGTCAGCTGCTAAAGCCCAGACCAAAAAAAAAAAAAGCTGACCTCTCTATATGGTACTTTACTTATACTAACTCATTTGAATCTCACAACTTTCTGACACACTATTATGATCATTCCCACAAGAAACAAGAGATTCAGAAAGCTTAAGTGACTTGCCCATGGTCACTCAATCCTGACTGGCTCTCAGAAAGGATCAATTTGAGAATAAGAAAGCCTATTTTCCTGCAGTAAGGAGTCATCAGAATGAGTCATATACATTAAAATGGGAAATTACTTCCAAAAGCATGGAAATAAGTCCACAGAAAACCTCATCCAGAAGGCCATTATGTGAAGGCAAATAAATGGATTAAGAAACATTTTAAGTACTTACTGTAATATGCTAACCCTACTCATACAATATCAAAAGCAAGCAAGAAGTTTGTACCATAAAAAATGATGAGCAGATTAATTTTTTTAAATTTGGAAAGAACTATGTGGGATAATAAAGAGTAAAACAACTAGAACCAAGAGAACATTATATACAGCTATAGATTTAATATTTGAAGAATAATTTGTAAATGTTCACATCTCCAGAGAATGAACTGAGAAGTGGAAACACGGAAGACATAATCTATTTATTTTGCCAGATAATGCCTTCTGGGGAGGGAAGGGCTGAATAAATAAATAAAATAAAATACAAATATTCTCTCTGCAAAAAAAAAAAAGAAAGAGGCTGTACAGTATAAGAGATAACACCTTCCTCCTTTTGCATGGATAGGAAAGTATGGGGTGGGGGGGAAGAGCACTGCATATGAAGTCAGATTTGGTTGAAATTTTGGTTAGTCTGATGAATTATCATTCCTCTCTATTTTATTCTTTATTTTGGGGATGGTTATTGGGAAATGAAAGTGATACAAAAGCAAAAGAAATCCATGAATTTAAATTAAAAAAAAAAAGACAACATATACAGGGGGAAAGTGGCAAAGGAAGAGTCAATAATGGAGGGGAAGTTTTGGTTTAGGAAGTCACAGGAATGGCAAGTAGTGTCATGAGACGAGTAACTGATTTGAAGCTGCCATGGAGTGGTGTAATGAAAAAGGCAGTTCAGTCACTTTTATTTGTCCCCACCCTCCTACTGACTCACTGCCTAGATGGGTTTCCCAGAATAAATATTCTTTCCCTGCTCTGGGAACTTATAACAAATCAAGTTATCATTCTTTCTTTCCTTCCCTCCCCTCCAGGTCTGAGCCCCAAACCAGAGACACCAGAACTTTACATCTTCCTCTCTTCTCTTAGCACAGCTCCCTTCGGTCCCCTCCTCCCAACCATATTGGAAATAAAGGCACCCAAACAAACAATCCCTGCGGTTGCCACAATTTAACAATGTTTAAAACAAAGAAAGGTGAACTGAGTCTTTTTGTTTGCTCAATGTTTGGTCGTGTTTTTTTTTTATTGACTTTAATAAACAAGTTTTAGGCTCTCATCCAAGGCATCCAAGGAGGGAAAAGACATACCGAATTGCCACCTTGGAGGAAAGGAGTGGGGAGGACCAAGTAGAGAAGGCAGGTAGGGGCAGGATCAATAAGACAGCATCCATTCTGAGATGCTTCATGCTTGATGGGTCTACACAGTCTTGTTCCAAGGATCCTGGAATTTTTTCTAGAATGCAACCTTGAGAGTAAGGATTTTTGCCCTCCCTTGGTCTTTGCATTACCAGCCCTTCTGCAATTCTTTTAAGTAGACCTATGATATCAGGTCTTATCAATTCACTGATTTACTCCTATATCAATATACACCAACATGTTTTTAGAAAGTTATAATCCTAGGACAGCAGGGTGCATAAGGGGATTGAGAGCCAAGTCTAGAGATGGGAGGTCCTGAATTCAAACCTGCCCTTAGACACTTCCTCACCGTGTGACCCTGGGCCAGTCTACCTCCACCATTGCCTAGCCCTTACCACTCTTCTACCTTGAAACCAATACTTAGTATTGTTTCTAAGACAGAAGGTAAGGGTTAAAAAAAAAAAAGAAAGTCAGAGTCCTAATGAGTTACATAGGGTCTAAGTAAAGGAATTTGCCCCAAGTTGGCTACAGAGCCAGTGTGATTAGATGGAAGACCTGAAGGAAAAAGGTCTTCCTTTTGCTGAGGTCAGCTCTCTCCCCACCATGCCATGCTCCTCTGGCATATAATAGGCATTTAATAATAGTCTGTTGACTTGGAGTGGTTTGAAGAATGCCTCTTAACCTTTGAGGTAGCCTCTGAGTGTCTCCAGAGGAGAGTCCTGGCTGGGCTGGAGGGACTCCTTGCACATCTCATCCTTTTAATGATGTTCTCTTAAAGTCCCAGCCTCTCTCCCTCATCAAGAGGTCATGGGTCGCCTTGACCATTGGGTCATTCTGCATGGATCTGGAAGGCCAGGGGCTTTGGACCCTGCATCGAGCAAGCACCCACTTCACCAGAGGAAGGAGAGGCAGACTTTTCCTCATCCCCACCCCGGACTCCATGCAGACGCCTTGGCCATCCTTTCAAGCTCTTCTGCCCACGGAGGGCCGGGGAGATGCTGAGAAGGGAGAGAGGGTACACAATCGGCCAAGATGGTGACCACCCAGAGTATATCCAATAGGGAGACAGATAGTCCCTCGATCTCCTGTGATCCGCCTAAGTGGCAAAGGCCAGGGAATGTGCTCGGGGCCAGCAATCAGCTCAGGGTGCATTTGAAGCTCCAGCCAGATTTCTCTTCCCAGGCAGAGACAGCCTGTGCCAAGGAAGCTGCTAAAGAGGACTCTCAACAAGGAGGATCCTCTGCTCACTCTGGGCAAGAAGACATTTGAGGCAGGCCACGCTAGACATGAGCAGCAATTCAGGAGTGGTCAGAGAGATACTTAAAACAGTTCAGTGACCCTTTAAGATCCTTCCATGCAGGGCAGCGAAGTAGCACGGTAGATAAAGTGCCTGGTCTGGAGTCAGGAAGATCTGGGTTCAAATCCATGCTAGCTATGTGACTTTGAGCAAGTCACTTAACCCCAATCCCCTAGCCCTCACTGATCTTCTGTCTTAGAATGAATATTCAGATGGTTAAAAAAAAAACAACTCCTTCCATAGAAATCTTCCAGAAAGTAGCTCCCAGAAGTTCAGAGGCAATGAGGCTAAGCCCAGGAAATCTTGAGAGGGGGAGAAAGTGGTAGGGAGAGGGGCAGATCCCAGGGACCAAGAATAAGCTTAAGCTCTCTGATAGGTTTGGAGAGAACCAGAGGATACAGATTTCCTCTGCCCTCTCACCCCCATCATGTGCAAAGGACAGGACGAGCCTAGGGAGAGCTGCTGACTCAACTGGGAGTCGTGGGAAAGCCTCCAGGAAATTCTCGGTCCTGCCCTGCCAACTGCATGCACAACACCTGTAGTGTGTCTGTCTGGTGTAGATCTCTAGGGGCTCCTGACCCAAGGCAGCAAGACCCCAATCAGGCAGGATCAATAGGACCCATCTGCCAAAGAGGAAGCAGCACAAGCAAGAAGCTTTTCTACAAAGGGACATCCCCTAACCAAACCCCAGGCAGCATTGCAGGAACAATGAGAGGTCTGTGGGGGAATGGCCCTTTCCCCTCTGAATTCTGCTGCTCAGAAAGCTTCATTATTACTAGGGGGCAAAAGAATAAAAAAAGACAAAGCAAACCCCCAAATGCAGGCTGCCCCCTCTATGGCCAGCAGCGCCCCCAATTCTCCCTCCTCCCTCCACCAAATTCTTCCCCTGGCTTTACTTCTATTTAGGGGCTTCTCTGGAATCGCAAAGGCACGCACTGTTCCCGGGGTCACACTCAATGGCTCCCCTTGACCCTCACATTCCCCACGCTGGCACACATCACAGCCTAACTACACTAGCTGCCCAGCCTCCCAAAAAGGGAGACTGAGGCCCCAGAGGGAACCACTGAGCTCTCAGGGCTCCCAGAGGTGCAGGCAGGGGGAGGATCCCCAAAGTCCTCTGCCTACCTTGGCCTCGCTGGATCAGCTCCTCCATACAGTACATCTCCATGGCCCTCAGGTCCCAGGCCAGGAGCAAGCAGAGCAGGGACTGTGGCTCAGAATGAGAGGCACAGGCAGAGAGGAGGGGAGCAGCAGGAAGAAGGGCGGGAGGGAGGGAAGCCAGCCACAGGCTGTGAGTGAGCGAGCAGGGAGCGGGGAGCAGCAGCAGCAAATCCTCGCAGCCCTCGCTGCACCCAGCTCAGCCCCTCTTTAGTCACACAGGCCCACAGACGAGACGAGTCAGACTAGCCCCAGCAACTTCTGGCCTAAAAGCCTCTCCCTCCTGACGGCCTGCCCTACCCCGAAGAAAAGGCACCCATGGGACAGCCTAACCCCTTCCCAGTCCTACTGGTGCCTACAAGCTCTGTCCCCCAGCCTTCTTCCAAGCCCTCCTCCTGCCCTCTTCCATTTTCTCACCTAGTGGGGCAGTGGATGGAGCAATGGAATCCAGCCTCAGACCCTGACTAGTTTGTTACCCTAAGCAAGGTATTTTACCTCTGTCTGCCTCAGTTTTCTCAACTGAAAAATGGGTATCATAACATCATCTACCTCCCAGGATTGTTGTGAAGATTATATAAGATAACATTTGTCGAGCATTTAGCACAAAGGCTGGTATATGGCAGACACTTAATAAATGCTTGTTCCCTTCCTCTTTTCTTAGGTGGCCTCAGTGAAAGGTTATATATAAGCAGTGGCTCACTTCAACTAGTCCCTGGCAATAGGGAGCCACTCCCATCGTACCTCCACAGTAACCCCAGAGCACCCCACCTTCCCCCCAGGCCCCATAGTCATGGTCCAGCCTTTGGGATGAAGCTACCTTTCTCTTCTTTAAAATGAAAGATGTCAGGGCACCTACATGGCTCAGTGGATAGAGGGGGCAGGCTTGGAGGCAGGTCCTAGGTGCAAATCTGGCCTCCAACTCTTTCTAGCTGTGTGACCCTGGGCAAGTCACCCCAAATTGCCTAGTCCTTACTGCTGTTCCGCTTTGGAACTGAAACTTAGAATTGATTCCAAGTCAGAAGGTAAGGGTTAAAAAAAAAAAAGAAAAGAAAATGAAAGCTGTCGATTATTGAATGGTAAGGCATTTGAATTCTGGAACACCCCAGGATGGTATGGTCACCACTTCCCTGAGGGCATCACTAAAAAAATACAAAGAAGTGAGAAAAGGGGGGCACCTTGGCCAGCAAAGATACTCACTACACATTAGTTACTTTGGTTTGGATTCCTTCTCAGGCTAGGGATTCGGTGGGAGGGACAGGAGAAGACAAGAAGTTTCAAACTAGAAAAGGGATGCCCTGATCTTGAACTTCGTAAAGATACTCAGGTCTGAAGGGTGGTGGGGAGAGGCCATGGGGGAAGATGGGCCATAGTCCTCATGGGCAGGGCCTGAGCTCAGGAAGGCTGTTTGAGCTAAAGGATCCAGCCCAACCTTACTTGAAGCTCTAAGGGAAGCCGTGCTAGAGAGGGAGTCGCCAGGACGAAAAGAGAGCACCCTAGAGCAGGCTTAATGCTGGATCAGATGACGTTCATTCAGGATTCTCATTTCTGTCTCACTTCACAGTGCAAGAATCCCAGGGAGAAAGGGGCTGGGAGGTGGGGGTAGAGTTAAGATACATGGGTAGCCAGAGATGGGAGAGTGGGAAACGCAGGTGGAAGCCAAGACCACAGCACAGCAAGGAGGTTCCAGGGCAGGACTGCCCTTGAAAGAGCAGATGCCTGTAGGGAGCCAGGACCCATTAGGGTGGGGCCATCAGAGGGAGCCAGGAGGATGGGGTCCTTGGCTGACTCAGCCTGGAGCTACAGCCCCAGCTCCCCTGTTTCCTGTTGGAAACTCTGAGTTGACAGCATGCTCCAGTGGCAGCCACAGGGCTGAGTCACCAGCAGAGCCTGGGGCGAGGCTGGGGGGCTGGAGGAGAGAGCCAAATCACTGGGGGGGGGGGAAGCTCCCCTTCTCTGTCTAGGCTCACCAACCACAAATCCACTCCCCAAGGGCAGTATCACCCAAGAGAAGCCTAAAAGAGGTGGGGCAGGGGGAGAATGGAAGAATGGGGAGAGGCAAAAGAAAGGAAAGGAATGGGGGAAGGATGGGTCACAGGATCACCACATCTACCACCCCAAAAAGGGGAAAGCAAAGGAAATACATGGTCTCACATCATACTTGCTGTGGTCCCTTGCCCACAGCAACCCAGGATTTGGATTGTACAAACTGCTATCAGTGACAGAAAAAATGGAAAGGAAGAGAAGACAATGGGACAAGCTAGAGGAGAGTTTAGGTATTCTGGCTGAGGGCTTAAGTCCTTGGACTGCCACAAACTTGCAAAAAAGGATCAAATGAGGCACTATCTGTAGAGGGCTTAGCACAGTGCCTGGCTTATAGTAGGTGTTTAAGAGATATTTATTCCCTCCTGGCCCCTTCCTCCAGAAATGGCTACCATTATTTGTTGTTTAGTCATTTTTAAAATTGCATCCAGCTTTGTTACCCCATTTGGAGTTTTCTCAGCAGAGATACTGGAGTGGTATGCTATTTCCTTCTCTAGCTCATTTTACAGATGAGGAAAAGTAGGCAAATAGGGTAAAGTGACTTGCACAAAGTCACATGGCTAGTAAGTATTTCTGAGGCCAGATTTGAACTCTGCAAGAGGAATCTTCCTGACTCTAGATCTGGCACTTTTCATCACCTAACTGCCCCTAAAAAATGCTTTAACTCTGGCCAAACATAAAGATAGCACTTGAGAACCTAATTTCACTTCAGTCTCCAGGAAGATGGAAAGAAGATCTGGCAGTCAGACCAAATGAGCTCAGTATCAAACACAAAGGTTTGCAAAGTGCTTTCACAAACAGCATCTCATATGATCCTCGGTTGATACCCCAACCCTTTGAGGTAAGCACTGCAAGATCATGGTCATCCCCATTTTGTAGATGAAGAAATTGAGGCTCAGCAAAGTTGAAGGTTTCTCCCTTGGTGATACAGCTAATAAGTGTCAGAAGTAGGATTAGAATTTGAGTCCTTTCTGACCCCCCAATTCCAGAGTTCTAAACTATACCACAATGCCTCTAGGATCATCAAGAACACCTATTTCCCTACCCAACTATAGTACCAATGCTCTAGCACTAGAAAGGACCTCTAAGGTCATCTAAGAAGAACAATAGCTAGAATTTATATAAGACTTTAAGGTTTGCCAAATGCTTTACAAACATCTCAATTTTATTTTCGAGTAGCAGGTGCTGAGAGGTAGATGCTATTATTAATATAATTATTATTTCCTTTTACTGATGAGGAAATTGAAGCAGACAGCAGTGAAGTGACTAGCCCAGGGTCACTCAACTAATAAGTGTCTGAGACTGGAGTTGAATTCAGAACTTCCTGACTCCAAGACCAATAGTCTTTAAACCCAGCTTCACGATGATACAACTTCCATCCTAATAAATCACCCAATGTAATCCCAAGAACCATGCTACCTATTTCTAGCCATGGACTTTTCACCATCCCATTCTATCCAGGGATCCATCTTTCATATAAACCCACTTTCTTCCTTTTTTTTTTGAACCCTTACCTCTCATCTTAGAATCTATGCTGTGTATTGGTTCCAAAGCAGAAGAGCAATGGGGATTAAGTGATTTTTCCAGAGTTCCACAGCTAAGAAGTATGTGAGGTCAAATTTGAACCCAGGACCTCTCATCTCTAAATCTGGCTCTCAATCCACTGAATCACCTAGCTGCCCCAACCCACTTTCTCTTAAAATCAGCCACTTGAGATGATGTAGGAACCTTCTGCCTCTTACATTCACTCCTTCAGGCTCCAAGCCCTTCTGCCATTCCAGCCATCCTTCCAGTCCCTTCTTAGCCAATCCTAAGAACATTAACCCTAAATAAAGATCAATGAAAAGTTCTGAAGTGGAGGTTTAAGTTGTCAATTGTACAAGTAATGGGCAGGGGAAAATATGGAGAGACAACGCTTTTTCTAAGAGAGGCCAGGAGTTTTCACTGGACTATAAGTTATATGTAAGGCTGTGGTGCCATATGACAGACAAAACTCTAATGCCATCCTAAAAATCCACTATGTCTTGGAGGCATAGTATCCAGATGGAGGGAGATGAGGGTCTTATCCTCTGCTCTGGTTAGTTCTAGGTGTCACATTTTAGGGTACTAAGAACATGGAGTATATCCAGTGTGTGACAACCAGGATGATGAGTGAACTGGAAATCAGGTTCTAGATACAAGGATAGAATGAAGGACTTGGGAATGTACAGGGTGAAGAGGAGAAGACTTGGGTGGGGGGGAGGGCATGATAGTTATCTTTTGAGTATCTGAAGGGTTATCAGGTAGAAGAGGGATTCACCCCACTTTAGCTCAGAGGGAAGAACTAAGAAAAATGGAGTGGGAGGGAATTACAGAGGAGTGATTTAGGCTTTTTGGGGGGTGGATAGATAAGGAGGGGAATACAGATCTGAGATTTCAATTGTATAGGAAACTCCAATCTGTTGAGGAAACTCCCAATGAAGACTGGCAAGTTTGAAAGACTCAATTGTGTGTAATGACAAGTTAAATGACTTGTCCAGTTGTATTGCCAGCATGTGTCAGGGGTGGTCCTTGAGCCCAAGTCTTCCTGACCAGTTCTCTCTATCCATTGTACCATGATTCCTCTCTATAAAGCTATATCAAAATTCAGGTTTGATAGAAGGAAGTTTCCTAAAAATATGCCCCAAAGTGGAACAGGCTGCCTTGGGGTGGGGGTGAAGGGGGGGGTCATAGGTAAGTAGATCACTCCCCATCCAGGCTTGATGTTCTGTGTGACTCTGTACCATCATCTCCCAGGCCCACCCCTAACTTCCTATTCCCCTCAATGAAGCTCCCTAATCTGCAAGAGGTGGTAGCAGGGGAGCAAGGTAGGATCAATGGAGGCAGTAACTCACCTACCCAATCAGAGTATAGAATAAGGGAGGAGGCAGGGAGAAGGCTAGCTCAAGACAGCCTTCCCATGGCCAGATCAGAGCAGAAGGGAGAAGAGGGACAAAAAGAGGTGGTCAGAAAAAGGGGGTTGAGGGGGAAAGGAGAGAAAAGGGATCTGGGGATGGGCAGAGAAGAAGTTACAGGATCAGAGTTACAAGAGCTAAAAAGAAAACTGGAGGTTGTCAAGCCCAAACTCATTTTATAGTGGGGGGTAAACTGAGGCCAAGATAAGGTAAGAGAGTCTCCCAAGGTTAAGGCTTAGTACCTCAGCGAGCTACAGAGCTGGGAATTTGACTTTGGGTTTTCTAACACCAAATCCAGCATTCTTTCTACTCTTTTACACTTGACACTGCAAGGGGGGAAAGAAGAGAGCTGGGGTGGGACAGGAGGCAAGGGGAGAATGAGGAGAGCATAGAAAGGATGGGGGGGAATGGCAAAAATAATGGGGGGAAAGAAGAGAATTTACAAAGCATTTTCCTGGGCATAACTCTTTGAGGTAAGTAATATAAGAATTATTACCCCCCACCCCCATTTTATAGCTGAGGAACCTGAGGCCTCACAAGACTAAGTCAATGACCCACAATGCACAAGCCAGTAAGTGTAAGGGCCAGGACACAAAGCAGTGCCCCCTAATTCCAAGCCCAGCTTCCTTTCCTGGGGCCCTCTTCCCCTGTGAGCCGTTGGACAGGCCCCTGGGGGGCCTCCCAGCCCTGGATCTATGTTGAGGGGGAGAAGAGGGGATCCCAAGTTTCTCCCTTCTAGCACCCTCTTGAGCCTGGTCCCCAGGGAGTGAGGCTGGGGAAGAGCAGAGGCCTAGGCTGAGATTAGTACTGGAGCAGGGGCGGAGCCAGCAGATAGCAGCTGTCCATGCCTGTCCAGGGCCCTAAGAAGCACACCGGCCTCCAGCACCCCCAATGCTCAGGCACTGGAGCAGGCCCCTTGTATCCTGCTCTAGGCTCAGCCCATTGATGAGGAAGAGGAGGAGACGGCAGGATACTGCCAGACCTGCCCAGGTCCTACCTCATGCCAACAGGGAGCCCCAGGCGAAGCGTCAGGACCCAGCCAAGAGAGAGAGGGTGACACCTGCTGGTCTCTTTGAGGCCCCCCCAATCCAAGAAAAGTGAGAGATCCCCAAGGCTCCCGATGGGGTTCCCCCAGCTCCTCAGGGTCCCAGCTGCCCCATCCTCAAATCCCTCCCAGCCAGGGGACTGCTGACCTGGGGCAGGGGTGGGCTCTGGGGCGGTCCGTGCCAGGGCCCCCCGGGAAGCTGGTACCACCGGTGGCTCAGGCGCCTCCTCATCCTCCTTCCGTCGATAGGCCTGCCGCTCTTCCCGGGCACTGTCAGGCCGCTTGGGAGGGCAGCTCAGGGGTCCCTGCACCGTCTGCACCCGAGCGGGTGCCCGGCGGGCAGGAGCCACCATGGCCACGGGCCGGCGTACACGCTGCAGGGATGCGGGCACGATCTCGGGGGGAAGGTGCAAGTACTGGCGCAGGTGGGCAATGCCCTCGTTGGTGAGGTACCAATAAAAGTGTCGCCAGGCAAAAGTCTCCCTCACCAGGCCTCGGGCCCTCAGCGAGCCCATGGCCCGAATGACCTGCAGGTTGGTGACCCCACCGGGCACCTCGGGGTGCAGGCTCTGGGGCCGCAGGTCCTTCTTGGCCACCATCACGCCTTCCCTGAAGAGCAGCTCATAAATGGCCCGGAGCTGGTCCAAGGGCATGAGCATGCCAGCCACCATGGTGAGGCCGGGAAAATGGGGAAATGGGGAATCGGTGATCTGCCGGGGGCTGCGGGTGGAGCCCAGGGACAAGCTGGAGGCAGCGGCGAGCGGAGAGGCAGCTTCCTCTCCCAGAGGCAGGCAGGCGGCTGTACGACAGGCAGGCAGGCGGGGCACAGGAATGGGCAGCCCGGCGAAGGACTCCTTGCTGAGACGGCCGGAGGGACGGCTTTCAGCACATGCCCCGCAATGAGCCCCGTGGAGCTCCCCGGCCCAGCCTGGGCCCTGGGCCCCACCCCCTCGCTGCCGCCTGCCAGGCGGCTCAGTCCCAGCCCCCTCTGACTCAGCAGCCAATGGGACGGCCGCCCCTCCCGCCCGGACGGCCGCCTCTTGGGTGGGGAGGGTGCTCTGGGGGCAGAGAAAGAAGGAGGGGATGAGGGGGTTTGGCTCCCTCAATATGTCCCCCTTCTCTATCAGAAACAACTTCATTTTTGAAATGCTTCCTTCCACAATCTTAAGTGGGAGCCCGGAGGAGGCAGGGGCCAGATGGAAGCCATTGACACCACCGCAGGGGCCGGGAAGCCTGGAGTGGGGGGTCTTGAAGCGGGGCAGTCAGTGGCTATTGGGTTGGGGCTGTTTGAGCTGAAGGTGTGAGGCTTAAAGGGTCCCGGAGGAACGAGACAGAAGAGCCTGGGAGGGGACCATGCCTATTCTGGGGAGGGGATATGATGGAGCTGAAAGGGAAAGTAGCATTAGTGCCAAAGCGCAGGACAGGGATCCCCAGCTCCCACCTCCTCCATCACGGAATCCTCTGGGAAAGGCAGTGCTATCCCCAGTTCCTGAGGGGCCGGGCAGAAGAGCTCAGGCGGGCGAGCACCAGGGTCGGAGCCCCCTCCCCTTTGCTTTTCCTGGGGCCGCTATAGAGGGCACAGATGCCCCTCCATCCAGATTCCTGGCTCCGGTCCAGCCCTCTGCCCCTTAACCTTTTCTGTCCCGGGCCATGTTAGGAACAGCACCGAACACTTTGTTCCTCAAGGTGCCAAGTCATTTCCACCTGGATCCAAGATTAGCAGGGCGCCTCAGGAGGCTGGGCAGGCCCATCCGTCTGACCCCCAGCAAGCAGCACTGGGCAGCCAGGCCCAGAAGAAGAATCTGCCTTGCCAGCTGCCATGCGGAAATCAAAGTCACCCTGAGGCTCTGCCCCGCCCACGGTGCTATACATTCCAGGGGGAGGCAGGGAAGGGAGAGAAGAACAGGCCCTAGATGGGAGAAGCCGGGATGGGGTGGGAGATGACCGGCACACACTTCCTCCTGGGACCCTTGCCTTAGGTTCCCCCCAATCCTCACCCCACGCCCAAAGCCAGCCCTCACTGGATGGAGAGGTTGAAGGGGGGTAGGGGGAGAGGTACAGTGGAGTGGGCAGAGAGGGGCAAGGTTGAAGGGAGCCCAAAAGAGGATCAGGGGAGGTAGGTGAGTGGAATCAAGAAAGGAGATAACAGGTGTATGTGACCAGGAAGGGTGGAGGGAGAGATGGATAATCGGGGCACGAGGAGACAAGTACGAAGGGAGGATGTGGGAGTCAGGGCAGGAGAAGACAGGTCTGGGAAGTGGAGGGATGTGTGGGGCAAAGAGGAAGCAAGGAGGACTGGGAGACACTCGCGGGGCAGGTGGGGAATGGTGTGGGAGGGGGCAATGAACCGGAGCCGTGACTGAGGCAAGCAGCCTCTGCCCCTGTCAAACACTCTCTCATTCATTCATACACTTAGAACCCTGAAGCCCAGTAATAAATAGGGCAGCTCCGAGAAAGGGGGAGGGGGCAGATCCGGAATGGGAGGGAGGAGTAAGCAGTAGGCGTGGGGGGGCGGGTTTAATGAGGCGGTCACCATGGCAGCAGAGAGCACACAGGCAAACAGAGCAATCCCCCCTCCCCACCCCTGACGTGGAAACTTTGAAGTCAGAGCTGAGTCTGGCTAGTTCCCACAGACCACAGAGGGGTAGGAGGGAGGGAAAGAGGGAAAGAGAGAGGCCCTGGCACCGCAGGGTACTGGGGGGGGGGAGGCACAGTCTGAGGGAACACGTTCGGAACCATACTGGTTGTTGGCGTCCATCCCCCAATGCCTCATCAGGGAGATAGAGCAGAGCAGGGGGTGCAGAAAAGACCAGCTTCCAGGACAGAAAGAAAGAGACAGACTCCAGAAGGACCGGTCAACCAGATAGTGACATATCCTAAGACTCCCCATTTCCCCTCTCCAGCCCAGGGGCTTATTCTTTTTGGGTGTCATGGACCCCTTTGGCAGTAGATCGAAGACTGTGGACCCCTCCTCTCAGAATAGAGCTTTTAAATGCAGAAAATAAAGTACATAGGATTACAAAGGAAAACAATTAGAGTGAAATGAGGTTATCAAAATATAACCATTCCAGGTTCACAGCCTGGCCCAGAAATCTACCCAGTCCCCATGGAACTGGGATTAAGAATCCTTGCCCTAGAGCCCCTATTCCATCTCCAACCAGAGATTCACAGAATGTCAGTGTTGGGAAGGACATCATCTCAGAGGCCATACTGTCCAAGTAGATAAATTTGGATCATCCAGACTTTGCTTCTTTTAGAGCTCCCACATTCAAGGAGGCTCTAATCCATAGACAAGTTTTCTAACTAAATGGGACACTGAGCCAATGCTCTCTAAAACTTGTACTTCTTTCTTCTCAAACAGTTCTCTGGGTCCAAGAAGAAGCAGGAAACCACAGAATGATAGAGTTGGGAAAGGACTGTTCTAACTCACACCCATTAAGGAATCCCCATTATAACATATCCAACAAGTGGTCTTGCAGGCTCTGCTGAGCCATTCATTCCACTTTTGGACAGCTCTAATAGTGAGGAAGTTTTTCTTTACATCAATCCTAAATTTGTCCCTCTGAGACTCCCCACCCAGTGTTGCTAATTCTGCCCTCTGGGGCCAAATAGAACACACCTAATCCCTTCCCATGTGACAGAGCTTCAAATACTTAAAGACAGCTATCGAGTTCCCCCAGAATCCTCCCTTCCCCATTCCAGATGCAGAGTTCAAGGTCTGTGGGTTTCAACAGAGGCAAGAGGCTAAATTTGCCCTTTTGTTGCTGAGGGTTAAGTTAAGGAAGGAAGACCAGGTTTTCAAGCCGTGTAACCATGGACAGGTCCCTCAATAACCTCCCTAAGCCTGAGTTTTCTCATGAACAAAATGAAACTAATGAGTGCCTTGAGACCTATTTAATGGTGTTTTGGGGGGCTCAAATGAGAAAACATGTCTGATAAAATTTTAAATCCAACCCCTCTTCGATTTGATTTTATTCAATTTAAAAATAATCCACCCACTGTATATAAGGCATTGGCTAAGGATACCAAGACAAAAAACCCTAATCTCTGTACATTCTACCTGGGAGAGACACCATCTGACAACCCCTTAAATACTTGAAGACAGCAATTAGTCAACTCTAAGCCTTCCCTTATCCAAATGAGGGACTCCCAGTTCCTTCCATCAAATTTTATATGGCATAAGCCCAAGGTCTTTCACCATCCTCCTCACCCCCACCACCACATACACACACATCACGATCTTCAGCATATCAACAACTTTCCTAAAATATGGCATCTAGACCTGAACATCATACTCCATATGTGGTCTGTGCAGGACAGAGGACAACAAAACTCATATCTAGGTCTGGTCATTTCTTCTCTATGGGAAGTCTAAGATCACATTTGGGGGGGGGTCTCATCCAGTTGTTGATTTATATTAATTAAAAGTGAAGTGAAGGGGGCTGCTAGTTGGCTCAGTGGATTGAGAGCCAGGCCTAGATATGAGAAGTCTTGGGTTCAAATCTAGCCTCAGACACTTCCTAGCTGTATGACCCTGGGCAAGTTACTTAATCCCCAGTGCCAAGTCCTTACCACTCTTCTGCCTTAGAACCAATGCACAGTATTGATTCTAAAATGGAAGGTAAGGGTTTTAAAAAAGGAAAGGTATAAATTCCCATCCATTCTGACCAATCCAAAAATTGGTCTCTTGACCACCAGGAAGAAATGGCCCTTCTCTGTTTCACCCCTTTCCCCCCATACTCAGAAAAGGTAACCAAACTGGCCTGGAGTAGGGTTGGTCAGCTCCCAGTCCTACCCTTATATTCTAAAAGCACACTTATTTGGTTTTCCAGAGCTCCACAGCAGCTGACCACTCAAATGGACCAACTAGCCAAGACTGAGTGGGAGGGAAGAAAGGAATTACTGTGTTTGTTTAACAGATGCATCAGAGTTAGCAGGAAAATCACTGAGTTCAACTCATCCCTGAACCATAATACCTTTCACAATACACCTGATAAGAGATCATCTGGCTTTTGAGAAATCATTAATGAATTCATCCATCTATCTATCCATTTGTCTAGTTTTATTCTTTGAAGTCTTTTTATAAAGGAGAAACCCTCATTACATTCATAGGCAGTCCATTTGACATTTAGATGGCTCTGTTAAGTTTTTCCTTCTATCAAACCTAAATCTACCCCTCTACTACAAATTCCATTCATTACCCAACATTTGACACATAGGAATATAGGCACTCAGAAAAGATAATGGAGCATAACATAGCAGAGAGTTAAAATGATAGAACTTTTGAAACCACCTGGTCTAGTCTTCCTATTCAATTCAAGGGGCCTCCCTAAAAATAGGTCTGACTAAGTAACAAGTTTTGAAGAGGATGTTACAAAATTGGAACACTAATGCACTGCTGGTGGAGTTGTGAATTGATCCAACCATTCTGGAAGACATTTTGGAACTATGCCCAAAGGGCTTTAAAAGATTGTCTACCTTTTGATCCAGCCATACCACTGCTGGGTTTTACCCCCAAAAAGATCATAAGGAAAAATACTTGTACAAGAACATTTATATCCACATTCTTAGTGGTGGCAAAAAAATTGGAAAATGAAGGGATGCCCTTTGATTGGGGAATGGCTGAACAAATTATGGTATCTGTTGGTGATGGAATACTATTGTTCTGAAAGGAATAATGAACTGAAGGACTTCCATGTGAACTGGAACCATCTCCAGGAATTGATGCAGAGTGAAAGGAGCAGAACCAGGAGAATATTGTATACAGAGACTGATACACCGTGATACAATCGCTTGTAATGGACTTCTCTACTAGCAGCAATGCCATGATCCAGGACAATCCAGAGGAATTTATGAGACAGAATGCTATCCACATCCAGAAAAAGAACTGTGGGAGTAGAAACACAGAAGAAAAACATTTTCTTGCACATAGTTTGATGGGGATATGATTGGGCATATAGAATCTAAATGTTCACTCTAGTGCAAATATTAATAATATGGAAATAGGTCTTGATCAATGATACATGTAAAACCCAGTTGAATTGCACATTGGCTATGGGAGGGGGGAAGGAAGAGAGGAGGGAAAGAATAAAAAACATGTAACCATAAAAAATATCCTAAATTAATAAATTAAATAAATTAAATAAAATAGATCTGACTGCAACATATTCATTCAACTTTTGCTTATTCCCAGGAATGGGAGGCTCACTATCACCATTCCATTTTTGGACAACTCTACTTTAAAAACTCCTATTGCTTGAAATGGGCCTTCCTTAACAATAAGAAATGATGAGCAAGGGGGTAGCTGGGTGGCTCAGTGGATTGAGAGCCAAGCCTAGAGATGGGAGGTCCTAGGTTAAAATTTGACCTCAGACATGTCTTAGTTCTATGACCTTGGGCAAGTCACTTAACCCCCATTGCCTAGCCCTTACCACTTTTCTGCCTTAGAACCAATACACAGTATTGATTCTGAGATGGAAGGTAAGGATTTTAAGAAAAAAAATTTTTTAAGAAAGAAATGATGAGCAGATTAATGTTTTTAAAGCTTGGAAAGAACTACATAAGATAATGAAGAGTTAAATGAGTAGAACCAAGAGAACATTATATACAGCTACAGATTTAATATTTGAAGAATAACTTGTGAATATTCACATCTCCAGAGAATGAACTGAGAAGTGGCAACACAAAAGACATAATCTATATATTTTACCAGATGACACCTTCTATGGTATAAGGATGGGAGGGAAGGGCTGAATTAAAAAAAAAGAAAGAGAAAAAGTGGGGGGGGTTTTGGTCCCACTACTCCTAGTTCTGCTTTCAGGAGTCAGACAGAACACATTTAATCATAGAAACACAGATTTAGAGCTAAAAGGATCCTCAGAAATCATCTACTCCAAATTCTTCATTTTATAGATGAAGAAAATGAGGTTTAGGGAGAAGTAATTTGCTCAAGGTCATATAGGTCATGAATATCAGAACTGAGATTTGAACCCAGCCCTCTAGCTCAAAACCTAGCACCCTTTCCATTGGACTACATACCTCCCCATTCCAAATGATGGTCCCTAAGACAAAAATCATGCCATTCAGTGCAGAAGAAAGAATAATGGCCTAGGAGTGAGGAGCCCTGGGCTTTAGTCTCAACTCTATCACTAAGCAACTGTGTGACCATAGGCAAATCATAGCATCTCTGGGGGTTCATTTTCATCATCTGTAAAACGAGAGAATTGGACTTGTCAAGATCCCTTCCAGTTCTAATAATCAGTGAATCTATTTTCCACCCTTAGTCTCTTTTCTCCAGGCCAAATAATCCTTCACCTAATATTCATATGACAATTTCTAGGTTTTTTATCACTCTGATTACCTTCCACTGGACACACCTCAGCTTACCTTCATAAAATATTCTCCCCCAAATTGGATAAAAAATTTCAAATGTGGCTTGTGACCGGGACAGACTACTCCTTTCCTTTGGACAACTAAAATCCATTTCTCCTGACACAATCATGGGTGCCCCATTGACACTCATATCTTCTCAACCCATCCTTTGTCCAAAAACATCCTACATAATGTTCCCCCCTTCTAGAATATGCATATACTCCCCAAGACCATTCCCCAATCTTCCACTGTCACTTCACACTGTCTTCCCTAATGGAACACTTCTAGATGGTACTTCAATATGAACCCCATGTTTTATGACAGTCCCCCTCTGTCATTGTCCCTTGACACAAGACACCCCCCACATGCTCCCCCAAGATCTTCCATGAGTCATTCATCAACTCCCCTACAAGTCCCATGATGATGATGATGACAGCAGGCATTTGTTGAGCTCTAAGGCTTGCAAAGTACTTGACAAATGTTATTTCATTTGATATCTCCCAACATCCTTTGCCATTCCCTAAAGTCAATCTAAGCCAAACTATTCCCTAACTCAGGGTCCTACCACTGAGTCAGTGATAGCATTATTCTCCTTAGAGCTTCCATTCAGTCTCTCAACTCAAAGAGCTGGAGGTCCTGGGCACACCAGGGATATGATGCAGTGCTACTAGTGGGCAGCAGAGGGCAGCAATAGCACTGCCTGAAAAGAGAAGGAGGGTAGAAGCACCTTGGAGCCCCCCCATCCTGTCCATCTCCTTTCTTCAAATTGTAGACCCCTAAGTTTGTGTCTAGGGTGCAGGGGAGCGCAGGTTAGGAAGACCAGAATGATAAGGGTGACTGGCAGGGAGGAGATCCTTGCATCAAGGCCACCCTCTCCACCCCCCCCACCCCCCACCCCCACCGCCCATCCTAAACCAGGTCACTGCAGACAGCAGTCACCTCTGCTGACTCAGCTCTGGAGACTGAAGCTGGGACCAAGAACCAGCAACAGCACAAATTCCTCCAGCCTTGGGCCAGACCTGGCCTCATCACAGCCCCCACCTTCCACCCACCCAGAGCAAAACGAATTGGCTGGCCCAGCCCTCAGGGAAGGCAGAGGAGACTGGCAACCGGGTCTCCAGGGTGACTACTCAGGCAGATGGGGCAGCTCCCCCCATTCCCAACAAGACAAGAAGCCACTGTGTAAAGTCACCCGTAGGGGGCCTTTCCCCAGTCTAACCGGCGCCTCAGGCACTCATTCCCTCAGGGACCCTCCTTCAAGGGAGGTCAATCAGGAGCTGGAATACACTGGGGTCTCCTGGCTGAGCAGAGAGACGCCCAGAAGGGGGGAATAGGGAGTGTGCCACGGGCGGTTGGATTGCCAGGTCTGGCTCCAGTCCCTGCTGCAGACAAGCAAAGCGACCCCTCTCTGCCAAAGCTACAGGGAGTCCCTCAGAGAGACTAAGGGATAGGCAGAGCTGTCTCTAAGTCTCTCTTTCAGAACCGCCACATATTGAGCAGAGTTTTGTGTGGGATCTTGAAAAGATGGAATTCATCTGCCTCCTAAAGACTCAGGGAAGGAAAAGAAAAGGAAGGGGAATCTTCCTCAGTCCATTTGCCCATCCATCAGGGGACCACTCCCACATCCTCCTCTCCATCTCATTTCTATCCCCTCCCCCGCTCTGCCTGGGTGGGGACAGTCACAACTCTGCAGTAAGGTCTATTTAGCTCAAATCCCTGGTGGGAAGGGAGGGAGGGGGATGTGCTCTACTCTTTCTCACACAGGATCCTGACCAGAGAGTAAGAATGGAAAGGGCTCCTAATTAAGGGAGGGGAGAGGAGCCGAGGTGTCTTTGCAGCATCCATCCCTACCTGTCTCCCAGGAAGAAAGCCTGGGACCTCAAAGAATTCGTCCTGCAGCAAAAGTGAGAGTTTCTTTCTCTGCGGTAAAGATCTGCCCCCTGGGGGACCCTAGCCCAGCAAAAAACGGGCCCGAGGACCACCTGCAGGCACACCTTTGGCAAAGAGGCGGAGCGGAGGAGGAGTCTGGAGGTTACCTGGGGTCACTGCGCAGCGGAGCCGCCCCAGCAAAGTAAGGGCTCCACGTGGGGTACGCGACCTACAGTCCTCCTTCCTGACTAGTTTACCACGCTCAGAACTCTTACAAAGCGGGCACTGTCCTCGGCTAGTCCCCAACCCGCCAGCCCCTCAAGTCCCAAAGAGGCCCCCCTGAGTCCCTAGACCCATTGTCCCCTCCCCAGACCACCGGTCCTCAATATTCCTCCATATGGTATCTCTTGGCCTCTCCAAAACTTACCCTAATCTCCTCTCCAGCCCCGCCCTCCGTAGTCTCCCCTAAACCTTTCTTGCCCGCTCCGTATAGCGTGTCGCCTCCCCGTTCCCCACTCCCCGCACCCCCAGACCCTGGCCCGCACCTTTAAGGGAGCTGATTTCGTGCTGGATGGCGCGGGAGGGGTCCATGGCCCAGCTGGGAAGGGGGTTGGGGGGTGAGGGGGCTGCGGTGGTGGCTCGACTCAGGAAGAGGCGGCTTACACTCACACCCCCGCACAACCACACTGAGCCAGCCCGCAAGGGCTCAGTCAGAGCGCCGCAGCCTCGGGGGGAGGAGAGAAACAGCGGGGAGGGGCGGGGCCTCGGGGCCAGGACCCCTGGCCAAGGGCGGGGCTTCAGAAGATCAATGCGGGAAAGGGGGGAGGGGGCAGGTTTGCAGGCTACTAATCCAGGGCGCATGCTCCAAGCCCAGGGCCCTTCAGGTCTTCCACCCCATCCCCGCACCCCGGCGGAGACTCAGACCTCATTGACCCTTAATGGTCTGCAGCTTAGGGAACTGGGACAGATGGAAAATGTACTTGGGATGTACTATCTCAGATCGTCCCCTCCTTCCATCTCATACATTTGCCCTTATCCACAGAAAGTACCAGCTTCCCTCCAAGAAGTGCTAGAAAGGCAGGGAACGTGAGGCCCCTTGCCTTCCAGTGTCCTATAGGTCCCCTGGTTCCCTCTGTCCCTCACTCACAACCTCCCAATTCTTCCTGGACCTCTCCAGGACTTCCCCAAACCCTCTGTGGACTGGATTGCTGGGGTCCACCAGAAAGGGAAAGCAATAACCAAAGCAGCACAAAATTAGGTGGAAGTGTTAGACTTGGCACAGCTAGGTTCAAGAAGTCCAGGGTCTTTTGGGGGCATGGGATCTTTTGAGTTTCCCTGCCTCTCCTCTCCCTCCTCATTTCTGCCTTAGTTTCTCAGGCCAGTTCAAACACTATCCTTCTCTAGGAGGCAGTTCCCAGTCTCCCTAGCTACTAGTTGGTGCTGGCTCCTCTGAGATTGCCAGCCTGTATGCATCTTGGGTGTCCTTCTTTATATATTGTCTCCCCCAGTAGAAAGCAAACTTCTTGAGGCAAGGACTGGTTTTGTCTTTCTTCATACCCCCAACTCCTTAGCAAGGTACCTGACATCTTGGACTTTAAGGCTAAAAATGCCTATTGACACACACAATGTTTGAAATTTTCTCATTAGAAGTTCACAGTGGTTGTTTGTCTCCTACTCCCTTCTCTATCAGTACCTCTTACCACCTATATCCTACCCAGCTCAAGTGCCTCCTCCTCCTAAGAGCCTTTTCTGAGCACTGCAACCCACAAGGATGTCCCTATGTTTTATAAATAATTCCTGGTTAAAACAAAAAGGAACAATAGAAAGAAAGTGGGTTCTGGAGTCAGAAGTATTGGATTCAAATCCTGTTTCTGATGCTTATTCCCTGTAACCTTAAGCAAATCATTTAATCTCCCTGGGTCTCTATTTCCCATCTGAAAAGGAGAGGTTTAAACTAAATGGCTTCTGAGGTTCTTTCCAAATCTAAATCTTATGATTCTATGAACTCTGTTGTTGATCAGTCATTTCAGTCATATCCTACTTTTTGTGACAGAATTTGGGGTTTTCTTGCCATTTCCTTCTCTGATCTTTTTACAGATGAGGAAATTGAGACAGTTAAGTGACTTCACTCACCATCACATAGTCAGTGTCTGAGGCTAGATTTGAACTCATGAAGAGGGAGTTTTTCTGACTCCAGGTCCAGCACTCTATCCACTGGACCATCTAGCTGTCCTCTATATTCTATAAAAATGAATACTGTTAATTCTGCCGGTCTATAGAGCACCTTAAAGTTTACAAAGTATTATGGAATCTATTTTTTCATTTGATCATTATAATAACACGGGGGACAGGCAGGACAGGTATTATTATTCCCATTTTATAGATGAGGAAAGTGAGAGGCTAAGGGATAAAATGATTTGTCTAATTTTGTACAAAATGTAAATAAAGAGCTCTTCTGATGCTCAGGGCCAACTCTTTCCATTATACTGGACTTTCTTGTATACAAATAGTCTTGTAGTAACATCTATAGCCATTTAGTAGTCATTATTCAAAACCTTACTTATAATTCCTAGATCTAAGAATAGCATTTTTGCCTTCTCAGGTGCCCCAAAGGGAAATCCTACTATACTTTTTGGGAAAGAAGAGTGGTGAGGTGCAAGATACTGATATGAATGGCATAGCAGAAGGAGCATTAGATTTAGAGTTTTAAGACCCTCTTGTGGTTCTGCTGCCTGCTATCCATATAAATTCTGTGGTCATTCTCTCTCTCCAAAACCTGTACCTTTCAGCTTCCATGCCTTTGTTCACATCATTCTCTATGCTTTAAATGTTCTCCACAGCCCCTCCCCATCAGCTGGCTAAAGTTGGCCCTTTCCTTCCAGGCTGAGCTGAAATATCACGCCTCCATGAAACTTTCCCTGTTTCCATTTATCACCTTCACCCTTGAATCTCACGTCCTACTTTCTTATACTTCACTGGTACTGTTGCCACACACTCCCTTAGAGATACCCTTATTTTTTTATTATTTCTATCGATGCATGATATCCCTCTACTAAAGGCGCTGTGTTATAAGAAAAGGAGCACTAAATTTGGAGTTCGGAAATCTGAATTCTAATTCTGGGTCCAACAATTACTAGCTTTGTGACCTTTACCTCTAGGAATCTCAGTTTCTTCATCTGTAAAATAAGGATACTCTGAACATCAAATTTCTTCATCTTTAAAATAGGGACAATATAAGTGCTTTGTAAAACCTCAATGCACTATGGAAATGTGAGCCATTTCTATGCTATATATTCCATGAAGTCAATGATGCTTTCTCCAGGTTTCTTTTAACCCTTACCTTCCATCTTAGAATCAATACTATATTTTGGTTCCAAGGCAGAAGAGTGATAAGGGCTAGGCAATAAGGGTTAAGTGACTTGTCCAGGGTCACACAGCTAGGAAGTGTCTGAGGTCAAATTTGAACCCAGGACCTCCTGTCTCTAGACTTGGCTCTCAATCCACTGAGCCACCCAGCTGCCCCCCTTTCCCCAGTTTTTTATCTATCCAAGTACTAATAGTAAGGGCCTATCTCTTCTAGTCTATAAAGTCCTTTATCCCTTCAGGTTCTGAATAACACTACCATTCTGATATGCTTATCATGTAAAAGGAGGGTGACCTTTGACAGTTCTCTTGTCTGGGGTATAAGTCTGCCTCAGTGTTATGAAGGAGTTGCTGAAGGCATCCAGACAGCAGTTGTTGATTTGCATATCAGGCTGGAGAGGATATACTTTGCTCACTCAACTGCCCCAGCTGCTGAAAAGGAGTGTAAAGGATATAATTTGTTCTTTATTGTCACTTGCTGCTGAAATTAGGCAGAAGAAAAAGTAAGACTAGGAAAAAAAGAAGAAAGAGTGGAGAATTTATACTCAGCTTCTATTGCCACTTGGTATTGAGGAATACAGAACTTCCTTTGCTCTCTATTGCTGACTATTGTTAAAAAGAAGAGGAGAGAAGAAAAGACAGAAGATACTTCTAGGCATTGCTATGTGTTTTTTTGCTAAGAAATGGAGGAAGAGTTGTAAAGACTTTGTTCCAATCTTAGAATAAAGGTTATCTTTTCCTAAAAGAGTATAACACTGTAGCTAAAGGTATCATCTACATCTGTGGCTGGAAGTGATGGATACTACAGTTGCTGTCAAGTAGCAAGCTCAGATAAGTGGAAGAACAACTTAGAAGCAATGCATCATAAAAGTAGCCCAGCAAAGCAATCTGTACAGTTGAAATATCATGCCTAATGAATTGTTAACTCAGCATAGCATGAATCAGCTTATATTGGTAGTGGAAGCATTTGTTCAAAGAAAAGGTATGCTCATCAAGAAACATTAATTAATGCATAGTTCTTGAGACAGAATGAGGAAACCAAAGTCTACATTTGTAGAATTTTGAGTTGTTGCCACATTTATTCCCTGCTTGTTTGTCTTACTACCTTAAAGTCTGTATTCACACTCTACATATCATGTGCATTGATGTGAGAATGTGATTCAGATTTGTGGGTGTGGTTTTATGTAAATATTAGATATTTGTTTTATATTTTCATAAAATTATTTGGTTAGTGTTAATTATTAGTATCTGATTAATTAATGGAAAATATAATTGGTGGGGGCTTATGAGCTACAGTGTTAATAGGAATAATTGCCAACAAAAGTTACCCTAGAGCCCTAAGTATATTTAATATAAAAGCCACTTTCTTTCTGGAAAACTCCAACTTGCTAGCATAGAGGCCACAATAGAAAAAAGAATGAGAGAAGAAAGTGGTGGAGAAGATTAGACCCGCTCACTGTACTGTTCTGGTGGATTGATTCATTCCAAGAACTATACATGAAACATTGTCTATTTTATTTATCTGTGGTTGTGTAATAGTCGCCTGATAGACTATTATCTCCATCAAAGCAAAAAACTTATTTTATCTCAGCTGTTTATTTCCTGTATCACTCAGTACAGCGAAGTGTGTAATAAAAGTCAATAGAATTAAATTTTATGAAAGACACATAAAAACTATGCGTAAGTTACAATCTCTCTTGCCACCATTTTTTCACCTGTGGAACTCCCTCATTCTAGACAGTATTTCTTTCTTAATGCAGCTTTTTGTTGCCATAGCAGAAACACACATACATACAATCTACTAAAAAACCCCTATATCTTATTCAGAAGAACTCCCATGACTCCCAGCCATCCAGCGCCGCCAGAAGAATAGTAGTATTAAAAAGACAGACTTGTACCTGGCTTAGCTGGGTATCATTTTTTTAATTTTTGGTGTTTTTTCCTAATTATACATGTTTTATCATGCAAAACACATTTCCATATTGTTTCTTTTTATAAGAGAAAAATCCTATAAAACCAAAACCTTGAAACATAAACCCAAATAAACAAGTGAAAAATCACATGTTTTCATCTGCATTTGATTCCAACAGTTCTTTCTTTGGAGGTAGACAGCATTCTTTGTCATAAGTCCCTCAGAGTTGTCTTGAATCACTGGGCATCCTTGAAAGTACCATATAGTATCTCAAATGTGTTAGAAACTACTATCTTCCTCCTGTCTAATTCTGTGTCCAACTTATTATCCCTCTGCATGGATATTGGAATTGGATATACCCCTAGGACATATTTATTCTTAAATCTACTTATTCAGTCCTAACTTCTCTTCTGATCTTCAGTCACATCTCCAAATGCCTTTCAGACATCTTGAACTGTATGTCCAATAGATACATTAAACTCAATGAATTCAAAATGGAGCTTCTAATCTTTTCCCCAAAAACCCCTCCCCAACTTCCAAATTTCTTTATTACTGTTGAGGGCACTACCATCCTTCCAGTCCTCTAGGCTCAGCCTAGTAATCCTCAGCTCCTCACTATCTCCCACTCTCCATATCCAATTTGTTGCTAAGGTATGTTGATTTTATCTTTGCAATATCTCTTGAATATACCACTCTAATGAAATAGTCTAGGTTGGTCTGCCTGCCACAAGTCTCTCTCTATTCCAGTTCATCTTCTATTTAGTCAACAAAGTTATTTTCCATAAGCAAGGATCTGACTATGTCACCCCAGGAAGTATCTGAAACTAGATTTGAACCCAGGACCTCCCATGTCTAGGCCTGGTCTCTATCCAGTGAGCCACCTAGTTGTCCTACATTTCTATTCTTCTTATACTTTACACCACTTATGTACTCAGATCCAGTGACACTGGCCTTCTTGCTGTTCCTCAAATGAGATGGTCCATCTCCCAACTCCAGGATGGCTGTTCCCTTTTCCTGGAATGCTCTCCTTCATCTCTGCTTCCTGCTTTCCCTGGCTTCCTTCACATAAGCTCAGGTCCCATCTTCTACAAGGTAACTTTTCCCAACCCCTTCTAATTCTAAGGCTTTCCCTCTGTTGATTATTTCCTATTAATATTATATGTAACTTGTTTGTACATAGTTATGTGCATATTATCTCCCCCATTAAATTGCAAACTTCTCAAAAGGACTGACTTGTCTTTTATTCACGGAGCCTGCACTTAACACAGTGCCTGGAATATGGTAGGTACTTAACAAGTGCTCATGACTCTCTGACTGTGAACTAACAAAGTACTACCTGTCCTACTGCACAGCGTAGCCTAGACAACAAGCATTCTTCATCCATTGGTTTGGTTTTTCCCTGCATGGTTCACACACACTCAAGAACTTAAGAAATGTCCATAATGTAATGTAGAAAATGTATTCTTGAAGGCATAATGTTTGACACTTAGAATAGGAAACAGTGATCACTAAGAGCCAGCATAGGTTTACCAAAGATAAGTCTTGTTAGAGTAACCTTATTTCCTTTTTTAACTGGGTTATTAGGCTAGGTATAACGATAGGCATAGTTATAACTGGATTTCTGCAATACTTTGAACAAAGTCTCTTGACATACCCCTGGAGACAAGATGAAGGGATGTAGGCTAGATGGCAGCACAGTTAGCTAAATTTGGAACTGGTTGAATGACTGGACCCAAAGCCCAGTGGTTAAAGGACTGATGTCATCCTGGAAAGATGTTGATAATACCCTGGGCATGGTGTAATCTCAGCTACTGGGGAGGCTGAGGCTGGTGGCTCTCTTGAGCTCAAAGGTTCTAATGTGTAATGGACTATACCAATCAGTTATCTACACAAGGTTTAGAAGCCAGAGAATGCCAGGTCATGTAAGGAGGGGTACACTGGCCTTGGTCAGAAATGGAACAGATTGGGGAAGCTAGGTGGCTCAGTGGATTGAGAGCCAGGCCTAGAGATGGGAGGTCTTAGGTTCAAATCTAACCTCAGACCCTTCCTACCTGTGTGACTCTGGTCAAGTCACTTAACCCCCATTGCCTAGCCCTTACCACTCTTCTGCCTTAGAACCAATACACAGTATTGATTCTAAGACAGAAGGTAAAGGTTTAAAAAAAAGAAAGAAGGAAAGAAGGAAAGAAGGAAAGAAGGAAAGAAGGAAAGAAGGAAAGAAGGAAAGAAGGAAAGAAAGAAAGAAAGAAAGAAAGAAAGAAAGAAAGAAAGAAAGAAAGAAAGAAAGAAAGAAAGAAAGAAAGAAGGAAGGAAAGAAGGAAAGGAAGGAAGAAAGAAAGAAAGAAAGAAATGGAGCAGATCAAAGCTCCCATCAGTCAGTAGTGTTATGGGGGCATTAGTAGCTCCTATATTTCCAGCCTAGACAAGATAGGGAACCTAGTATTTAAAAAATAAAAAGAATATCTTTGGAGGGTTTCTCTGACTATGGCTATGACCTATTCAATATTTTCATCATTGAGCTTGATAAATACATATTGTGAATCTTATATTTTCCCAGACTCTACCTTGGAACATTATCTTAAGGTTATGGTTAAGGTCATTCCCTATTTAAACAATGGAGGTACTTGGTCAGGAATGTATTGGGAACTCTAACATTACTCCACCCATACTTAAGCATACTTTAGGGGAAGATAAAGTTGTAAACTCCTTACTGAACAATGAAAAAGTACTTAACCCATACTTATAGTGAGGCAAAAGCCCTTAAGCTGGGTCTCTTTTTAGATCTAATACAAAAGGATGCTAAGTACCTATGAAGGTCAAATTAATCACTAAAAGGTCAGGCAACTTGTAAGGGGCAACCTTAACCAAGAGGTATGATGTACTCAGAAGATATAATCTACCCAGAGAAGGTAAGAACTAAAAACTAAGAATGGACTGTCCTAGGAAAAGCGTCTACTGTGATTGGTAGACGTGAAAATTTAGGGGAGGTGACACAAGAGAAATTTCTCTTTAAAAGGAGCTGTCTGAACCAGTTCAAGGTAGTTTGATTTAATTCGGCTTTGGAAGCTGAATTGGAGGTCAGGAGTCAGAGGAAGCTGCTGGGTCTCTTAACACTAGAGTTTTACTTGGAAAGATCTTCTGGTGAGTGATTAAAGACTGACTTTGTTTCTCTCTTAAAGAGAAAGGCCTAGGCCATGGGCCTAGGCCCTAGCCTTTTCCTACTATTTCCTCTTACTCTGTCTCTTTCCCTTTCCTTAATTCCTTCATTTATATTCATTAAAATCTCCAAAAAACCCAGCTGACTTGGGTATTTCATATTTGGGAATTTTTCCCATGGCAACCACTTATTTTTGATATAAAATCAAGACGCTAAAAATTATCTTACAGTTTGGGCAATTCACAGTCTTGAAACCCATATTTTCAGTCACAATATATGGGGAGAAAAAAGAAGGAAAGTAAAGAGAATAAGTATTTATTGATCACCTACTATGTATAAGACTGTGCTAAGCATTTTACAAATATTACCTTATTAAATCCTCACAATAAGCCTGTTAGATATGTGCTGTTTATCTGCATTTTACAGATGAGGAAACTAAGGCAGACTGAGGTTAAGTGACTTGGTCAGAGTAACACACCTAATAAATGAGGGAGACTGTATTTGAACTCAAGTTTGCCTGACTCCAGAACCATCATTCCATTCATTGCACCATCTATCTGACCATGTCATAAGATGTGTGGATGAAATGAAAGATCTCAGTAGACTAGAACAGCAGGCTGGGTATGACACAGAGATCAAGATGGAGCAATATAAAATCTCTTATTTTGTTGACATAGTGTACGTATGAACTTGTTTATAAGGGCTACTCTCCTTCCAAAGGTATAGATCATTACCCATCCATGCTTTCTCATCCTGTGTTCTTCTGGTCCATGTTTTCCAATAAGATCTTATCCTGATGCTCTATGGCAGTGACCACGGGTTACTGAAGGCTTGACTTGATTCTATCAGCCTGAAGATGGGGCTGATGAGGGACTGTATATACTGGCAAAGACTAGCCTGACAAAGAAGACTTTCATTCCCAGGAGGCTAGCCAACAGATGATGAATCTTTTGCCATAACAACCCCTGAAATAAATTCTTCACTTAAGTTTAGAGAAATATACTGCATAAGCAAAGCCCAATAGGTCAGAAGCATAAAATGGCAGGCAAGCATGCCAGCTACTGTGCTAAGCACTGAGGATACAAAGAAGAAAAAAAACAAACCCAGGACACTGACAAACTGAAATACACTCAGAGGATGGCAACCAAGATATCAAGAAGCCTAGAGACCAAGTTATGGGAGGACTAAGAGGATTTTTCCAGATGTTGAAGGAAATGATAGATTTCAGCTTCCTTAAGAACAGTTCTGTGGAAGATGGATTATATTTGGCTACTTGGCACTGGAGGGCAGAACTGAGATAATGTACATAAGTACTACATGCATACAAAGTTTTATTGTTGCTACTGTTATTTCATTATTTTTTAAGCCCTTATCTTCGGTCTTAGAATCAATACTGTGTATGGGTTCCAAGGCAGAAGAGTGGTAAGGGATGGGGGTTAAGTGACTTGCCCAGGGTCACACAGCTGGGAAGTGTCTGAGGTCACATTTGAACCTAGGACCTCCCTTCTCTAGATCTGGCTCTCAATCCACTGAGCCACCTGGGTGCTCCACTATTGTTATTTTAAATCTTATTCTTTCCATCTTTTCCGTAGAGTTGAGAGAACTGGACCTGGGACAAGTTCCTCTCCTGATATCATTCTTTTCTGTTTATAAGTCTGCGGACTATTGGGCAATTGGACAAAATGACTGCTTTTGTTAACTAGAGTCACTTGTATTCGTGTCTTATTCATAAGAACTAACATTTATATAGCACATTAAGACTTGCAAAGTGCTTTACCTTTTTTTTTAACCTTCATAACACTGAGGTAGGTGCTATTCTCATTCCCATTTTATAGATGAAGAAACTGAGGCTAAAGGAGGTTAAGTATCTTGCCCAGGATCACAAAGCTAGTGTCTGAGACAGGATTTAAACTCAGATCTTCCTGATGCTCTCTAGCCACTGTGCAACATAGCTGCTTAAAAGTATTACAATAAAGGCTTTGTTTATAATTATTAAAACAATCATAAAGGTCAAGTATGTTAAAATGATGATGATGATGATAAATGATGTACAAAGTCACCAAAGTATATCATCCTGCCTGGCTTTCTTTTATTTTGTTGTTCCCCTACCCTCAAAATATGGACTCCGGGTTGACCCTTGGGAGGAGTTTGTTTATCACTGTTATCACTACTGAGTAATAAGTATGTTTAAGTTACATGAAGCTAGTTCAGGTCAGTATAAACTAAAACTTCCTAATAACTAAAAGTCTCCCAAACTGGAATATTCAAGGAAAAGTACAATGCTGGGAAAGCAGAGGGAATATCTGGAATAACCTCCCTGTAAAAAACAACAAAGGGTAACAATAAAGCTGTTTTTTAATAGGATGGGCTACTTCCAGAGGGGCTACTTTTCCCTTGGCACTGCCCTCTGTCCCAAACCAAGCCCAAGCTGAACATTTTCTAAGTTGTGCTGCAGCCCTTTATGTCTTCCTATTTGATCAGAACCTCCTTGAGGACAGTTGGTGGTTCCTTTGATATTTGCAGCCCTAGGATCCAATGACAGGGGGCCATGTAGCCCTCACATAGGCTTTCAAACAGAACTCAGCCTCATCACGGAGGCTGCATGTCCTGGTTTAGTTGTCCTGAGTTTAGTGGCACCAGGTGACCTTTGACATCCCTTACAGCTCTGAGAGTCTTTGATGCTAGATTGTGGTCTCTCTTTGGCTGCTATTTGGGGAAAACAGGAGGCAGGGACAGGGCCCTTCCCTCAGGCCCTCACATTCTAATAGTGAGAATGATCTTGGACGCAAATAAGCTCAATATGAGCCAGGATATTGAGCCCTTGCCATACACAGCCTCCTATTGTTGTTCAACTTTTCCAATGGCCTTTTTTTGGGCTTCTTCCTCTTTGACCTTTCTGCAGGATTGGACACTGGTGCACCCCCTTCCTTCTGTGCACTCCCTTTTCCAGACACTTCTGAGATGCCCCATTCTGCTGCTACTCCTCTCTGTCACACTACCTCTTCAATTGACTTCACTGGCTCCTAGGTCTCTTCCTAATCCTTTTTTATTTTATTTTATGTTTTAAATCCTAACTAAGTATCAGTTCCAAGACTGAATAGTGGTAAGTGCTAGGCAACTTGTCCAGGGTCATATAGCTGGGAAGTATCTGGGGTCAGTTTTGGACCCAGGACCTCCTGCCTCCAGGCTTGACTCTCTATCCACTGAACCACCTAGCTGCCCTCCTCTTACTAATCCTTTAATGTGGGAGCACCAAGAACTGGGCAACTAGCTATCCTGGTGGATAGAGTGCTGGGCCTAGAATTAGGAAGATCTCAGTTCAAATCCAGCTTAAACCACTTACAAGCTATGTGACTCTGGGCAAGTCACTTCATCCTGCTTTGCCTCAGTTTCCTCATCTGTAAAATGAGTTGGAGAAGGTAATAGCAAATCACTACATAAGAGGAACAGATTTGTGGAAGAAGAAATATAAGGAGGCTATTGCAACAGTATAGGGACATGGAATTATGAATCTATTTATCTTTGCCAAGAAAACCCCAAAGGGGGTCACAAAGAGTAAAACACAATTGAAACAACACCTCAAGAATCTCTCCTTGGTCTGCTCCTCTTCTTTCTCTACTTTAGACACCTCATGACATTTCCATAGCTCCAGGTAATTCCCTGGCCTTTCCCCTAGCCCTGACTTCTCTTTGGAGCTTCAGACCCACATTTCTAACTCCCCAGAGGGTATCTCTACCTGGACATCCCACCCACCATCACCTCAAACTCAACATGGCCCAAACCAAGTTCATTATGTTTCCCCAAAACCAATTCCTTCATTTGCCTTTTCTGTGTGAGTGCCAGTGACAGCATCATTCAGCCATCTCCTATTTGTAAACTTGGGATTCCCTTTGACTCTTCTTTCTTACTTTTTAAACCAAATCCATCTATTACTAAGGCCTGATGATTTCACTTTACCAGTATTTCTTTCTTTTTTTTTTCAAATACTCACTTTCTGACTTAGAATCAATACTGTGTTTTGGTTCCAAGGCAGAAGAGCAGTAAGGGCTAAGCCATGGGGGTGAAGTGACTTGCCCAGGGTCACACAGCTAGGATGTGTCTGAGGCCAGATTTGGACCTAGGACCTCCTGTCTGTAGGCTTGGCTCTCAAACCACTGAGCCACCCAGCTGCCCCAGTATTTCTTATGCATGTCTTCCTCTCAGTTTCTGCTGCCACTACCATAAGACAGATTCATAATTCTATGTCCCTATACTGTTGCAATAGCCTCCTTATATTTCTTCTTCCACAAATCTGTTCCTCTTATCCCCATAATTTTCTTTATGCATGGACTTGGTCACATTCCTCCCATGCTCAACAGTCCCTTTCTAAAGGTCCAAATATCTTTGCCTGGCATTTGAGGCCCTCTATAATCTGACACCATGCTTACTACCTTTTAAAGGATTATGGGATCACACATCTAAAGTTGGAAGGAACCTCATAGGTTATCTAGTCTAAACTTCACCTTGCAAAAGAGGAACTGAGGTCCAAGGGGGCTAAATAATTTGCTCAGGGTTACATAGAGGATAATAGAGGTAAAAGCATTAGCATAGTGGATCATGACCTCAGAGCCAAGACAAACTAGGTTCAAGTCCTACCCCTGATATTCTGGCTCCGGGCAAGTTATTTAATCTCTGTATTCTAGGCTAGAGGTATCAAACACCCAGTTAGTGATGATAGGCAACATATGACCAACAACATCAACTGCTCAAACCAGATCAAAATATAGTTGATAAATATTTAACAAAATAAATAAATACAATAAAACATAGATAATATTACATTTGAAAACTAAGCTAACATGCAGCCCCCAAGGATCCCTACATATAATTTAGTAGCCCCTCTTTCTACTTGAGTTTATATAATTTTTTTTTAATTTTTAAAAATTAAGTATCAGTTCTGTCAGAAGAGCAGCAAGGGCTAGGCAAACAAGGTTAAGTGACTTGTTCAGGGTCACACAGCTAGGAAGTGTCTGAGGCCAAATTTGAATCCAGATCCTCCTGATTGGTTCTATATCCATTGTACTACCTAGCTGCCCCTCAATTTGGGTTTAAAACTATTGGTCTAGGCAATTCTCTCAGAGTATAAGTTGCAGGGAAAATGTGGACTCCCATTTATAAAAAGAGTTTCCTTACCCAGGTGTTTCCTATGTTAGTAAAGTCATGGACTGAGTGACTATCCCTTATCTCTTTTTCAGGCCCAGGGCCAATATCCTTTTCAATCCTATCTCATAATTCTTTCCTTACCCCAGTGGTTCAGAATCTGGGGTCTTTGACATTCTTTGTAAAGAAGGATTTTGATAAATGTATTTTCAACATAATTGGCTTCTTTTGCAATCCTATATTTGATGCATTTCAAAACATAATACAGAAAAGGCATCTCCAAGCTTCATCAGACTGACTGCCTCAAAAGGCCATGCTACAAAAAAGGCGACAAAGTTTTACAGTCTAAGCCCTCTGTGTTCCAGCCAAATTGGACACATCTCAGTTCCTCATACAATGCTTGGCTCTTTCCCACTTCATACTTTTAGGTTGTTTCCTGGGCTGGAATACAGCAAAATTCCAACTCCAGCTATAACTGTTAAAAATCTGTATATATAGGGCATTAAGCTAGGTGCTAGGGATACAAAGGTAAATGGTGCAGAGGCCCTGCATTCAGAGAGATTCTGATCCAAAAGCATCTTCCTTCCACCCTCCTGTCAAGTTCTTACCCATTCTTTTTTTTTTTCCCTAAACCCTTACCTTCAGTCTTAGAAGCAACACTGCATATTGATTCCAAGGTAGAAGAGCAGTAAGGGCTAGGCAATGACACAGCTAGGAATGTCTGAAACAAGATTTGAATCTAAGACCTCCTATCTCTAGGCCTGGCACTCCTGGCACTGAACCACCCAACTGCATCCCATTCTTTAAAACCCATTTCAATTGTCATCTTTTTTCATAGAGCCTTTCCTGATCTCCCCCAGTGATAATGACAGACCCTCCTGGATTTCAAAAAGAAATTAGTTTTACAACTCTGAAAGATCTACTTCTTGTCCAGTATGATTTTAGATTACTTTTAGATTACTGTTATTTGTATTTGTGTGTCTAAACTTTGTATCTCTCTCAGGATCTTATATAGTACTCTACATGTAGTAGGTATTTAATAAATGTCTGTAAAATTGAATCAAAATCTATTGCTTCTGTCCCAACTTCTTCCCCTGAGTTCTTGCCCTGTATCTCCAAGAGTTTGCTCTAGATCTCTACTTGGATGTCCTGCAGGAACCTCAGATTCAGCCTGTCCCCAAATGAACTCATCAGCTTCCTCCCTCAACCTGACTCTCCTCCTAACTTCCTTTATTCTTGTCACTAGGTATAGCCAATCACACTCAAAACGTTGGTGTCCCCTTGACTCTTCCTTCTTCCTCACCTCTATCAACTCCAACCTATCAGCCAAGTCCTATAGATCCTGTCTCCACAATGCCATTTGTTTCCTCTCTCACAATTCCTACTGTCACATACCTAGTTCAAGCCTTCATTCCTTGGGCTTGGAGCACTCTCCAAACTGATCTCCCTGACCCAAAATCTCTTCCCCTTTCATCCTGCTTTGTGTGCATATTCAAAGTCATTGACCTACTCAAATACTGTCAGTGGATCTCTATTGTCTACAGTAAAATATAAACTAGTCATTCCTGCCTTTATATCCCTCTGCATTTTGCGGGTAAACTATCCTTCTAGCCCTATATGCTATTTCTGTAGTGGACAGAGCACTGGACTTGGAATTAGAAGACCTTCATCCAAATCCTGCCTCAGATACTTACTATCTAGCTAGCTAGACCTAGCTCAGTGATGGCAAAGCTATGGCATGGGTGCCAAAGATGGCACAAAGAACCTTCTCTGTGGGCATGTGGCTGCACCCCCTCCCTACCAGAGGGACTTAGGCAGAGCTGCTCCCCTCCCCCTCTCCACCACACCTGATGATATTTTTTCACATTCCCCCCCCCACACACACCTTCTGCCCAGCAGCCCAATGGGAGTGCACAAGGGGTAAGGTGGGCAGGTCATAGGCGGCAGAAGTGGAGGGGAGCAGAGCACTCAGGCCACTCCTCTTCTCCTCTTTACACAAACTGAGGACATTCTTCACTTCACCCACCCCTCCACTCAGCAGCCCAATGATAGTGCTTCCTCCCTCACCTGTGTGGGGTAAGGGTGGGAGCACACTTGGCACTCAGTGGTGGGGGGAGGGGCTTCACTAGGTGGGTGGGGGCGGGGCCCAGAACTCCATATCTAAAAGGTTCACCATCACTGCTCTAGCTAGTCAAGTTCTGTCCAATCAAGGCAGTTAAGTCGCTTAACATTTCTTAGCTTCAGTTTCCTCAGCTGTAAAATGGGGATACAGATAGTACCCATCTCCTGAGGTTGCTGTAAGGATCAAACAAATTAGTATGTAAAGTGTTTTGCAAACTTTAGTGTGCTAAATGAATACTGGCTCCTCTTCCTCCTCATTATATAAGGGGAGGGACAACTAGGTGGCACAGTGGATAGAGTACCAGGCCTGGAGTCAGGAAGAACTGAATTCAAACACAGCTTTAGACATTTATTAGTTATGTGATCCTAGGCCAGGTACTTAATCACTTTTTTCCTCTTCTGTAAAATGAGGATAATAAGAGTAGCTACCTCACAGCATTGTTGTGAGAATCAAATGAGATAATAGAGAATTTGTAAAGCACTTAGCACAGTGCCCAGCATATACCATATAAAAGAGAGCTATGATTCTTACCACTACCTTACTTCATAATCTTTGTTTTTCAGTTAGACTGGAGTTGATTATTGGCCTGCAGCAGTGCAAGTGTATGGTAATGATGCTGGTTTTGGAGACAGAAGCCCTGGGTTCAAATGCTGACTCTGCTATTTACTATCTAGGTGACCCTGGGCAAGTAACCTGTTTTTAGGCCTCAGTTTCCTCACTTAGAAAATGAGAGGGTAGGGTTTACTACATGATTCTTAAAGTGCCTTTCAAATAGTTCTGCCTCTGAGATCTCTGCCCTGGTACTCCCTCCCCCATCTCAAGGCACTCGCCTGTATCTGGAATGTACTTCCTCCTTATTTCTGCTCATGGAAAAATCTTCCCTTCTTACAAAGAAAGTGACACCCAGTCAGCTGTCATTCCTTCACCTGTGCCTTCCCTCAACCCTCCGCAGCCAGAAAGGACTTGTATATGTCCCCATGAGTAGAAATCAAGTACAATCCAGATTCAAAACCCTTTCCTGGCTCCAAATGTAGCACTCTCCCTATAATACCACACAGTTTCCAAGGTCAAGCAGAAAAAGCTTAACAATAATAGTTAGCATTTACACAGGGCGTTTTCAGGTTGGCGAAGCACCTTAAAAAGATCTTATTTGAGTCTCAGAGCAACGGTGAAAAGTAGGTACTATTATTACTCCCATTCTGTGGATGAGGAAACTGAGTCAGGAAAGGTTAAAACAGGAGGTCTTCCTGACTCCAAATTCAGTATCTATTCACTATATCCTCCTCCCGCCAGTTTTTATTTATTTATTTTTATGGCTCTTACCTTCTATCTTAGTATCAATTCTAAGGCAGAAGAGTGGCAAGGGTTAGGCAATCACAGTTAAAGTGTCTTGCTCAGGGTCACACAGCTAGGAAGTGTCTGAGGCCAGATTTGAACCCAGGAACTCCTGAATCCAGGCCTGGATCTCTATCCACTGTGTTATCTAGGTGCTAGTTTCTAAGAGGATGGAGAAGGAAACAAGAGCCTACTATGTGCCAGGAGGGGCTAAACCCTTTTTACAAATAGGGTCTTATTGGATACACTAAATACCTTCAAATCTATACTGTAGATATTTGCATTCATGTCTCATCCTCTCCCAGTTAGATTGTAACCATCTTGAGGACAGTCTTTGACGCAGCTTAATTTGTAGCCCTAGTGTCAAGCAGAATGCCTCAAATATAACAGGTACCTGAAATGATCAGGCTATGAAATATAATGGAAGAACCCTCACCTGGAATTCAGATCCAATTTCTGCTACATCTTCTCTAATCTTGACCCAAGTAAACAAGCAACAAGCATTTATTAAGCCATGTGCCAGGCACTGTGCTAAACTTTTTTTTTTTTAAACCTTACCTTCCATCTTAGAATCAATACTGTGGATTGGTTCCAAGGCAGAAGGGCTAGGCAATGGGATTAAGTGACTTGTCCAGGGTCACACTGCTCGGAAGTGTCTGAGTCCAGATTTGAACCCAGGACCTCCCATCTGTATAGATAGAATCCACTCCCCAGGCTTGTCCTCCCCAAGCTCATCCTACCCGGCATCCCATTTTACATATGTACATTGTGTGTCAGAGGAGGTTAGAAAGAAAAAGGGGTGGTTCAGGAAAGAAAAAGAGTTGGCGCTTTGGTGGAACATGATTGGGAACAGGAGCTCTGGTGCCTCCTGTGTGAGTGAGGGCTTTTGCAGGCTTTAGAGTTTGGCTTCCTGATTCAGCTTAGGGTATTTTAGCTAGGTGATATTTTTTATCTCCTTCCTACATTTCCCTCTTTTTTACTTTATCTTCATTTTGATTAAAACTAAATTGTTAAGAGCTACTAACAGACTCGTGACTTGAGAGTTCATTTTATAGAACGCGATCACAATCTTTTTTTAAAATTAATATTACATTTAATATTTTACTTTCATTATTATACATCTTTGGGGCTGCCTCAATCCACTGAACCACCTAGCTGCCCCTGTGCTAAACTCTAAACAAACATAATCCCATTAGAACTTTACAGGAACCCTGGAAGGCAGGTACTAAGGAAACTGGGAACCAACAGGTTAAATGTCTTGCCCAAGGTCAAACAACTAATAAGTGCTTGAGGCTGAATTTGAACTCAGGTCTTCATGACTCCTGGCTCAGGGCTCTCTCTCCACTGTGCCATTTAGCTGCCTGCCTCTGGACCTCAGTTTTCCTGAAAACTGAAGAGACTGGCCTAGATGATCTCTAAGGTTTCTTTTGGTTCTAACAAAGTCCTTTGACAATGAAGAACTGAGCTGAACTGAGATTTCCTAAATACACAGTGAGCTCTGGAGAGCAGGGCAGTGTGAGGCAGGGACAGACAGGACAGGGGCATCATCTCATGCCTCTTCCTCTCCCCAGGCCTGAGCTTAGCCTGACTCTCTGGTTTTTGGTACCTTTGCATTGGCTGTCTCCTACGCCTGGAATGAACTCTCTCCTTCCCCTCTTTCTTAAGTGCTCTGGTCTTCCAAGCTCAGCCTAAGCACTCCCTTCTGCATGATGCCTTTCATGACCTATTCCCTCCCAGCCACCAACCCTAGCTCCCAGTTGCTAGTGCCTTCCCTATAAAGTTATCTTGTATTTATTTTGCATATGCATTACAAAAATCTTTTATGCATATATTTATATATATTAAGTATATATAATGTTGTCTCTACCACCAGAAGACTTAAACTCCTTGAATGCAGAGACTAGTCCAATTTTATTTCTGTGTGTCCCTTCTCCCAGAGCACTCTTTGCCACATATTAAGTGAATAATAAATGTTTGCTTCATTGATTGCCTAGATGCATCATGGGAAGTTTCTGTTGATTAGTCGAGGACTCTTCCAAGTTCCCCAGGTTTACCAGTCTTGGTGGCCCCGTGGATAGAGCACTGGTCTCTATCAAGGAGACTAGAGTTCAAACCCAGCCTCAGATGGTTCCTAGTTGTGTGATTCTGAGCAAGTCAGGTCACCTCGGTTTCTTCATCTATAGAATAGGGATAGTAATACACTTTCTTGCTGGGGTTTTTGTAAGGATCAAATTAGATTATATTTGTAAAAGTGCTTTGGATCATCATCATCATCATCATCATCATCATCACCATCACCAGGGACCAGGAGCCATTCATACTTCGTTTTCTGAGCCCAGTCCTAGCACTACTTAAGGGGCAGTTGGCTGAAAACCAAGTGGGGAATGGTTAACATATCCAGGGAGAGCTAAGAGGCAATACCAAACACTGGCTTTAGGACTTGGAGTGGGAGTAGAAGGAGGGGATCCTTGGAGTACTCAAGGCTGGACTGGGAATGAGGCCCCTCCATCCCTTGTCCTCCAGCCCAATCAGGGACCACAAAGCTGCTAGAGATAATTAGGTGACCAGGCAAGATCGGTTCCTGCCCATGGGCAAGGACCAGGGGTCCAGGGGGCACGCAGGGACCTTGATTCCCTTCTGTTCTGTCAATAACACCATCATCCTCAAAGCCAGAAAACCTTGGAGACCCAGAGCTGAGTGCAAGAATCTGAGCACTGGCAAGCTTGACCCAGAGAGAATCCAAATGGCTGTAATGAACCTCCCACAACACTAAGCCCCTTCTCGGGCTTGCATCCTTCTCTACACTGCATCTTTTTTGGAGGAAGGGACGGGGGCTGATCCAGACTTGTGATTTCAGCAGAGTCCAGAGCTCCAGGGAGCTCCACCGGTGCAGGTCTTTACCTATTCTCCAGCATAAAGTCTTAGTTTTCTGGGACCCTGAGGGATCCAAAGATTTGCCCAGGATCTCATGGCACGTATGTGCCAGAGCTTCGACTTTAAGACTAGCTCTCTATCCACTAGGCCACATTGTGCCCCTGCTGTACAGTATTTATTCTACATTAGACTACACCTTGCGACCCTATTACATGATTATGAATTCCAGTCAATTCAGTTCAACAAACATTCATTTCTAAAATGCTTCCTGTGAGAGGCGGCTAGGTAGTAGAGTGGATAGAGCAAACCTGAAGTCAGGAGGACCTGGCCTCAAACACTTCCTAGTTGCGTGATCCTGGGCAAGTCACTTAACCTGGATTATCTAGCCCTTGCCCTTTCCCCTCTGTTTTAGGGTTGTTACTAAAATAGAAAGCAGAAGTTTTAAAAGAAACAGGAAAAGACTCCTCCAAAGCATTCTGCTGGGCACCAAGAAGGTTACAAAGTTTCAGTAAGCCAGGGCTCCAGCTCAGAAGCATGAGACACCATAGGGCCAATAAGTGCATTAGAGACATACAAGCAGAAGGCTATGGGAGGTTCTAGGAAAGAAGATCATTACTAACTGGGAGGTTTAGGGAAGGCTTCAGGGAGAAGGTGCACATGAATTGGCCTTTAAAGGCTGGGTTGGAATCCCAGGCAAGCAGGGGGGAGGGAGGACATTCCAGGCCCAAAGAATTATACAAACAAAGGCAGACACAGGAAAAGCCTGGGAGAGAGGGGGGCAGCCTGGGGGAGGAGGATGAGTTATCAGGTTTAGCTAGATAATTAATAGAATATACTGAGCAGATTAGCTTGGGATAACTCTGGAAAGGGAAACTGGCACCAGATCAGGTAGGGCTTTGAATGTCAGGCAGAAAACCTTGAACTGTATTCAGGGAACATAAAGGGGTCACTGAAGAAGATGACTTTAGAGCAGAGGAGTGATTGGACCAGATTTTATTGTAGAGAAACATAGTGGAAATATGGCTAGGTGGAAAGGAAGACCTAGAGACAGGAAGACCTAAATTCAAATCCAACCTCAGACACTTATGAGCTGTGTGACCCTAGGCAAATTGCTCAATCTGCTTTGCCTCAGTTTCCTCATCTGTAAAATGAGCCGGAGAAGGAAATGGCACACCACTCCAGTATCTTTGCCAAGAAAACCTCAAATGGAGTCCTGAAGAATCAGACAAACTGAACAATAACAACAAAAATAGTGGAAATAGCACGGGATTTGGAGTGAGAGGAGCTAGCTTCTGTCACTTATGACAGTATGATCCTCAGTGAGACATTTAACATTTTGGGGGCGACGCCAAGAGGTTTCCTCTTCTGTGTAAACTGGATCTCTAATGTTATTTCTACTTCTAAGACCCATGATACAAAGGTTAATTAGTCTGGTGACAGTAGGAAGGATGGATTGAAAAAGACAGAACGTGGAGGCAAGAAGACCATTTAGGAGGCTAGCTATTTCAATCATCCAGATAAGAGATTAAGAAATCCTGTAAAGTGTTACCAAATAAGAAGAGAATAGACTTGGGAGATACTCCAAAGATAGAACTGGCAGGATTTAGCAATTGAGTTGATAGGAGTGGTGAGGGAGAGGGGGAAAAAATCAGAGATGACTCCAAAATTTGAAATCTTGGGCTGAATAAATAGTGGAACCACAGAAGTTTTAAGATAGCAGTTAAGTCAAAGAGAAAAGTGGGTTTATGAAAAAAGATACTGACTCAGTTTGGGACAAGTTGAATTTAAGGTACCAGTAGAGATGTTCAACAGGCAGTGGAAATTTCTATCTGAAGCTTAGAAAAGAGATCAAGACTAGAGGGATGGATTTAAGAGTAACCTGAAGAAAGGTGGTAGGCAGTTGAAGCTGTGAATGAGATTTCTGAGGGAGTAAATATTATAAAAGTGAAGGCAGCAAAATACCAACTCTTGGGGCAATGCCTTCCCTTGGGAGGAACAAGAGAAAGAAGAGGGAGAAATTAGTGAATGAGTAAAACCAGAAGAGTGAAGCATCTCAGAAGGAAATGACAGAAGAGCTTGCCTAGAAAGAAGAGGCGGTCTACAGAGTCAAATGTAGCAGGAAAGTCAAGGTGGATGAGGAGTGAGAAAAGGCCACTGCATTGGGCATTTAATAATAGGTCATGTGGCCTTTGAGACAGCAGTTTCAGTAGAACACTGAGCACAAGTTCAAGAGATCTGGTTTTCAAGTTCTGCCTCTATGACTTACTAGTTTACATTCCAAGTCTCTGAACCTTTCTAGCACTTACATTTCCTTATCTGAAAATTGAGGAATTTGGAGTTGATATACTACTTCCCAACCTTGGGAATGGAGTGATTACAGGTCTTATCTCATTAAGGGATTCATCTTAATAAACACACCTTCTATTAGAAAAATGTATAATAATAATAATGCTAACTTTTTTTTAACACAGTGCCCAGCACTTTATACTTATTATCTCATTTGATCCTCATGACCCTGTTGTTATAAGTGCTGTTATTATTTACATTCTATACTTGAGGAACCTGAAACTGTTAAGTGACTTATCCAAGGTCACTAGGCTAGTAAGTATCTGAGGCTGGATTTGAATTCAAGTCTTCCTGACTCCAGGCCCTCTATCCACTGTACCACCTGCTGCCCCTAATGTCCTGAATATGTCACTACCTTTTCCATGAATGTTCTTGCAGTGAAGAATTAACAAATTGCTTTAATAACATTTTAAAGTTCACAGCAACTTTTTCTCTTAGTCAACAAATGCTGATAAATTATGATGGGGATGGATCTGTGAAATTGTTTTACTTTAAAAGAGGGTATGCATACTTCCAGACAAGGTCTGGAACCACTCAGACCAGGTAATCTCTAGTTCTCTGGGAACTCTGAGGTTTACGGGCTTTGTGTTAGTCTAAACCTGAGATCTTATCATTTATGGTTTTAGAGAACTTCCTGAGGCACTGAGAGGTTAAGTGATTTGCCCTTGATCAGGGTAGCTAAGTGTAAAAGGCAGAGTTCAACCCAGGTTTTCCTGATGCCAAGGTCAGCCCCTCTAATCTGTGACACCTATTCATTCCAGTAGACTCAGTGTGGGCTCCTTAAGAACAGTCTGTTTCCTTTTTTTTTTTAATAAACCCTTACCTTCTGTCAGAAGAGCAGTAAGGGCTAGGCAACGGGGGTTAAGTGACTTGCCCAGGGTCACACAGCTAGGTTGTGTCTGAGGCTAGATTTAAACCTACGATCTCTGGTCACTGGGCCTGGCTCTCAATCCACTGAGCTACCCAGCTGCCTCCATGTTTCCTTTTTGATTTTGTATCTCCAGAGCCTGTCACAGCTACTTGCACGCAGTAAGAGCTTAATAAATGCTCTTTGAAATGAACTGAATTAAAACAAGGAAAGGACTAAGGCTGGGATACTGAGCTTACTCACAGCAAAGACCTAAAACATTAAACGTTTGGGGAAGTTGAGGAGGGGACTATGGATCGATAGGACCACCCCAATGGGTTGTGGGTGTGGTGGGGAGGGGATCAGCTTCTTGGAGAGCGGGTGGTGGCGTGTGAGGAGGTGAAAAACAGGGAGGAAGAGCCAACACAATTCAATAAACGAATATTAAGCCCCTGTGGAGACTCAGAGGGGGAGGGAATGGAAAGAGGGAGCAGGTGCGGAGGAGGCGCGGGTAGTCATCACAAAGTGGGGGAAGGGGGCCAGGGGGTGCTGAGCAGGGCCAGGCCGGGGGCGGGAAGGACAGGAGCTAGTTTGGGAGGTGAGGAGAGACAGTAACTATGTGAGCTACGCGCACACACCCGGAGGGTGGGAAAGTAGGCGGGAGGGAAGGAGGAGGATGGAGAGCAGCCAGGGAGCTGGCCCAAAGCAGACAGGCAAACTGGACAACTCAGAGACCCCCGCCCCCCTCTTCCCACCAATCTCCCCCAGCCTCTACCCGCAAAGGGACTAAGGGTACTGGAACTCCCGAATCTTCCGCAAGAGGTGCCGCCCCCACAACCCCTCTCCCCCCAGCCCCACTTGGTCCCGCCATGACCCCGCCCCCCGGCCAATGTCCCACGTGTCTGTGGCTGGACAGGCAGGACAGGCTCTGAACTCCGAGCCCGAGACACTGACCTGGCCCGCAGAAGGTTCTGGCTGCCAGGCCTGGACCCCGACTCTCTTCTCCCTCCTCGTGCGCTCAGACGGCACCCCCTCCCCACCCCTAGCCAGGCGGCCGCACTCTCATGTCCTATTATGGGAATGACCTGCTGCGCGGAGCCAAGCCCTCTCTAGTACTCTCCTTTCCCTCCCGAGCTAGCAATTCCTCCAGGCCCCGAGTTCCCAGTTTCTTGGTCGTGGGGCTGGGGAACTTCGAGGGCTTAGGAAACTGATTAGTGTGGCCGAGCAGTTAGCATATCTGGGATGGTCCTTGTGTCTGGGAAGAAGGGTCAGCCTATTCTGAGTTTCTCCGCTGGTCACTGTCCGTTATTAGTCAGTATGTTCGGGTTGGTCCGTGTGTCCGTGAGGGTGACCCTTCCTACATAGTCAGTGTGTCCTGAGTGGGCTGTCTGCCCCGAGGGTCAGTGAACAGCGTTAATTTCAGTCTCCTCAGCCCAGAGTATACCGGTGTGGTCCATAAAGGTCAGTGTGCCAGGGTAGTTAGTCTGTCCAGAAGGGTTAAGGTATCTGAGTAGTCCATTAGGGTCAGCGTGATCAGTTTGTCCTAAAGGATCAGCCTGCCAAAGTGGTCATTGTGTCCGGAAGGGTCAGGATGGCAGGTTGGTCCAGGTGGGTCAGTGTGCCAGGGTGGTCAGACTGTCTGGAGGGGTGTGTCCGGAGGGGTCCGAGTGTCCAGCCCTACCTTTGTACCTCTCCCGCACCTCCTCATAGGCTTGGATGAAGTCCTGCTCCTCTGGCTGGGGGGGTAGCCCGTAGTCGGCCATGGCCGGATGGGACTAAGGGAGGTGGAGTAGGATGAGGACGATCTCCCAGTCCAGTACTGCTTGGCCCCAGCCCGGCCCGGTTCTGTCCCTTCGTTCAGCCGGTTCGGTCTCTTAAAGGAGCCGCCGGAGGCAGCGAGGGAGGGGACTCAGAGTCACCTCGGGGAGGGGGGGAATTTCGCCCCCGAGCTCCGCCCCCGGCACCCAGGATGCCCCACGGGCTGGGGGCAGGGGGAAGGGAGGCAGAGTTTGGAGGCGGGGCAGACACCGGACACCGGACAAGCTGACCCAAGCCCCTAACACCGACTGGGACCCCAGGCAGGGAATCCTGGCTCGTAATCACTCAGCCCCGCTGCTCTGGAGTGACTGGAGTCCGGACTCCAGCCTGCCAGAAAGGAAAGGGTAAAGAGCCGATTTCTTCTTTTTTTTTTTTTCCCACGACGGGGAGGGGGGTGGGGGCGGGGGCGGGGAGTGAGTACTGGGGACTTTCAGACTTCCTGGCAGTCCTTCCCCTGCTGACACCTCCCCCTCTGACCTCCCAGCTTCATCCTCTTCTGCCATGTGAGACCCTCTCCTAGCCGGGACTCTAGCCTCTCCATGCATATGGTCACCGTCTTTGGGAAAATAGACCCTTAGCAAGCCAAAACCAAGACTGTACCTCTGCCTAGTCTAGTCTTAGGTGCCTGAGTTTTCCCCATTTCTCCTCTCCCTTACTAGCAAACCTGAAGATTGAATAAGCCCCTGATGCCACCAGGTCAGTGACCTACTTCTTCCTAGACCAGTGAAAAGCAAAACCATGACCTTGCCAAGGAGACTAGCTCAGGAATAAACCGTTGTCCTAACACTGCCCCACAAATCCTTTGAAATAGTTTGGAGTTCAGACCCTTCAAAAAGTATCCCCAGTTATTTATCCCATATACTCACACCTTGATAATAACTCATTTCTCTAAGAAGTTTTGCCAAGGTCTTTTCCTTATAAGCCTCCTTCTTACCTCTTAGAACCCCTAACTCTCAAAGGCTCAATTCAGGAGACCTTTCCTGGTCTCCCCAGTTGTTAGTGCTTTTCCTATTTCTGTATTTACTTTGTATGTATTTTGTATTTTATTTGTTTATATATATGATTGTTGAATCCTAGGTGGCACAATGGACAGGGCATTGGGCTTGGAATCAGGGAGACTCCTCTTCCTGAGTTCAAATCTGGCCTCAGACACATTCTAGCTATGTGACCCTGAGCAAGTCACTTAACCCTGTTTGCCTTAATTCCTCATCTGTAAAATGAGCTGAAGAGGGAAATAGCAAGTATCTTTGCCAAGAAAACTCCCAAATGGGGTCACAGAGACATAAGACTGAGCAACATAATGAACATGTTAAATTTCTCTAGGTAGAATAGAAGATTCTTCAAAGCTGAGAATGTTCTGTTTTTGGTTTTTTATTTTCTAGCAGGGACAGTTAAGTGGCACAGTAGATAGAACATCAGGTCTGAAGTCAGGAGACCTCAGTTCAAATGTGACCTCAGATACTAGCTGTGTGACCCTGGGCTAGTCACTTAACTTCATCTTTAAAATGAGCAGAGAAGGCTATGGCAAACCACTCCAATGTCTTTGCCAGGGAAACTCTGAATGGGGTTACAAAGAATCAGACATGACTGAAAATGACTGAACAACCTCCCAGCCCCTAACAATCAATCAATAAAGAATGGATTGGTACACAGCCTTTGTGTGGTAGATACAAAGACAGTACTCACTCTGGACTTCTAATGGGATAGCTTATATAAATACATAGAACTTTTTGCAAAGCACTTTACAAATATTATCTCATTTGATCCTCACAATAACCCTAGGAGGTAGGTGCTTATTATCTACATTTACAAATGAGGAAATTGAGGCAGAGATTAATTGACTTGCCCAAGTTAATAAAGCTGTTAAGTGTCTAAGACTTGATTTAAAGAATGGATCTTCTTGACTAACTGTCCAGTGACAGCTCTATCCACTACAAGAACTATACTCTGTGTGCGATGAATATATATTCATGAATATATGTAATGAATTCAAGGTAATTTGTGAAGGGAGCACACTCACAGCTAAAGGGAGCAGGAAAGATATCCTATAGAAGAAGGTGCCTGAGCTGAGTCTTAAAAGAACCCAGGAATTCCAAGAGGCAGAAGTGAGAAGGTACATTCTAGGCACAAGGGACATCCAGTGCAGTGTGGGGAAAATAGAGTAGGGCAACATGGCTGGATTTCAGAATATGAGGAGAGTAATGTAGAAAAAAAACTGATTAGGTAGAAAGGGACCAGCTGGTGAAAAGATTTAAATGTCAAATAGAGGGTTTTCTATTTGATCCTAAAGGCAATAGGGAGCCACTGGAATTTATTGAGCAGGGGAGTAACATGATCAAACCTGTGCTTTAGGAAGGTCACTTGGATGGCTTTGTGAAAGCTTGATTGGAGTAGGAAGAAGCTTTAGGCAGGGAGACCAAATAGGAGTTCCATGAAATAGCCCAGATAAGAAGTGATGAGGGCCCAAACTAAATTAATTTCTATGTGAATGTAAGGGAGGGAATATATGTAAAAGATGCTGTAAATGTAGATAGTGTATTATTTAGCAACTTAATGGATATTGGGGTGATGGTGAGTGGCAGTGAAGAACAGAGGATGACATTGAAGTTCCAAACATGAGTGCTTGGAAGGATGATAGCAATAGGCAATATTACTTGATAGTAACAGGGAAGTTCAAAAGAGAGGTAGGTTTGGTGATAAAGAGAATGAGCTCTATTTTGGATATGTTGAGTTTGGGATGCCTAGGAGATGATGCCTTGTATGCAGTAGGCACTTAATTAATGCTTGTTGAATTGAATGAATGAATTAATGAAGTTAGCACAAGAGTTACCCAGAGATAACATTTTCCAGATGGGAAACAGGATGAGATGAAGCCATTTGCTGAGGCTAACATAGCTAGTATCAGAGCTAATATTTAAACCCAGGTGTCCTGATTTAAAATCTAGGGCTCTTTATGCTATACAATGCCACCTCCCCTAATGGTATCTACCGAGGAGCTGAGGCCCCTCTACTTCTACCTTGTGAACCCATACTTACAATAAATAGACTATCATTGTGGCATCATCTTTCTTCACTACCTATGATGGGCAACCCCAGGTATACCCAAACCTGTGACAGAAGATCTCAAGGACCTCTATACCTATGATGAGATGATCTCCCAGACTGCCCCATAACTGTGATGGCACCCCTAGGCCTCTGGTAAAATGATTCCTCCATACTTCTGATAGGATAACTCAACATCCAGGTACTTCTGATGAGATAACCAAGACATCCCCATACCTATAATGGGATGACTCCCCAGTCATTCTCATATCTACAATGAAATGAACCTTAGAACAACACTAATGATGGGGTAACCCCAGACACCCCTATACCAGCAATATAATAATGTCCTCAGATCTCTGTACCTGCGATTCTGATGACTGCCCGCTCAGCAGGGTCCAGGACACCACCATTACCAGCAGAGCCACCCCCACTTCGTCGGCTCCTTTGAGTTTTCCCAAGGTTCCAGGGCAGAGTATCCCCAGGATTGGGGGAACTACTGCTCCCACTGGAGCTGTCATCCCCAGAACCCCGAGGCTCTGGGCCTTCCCCAGACATGGCCACCTGCAGAAAGATGGAAGGAAGGGAGAGATTATTCAGGGGAATAACACTAATCCTATCATTCAGAAACATCCCTATCCTCAATCTTCTTTCCCTCAAATCCCATCCAGATACTGATACCTGATCCCCAAACCTTTCTCCCAGAGGAATAATTATTCTTACTTTCTCTCCCCCCCAGAGATGACCATCTTTCCCTTACTGTCACCCCCTTGGAATGTGCCCCCCTACTTACCTTTTGACTTTCATCAGCCACTTGCACTCTACTTTCCAGCCCTGTCACCTAAACACCAATCCCCTCAGCTGTATACTGACCTGAGGGCAAGATACTGACTACCTGGCCCTGCCCCATCACCTGGGCTTGGGGAAATGGGGAGTGGGAAAGGAGGAAAGAGGGGCTCTGTAGTCTCAGCCTCTGACTCTGCAGTAAAGTCCTAAAAATAGTGCTCTGAGCAGGAGTGGGAGCCCCACAGCCTGCATTGGCATCACCACGTGAGGCCCTAGCCCCACCCCCCCTTAGCAAGCCCTGCCCCCCACCCCACCCCAGATACCCTCCCGTGCACTATGTGATAGAGGATGTCACCCCCCCCCCATCTGCAAACACACACAGGCACCTTCACAACTGTCAGCCCTTAGCACATCCTCATAAACGCATTCTCACGAAATCGAGCGCACGCAGCTATTAGACGTATATCCCCATGGACCGCACCACTAGTGAGGCGATGCTGCCTGGGCTGTGGCAAAAGCCTACTTTGCTCCCCAAAGGAGGGCCAGTTGTCAAGAGAGGGAAGGAATGGGAAGAAGGGGGTGAATGGAGCTCTGTCTGAGACCCCGGGCTTGAGCCCAGGGGCGGGGTCACCTCTGCAGGCACAATGGGTGTTATGTGACTGCCTGCTCCAGCACTGCTGGGGAGAAGGGGAACAGAAGGCAGAATCTGGAACTGTCCGATTGTCCCTCCCCCCGTCCCTACCCCAAGTCCAACTCTGTGACACTGTAAGGATCCCCCAGGCGCTGTCCCTCAGTCCAGGTCGGTTGGAGGGCCCCTTCTCCCCGCCCCTGGCCCGCCCCCAGGCCCGCCCCTGGCCCCTGCAGTCTCCGCAGCGCTGGGAGGAGCAGGAGCCTGGGAGGGAGGGAAGAGGGCAGCCTCAGCCACCGGGCTGGCCAGGGATGAGGCTAGGGAGGGGGGAGAGAAGCAGCGACGACAATTGTCAGGGGTGGGGGTGGAGGGGCAGGAGTCGGGGGGACTTGGGCCTTGGGGAAGGGGGAGCTAAACTATGTACCTCGAAGGCCTGGGAGAAAGGGAGTAGAATGTCAGGGTGGGGGTGGGGGAGTCCTTTCTGGGCCAGCAGGATCAAGAAGGGGAGGAGGCAGAAGAGGGGAAGGGGGTCCCCTCGGGTCCCGGACTCTTCCTAATCTATCCCCTGGTAAAGATGCTTCGGTAGCCTCTTTAGATTCCTTCCCTCCCCTACCTCCGGCAGCTGGCCTCCTGCAGTAGACGCACTACGCACCTGGCTCGCCGTTGCCTCTGCTGCTGCGGCTGCCGCCTCTGTCGCCGCTCCTGGGTTTAGCTAGCTCCGCTCAGTCCCTGGATTCGGCCCGGTCAGTCTCGGCTCTGTTCAGCGCGGGTGCTGCAGCCCCAGTCTCGGGGCGGGTGAGCGGGTAGCAGGGAGCAAGGGCGGGAGGAGTGGGAAGCGCAGGGTGTGAGTGAGGCCGGAGCCCCGCCCCTGGGGGTGCGTGGGGCGGGTGTGTGTCTGTGACTATGTGTGTGTTGGGGGTGGGGGGAAATCATTGAGGGGAGTCAGTGTCTGGATGCCCCCGAAGGTCCGTGTGTGCGCGCGCCGGGGCCTGTGTGTGCCAGGAAGTGAAAGTGGCACTGTGTGTGCGCCTGTCACTAGGTCCGGGTGTCACCGATTGTGTGGGAGACAGTGGCTCGGGAGCAGTGGGTCTTTGTCTGAATTCTTGAGTGGATGTCCGGGTTCCTTGGTGTGACAGTAGCCCCTGGGTCATGTGTCTGTCACTGTGTCCCCAGGTATTGTGTGTCCCGGCTCTGTAGTGGTGTATCCCCGAGTGTGTGTTTTGTATGGGTGATGCCTGTCCCAGGGAGGGTACCTCTAGCTTCACAGGAGATCCCTGGATATGTGTCCAACTTGGTCTCTTTGCGTGTGCCCTGTGTTTGTGGCAGTGGCTCCCGGAGTGTGTGTGGATGCTGTGTCTCTGGAAAGACGCAAGACTGTCTCTGGGTTTGGTCTACTCTGTGGAGGACTAAATCTGTCTCTGTCAGGTCCACTTTTTCTCCACTGGTCAGTGATTAAGTGGCCTGGCACCTGGAAAGGGGGCGGAGGTGATGATCAGGAGTCTCTGTTCCTTCCTCATAATCATTCTGGTGGGCAAGCAGTATTCATTCTGGCAACATCCCCTTCCCTACACCCCACCCCCAGAAGCCCCCCGCCTGACACAGTCACACACACCCAGAAACAACCAGGATATGCATAGATGGACATAGTTGCTCCACACCAAGAGAATCACACCCCAGCACCCCCTTGGTGGCCCCTGGGTCATGTCCTGTTACCTGGCAAGGCATTGGGTGGGAGTGGCAGTTGTCAAAAGGCCCTCATACACCCAGGGGAAATTTTCTCTGTAGAATTATAATCAATATATGAGTTTCTTCCCAGTCCTTCCCCCCCCCCCATCCACAATCAGGCACTGGTCTGCTATTTGTGAACTGTAAACACTATAGTGGATCTCCAGTTCCTATCCAGGAAATGGGGAGAAAGAGGATAAAATGGGGGAAACCATGCCAGTGTAGGCCCCATAATCCATTTGAAGCACCTAGACTATTTTCATTACAAATTCATTCAAAGAACCGAAACCCAAATAGAGCAGAAAGGGATTGTGGGAGCTGGAACAGGGGAGGGGTGTAGGTGGAGCCTACAGGTAAGGGGACAGGGGACAGGTAAGGGGTGGGGCTTGGAGAAGACAACCTCCAATATCCCCTCTCTGCTGAGCAGGACTCCAGGCCTCTGGTCTCTGCTGCCTTCTTGTGGTCAAATCAAATTGTGCCAGTTTAAGAGGAATTCTGTGAGAGAAGCATCTGCCTCTCCCCACCCCCCATCACTAGCTCCCCAAAACCCCCATCCCAATCTCCTCAAATCCCAGATGCCAATCACCTAAGAGTGTAATCCCAGCCTCCTCAAATCCTCATTGCCACAGTTTCCTCCGTCTCTCTCCAGCCCCAGACACCCTGAAACTCCCTATCCCAGACTTCTAAGTCTTCTTTCCTGCCTTCCCAACTCCTCCATTCTCCTAGCTTCTAAATGTTCCCTATTCCAGTCTCCCCAAAGCTCTCTCTATTTCTCTGTGGCCTCCATCCCAGCCTCCCCCAAATCCACCTCACAGAATCACAGATTCTAAGAATTAGAAGAGAACTCAGAGGACATCTAAGCCGATGTATACCTGAGCAAAAACCCTCTTTGTGGAACTCTAGCCTCTACCTGAAGACCTCCATAGGGAGGGAACTGCCTTCTCCCCCCAGCCACACCCAACTTGAAACAGCCTGTTCTGTTTCTGGACAACCTTCATTATTTTAGTATTGTTGTTTTTTTCCCCATCAAGCTTATCTCTGCAACTTGTATGCTAAGTCTGCACAGTTAAATCTGCCAAGCAGAATCACTCTCATTCATTCCCATGAAATCTTTCAGAGATTTGAAGATAGCTAAAATGTTACCCCTAACTCTTAACTCCTTTTTAACTCTTACCTTCTTCTATCTTAGAATCAGTACTGTGTATTGGTTCTAAGGCAGAAGAATGGTAATGTGTTAAATGACTTGCCCAGGGAGGGATAGGAAGAATTCAGAACTAAAAACAAAAACAAAAACAAAACCCAACAAATGAATGTTAAAAAAGTTTTTACATTTAATTGGAGGAAAAATAAAATGTTAAAAAGAATATATATATGTATGTATATATATATATATATATATATATATATAAATCCTTATCCTCTTAGAATGTATTGGTTATAAGGCATCTAAGGGCTAGGCAATAGGGGTTAAGTGACTTGCCCAGAGTCACACAGCTAGGAAGCACCTGAGGTCAGATTTGAATCCAGGACCTCCCATCTCTAGCCCTGGTTCTCAGTCCACTGAGCCACCCCGCTACCCCTCAAACCATGCAATTTATGAGCAGTATCAATAGCATAGAAAATCTCGATGACATTAAACACAGAAGACATTAAAAGAAAGTATAGCAGAGTGTGACACAAATTGAAGCCAAGATTGTATTTTTATTTTCCTCCATACACCTCCCCTCTCCCTCACCAGTTGGAAGGGGGAACAAGAAATAAAGGGATCAGAAAGAAGCTTTTCCAGACAGCACCCCAGAGAAACAGAGGAGAAGGGAATAATGGGTTTGATTTTTGTCTTCACCAATTACCATAGCTGCTGGTTTAGATAATTTGCTCTCTGTTCCTTTGCCTGGTCCTAGGCCATCCATGTGTTCATTCCCACTCTGCCATTACTCCAATCTGATGCCTTTCTTTGTATTTCCAGCACTTAGCACAGTGCTTGGCACTTAATGGGTGCTTAATAAATGTTGGTTAACTGATGCATCTCTCCTACTCCTACTCTGATTGCTTCTGCTGTTCCTTGCTTTCAGATGCAGGAGGGAAGTGCATTCCTGCTGAAGTTAGCAAGCAAAGCAGTGAAATAGAAGCAATCATGCTTTTTTTTTGTTCTTCAGCCCTTTACATGACTTCTCCACTAAAGTTTCCTTAAGGTTAAAAAAAATAATAAACAAACCTGAAAAATGGAGAATATTGAAAAATGTGGATACATAAGAGGGCTCATCTTCCAATCCTCCAAGCTTCCATGGTTATGTCTCTGTGGAAGAAGTGATCTGTTGGGGCTACCTGTGGTCAAAAAGTTTGTAGTCCCTGAAAAACCACCCGAGATGCACTTGGCATCTGCAGATAAATATCATACACTTCATGATAAACATCTCCTTAAGCAATAAGAGTAATTATTCCAATATCACAGGTGCTTGTGGTACTGTTTATATCAGATCTCCGTTTAATTTATATGTCAGAGACATCATATAGTGCAAAGCACCAATTGATAGGCTGCCTCAGTGTTTAAATGTCTAAATTACATGCAAGATACATTATCTCATGATAATACATACATACCCACAGTTAGGGGGAAGATAAAGGAATGAGCTTTTGTATAGTACCTACTATCTAGGTATTTTGCTTTTTTAAAAAACAAATTGTGCCAATATTTTACAAATATTATCTCATTTGATCCTTACAACAACCTGTGATATAGCTGTTCTCATTGTCCCTGTTTTTACAGACAAGGAAATGGAGGCAACTAGACATGCCCAGGGTCACACAGCAAGATAGTATTTGAGGCTGGATTTTAACTCAACTTCCTGATTCTAGGTCCAGTGCTTTATCTACTGTTTGACCAGCTACCTCAATCGTACAGACTTAGTACCCAAGCAAACCCAGCCAAAAAAAAAAGAACAAGACAAGTCGCAACAATATCAATGGGCCCCTATGTATAACTGTTAGCATATGCACAGATAAACAGCATAGTAATGCATAGATAACTATAATATGTAGTTAAATTACATGCACAAGTAATCATAAACAGCCAATTAAAACATAAATATCATTTAAAAACAGGTAATAATTAACAGCTGAATCCACATATACCAGCATCTGCAGATGACTTATAAAACCTGCACCACATGGGCAAGCATTAGGATTGTCATTGGCCACAAAGGGGTAATCACTTCTATTTTTTCTCTTGCAACATCATTGGTTAGCCTGGTCCCAGATCACATGATTCCAGCTCTTTTGTGACCCACAAAAGAGCTTTTTTATATATCTATACTTAAGCTGGCAGCTACATGGTAGAGCGAATAGAATGAAGAACTGGGAATCAGGAAGATCCAAATTCAAATCCTACCTCAAACATTCCCTCACTATGTTATTCTGTGGTTTTGTGTCTGTTTCCTCATCTGTAAAATGGGGATAATAATAGCATCTATCTCACATAGTTTGTTGTGAAGATCAGATGAATTAACACATGCAAATTGTTTCACAAACCTTAAAGCACTGTGTAAATGCTAATGGTTATTTTAATAAATTATTTATATTTATTATATTATTACCAATTTATTATTATTGATGATGATGCTATAGACTAATCATTATCATCACCATTAGATCCATAATTCTGCATCCTCAAATTTGTTAAGGGTCCAGGCTGGTGAATGGTGTTTCTAAGTTCTTTAGGTTGTCTTTGGTACTCTCAGAACCTCTATGGCTGGCTGAAGTTCTGGATAGGAAAGGTCCTGCCTCTGGGTTCAGCCATGGCACCCCCTCCCCACCCCTGCCCCAAACTGAGGTCCTCCTCATTATAATGTAAGACACTTGGTCCACAATATACTTAATACACCCTGTTTTAATTTGAGATTTAACTTCTGATCTATTCTTTGGCTCAGAGAGTCTTTCTGTGATTATCTCCTCACAGTTGGCTTAGCTAATTGCTCATCTTTTCATTCCTCCCACTCAACAAGGAATTCAACAGATTCTCCTGTGGGCAATAGGTGGTTGTGCAGAGTCCTCTTTAGAACACCCTCCCACCCCACCCCTCTTCCTGGAACTAGTCTGTAAACAGGCAAGCTGCTCTAGCTTTTTTTTTTTTTTAACTCTTACCTTCTGTCTTGGAATCAATATTGTATATTGGTTCCAAGGCAGAAGAACAGCAAGGGCTAGGGAATTGGAGTTAAGTGACTTGCCCAGGGTCACACAGGTAGGAAGTGTCTAAGGCCAAATTTGACCTCCCATCTCCAGATCTGGCTTTTTATCCATTAAGCCACCTAGTTACCACATCCCTACCTTTAACAACTCTTCAGAATTACTCATCTGTATGTAACCCAAACAATAACATTTTCTGACAAAAGCTCGCCTTGCTTAAGTTCTTGACAGCATACTTAGGCATCACCCCATAGTTTGTTTCTGTAATAACTCTTCTGGGCTGAGCTCATAGATGGTAACAATAACATTTATATAGTGCTATAAGTTCTGTAAGCCCTTTACAAATATCATCTAAGTGGCAGGCTTCCTTTAGCCTCTCTCTCAGCAGAGAAGTGTACTGATTATGAGTACTCACATGGTCTCCATCCTCAGAGATGCTGAAGCACAAATGAATGGGTAGGTACCAATCTTGCCCAAACATCAAGTAGAGTAGTGATAGCAAGCCTATGGTACAGGTGCCAAAGATGGCATGCAGAATGCTCTCTATGGCCACAACGTCACCCCCATCCTCCCCCAGTGTTTATTACTAGACAGGCAGAGGGATTTGGGTGGAACTGCTCCCTTCTTCCTCTCCACCAAGCCTGATAACATTTTTTTCACATTCCCTTCCCCTCTGCCCAGCAGCACAGTGGGAGTGCACAGGGGGTAAGATGGGCAGCTCACAGACAGCAGGGCTGGAAGGGAGTGGAGCCCCTCTCTACACTTGTGAGGACATTTCTTACTTCACCCACCCCTCTGCCCAGCAGCCCAATGGAATCGCTTTCTCCCTCCCCTGTGTGGGGTAAGAGGGGGGCAGGATGTGCCCAGCACTCAGTGGGAGCACACTCGGTCTATGCAGGGGGAAGGAAAGGTAGTCTCAAAAGTTCACCATGACTAGAGTAGAGTGTTAAGTCAGTGGCATGACTCCAGGTGGAACTGCATGCATGTACTAGAAATGCTACAGTGACTCCATTGAGATTTTAGTTTGGGTTTCAGTTTGCTTATTAATATGGTCATCAAGGTGCAGTTAAAATACTCAAGCTATAGTTCTCCTTGGGAATGGCATGGTGAAGTTCAAGACATCATTATTATGCCTGCCCAAGCTAATATTTCTTGGGTAGCTTGATCTTAACATCTCTACCTGGATCTGAATGGAGCCTGGCAGATAAGTCATATCCTGAGAAATTTTTGTCCTGCTACACATCATCCACCCTGGAAGATTTCTGGTTCCTGCTTGAATATGCCTTTGCATACCTGGTAAAGTGATCAGTCACCACAGAGAGATGATATGTATTTTTATTAGCTCTTTCCAGGAAAAAAAAAATCAATACAGGTTATGAGTACTTGCATCATCTCCATCCTCAGAGATGCCGAAGCACCGATATAGCCAGAGATTTGCTAGTACTTATGAGTCTCCAAAAATGAGTTGATAGCACTTTTCTTTGAACTCATCAAGAACATCTCATAACTCTTAGAGACATCTGGTGCCATCTTGGGTCAATAAAACCTGTCCATTCCTAGCATTAGGATTCTTTCCTGATCCATGTGTCCAAAGCCATTGTGTATACTTTCATGGTTACAGGACAACATGCCCTGGGTGATACCAACTACTTTCTGGTACCACGTGTGGGATCAGTTACAGTCTAGTACAGCACTTCATTACACAGCTCCAATTTCTGTCATTGTCTCAACAGATGGATGCCTTCTGAGGAATGGAACTTGAGTCTTTTACTGCCATTTCCTTCCTTTGGGGTTTGTAGTGCTTCCCTCAGTGCTTCATGTGTTCTTTCTACTAGCCATTCATAGACAAGTGAGGCAAAGAGGGTTTGCCTACACTATTGGCATGGTGTCTGGTAGAAGTCCCTCCCATACCCTTAGCTACACTTCCAATTGATTGTGGTCCAGCTCACTGGGTATCACATATAACCTTTTCACTCCTTCTTTAGGTTTCACTACAGCTTTGGTATCATGTGGCCTTTTGGGACAGAACATCTGTGCTCATACTAGTTTTACTTGGCCAGAAGTGTGTATTAAACTCATGGTTAACTGGGGCTGCTATCCATCTCGTACAAAACATCAAACTTGGCTTTGGTCAAAATGTGTCAGGAGATTCTTGCCAGTTCACACTTGAAATTTAGTTCCACAAGTGTAGCTTTTGAATTTTTCAATGACAGCTCACTCAAAAGCCAATAATTCGTTTGCATGGGGGATAATGAGATTTGTTGTTTCTAATTCCTCTGCTGGCAAGTTCCATCAGTTTCTGATGATTCTCTCTGCCTCCACCTCTTCCTCCTTTCCTATCTCTCTCTTCTCTCCTTCCCTTCTCTTTCTTCCCCCTCCTCTTCCATCTTCTAACACAGTTTCCTTGGGTTCATGTAGGTCGACACTAGCCCATGTCTTTGAAGTCTTATTCACATTCATCTGCCCCACGATTTCCAAATAGCTTCATACGATATAGAGCAAATCCACCTTTTTTCTTCTTTTGCTCTCAGACATTTTGAATCACAAATCTATCATTTATTGGCTAGGAGAAAAGCAGTGTAATTCTTTACAAAATTGTGGGTTTCAGTCATTAAACCTTAGTGAAGTCCTTAGATCTCACAGGTTCTTTAGATGTGGCCAATTAAGAGGCATGTTGTTCTCCTCTGGGTTGTGTTCATGCTTAGCTGTGATGCTCAGTGACCCACATACTTGATAGAGGCCCTGCAAAATCTGCACTTGTCAATTGATAGCTTCAGACTAGCTTTCTCTAGCTGATCTAATTCTTTCATTAGCCTCTCCTCATGTTCTTTCCAAAGACAATGAGGTCATTGGAGGTATATCAGCACTTCCAGATAATTTGTGACTCCTGCTTTCTTTGTCATCAACTACTGGCATGTGGCTACTCAGTCGCCAAGCATTTATTAAGCACTTTCTATTTCAAGGCATCAGGTTAAGCCCAAAGAAAAGACAAAAAGCAGTTTTTGCTCTAAGGTGCTCACATTGTAATGCTCAGACACTTCCTATCTGTGTGACTCTGGGCAAGTCATTTAACTGTAGTGGGGTGGAGTTGATATGTAAATAACTATGATCATACAGTGCTTCCAAAATATCTTGGCCATTGGCCAAGTGGTCTCAAAAAAATATCTTGAGACACGTACCCAAATTGGTATAAGTTTATCTGGGAAGGTAAAAACTGGCTTTTTTTGTCTTCTTCTTCCAGGAAGAAGGAAGAAGGAATCTGATAGCACCCATCATGTAAATTAAACACACCACTGACTGCCTAACAGACATTCCAGGTCATCTTGAACTCTTAGTATGTAATTGTCCTTAGCATTCTCTTCTTCAAAGTCTGGTAGTCTATATTCATTTGTATCTATTTCTCTTCCAAACCACCATTATAGCTGTTACATACACTCCTGAACTCTCTGATGATGTCATTGACCAAAAATTCCTATAGTGATTTTTTTTATTTTTCCTCCCTCCCTTCTTCCTTCCCTCCCTCCCTCCCTCCCTCCCTCCCTTCCTTTTTAGTAATAGAGAACCGGGCCTGGAGATGGAGAGGTTCTGGGTTCAAATGTGACTCAGATACTTCCTAGTTGTGGCAAGTCACTTGACCCCCATTGCCTAGCCCTTACCACTCTTCTGCCTTGGAACCAATACACAGTATTGATTCTAAGATGGAAGGTAAGGGTTTAAAAAAATAACATTGACAGATAAGTGGAGGATGGAATGGGGAAGGACTTATGGCAGAGAAATCAATAAGAAGACTATTACAATATTCTAGATCAGCGATTCTCAACCTCTCAATTTGTAGCAATAAGAATACATAATGCATATCAGGTATTTACATTCTGAATCATAACTGTAGCAAAATTACAGTTTTGAAGTAGCCACCAAAAGAATTTTTTGATTTGGGGTCACTGCAATATGAGGAACTGTATTGCGGGGTCACGGCATTAGAAAGGTTGAGACCACTGCTCTAGATGGAAGGCGATGAGGGTCTAAACCAGGATAGTGGTTGTATAAGTACAGAGAAAAGGATGTATAAAAGAAATGTTGTGAGGGTAGAAAGACAAGATTTAGCAACAGACTGAATATGTTGGATAAGTTAGAATGAGGAGTCAAGGATGACAAAAAAAGTTATTCACCTGGGTGAATATTGATGCACTTGACACCAGTAGGGAATTCTGGAAGAGGGGGAGGTTTGGAAAAGATAATGAGTTCTGTTTAGGATATGTTGTGTTTGAGATGCTTATGGGACATTGAATTTAAAATGTCAGAAAGACAATTGGGATGTAGGACTACGGCTTGAGAAAGCACCTAGGATATATAGATCCAAGAGTCATCAGCATAGAAATAATTGAACCCAAAGGAGCTGATGGGGTCACCAAGTGGGAGAAGGAAGAGAAGAGGACCTGCAGCAGAGCTTTGGGAGTTCAGATCCATCATGAGCATGACACAGATAAAGAACCAGACAAGGAAATTGGAAGGGACAGCTCCCACAGATAGAAGGACAAGGACAAGTAAGAGAAAGTAAGTGTTCTGAAAACTTAATAAGAATCTTGAAGGTGAAGGTGATCAATAGAATCAAATGCTGAGGAGGAATTGAGGGATGAGAGGATTGGGTAAAAACTATTCAAATCTATTTGGCAATTACAGCTTGGAGGAGAAAGCAGTTTTAGTTGAAAAATGATGTTCTTGAAGTCAGATTGTAGAGAGTTTAGAAGGGAGTGAAAGGGGAGGAAGTAGAGGCACTAAGTTTAGATTGCTTTCAAACATGGCTTAAGTACAGTAAATGCAAAGTAATTAAAAGTACAGCACAAACAGCCAGAGAGATAACAGTAGTCCTTTTGTAAGAGTTACTCAGATCTATTTCAATTTACCTTCTAAATAGTAATAATATTAACAATAATAGAAGAACATTATTCACAACCATGAGCCCTTGCCTGGAATGCACTCCCTCCTTACTTCTGCCATATAGAATTCTTGCTCCTTTGAAACTCAGCTCAAGTGCTAGCTTCTACATATATCTTTTCCAGATCCCATACAGCTGAGAGGGTCCTCATCTCTAGAATTATGTGGTATTCCTTTTATAAATAGCGCTGCCTTCCTAGTAGAATGTAAGCTTCTGGAATGCAGGGACTGTTTAATTTTTGTAACTCTAAAACATAGTATAATAGGTGTTTAGCAGATGCATGCTGGCTGATAAAATTATATATACACATGTGCTTCAGTGTATACACACATGTTTTCAAACATATATGTACACATCTGTAGGCATGTGTACATGCATGTATATACACAATTTGTAATTTCATCAATATAGAGAGCTTCCAGAAAGGAATGCCCTCAACCAGTGTGACAGATACCTGCTTTCCAATTTTCTTTTTCTTTCTTTTTTTAAAACCTTAACTTCTGCCTTGGAATTGATATTGGCAGAAGAGTAGTAAGAACTAGGCAATGTAGGTTAAATAACTTGTTCAGGGTCACACAGCTAGGAAGTATCTGAGGTCAGATTTGAACCCATTTCTCTAGGCCTGGCTCTCGACCCTTTGAGCCAACCAACTGTCCCCTAATTGTTTTTTTTTTTAACTCTTACCTTCTGGTTTGGAATAATATTATGTATTGATTCCAAGGCTGAAGAGTGGTAAGGGATAGACAATGGGGGTGAAATGACTCACCCAAGGTCTAAAAGCTAATTTTGAAAGCTAACTTTGAATCCAGAATCTCTATCTCTAGGCTTGATTCTAAATCCACTGAGCCACTTATTCCCTCCCAAGTTGACTTTTTAAAGAATTGCCTCTAGACAATGAAAGTTAGACAACTAAGGAGAGTCACGTATCCAGTCTGTCAGAAACCAGCCTTGAATCCAGGACCTTCTGACACTGAAGCCAGCTCTCTATCCCCTAAGCCACATTGCCTCTATAATAATAATAATATTATTATTATTAAAAATAATATTATTCATATAACCAGTAATAGTATAGATAATATTAATGTTAACAGAAACAATGTTGAAAAAGTTCTTTCTGAACATTATCTTATTTGATCCTCACAATAATCCCATGAGCATTATAGGTTTTATTTCCATTTTACAGGAGTCAACTAATGCTCAAAGAGGTTAAATGAAGTCGACATCTATTCATTCATGAGTGCCCTTTGTGTCTGGTCATTCAACTGTACCATGTGATGAAATAGTCTCCTGTTGTACTGGTTTCCCCTGCTGTTGTTACACATCTTGAGGCAATGAAGAGATGGGAAGTATGGGGCTGAGTGGCCTCAGGATATTATAATAAGTAGTAAAAAAGAAGTTGCACAAGATGACTTACTACTAAGGATTGTTTTGTTTTTTTTAGGGCAGAAGTCATACTTTGTTTCCTTGGGTCTTCCAGGATTTGAATTGGCAGCAGGTCATCTGGACATTCTCTGGCCCAGAATGGGACTCCTTCGGACTATGGCTTCTGTGTCTAGGAGAAATGATGAGAAAAAACTGACCAGCTCCTGAGGAATTTAGCAGTGACTTCATCTCACTGGCAGGCAGGAATTTTAGTGGCCATTATGATGGGGGCAGCCACATAGTGGGAGATCAGTGGTGAGCTAAGGGATATTGTACTATCCTCCTTCTTTACCTTTAAGTCCAAAAGGAATATTTAGGTGAGGGGGGGGGGGTCATCTTAATGAATGAACTTACTCTTTAGGTGTGCTTATCTCTGGTGAGAGGGAAAGATCGAGAGCAGAAGGGCAAGAAAATTCAAGTTACAGATCTTACTAGGAGTGGTGAGCTTGGGCATTTAATACCCATATTACTACAGTTTCTTTCTTTCTTTTTTTCTTTCTTTCTTTCTTTCTTTCTTTCTTTCTTTCTTTCTTTCTTTCTTTCTTTCTTTCTTTCTTTCTTTCTTTCTTTCTTTCTTTCTTTCTTTCTTCCTTTCTTTCTTCCTTTCTTCCTTTCTTCCTTTCTTTCTTTCTTCCTTTCTTTCTTTCTTTCTTTCTTTCTTTCTTTCTTTCTTTCTTTCTTTCTTTCTTTCTTTCTTTCTTTCTTTCTTTCTTTCTTCCTTTCTTTCTTCCTTTCTTTCTTCCTTTCTTTCTTTCTTTCTTTCTTTCTTTCTTTCTTTCTTTCTTTCTTTCTTTCTTTCTTTCTTTCTTTCTTTCTTTCTTTCTTTCTTTCTTTCTTTCTTTCTTTCTTTCTTTCTTTCTTTCTTTCTTTCTTTCTTTCTTTCTTTCTTTCTTTCTTCCTTCCTTCCTTCCTTCCTTCCTTCCTTCCTTCCTTCCTTCCTTCCTTCCTTCCTTCCTTCCTTCCTTCCTTCCTTCCTTCCTTCCTTCCTTCCTTCCTTCCTTCCTTCCTTCCTTCCCTTCCGTCTTAGAATCAGTACTGTGTATTGGGCAGAAGAGTGGTAAGGGCTAGGCAATGGGGATGAAGTGACTTGCCCAGGGTTGTCCATCTGGGAAGTGTCTGAGGTCAAATTTGAACCTAGGACCTCTTGTCTCTAGGCCTGGCTTTTAATCCAAGTAGCAACCCACTCCAGTTGTTTTCAATGCAATCAAGATTCCATTTATTGTCAATGAGTAAATCTTTACTCCCATAATTTACATACTGAATGGGGAAAGTAAGACAATAGAACCTAAGTGGGATAAGAGTTAAAAAATCAAGCAGATTACAAATAAATGTAATAATAACAAATATATTTTTTTCTCATAATTTTTAACCCAAGAATAAAAGCACTAACTAGGAGACTGCTGGGTTAAGTTTATGAAGGCTCAGTGAAGATGACTGATTCAGGTAGAGCTTAGATCACCCCCTAGTGGTATGTATAGACATAGAGCATTGAGTGGTGCTTTCAGCTACACATCTTTTCACACTGTAGTCCCTATATGCTGGGGGATGGAGGTAAGGGAGGGAGGAGTCAGCTGCTTTAATAAGTAAATAACTAACTCCACCCAGATGAACTATCATCTAAAGCCATGTCTCTCTGCTTTGCCTACTTAGATGGCCCAAAAGATCTTATAACATATTTTGAAGAAAACTAAATATATATCTATCTGAAGCTTTCTCTTGTTCTACCAGTCTGTGTCTCCTGTTGGAAAATGAAATGAAGTTAGTGTGGCATGGCCAGCTCTTGAAGAGATGCTTTCTCTTCTAAGTTCCCTTAATACTCCAATATGTGAACTTATCAGTGTGGTTATTCCTTTCATTAGTAGAGATTGTAATCCATCTGTATGTAGTAAGTATGTTCCGTCTCCTTGCTCAACATTCTAGGTGGACCCTGTAGGGTTGGGGTGCCCTTTTTCCAATACCATCATATGGAGCCATTCTCAGTGTGTTCCCTCCTCACCCCCATTGTTGTCCACCAGTAACTAGCACCCAGTTCTCTTTAACCATTCAACATTAATTTTTATAAAATTATAAAAATTTATGAAATTTATAAAAAAGGTTTTCTAAAGGAATATTGGCTTTGAAGGTTTAGCAAGAACCAAAGTGTAAGCATTTTCCCCCAACTCCTAAAAGGCACACACTTTCCTCTATATGACCCGGGTTTCTAGAGAAACCGAGGCTTGAACATACAATTTCTATATAGCATTGGTTCCCACCAAAGTTCACATCCAGACGAGACAAGTCCTTGTCCCCAATTCTGCTGAATCATCCTTGATTCTCAGGGCATTGCTGTTGATCTGGTTAAAAAACCTGTCAAAAACTCATCCACAAATGCTTAGGTGACTTACTCTTTTGACCTTTTATTTTCCAGATTATGTCAGTACAATTTTCAATAATCATTGTCTGACATTTTTGCTCTATGTTTTTTCCCTCCCTCCTACCTCTCCCCCTCATTTTTCAGCAGGTAATATAATATAGGTTGCATATGTGTTATATAATACATATTTCCATGTTCATCATGTTGTCAAAGAAGACACAGAACATTTACCCTGGGGAAAATCTCACGGAAGAAATAAAGTGAAGAATGGCATGCTTTGATTTACATTCATTTCCTGATCTTTAGAAATTCATACCATCATAGACCCTATTATCTTTATGGCAAAGAACTGTAAGATTAAAATTAATATCCAGTAACTCCAATTATTATAATTTATAAGATTTATTAATAATCGCTTGAAGTAGAAGAAATAAAAGGACAAAAGTAAAAGCCTGAATAAAGCCAGCTTTTCCAGCCATGATCAGGGGAAAAGAGAGAGAGAGGGCAGAGCTACACAAAGCTTATATCCTCCCTACCTTAGCACAAAACATGGGAAGGAACATGGAAAGCTGGGGAAGAGAGTTCCTAGGGAGCAAATCCTAATTACACAGAGCTGAGGTCCATGTTCATAGAGGCACATTTCAGACTCTGAGATTGAGGACCAAAGGCTTTCCCCCTTATATTATTGTCTCTCACTAGATGCCATCAGTAAAGGAGTCAACCCAACAGAAGTCTACCCAACCAGGAGAAAAAGACCAATGCTTAAAAAGGCCATTTGTAGGTGCACCCAGTTCTAGTTCCACATTTCCAGTCAGTCAAAAGGGCTTCTTTCCATGATGTGGTTAGCCAACTGGAGCCAGTTAAAGAATGTCTATGCATTTCCAAAGTCTTTCCAAAGCATTCCATTGTGCATCATCATGATTCTCATGGAAGCAAGCTCCCTGGCTTCTTCCATGTAGGGAATTGCTTAGTCATTGTTCATCTGCAATGCCTGTTCAAGGATATATATATCAATGGATTGCCCATTCAATGAGCTACCCATTCAACTGCATGTCATAGTCCGGACAATAAATGTTTCTTCATTCTTTTGGTTTTTCTTGTGTGGATTGTTAAGGCAATTTCTTTTGACTTTTGCATTCTAGAGCTTGATGGAATCAGCACCACAAATGGGAGCATCTCAAATATCTCACTATCTTTAAAGATTTTTTTTTCTATTTTGACTGCAGAAGACATCCTTCATGACAGTAGTAAAAACCTTTGGGGAAAGTTCATCTACTTTTCTGGACAGTGATAATCAGAGGGTTGCTGAAATAAATTATCCAGAAAGAAAACTATAGACCAATCTCCTTAATGAACAGAGATGCAAAAATCTTAAACAGGATACTAGCAAAAAGACTCCAGCAAGTCATCACAAGGGTTATTCACAATGATCAGGTAGGATTCATACCAGGAATGCAAGGATGGTTCAATATTAGGAAAACCATCCACATAATTGACCATATCAACAAGCAAACCAACAAAAATCACATGATTATCTCAACAGATGCAGAAAAAGCCTTTGACAAAATACAACACTCATTCCTATTGAAAACACTGGAAAGCATAGGAATAGAAGGGCCTTTCCTAAAAATAATAAACAGTATATATCTAAAACCATCAGCAAACATCATCTGTAATGGGGATAAACTAGATGCATTCCCAATAAGATCAGGAGTGAAACAAGGATGCCCATTATCACCTCTACTATTTGACATTGTACTAGAAACACTAGCAGTCACAATTAGAGAAGAAAAAGAAATTGAAGGTATTAAAATGGGCAATGGGGAGACCAAGGTGTCACTCTTTGCAGATTATATGGTGATCTACTTGAAATCAAGTATCTAGGTCATTGCATTTATCAAACGATCTTATGATTATTTTTTAAACCCTTACCTTGTCTTAGAATTGATATTAAGTATCAGTCCTAAAGCAAAAGGGTGGTAAGGGTTAGGTAATTAGAGTTAAGTGACTTGCCCAGTCACATAGCTAAGAAGTATCTGAAGTCACATTTGAACCCAGGACCTCCCTCCTTTGGCTCTCTATCCCCTGAACCACCTGGCTGCTCCCAAAGCAATGTTATTAACATAAGCACAAGAGATTACCCATGGAAAGAGAACACTTTAGGACTGTATTTTACTCTACCAGGTCAAAAAAATCAACAAACACTCAAAATAGTGACATCATATATTCTCTGTACCTTTCAGTCAGCTGATTTCAGTCAATCCATTGTTTCCTTCCAAGTTCAGTTCAAAGTCACCTCCTGGGAATGGATCGCCTGACTATATTCCTGGTGCCTCTTCTGTAGAGTTGCTTTATATTTATTGTAATATAAACATTAAGTATAATAAGCTCAACTCCCAGGCCTTGGACCCTTAGTTTTCTCCTAACCTTTCAAAGCTTACAAAGTCCTAGTCCATCATATCTTGAGTTTTCCTTCATCCAGGTCAGAAAAGAGTAGATGCAAAGGGGACGAGAAATACCAGCAGGGCCATGTGGTTATGCTTTCACGTCAATCTGGGTGGGGAGAATAGGGGTACTGTTCCCACCCAGAAACTTATAGCAGTATTGCAGCCAGAGGACAAGGTTGAGTCATCAGGGTCTCATCTCCACCGGTTGATCCCCCAGTCTTCCTTCAGGTCCCAACTAAAATCCTGTCTTCTACAGGAAGTCTTTCCAAAGTCCTCTGGGTTCTAGTTCCTTCCCTCTTTTAATTATTTCCTCTTAATTCCGCATACAACTTGTTTGCATGCATTTGTTTGCTTATTGTGTCCCTCTTTTGAGTATGAACTCCTTGAGGGCAAGGACTCTCTGTTGTCTCCTTTTATATATTTAGCATTTAGCATAGTGCCTGGCATGTAGTAAGCATTTAATACATATTTATTTATTTTTTAAAATTTATTTAATTGATTAATTTAGAGCATTTTTCCAGGATTACAAAAATCATGTTCTTTCCCTCCTCTCCCCATCCCCCTCCCATATCCGACACACAATTCCACTGGGTTTTACATGTGTCATTGATCAAAACCCATTTCCATATTATTGATAATTGATCCTTTAGAGTCTACATCCCCAGTAATATCCCCATCGATCCATGTGATCAAGCAGTTGTTTCTCTTCTGTGTTTCTACTCCCACAGTTCTTCCTCTGGATCTGGATAGCATTCTTTCTCATAAGTTCTTCAGAATTGTCCTGGGTCATTGCATTGCTGCTAGCAGAGAAGTTCTTTAATACATATTTAATACATAAAGAACATTACGTTCTTTAATACATATTTATTGACTGACTAACTCAAAACCTTAAATAATTTTCCTCACCACATGGTAAGTGAATCAGAAATAGTCACAGAGTACCTGCATATGCTCTGTAGTCCATATGGACGAATTGCATTAGTCTAAGCACACTGTACTGGCTCTTAGGAGCTGGGTTCTCACTGGCCAGTCCCTGGTTACATATGTTACGTATGGGACTTTGTGCATACCTAGATTATATATGATAGAGACACCCATGTGAAAGATGCTAGGACTGCTTCTCAGAGAAGACATTCTGTGTTCCTCAGCCACATGAGTAGGAGCAGTCTCTTTCTATTGACTGCAGAGCCAGAACAGCTGAGTATGGGGAGGAGGAGGAAGGTCTACTATCTGCCCAGCCTTTAGGCTTTGTGGCTCTAAGAATCAGACTTGGAGTTTGAGGTAGTTGGGTTCATCCATTTCAGTTCTACGCAAGACACTAGAATGACAGACCTAGGAGCTTAAGCCATGCAGACCTTGGAGCCAGGATTCCAGGCTGGCTGTTGCTGCCAACCCATCACAGAAGCCTGGAGGAATCAATGCCAGGACCCAAGCCAAGGGGACTTTGAACCTGGAACTTTGTGGGACTGTGCCATGTAGGAATTGAGTTAAAGTGTGAACCTAATTTCCCTCCTCTCTGCAACAAAGACAGAGATGATCTACCATAGTTGGGTTGAAGTAAATATTCCTTTATAAAAGCTAATCTGACTATTTATGTGGTTAGGGAAACACAATTAATGGAGACTTGAGCCAATGACAGAGACTAGACTGCAAAACCTCATTAGGTTACCTGAGTTGTGGGGGCCAGTGTAGTAACTGATGTATGTCTATGGGCCCCTCCCCATTTGTCAGTTTAGTGAGCATTGCAAAGGAAATTCCAGACACCTGAAATAATCATGGCACCTTATCAGACTTTTACATAGATTTCACAGGACTCAGGATATTTTAAATTTGGGATTAAAATTGGCATTGGGAAGAAAAAAGACATAGAGAAATCTCCTTGAGGAGCATGAGGAGGAGCAGAGTCAGGCTGAGGGTCAGGGGGAGGTGTCTGGTCCTTGGGCACCTCCTTTCCTCCCTTTCTCCTTGGGACTCTTGTGGGTTGTTGTTTCAGATGTTGGTAATCAGTTGCTACAAGCAGCAGCAATGGAAGTAGCTAATTGTGGAGTAGCTTGGTGATTCACCTACACAGTGAGTCCTTGACACCTTCTTTTTCCCTTCCTCCATTCCTGGAGAGGGATCCACCTTCTGTTACTTATCTAACTATTCACTTCTTGGCTCTCTTCCCTCTTGAAGAGGGGAAGGTGTTAAAATTGGGGAGAAGCTTATGGTGTTTCCTAACTTAGGTAGTACAGCTGGTTGGCATTCCAACAGAAATATTCCCCAATTGTTGACTAGTTTTGTTGCTTATAAATTGATTCTCATTGACATAAAAGAAGAAGTGGCAGCCCCTAAATTCTTGACTTGATATGTTTAATAACACTGATTTGTGGCAAGACTGAGAAAAAGTTTCTTTAAAAATTTTTTTTTAATTTAGAATATTTTTCCATGTTACATGGTTCATGATCCCCCACCTCCACCCCACTCTTTCCTCCCAGTTCCTGAAGCTGACAAGCAGTCAAAACCTATTTTCATGTTATTCATATTTGCAGCAGAATGATCTCTTAAGATCAAAATCCTAATCACATCCCCATCGAACTACATGATTGATCCTATATTTTTCTTCTGCATTTCTGTTTCCACAGTTCTTTCTCTGGATGTGGATAGCATTCTTTCTCATAAGTTCCTTTGGATTGTCCTGGATCATTGTATTGTTGCTAGTAGAAAAGTCCATTACATTCAATTGTGCCACAGTGTATCTGTCTCTGTGTACAATGTTCTCCTGGTTCTTCTCCTTTCACTCTGCATCAATTCCTGGAGGTCGCTCCAGTTCACATGGAATTTCTCCAGTTCATTATTCCTTTGAACACAGTAGTGTTCACCATCAGATACCACAATTTGTTCAGCCATTCTCCAATTGATGGGCATCCCCTCATTTTCCAATTTTCTGCCACCACAAAGAGAGCAGCTAGAAATATTTTTGTACAAGTCTTTTCCTCTATTATCTCTTTAGGGTACAAACCCAGCAGTGGTATGGCTAGATCAAAGGGTGGACATTCTTTTAAAGCCCTTTGGGAATAGTTACAAATTACCCTCCAGAATGGTCAGACCAATTCACAACTCTACCAACAGTGTATTAATGTCCCAATTTTGCCACATCATCTCCAACATTTATCACTTCCTGTTGCTGCCATTTTGGGAAAAGGCTTCTTCTTTAAGGGATGGGAGATAATGTCTCCCCTCAACAGAAACCAGGGGTAAGATAAAGTCCTTTATCTCCACAAGAAGAGTACATCTGTAAGAGGAGTGCTCCATATCTACACATTGATTTCTACAAAGGGCCAGGACTTCTTTATTAAATCAATCATTCTGTAGGATGAGCTAGATATGAACCAGGCCTCGGCATCCACTGAATGAATCAAAGGCATTTTAACTTAGTTTGAACAATCTAGTCAACCAGGTTGGAAAGGAATGAAATGAACTGATGCAACACAGGAACAGTATTGAACACTGGATGAAATGAACTGATGCAACACAGGAACCGTATTGAGATTTGTTGAGGAAAATCAGTCTTGCCCTTTGGGTTTTGGATAAAACAAGCAAATTAGTTCTGGGTCAGGGATTTCAGTGGTAAGCCAGGAGAGAAATTCTAGCCAACTGCCTGAATGATAAGGAATTTGGAGGGAGAGAGAGGAGAAAAGTCTGTTTCCTCCCTATATTTCATGAAGGGAAAACCTTCAGAACTTTGAAAGGTCTGAGGATTTGGATTTTTTATTGATATCCTAGCATTGTCCCTGTAACAGCTAACCAGCTGCATTAGGACCTAAGGACAAAGGAGACACATTGAAGAATGGCATTTTCAGGACTTTATAAGGAACCCAGAAGAAAGCTATGTCATAAGGGCCCCTCAAATGGAAGAAAAATAATTCACAACAAAATGACTTTCAATAGCTGTGAGTTACTCCCTTCACTCTACTTTAAGTTTGAGCCCACTTTCCCATATTCTCTGAATACAATTGTGTAGGACTGTGACCCAGACTTTTGTGGGGATATATTATCCCCTCAAACTAGTTTTATAATGCCACCTTTATAAATATACATTTCTAATCATATGACTTCATTTAGCTAATTAATTATCTCATTAAACTAATTAAAAGCTAACTAATTGATATCAACTGATAAATATTGGGTGGGGGTTTATAATTTGTCGTCCTTCAAACATTAATGACTCCCTTGATCTCTGAAGAGAGGCATAGTAGCCATCTTTGGAGACCCAGTCTGGCTATGCAAGTTTGGATTGAGAGATTAAATCTAGACTAGCCTATGTTATCTATCTATCTATCTATCTATCTATCTATCTATCTATCTATCTATCTATCTGTCTGTCTGTCTGTCTGTCTGTCTGTCTGTCTGTCTGTCTATTGTCTATAATTATTATTTCCTAGAGCTAGTAAGAAAAAAAAATTTAAACCCTTACCTTCTGTCTTAGAATTGATACTATATATTGGTTCCAAGGCAGAGGAGTGTTAAGGGTAAGGCAGTTGGGGTTAATTGACTTGCCCAGGGTCACACAGCTAGGAAGTATCTGAGGTTAGATTTGAACCAGGAATCTGAACTCCTCGCTTGGTGCTCTATCCACCGAACCACCTAGCTTCCTTGTAAGAAAAACTTTTGAAGCAAACATGATCCACAGAAAGATTGCATGCTGGGTGAGGATAGGGACAAGGACAATGCTACTATTAACAGATATGGAAGCTCTTTGACTTTGGTTGCTGTAGTTCATCAATTAGCTAGAAATATTTCTAGTACACAACCCAGTTCCCTACCAGATATTGCAGGTGGGGCTATCTGTATGTAGCATTATTACACGCTAGACTATCACTATATATGAGCTCCATTAGAAGTGGAAACTCATTTCACTTCAATGTGGACCATGTGTCTCTCCCTATAGAACATTAAGTTCCCTCAAGTCAGAGACTCTTCCATTTCACATACCTAGCAATGTGTCCAGGATATAATATTTCTCCTTTAAAATTTGGATGCTTTGCCATTTGGTGCATATATGTTTAGTACTGATATTATTTTATTGTCTATGGTACCTTTTATTAGGATGTAATTTTCTTCCTTATCTCTTAATTAGATCTATTTTTGCTTTCGTTTTGCCTGGGGTTTCCTAATACATAATAAATGTTTCTTGATTAATTGATTGGTTGATGGAATTGTATGATTATAAAGGTGATGTCTATTAGAGAAAATCATTTGTGAAACCCATATCTTTTCCTCAATGATGCCCTCATGATAGTTCTTTGGATGAGGCCAGGTGCTTAGTGTTCTGTCTTCTTGGGGATAGTGCTTACTATTTGATTAGTAATTCCTTTGTCCATGTATATGAGAGGGGCATTGTAGAAATGGCAGTTAGCAGTTCACAATTTTAGGCCAGCACCTTCTAATCTCATCTGATCTAATGCCTTCAGTTTTTTCTTTATCTTTCTGAATATGATAAAATCATCTCAATATACCAATAGCTTTTAAGTGGTTCGTACCACCATACATTTTTTGATGAGCCACTGAATGATACTAAGGGCCCCCAAAATCTCTTGGGACAATATGCTCAAACCTCAAACTGATAGAAGTTCACACAGCAAATTGCCGCTAGAGGCTGGGGGCGCACCTTCCCTTCCTTCTGGCTCCCCAACTCATTCTACCAGGAACCATTGGAAACTGAAATTGATTGTGTTTCCTCTTTTCTGGCCCCCAATCCAACAAGCCAGAAGCCATTGTAGGCTCTCCCACCCCATCCCCAGTCCTAGCCAGGCTGAGGAGCCAGCAGATAGAGGGATAAGAATCAGAACAGCTTCTTCCTTGTCACTCCCTCCCACCAACTGTTCACTTCCTAGCCCTATGAGAATATGAAACATTAGAGAAAACTATTCTCCCACTCCTCTCTCTTAACAAATTAAAAAAGAATCTATCCAGGTCAGTTCATAAAGGAAGAACAGAGTTTTTGAAAATTAGTAGAGGAATAGTTAGCACAGTGGATAAAGAGCCAGAACTAAAATTGAGAAGAATTGTGTTCAAATCTAGCCTCAGACACTTCCTTAGCTGTGTGACCCTGGGCAAGTCACATAACCTCAATTGCCTAGCCTTTTCCACTGTTCAGTTTTAGAATTAATACTAAGACAGAAGGTCAGAGTTCAAAAAAAAGAAGAAAGTCATTTGAGACTGGGAGAGGAGTTGCAAGGTTATCTAAGCCCCTGTAAATAGTACCAAAAAATCAGAAGTCCTGAGAAAGTAGCTACATCAGGGGGGCATAGATATAGATAGAAGAAAACATGGTTTTAAAAAATAAAATTCTTTTAAAAGATAAGGAAAACTCAAGAGGTAAATTCATGTTAAAAGAGTTAATTATGCAATAAATATAAGCAAAGATTTAAAGGAAAAAATGGCCAAGCAGCAAGGACAAATTGAATGACTAGAATAAATTAAGCATAAGATGAAAAATACAATTGGATTTTAAGTAAGAGCAATGGAGGAAAACACTGGACGGAAAATAAATAGCCTAGAATATAAGATGGAAAATTTCACTGAAATATTAGAATTCCTTTATACTCAAAAGAAGCATGGAAAATCAAATGAATCTATGAGGCAACAAGAAATATTAAAACAAAGTCAAAAGATGGAAAAAAGAGAAGAGAATGGAAGTTTGTCGACTGACTAAAAAATAGATTGAGGAGAGAGAATATAAGAATCATCAGACTCCCTGAAAACCAGGACCAAACAGAAAACCTGGACATTAGATTTCATGAGATTAGAGAAGAAAACTGCCTATATCATTTAGGATTAGAAGGAAAAGTAAAATTAGAAATAACACACCTATAATCTCATGAAAGAAGGTACAAAATGAAAATATTCAAGAATAACCATAAGGGGCTTACTTTCTATTGGAGGAAAACAGTAGATAAAAGGCAGCTGAAAAGGGGCTTGTTTGAAAAACAGCAAAGAGGACAATGTCCCTGGATCTCAGAGTTTGAGGTGGGGAGTAAAATATAAAGGACATTGGAAAGGTAAGGAGGAAGGTTGGGTTATGATGGATTTTGAATGCCAAATAAAAGATTTTATATTTGATCCTGAATGTGACAGGAAATACTGGAGTTTATTGAGTTGGGGTAGAGGCTTGGAGTGACATGGTTAGATTTGTACTTTAGGAATATCAGTTTGTAGGTTGAATAGAAGATTGATTGGAGTGGGGAAAGACTTGAGGCAGGCAGATTCACCAGCAGGCTATTTTTGTAGTTCACATGTAAGTAATGAGGTGACAGCATCAGAGGAGAAGAGACATATTGAAGAGATGTCACAAAATTGGTAAATCTTGGCAATAGATTGGATATAAGAGTGAGAAATAGTGAGGAGTTAGATATAACAACTAGATTTTGAAACTGAGGAGTTGGAAGGATGGTGTTACCCACAACAATAATAGAAAAGTTAGGAAAGGGGGAGGGTTTAGTAGGAAAGATAACAAGCTGAGTTTTGAAGATGATGAATTTAAGATGTCTACTAGACATCCAGTCCGACATGTCTGAAAAGCAATTGGAAATGTAAGATTTGAGATCAGCAGAAAGGTATGGGCAGGATAGGAAGATTTGAGAATCAACATACAGATAGTAATTAATTCCATGGGAATTGGGGCAGCTAGGTGACAGTGGATAGAGTCCTTCCTAGCTATTTGACCTTGGGCAAGTTACTTAACCCCCATTGCCTAGCCCGTACCATTCTTATTGTCTTAGAATCAGTACTAAGACAGAAGGTAAAGATTTATTATTTCTTTTTAAATTATTTTTATTCAATTAATTAATTTAGAATATTTTCCATGGTTACATGATTCATGTTCTTTCCCTTCCCTCTCCCCTCCCCCCATAGGCAACAAGCAATTCCACTGGTTTTTAACATGTGTCATTGACCAAGACCTATTTCCACATTATTAATATTTGCATTAGAGTCTATGTCCCCAATCATATCCCCATCGACCCATGTGATCAAAGAAATGTCTTTCTTCTGTGTTTCTATTCCCACAATTTTTTCTCTGGGTGTGGATAGTGTTCTTTCTCATAAGTCCCTCAGAATTGTCTTGGAGAATTGCTGTCAGTGGAGAAGTCCATTACATTCGATTGTGCCACAGTCTGTGTCTCTGTGTACAATGTTCTCCTGGTTTTGCTCCTTTTACTCTGCATCAATTTCTGGAGGTCATTCCAGTTCACAAGGAATTCCTCCAGTTCATTATTCTTTTCAGCACAATAATATTCCATCACCAACAGATACCACAATTTGTTCAGTCATTCCCCAATTGAAGGGCATCCCCTCGTTTTCCAATTTTTTGCCACCACAAAGAGTGCAGTCATGAATATTTTCATACACGTATTTTTCCTTATGATCTCTTTGGGGTATAAACCCAGCTGTGCTATGACTGGATCAAAGGGCAGGCAGTCATATAAAACCTTTTGGGCATAGTTCCAAATTGTCATCCAGAATGATTGGATCAATTCACAATTCCACCAGCAATGCATCAGTGTCCCATTTTGACACATCCCCTCCAACATTTATTAATTTCCAGAAGATAAAGGCTTAAAAAAAGCCATAATAATTGATGAGATTACCAAGTGAAGCAGTATATAGGAAGAAAAGAAGAGATCTAGGACAGAACCCTGAGGGACAACAAAGACTATGACTTGAATGTGTTTCCAGCAAAAGTACCTCAGAAGGAATGGTACGGGGGTGACTAGATGGTTCAGTGGATAGAGAGAAAGGCCTGGAGATGGGAGATGATGATAATGGAAGGAGAATCAGGAGAGAGTTTTGCTGTTCTGCAAACCTAGAGAGAGGGGAGTAAAAAGAGGGTGATCAAAAGTGTTAAAGGCTACTGAGAGAAGAATGAAGTCTGAAAAGACCATTGGATTTGTTGAGAGAGCAGTTTCAGTCAAATGACAAGGTTGGAAGCTGGAGAGCAGAGTTAAGAAGGGAGGAAGAGGAAAGGAAGTGGAAGCACCTATTATAGATGGCCTTTTCAAGGAGCTTGGCCACAAAGGGCAGAAGAGACATAGGACAATGGTAATCAGGGATTGAAGGATCAAATGAAGGGTTCCTGAGGATGAGGCAAACATGGGCATGTTTGGAGTCAGTAGGGAAGGAGCCCATACATAGGGAGAGACTGAAGAGAAGTGATAGTGGGGATAACAGAGGAGGCAATCTGTCAGAGGAAACAGAATGAAATGGAATTGTTTATGCAGGAAGAGGATTGGCCTCCTTGGTAAGGAAGAAAGACACCTCATAATGTGTGAGAAGCATAAAGCTGGAGATAGTGGCAGAGGAGTGATATAAGATGAAGAAGGGTTAAGAGGAAGCTCATGATAAATGGCCTTTTTTTTCTGTAAAATATGAGGCAATTTTAACAACTGAGAGTAGGGGAAGAATAATGGGAAGTTTGAGGAGGGATGAAAAGGTTTAGAAGAGTTACAATGGTGAATGGGATAATGAGTTCATAAGGAAGGTGTAGAAGGATTGCCTAGCCACAGTGAGGACCCTGTTGAAGTTATATAACATGAATTTATAGGGTGCCTAATCAGAATGGTTTCATAATTTTCTCCCCCTGTTTAGCAATTTGTTGTAGGAGTAAAAATGGTGGATAGTGGGAGTTATCTAAAGCTGAAGCTTGGCAGAGCACAGTCATATGATAAGAGGGCTAGGAACTCAAGAGAAGAGGACAATGTAGATATGAATTGATTTGCCAAAGATTCAAGATGGAAAAAAGAGGAAGGAATGGTACTGCAGACAAAATAACTTGAGAGAGAACTGAGGTGCTGGGGCCATCAGGCCACGACGCCTTGATAAAGTCACTCGTGGATGCCAAGAAGTCACAGAGTGACTCTTTGGCAGGATGGGCTTGCCCACTCAGCCCCTTCTGCAAGATTTCTCTCATTAATATCCCTTACTAATGGAATTGGCATGGTTTTTGCCCTCTCCCTAGCCTCAGAGGGAATAATTAACAAGAACAAAATACTTGCACTCCATTTCCCCAAAGTATCACCAAAAGATCAGACTCCAAAACCCAAACCTCAAAGGACTATCATGGGTTAACTTTTGCTCTGGTACAGCATTCCCAGCAAGCTAAGCACAAACCAAACCTAGAATGTCCCTATTCCCGCTGCAAAGGCCCATACAAAATGTACAGGTAGTTCAAGCTTCACCATGCCTCAATGACTCAATTTCACTAACCAGAATCTCACCACTAGCTCTGAGAAATGAGAAGCCTAATAATTAATCTGAATTGTGTTCTTAATGCCTCTCTGATCTCTCAACCTCAATGTTATGATTATTGGACTGTCCTTAGAATTTCTGATGAATTATTTATTTTTATTAAAAGTAATAAGTAAATTTTCCTTGATTGTTCATAAGCCTAGACTCCTCACAGGTCAATGAGAAAATTAAGCCACCTGTGATAAGATCATTTATTTTGTGTGGAACCTTTATTCATCTTATCAAAAATCAATAGTTACAATACAAGAATATAGAATGATCTCAGAATGTTAATCAAGTAATTTGTTAAACGTTAATGTATCACTTTCCCAATTATCTTTACTTGAACACGTATGTTAGGTAATGTATCTGTGTGCCAAGAAAATAGGTATAAGAATAAACATCAAGCCTGGGCATGGCCGAGCAGCCACCATATGCAAGCCTGCCCCTGGCTAAAACACATGCACAGCTGCCTTCCCGTTTCTTATTTTCGTCTAACTGTTCCTTCACTTGCCGAGAACCCCTGAAGCCACAAGTGGGGCTGGACCCAGTTTGTGGCACTGAGGAATCAAGGCATTGGAAATCTCAGGGTGAATGAACTTACTCTCAGTAGGGTTTAGTATGGGAAGACAGAGGGAGAATGAGAAAGCCAATAGACTATGGTCAGGTAAGGATATTTCAGAATTTTAAAAAATAGAGCTGATACATTTGTGGGTGATTGGCAAGACTGAGGATAAGACCATCTTTGTGTGTGGATGAAGTGGGACTGAGGAGTAGGTCATGGGGAGGAACTTTAATGGTTAGGGTGATTGAGGACAGTTACTATGTGCATTGAAATATCCTAGAATGAGGGCAAAGGAGGAGACAAAAATTGTGAGGCAGGTCCCAGACTCATTGAGGCAGGAATGGGAGTGACCGGGAAGTTTCCAGGCATACAAATAGCATGGACCTTAAAGGGGAAGAGGTTATTGAGTGAGAGAGGCAGAGGAAGAACTCATAAGTGGCAATGGGGAGCAAAGAGTATTCCAACTCCCTCACCTTGATCAGCGAGCTGGAGGGAATGAATGAACATGCAGCCAGTACTGAAAAGGATAGCTATGGAGGCTGGAATCAAGGTGGAGTCAGGGTTCAGTGATTCCAAGAAGATGGAAGTAGTGGAATAGAAAGAGATTTAGGATAAAGAAAAGTTTGTTACCGGTAGAACATGCATTCCAAAGGGCACAGAGGAAGGAGTGGGTGGTTTTTGTTTGGGACTTTGGGGTGGGAGGGTTGAGGAGGATGGAAAGAAGGAATGGAAATGTAGAGACAGAGAATGTATTTGGATGATGACCTACATGAGTTCCGAATCACTGAGATGTGTAGGATATGGCTAGATGTGAAAATGCTCATTTACATATATAGTACTATATAACATTATTATTCATATGTAATATATTGTTTCAGGACAATCAGGAGTAAAGTAAGAACCTCCATTTTCACTAATTTTATTTAAGACAGATCTAAAAGTACTAGTAATATCAAGTAATAAGAAAAAAAATCAAGGAATAAGTATAGGCTAATAAAAGGCAACTAGATGGTTCACTAGGTAGTGCTGGGCCCGAGTTCAAATCTAGCCTTAGATACTTAATAGTTGTGTGACCTGGGCAAGTCATTTAACCTTTGTTTACCTTAATTGCTAAAAAAGAAATGTTAAACCATTCTAGTATCTTCATCAAGAAAGCCCAATGAACTGTATTAATGTGCTATGGTCCATAAGGGCACAGAGAGTTGGACACACCTAAAAATCTAGGCCAATATTTAACCTTTTTGTTTATTACCCACAGAACCTAGAGAAAGAAAAATTCCTATCAAAGTAACTAGAAAATGTGCAAAATATCTGCAAGTATACATTCCAAGACACAGAAAACATATGAATACAATTATAAAACATTCTTAATAGAGATATAGATAAATAATTAGCTATCAATTGCTCATCGGCCATTCAAATATAATAAAATCATAATACTATCTAAATTATTTAGATATTGAGTCATATCAGTCAGATTACCAAAAGGTTACTTAATAGAACTAGTCAAAATAATAAAATTAACTTAGAGGAACAAAAAGTCAATTGTCTCAAGAGAAAAAATGTGGGGAGAAGGGAAAAGAGGAGGAGGGTAAAAGCAACAGGGTTTACCAATAATAGATCTTGAATTATACTACAAAACTATAATCAAAATTATGTGGTACTATTTTTTTAAAGCCAAGCAGTAGGACCTGTTATATACACAAAACCCAAAAGCAAAACCCTAAGAGTATAATGTTCAATAAATCCAGAGCCTCCAACTATTGGGGTAAAAACTCACTATTCAACAAAAGCTGCTGGGAAAAAATAAAAAAGTTTGGCAGAGATTAGGTTTAGACAATATCATATATTTTCCAAGATAAGCTCCAAATGGACAAATTACCTAGATATAAAAGGCCATATTATAAACGAAGGAAATATTTATCACAATCATGGATGGGGAAGATTTCTTGACCAAACAATTCTGTTACGAAAAACATTAAGTTTTTCACAAACAAAACACTAACAATATACTCAAAATTAGAAGTCAGAATTGGAATAATTGCGGTCGTTTTTGTCATTTTCATTGTTTTAGTCATCTTGTATATTGTCTAATTCTACTTAATTTTGCACCAGTTCACATAAGTAGTTCTGTGCTTCTCTACACTCATATTCATATTTCTTATAGCACAGTAATATTTTACTCTGTTACTATAATGTGGTTCCCCATTACTCAATTGATGGATAGCTAATTGTTTTCAGTTATTTGCTACCATGGAAAGTGCTGTTATATATATTTTAGTATACATGGGACCTTTCCTTTTGTCATTGATCTTCCTGGGATATATGCCTCACAGACAGTGTCTAGACCAAAGGACATTTTCATCATTCTTTTCACATAATTCCAAATTGCTTTCCAGATTGGTTGGAGCAATACACAGCTCCACCAATAATGCATTAGGGTGCTTATCTCATTGCTGGCATTGATAATTCCCATTTCTTGACATCTTTGCCAGTTTGCTCAGGGTTGTTTTGATTTATATTTCTTTTATTAACAAGATTTTGGAAGATCTTCCATATGGCTGTTAAAAGTTTACAATTCTTTGGGAGTTTATAGTCTTTTGTAATTTTTCTATTGGAGAATGGCTATTGGTTTGGTATATCTTCCCTAGTTGCCTATATATCTTGGTTATCATATGCTTCTCGGAGATATTAAGTACAAAGTTTGTTGTTTTTTGCTTCTCAGCTCTTGGCAGAAAGATGATGGTCTAGAAATACAGAGACATGCATTTTCAGGCATGTACAATGTACAAGCCTGTATTGCTTGACTACGCTCATTAGGTTTTTGCATTTAATTTTTTATGAGGAAAGAGAGTCATGAGAGAGAGGTAGTGAAATCCCAAAAGATACATAGAAGAGAACAGAAAGGAGCTCATAAGAACATGCTGACAAACAGGGTAGTATTATAACTACTGTAATAAATTTAATATGTGCTTTTATTAAAGAATCTCACAGGACAGAAAAAGTCTCTTTGAAGTAATCTGGTAAGGCTAGATCTCTACTGAGAGGGTGGGAGAGGGAAGGCATTTAGGGAGAAATAATTAGAATGACTAATCAATTTACAACAAGACTCATAAATTATTTATAACCCCGGAATGGATGGAAATAATGGATCAGTGAAGCCATAGGAAAGGTAGAAGACGTATGTAGACATATATTTAACAGAGTCCTCAAATTTCCCTTTCTTTTTATATGAGTGTCTCAGGCTTGGGGCATAAAGGAGCCATCCTTCTGGACTTCATGACATTTGGGATTTGTCCTCTTGAGTTCTAGAACAGAAGAGAACCCTGCAGCAACACTGAAGCCAATAGGGCAAAGCAAAACATGAACTGGGACTTATTCTGGAAGAGTATGGAGACTTGAAGACCTGTAGACCCAGTGGGGATGAGAATAAGTACACAGGAGGCAGGACAGACTAGAGTGGGTTTGAGACTTGGTGAGACAGATGTACCATGAACCACAAGGGCAACAGCCAGACCAATAGAAGATGTGGCAACATCCATCAGCATTTCCCCTCCTGTTACCTCAGAGTACTTGCTGAGGCAAGCCTCAATGAGTCCTAGACCTTGCCAAATCCTTTCCTTTTTCATTCTTCCTTGCCACCAACAGGGGTTAGGGTGGGGGTGGAGGAGGATGGATAATGAGAGGGAATCCAGAACCGCAGTTTTGTTACAGCTTGTTGTTTGAATGCATTCTCAGTTTTTTTTTTAATGGTTAGCTTTTTTAGCTTTAGTTAGTTTATGTTTTTTTCAATATGACCAGTAAATTAAAAAAGCAAGTCCTTGAAATGAGCAGGGAATAAGAAGTTCTCAAATGTGAAAACCTGGGACTCGAGGCAGACATATTTGGGATTTCCTATTTTTGATCCTTTTTGGGGGGGCATATTATAGATCATCTATCCAAGGCTTGACTCCTCTCTTATTAAATGTCAGTTTTACAATGAACACACAAAGAAAATGTGGATGAATCCATTTATGTAAATCAATAGCAAAGCAGAAAGCAGAGAAAGAAGGTATTGGAGAATATAGAACAGAGTAAGATCCAAGAGAATTTCAGATCTCACCCAAGGGGCCTGGAGTTGGGAGGCCCATCAGCAGGCTATTACAATAGTCTAGGAAATAAGGGCCTGCGCCAGAGTGGTGGCAGCATCAGAGAAGTAAAGGGGGCATCTGGGGAAGATGATACAGTGGTAAAACCAATAAGCTCTGGCAACAAATGAAATGGGGGGGGGTGATGAGAGTGAGAAGTTGAGGATGATACATAGATTACAAGCCTGAGGGACTGAGAAGGTGATGGTGCCCTCAATAATGATAGGGAAATTTGGGAAGGGGAGATAGGTTTAGGGGAAAGATAATGAGTTCAATTTTAGATAGAAAGAGTTTGGTTTAGGGCAGTTTGGGGAGAAAAAAACAAAAGCAAAATAAGCTTCTCTGTCTTCTCTCTGTTGTCAATTATCATTATCCCATCCACTTTGAGCAGTGGTATTATCTCTTCTTGGATTCTCCTTTTCCCTCTAATATAGCTAAAAGATTATATATATATGTGTGTGTGTGTGTGTATGAAATCTGTTGTCTTTTGTTTCCTCAGTAGTTCATTTTGAATTTTAGCACTGTTGACACTCTTCCTTTTTTAGCCTTTAAATATTTTTAAAATCATATGTAGAAACAACCCCCCCCCAAAAAAAACCCTTTACCTTCTGCCTTAGAATCAGTACTATGTATATATTGATTCCAAGGCAGAAGAGTCGTAAGGGCTAGGCAATGGGAGTTAAGTGACTTGCCCAGGGTCACACAGCTAAGAAGTGTCTGAGGCCAGATTTGAACCTACAACCTGGCTCTCAATCCACTGAGCCACCCAGCTGCCCCCTAAAAACAATTTTTGACAACTGTTATTTTACATTTTTTGATTCAGATTCCCTCTCTCCCTCCTTGCCTGCTCCCATCACTCCCACTTGGCCCCGAGGCAGTAAATAGTCCGATATGGGTTATATTAGTGCTATCATGTAATATATATTTCCATATTCCCTATGCCATGAAAGAAGACACATATCACAATACAATAAAAAAAATCTTGAAGGAAATAAAGTGAAACATGGCACATTTTGATCTTGTAGTCAAATTCCATCAGTTCCTTCTTTGGCTATGGATAGTATTTTTCCATCATGAGTTACTTAGGGTTATTTTGGAAACTTACTTTTCTGATAATAGTTTAATCCTTCACAGTTGATCATTATACAATATTTCTATTACTGTATACACTGTTCTTCTGGTTCTGTTCATCTCACTTTGCATCAGTTCAGGTTTTTCTGAACTCATCCTGTTGGTCATTTCTTATGACACAATAGTTCTCCATTACAACCATATTCCAACTTGTTTAGTTGTTCTCCAATTGATGGATGTTTCCAATTCTTTGCCACTACAAAAAGAGTTGCCCAAAATATTTTTGTACAAGTAGGTCTTGACTCTCTTCTTAGAATACAGTACTATTTTTTGTGTTCATTACTGTTATATCAAAGGCAGTGTTGTGGCATAATAGACAACTGGTTTCAAAGTAAGGAAGACCTGAGTCCACATCCTACCTCTGAGACATGTTGGCCATCTGACTGAACAATTCATTTAACCTCCCTGTGCTTTGGTCTAGGCAACTCTCTAATATTATTAGTTTCAGAGAGGGGTCCAATCAACAGTGGTAGAGGAAGTTTCTTCATCAGGAAATGCTCTATTCTGTTCTGTTCTTTTTTAAAATCCTTACCTTCTGTCTTAGTATAAATTCTAAGGTAAGAGAGCAGCAAGGGCTAGGCAATGGGGGTTAAGTGACTTGCCCAGGGTCACACAGCTAGGAAGTATCTGAGGTCACATTTGAACCCAGATTAGGTCTTCCAGACTCCAGGACTGGTGCTCTCTCCATTGTGCTACCTAGCTGCCCCCAAATTCCTTCTTCTAATGAAATCATAGCTCTAATCTCTGTCTCTCTCCTGTCTGTGCATGTCTTTGTTTCCATCTTCTGCACATGTCCTTTAAAAATCTAGGTTCATTAGTAAATTCTCTGTGCATTCACACCTGTCCCTTCAGATAATTCCTGGTTGTTATTTTTTTCTCCACATCAGAATTTGTGTATCTCCAAAATTTCATTCTTGAGAATTTCTTCCTTCTTGGGCTAGTTTCTCTTCTGAAATTTTAGTCCATGGAGTTCTACTGACCTTTTTTTTCTGAAAACTTTGAAATTCTTTCTCCTAAAATCTGGGGTGCATTTCAAACTACTCAGCAGTCTTCTCTTCTTTCATAAACTTCAAGAGGTAGTGGGCACTTCCTCTTGTGATTCTCATTTCCATCCTGGGGAACCAGTTCCTCTGTGTTGAGTGAGAATCAGATCTAGAATAGTTTACCCCTTGTGTGTTTCCCCCCACCCCACCCCAGCTTTTTAAGCACAGACTTTTTTTACTCTTTTTTTTTCAGTTCCAAACTCTTTCCCTTTACCTCCCCCAATTGTCGGGGGTGGGGGGAGAAGGGGAAGAAACACCATTACAAATATAGATGATGATGCAAAATAGATTTCTGCATTAGCCATGTTCAAAAAAAAAAGGAAGGAAAAGAAAGGAAAAAGCATCTGAGAGAGGGGTAGTGAAAGAAATATCATAAAAGAGGGGTAGTAAAACCCCAAAAGATACATAGAAGAGAACAGAAAGGAGCTCATAAGGACATGCTGACAAACAGGATAGCATTATGACTACTGTGATAAATTTAATATGGGTTTTTATTAAAGAATCTCCCAGGACAGAAAAGGTCTGTTTGAAGTAGTCTGGAAAGACTAGATCTCTTTACTGAGAGGGTGGGGAAGGGAAGGCATTTAGGGAGAGATAACTAGAATGACTAATTAATTTACGACAAGGCTTTACTAATGTCATTATCCCAGGAACAGATGGAAATAATGGATCAGTGAAGTCATAGGAAAAGTAGACATATTTAACAGAGTCCTCAAGTTTCCCTTTCTTTTTATATGAGTATCTCAGGCTTGGGACATAAAGAAGCCATCCTTCTGGACTTCATAACATTTTGGATTTTTCTTCTGAACATCTGGAACAGAAAGTACTCTGTTTCAGGATGGTGACACTGAAGTCCAGTTGGGCAAAGCAAAACAAGAACTGGAACTGATTCTGGAAAACTGTGGAGACCTGAAGACCTATAGACCCAGAGGGGATGAAAAGAAATACAGTGGAGGTAGAGAAGACTAGAATGGATTTGAGAGTAATGAGAAAGGAAGGAAGGAAGGAAGGAAGGAAGGAAGGAAGGAAGGAAGGAAGGAAGGAAGGAAGGAAGGAAGGAAGGAAGGAAGGAAGGACAGATGGAAGAAAAATATGCTTTACTCTGCACTCTATTTGGAAGTGAATAACATGTTTCATTGTGAGTCCTCTGACAATGTGATGCGGCATTATGTTGATCAGAGTTATGAAAATTTTTATACTTAGTTATCTTTAAAATATTATTATTACTGAATTAATTATTCTCCTGATTTTGCTCACTTCACTCTGTACCATTTCATACAGGTCTTCCATGTTTTTCTGTAACCATCCCCCACATTATTTCTTACAGTATAATAATATTCTATCACATTCATATGCCATAACGTTTTTAGCCATTCCTCAATTGATGAGTATCCCCTAAGTTTCCAATTCCTTATTACCACAAAAAGCACTAGTATAAATATTTTTGTATATATGGGTCCTTTTCCTTTGATTTCTTTGTGGTATAACCCTATAGTGATACTTCTGGAATAATACCAAAATGCTTTCCAAAATAGTTCACACATAGCTCCACCAATTTTTACCCTTTTTGAAAGATAAAATGATCATTAAACCAAGTCAAACAACTATTGGCTGCCTTGCTTTTGGCAGAGGGGGAGAATGCCAGTATCTATCTCAGTAACTGAGGTCCCTCATCTCTACTAACTAAATTATGTCTCTGGGACAGACTTGTAATGCTTCCCAGAACCCAGCTGCTTTGGTGTTTTGTTTTGTTTTGTTTTGTTTTTCCCCTTTTCTGGTCAGGTGGTTTCTAGTATACTCTTGACAAAATCATTTCTTCCCCCCCGCCCCCAACTGATCTTTTAAAAATTCTCTTCCCCAAACACTCTCTCTTGTAGTTCCTGGTTATTTCCTTCCGTGAGTACCTTTTTAAAATATATATAATTGTCACCTCATGCCTATCCTCCTCCAACCAGGAAAGAAAACAAGGGCAACTGATGGAGTACATAAGGAGAACATCAGCAATGGGAGATGACTGTTTCACAGGGCCGGAAGAGCTCAGAACTCACGGCAGAGTTCAAATTGGTTGTGGAGGAATTACAGAAATTACAGGAAGCAAATGAAATGAACAGCGCTGTCTCCAAAGAGGCAGCAATGGTTGCTGAATAATTAGAGCTGAGAATGCTGAACTGAAAACCTTACCTAGTGGCTAAGATTATAGATCTCAAAAGACAGTCTGACACAAAAGCAGGCAACTGGGAAAGGAGGGAAATGACAAAATAATAATCCCTGCTCCCAAGTCGAAGTAGAGAGGAGAGGTAACGCACAATCCAACCCAAGGTAAATTGTGAGATCTGCTGTGAATTCTGACCCCCCAATCTCTCTTACGAAGCTCTCCCCACCCCATACACAATACAGTCTATCCAGTTTGTTGCTATGGTTCTTCCTTTCTCCGTTTTCTCCCCTAACACAGCCCACAGTCAGGGACCAACGCCTCATGCTATATGGACATCAGTGGGTCCTTTTCCTTTCTGTCGCTTTGTACAACCATCAGTGGTCCCTGCTTTTATCCTCTTCCAAGGCGGATAGGCAAGAGAAACAATCAGACTATTGACATAGTCTGCTGGTGGGTCTCTTTGCCCCAAGCCATCCATCACTCCCCATTCTAGTTCATCTTCCACTCAGCTGTCAAAGTGATCTTCCTGACCATGTCACATCCCACCCCCACCTCTAGCTAAGAAACTACTTCCAGATCTGGGAAATCTCCTTTTTGGGGTGTCAAAGCCTTTCATAACCTGCCTCCTCTTTCCATTCTTCTTACCCCTGCTCTCTGTCCCCGTGGGCGACATTGACCTTCTTGCTGTTCCTGGTCATTTTCACTGACTGTCTCCTGTCTCTGGAATGCTCTTCCTCCTCCTCATTGCCTCTTGCCATCCCTGACTACCTTCAAATCCCAATTATAGTCTGCAGGAAGCCTTCCCTGATCCCCACCCCACCCCTTAATTCTAGTACTTTCCCTGATGATTATTTTCAACTTATCCTGTATATATTTTATTTGTACATAGCTGTTTGTATATTGTCTCTCCTATTAGAGTGAGAGGTTTTTGAGTACCCAAACTATCTTTTACCTGTGTTTATCACACACACACACCACCACCACCACCACCACCACCACTATATCTGGCACACAGTATATATTTGTTTGTTTTTTTTAAAACCCTTACCTTCCATCTTGGAATCAATACTGTGTATTGGTTCCAAGGCAGACGAGTGGTAAGGGCTAGGCAATGGGGGTCAAGTGACTTACCCAGGGTCACACAGCTGGGAAGTGTCTGAGGCCAGATTTGAACCTATGACCTCCCATCTCTAGGCCTGGCTCTCAATCCACTGAGCTACCCAGCTGCCTCCACACAGTAGGTATCTAATAAATGTTTCTTGGGGGTTCAATGGATTGAGAGCCTAACTTAGAGGTGGGAAGTGCTGGGTTCAAATTTAGCTTCAGATATTTCCTAGCTGTATGAGCCTGGACAAGTCACTAACTTCCATTGCCTAACCCTTGTTGCTTTTCTGCCTTAGAACCACTGCACAATATGGATTCTAACAAGGGTTTTTTATTGTTTTGTTTGTTTGTTTGTTTGTTTTAATGTTTCTTGACTGACTGAGTTGGAATGGAGGCATGAAAAAGTAATGATGGGGCATTTCTGCCATCTAGACCTCTGCCCAAGGCAAATACAATGAAAGATTTTTTTATTCAGTTTAATGGTAATTTCATATAAAGTGAAAAAAAACTAGTAAAGGGAATTTCTCTTCTGGATCTGATTCTCACAAAGGAGAAATACAGCGTTGGAAGTGGACATGAAGGAATTTTTGTCCCATTCTACCTCCCCCCCAAAAAACCTTTGAGGGTTGTATGTGTAGGCTGGGGCATTTAGTGGAGCCTCACTTTCAAGATCCTCTTTGATTAACATGCAAATGAGGCAAGGGGCAGAACAAAAGCTAAGTGAAGAAAGCAAGAGCAGCACCCTTCCTTTCCCCCCTCCACATTCCTGCCTTTATTATGTATATCGACCTGCAACAAAACCCTAGGCTTTTCGGCAGAGTTGTGGCCAGCTCCAAACCTTACTCTTCTTCCTTAGGAGGAAAATAAAAATGATAGCATGCATTTGAGGTTTGCAAAATGCTTTACAAATTCTGCTACATTCTGTCCTCATGACAACCCTGATAGGTGGGTACCATCATAGATGGGGAAACAGGAGATGGGAAGATTTGAACTCCTTCCTGGCTCCAGTTCCAGAATTCTCCCTACAAGCTTCCTAGATGATCTGAAAAGGGAAAGTCAATTTGAAAACAGGGTCCATTCGCTATCATTAACCAATTTGGATTTTAATGCAAAACGCCTACTTTGATGTAAAGCAACTTTTGTGAAGAACCTGGGGCTTGGCTGGAGTCTGTAAGTGCACCTGTCACCAGACAGCCCTCTAAGTAGTTAGGCTAGCAGAGTAACTGCACCTGGAAGTCCCATTTCCCAACTCACTCCCTAGTATTTTCAAGCTACAGTCATACCTTTTAGGTTTCCTTAGGTTTCTGCCCAAGAGTCTGAATATTCCTAGCAATTATTCATAATCAGTGGGACTCATTTTTACTTTCACCCTCTGAGCTTTTCTCTTTTCTCTCTCTTTTCCCTCCTCAGGGTGAATCCAGCAAAAATCACTCAGATATAGGCTAAATGACATTTTTACCACAGTGTAAAAATAAATAAAAATAAAATTGACTTTAAGGTCTCAAGTGGCAGGACCTGGCTGCTCCTGGTAAACTCTGAATTTCAGTCCTACCACTTTCTTCTGCATCTGCCTCTCCTTGACATTAGGGAGCCAACTGTAACCCCAAACCATAATGTTGGGAATTCCCTCCTGAGCATTTTTGGTTTCAAAGGTGTGGGTAGCATGCATCTGCAGTGTACTTCATCTCAGAGTTCAGAAGAACACTAATGGCTCCCATGGGGGAAATTGAGTCATTGAGTTCTTGAAAGTGGGACTACCTTGAGTGAACATTCAAAAGGGGGATGGAAGTGGGTAGGGTAAGAATTTGTGTGTGAGTGCATGGACCTGCCCTTTCCTTTTGCCCTTGAGAGCCATCTTGACAGTCATTTAGGGCAGGGAGTCATAGGAAAGAGATGGAGCATGAACTGTTGTGGGCTTTGGGTTGTTGGTGGTACAACCGGAACTTCTCCCTACCAGAAAAGTCTGAATCCAGGGGGGAGCTGGAGTCAGAAGCTTTTCCTATTTTAATCATCCTGAGCAATTTTTGTATATTACCCCCTGGCTGAAAATTCAAAATATGGCTGTTATAAGTTTATTACTTGTCTAGTGTATGTGGTGGAGAGAGGGTCACCTATTGGGAGCAGCGCACAGAAGAATGGAGCCAGATTTAGAGCCAAGATGAAATGTTCCGCATGAGATTGCTGGGGATCCTGAAAAAAAATGTTCCTTGTATTTTTGCTGTGTCTAATAAGCCATAAGAAAAAAAAAAATTGGACCAGCCAACAGGTAAACAGCAGTGCCTTAACCTAACTGGCAGCTAGGAATTTGAGGGGGCAGACAGGGGGGCAATCAAATGGAAGGAGGTGAGGATGGTTCACTTCACCCCTTCACCTCTATAAAACAGCTGTAGCCTGTGTTTGTATTTGGTGGTAGCCCATGTGACAGTAGTGCAAATAGCCCTCAGCAGCTCACATACCATATGCCTATAAGAAGATAGGGCATCACTTTATTAGAGTAATAATAATAATAATAATAGTAACCAAAAACAACCAGTGGGTAGGACATACATCTGTGATATATGAATATTTTGTACACATACACACGTGTTGAATTCACATACTCAAACCATCTGCTCAGTGGTCTCCACTTCTTTCTGACACAAGTGAATAGATCCTCTCTAGCACCCAAGTGTGAACTCACCACCATGTGGTTCAAATAACTGTATAAGTAACAAGCATGTTGACTGGGTTTTGAATTTTAGTCTAGGGGATGATATAAAATATTGCTCAAGAGAATTAAAATAGGAAAAATCTATGGCTCTAGCCCTCAACCAACATCTGGGCTTTTGATCCTCTACCTGAATGACTCATAGTCACTCAGTTTACTGCTTGTTTATGGCCTGTTGGGATCCTGCCCTAAACACATTTTCCTGTCCTCCATGATACCTAATAGAAAATGCAAGAGACTTTTTTCCCATTATTTTTTTTTAATTCAAAAAGATTTCATTTCCCCAATTACATGTAATAATAATTTTCAACATACATTTTACAAAATTATAAGATCCAAACTCTGCCTTCTCTTCCTCTACTAGGAACCGGTAAACAATTTGATCTGGGCCATACATATATTATCATTAAAAAAAACCTCCACACTTTCATATTGGTCATAAAGCAAGAGACTTCTGCAACAATTGATAAGTAAGGGACAAGTTATCCCCTATACACCTTAGCTATTATAGTCATAGAATAGAATTACCAGGTATAAAGGAGGCCTTAAACCATTCTTTATTTCATTAATTATTAAATTAAAATTTAATTAAAATGAAAAGAATTAAAGAAAAATAAAAAGAATTAAAATAAGGGAAATAATTGACTGAGCAAATTAGCAACCACCCTCTGGCAACACGACCTATAAATTGGAGTGATGGAGGGAAAAATCTCAGAGGGGTTGCTATTTATACTTCTGGAGCTTGTTCAGGACATATTTGGAACCCTTATGCATTTGCTATGACCCACTGGAGAGATTTGGAACTAAAAGGAAATTGCCTTTATTGCTTTCATATTATTGATCATAAACAAAGAGATCACTTGTAATCCTTTAGGTAGGTCACTGACACTATGATTTTTAGAAAAAGTTATTAAACTGTGTATAAGACATCAATTATAATGGAAATATTAGTGATAGTTGTAAAAATTAAAATTATATCTCAAATAATAAAATGTTATATTTTAGGAGGTTTATTAGTGATCATTAGAAATCAAGGAATAAAGAGGATACAAAATAAAGACCATGTGCCCATGGCTGATCCTCCAGTTCAAATGCCAGCCTTACCACCACCAAGCTTGAGACAGTAAAAGGGGGGGGGAGGCAGGACTGCCCACTCAATATTTATCCCCTATCTACAGGAAGTACATAATGACAGGAAGTCAGTCAGTAGGCTCCCAGGAAATGTAGTTCTTTTTTAGGGTAACAGATTTTCAATTATACATAGTTTTAGAAAGGATATAGTTTGATGTATTGGAATACTATAGCAACTAACTAGATTAAGAGCTTCTGTTGGAGAAATAAAAACTTCAGGTCTATGTAGTTATCTGGGGAAGCTGTAACTCATGCAGCTGTGCTCATTTGGAATGGTGAGTGCACAGCTGGAGTTGTTGTCCTAATGAGATAATAGGGACACAACCTCACCGTGTCCAGGTGTTATTTGATCTTGTGAAGATTTATACCCATTACAGGCTCCTCAGAATCTTATGACCAAAGACACGCTTCTCTGACTTAACTCCTACCAGAGTTAGTATGATGGTTCTGGACTAGTTAGATTATTTCAATTTCTTTATAATACATCTTATTGTACTAGAATTTATTACATCATATCAAAACGTTACCAAATTATTACCAAAGTATTATAACACACTGAACATTTTATCTTATTAATAATCACTTATGCTAATTAACTATGAAAAGTCTATAAGACACACTGTTGCCATCTAAATGGGGTCTGCCGTAGGTTGGGTCTGGTTGAGACCTCAGCTCAAATTTTTCACAATTATAGATTTTTTTAATGCAGAATGATGTCCCAGAGATGTCTTTATTTCTAACAGGTCTCCCCCCTTTCCCTAGTATTTCAGGGATCCTTTGGAGGAGAAAACATTTTTTCTCCTTTTAAAAAAAAAGAATTTAAAATTTATATTTTCTATTTCATACAACACCATAGCATCCCATGTACCCCTCCCCATCACCTAGAGCCATCCATCCCATAGACAAATAATTGAGGGTTTTTTTTTGAGAGAGAGAAAAATCCCCAGTATAACTAATTGAAAAAGTCTAAAAAAATATGTGCAACATCGATGGACCACCCACCTCTACCAAGGGGTAGACTGGGAGGGGGTCTTTTCATATCTCTTAATTCAAGTCCCATTTGACTTTTATAATTTTGTTATTTTACTTTTGATTTTTTGATGTGCCATTGTCCTTTCCATTTACATTGTTAGAGTTATGGTGTGTATTGTTTTCCTTGTTTTAGACAGCAAAGGAAGTCAGTCTTTTAATGTGTTTCATTTACAAGTCAGATTAGTATGTTTTAGATAACTTTTGCATTGTCAATGCATTCATCTCTTATTTATGGTTATCTGTTGTACTAATGTGTCCATGATAAATTTGGAAGATAACATGAGCAGTAGGGGTTTTGCATCCCTGGAAGACTGGTTCTTGGCAATTTATCTAGAGCTCGCTATGGGAACTCATCCATGAGTTATGAGTTGTTGACATTTTTTTTTTTACCTTTTAAGCAGAACTAGCCTGCATGCCTTATTGTGACGTAAGGGTGGATAACTTGTCTGAAGTCCTTGTGGACTTCAGATTCATGTGATAAGGATTGACTGATAGCACATAAACCCTGAGTAATCAAGTCCAAGTACTTAAGCCCTTTTTGTAAGCCCCAAATTTCTACGGGACTTTTAAAAAATTTATCTCTCTGTTAATTTCCATTTTCCTTTAAAAGTTTAATTTGTATGTCTTAGTAAAAAGTAAATTGAAACTCCCAGTTGGAATCCTATGTGTTTCAAGGATCTCTGGAGAAATTCTGGGTGCCCTATTTTCCTTCTATTTCCCTGTTGAGTGAAATGTGTAGTAAGCAAAGACAGACAAAAAGGAGAAAGAAGATTTCTTAATTTTATCCCAAAAACTAATTTCCCTTAATACCATCCTATTGGCTAACTTATAGAAGCTAAATAAGTTAAGTTCCCCCCAAACAGAATCTCACAAACTGAGTCCAGAAATGGGCCAAGATCCCAGAGGTAAAGTCCAAATTAGGTCCAGTAGAGATTTGATGGTTCATTCTCTGGTCTTCAATCTAGCTGCCAACAGCCTTTTCAAGTCTTTTTCTCCTCAAGCTATCTCACAGAGGGCCAGAAATCTTGTAGATAGGTGGAAATCATAGCTACCTCCAAAAGCTTTAGCAGGAAACCTGCTTTCAGTTGGGAACACAACCCCCTTGGAATCTTGACCCAGGCTCTCATGTGGTTCTGAGTCACATGCTCCGGCCAATCATCCTGTCAATCATTTTGCAGTCTTTCTTTGCTTACTACACATGTATTTCTGTATCCAACTCTGTGTTCATCTCTCTCTCTCTCTCTCTCTCTCTCTCTCTCTCTCTCTCTCTCTCTCTCTCTCTCTCTCTCTCTCTCTCTCTCTCTCTCTCTCTCACCAGTTCAGATGAGAGTAAGGTTCAAGTATTAGTCATTTCTCCCACTTCTGCCTCCTTTGTGTAGATTTTTATTTTTGCATCCTGATGTTGTGAGATAAAATCCCCTAAATCTTCCTTCCCTCCCCTATCTAGTATATTTCTCTTATCTTCCTTTCCATTCTTCTTTTTAGACCACTCCCATACCTTTTTATTTTATTTTTCAAAGTTTAATTAATTAATTAAGACTATTTCCCCATGGTTACATGGTTCATATTCTTTCTCTTCCCTCCTCCCTTCCCCCTCCTGTAGCAAATGAACAATTCCACTGGGTTTTACATTTGTCAATGATCAAGACCTATTTCCATATTATTGATATTTGCACTAGGATAATCATTTAAAGTCTACATCCCCAATCATATCCCCATCAAACCATGTGATCAAACAGTTGTTTTTCTTCTGTGTTTCTATTCCCACAGTTCTTTCTCTCTGGATATGGATATGTTCTTTTTCATAAGTCCCTCAGAATTGTCCTGGATCATTGCATTGCTGCTAGTAGAGAAGTCCATTACATTCAATTGTGCCACAGTGTGTCAGTCTTTATGTACAATGTTCTCCTGGTTCTGCTCCTTTCACTCTGCATCAATTCCTGGAGGTCGTTCTAGTTCACATGTGTGAATAAGAGAATGGCCAAAAGCAAGAGAAACCTGAAGTTTGAAGGGATGCCTCAGAAAAGGAGCAAATGAAACCTTCAGGACCTGCAGGGGATGGGAGAGTTTCATGAAGATTCAAAAAGCTGTTGGAGCCAGAAAGATTTCTTCTTATCTAGGACTCTGGGGGAGCTGGATGGGAGAAGTACTCATCTCAACTCCTTTTGCCTGAATTGAACTGAATGAAGTTCTCTATGCTCAACTGAAGACAACCTTTGGAATTCTTTTTTTTCCCTTAGGGGAACTCAGAGCATATTCCTTGAAGAGATTTTCCTTGGTCAAGCCTTCAAGAATTGTAGTTAGGAAAGAAATAGTAGGGACCTTCCTCCTTCCCTCTGCCCTTTCCCTTCCTTTCAAAAGAAACTAGATACTTTGAATCATAACAGAGATTGATTCAGAGTTCATGTAATAGGAGGGAAATGTCAATCTATCAAATTTAGAAGGAAGCTGTGGTGAGTAGACTTACCCTTTAGTCTGAACTGCCTGACTTCATTGATAAGATATCAACCCAGTGGAAGAAAGAGGAAGTGTCACACAGAACTCAGTCCCCAAAACAGCTGCTCTCTTCCTTTTTTTTTTGGTCCCTTCCTTTTTTTTAAGTCTCCCTTGATATTACACATGGAATTCCTCCCGTTCATTATTCCTTTGAGCACAATAGTATTCCATCACCAACATATACCATTATTTGTTCAGCCATTCCCCAATTGAAGAGCATCCCCTCATTTCCCATTTTTTTTTGCCACCACAAAGAGTGCGGCTATGAATATTCTTGTACAAGTCTTTTCCCTTATTATCTATTTGGGGTATAAACCCATCAGTGGTATGACTGGATCAAAGGGCAGGCAGTTATATAAAGCCCTTTGGGCATAGTTCCAAATAGCCTTCCAGAATGGTTGGATCAATTCACAACTCTACCAGCAACCACATCTTCTTTCTAACAGAACTTCCCCAATTATGATAAAATTCAGAAGGGATACATCTCATTTTTGCATATTTGAATGTAAACACTTTATCCTTATTTAGTTTTTTTTATCATTGTTCATTCTGGATGAGGATTTTTTTTAATGCTTCTTTTAACTCCTATGTTTGTACTTAAAAGCTTTACATAGCTCTAGTCTTCATGATTAATGCTTGGAGGTCCCTTATTAAGTTTTATTAAATTTTTCTGAAGGACCATCACACGGAAAAGGAAGCATCTGCTTGAGCCCAGTGGGCATAATTAGAAGAAATGAATGGAATTTTCAGTAAGGAAGAACTTCCTGCCATTGAGAACTATCTAAAGGTGGGAGAGGTTGTCTATCCCTCAGAGGACTTTTAAGCAAGGTGAGGAGGAGTACTTGCCAGGTATATTGTAGAGATTTTTGTTCAGATATGGATTGAACTAAATAGCCTCTGAGATCTCTTTCAACTTTGAGGTTCTGTCAAAGTGAGCTCAATTTTATCTTGTCTAATCTCTGGGAAAGCACAACAGACCAATGATTGTTTTAATGATTTCATGTTTCAGTGTTAAATCTGTTTACATATTTTTGTATGGGTAGGTGGGTATATTTGGACAGACTCATTAATTTTTTTTGTCTGTTTGGATGTATGTGTACTAAGGTTGATTTGGTTTCTCTAAAAAAGCCTGAAGTACCAGTTTTTAACTCTGTGGGGAAAAAAGCTGTTTCACTGATGGAACAATAGATGGAAGAGAGGGGGGTGGGGGTGGGGAGGGAACGCTTTTAATTGACTGTCATTTGGAACTTAAAATTTACAGATCTCTGCTTAACATGGGGGTAGTAGTGGTGGTGATGGGGATTGGAAAAGAAGAGAGGGAGAGAGTTCTGAGACTCAATATTCTTTGAAAAATGTTGGAAACTGTTTTTACATGTAATTGGGGGAAAATACATTTATTTTAAAAATTAAAACATATAAATCTCACAATAAAAATTTTCTTTGGACTACTTTTCCAAAGGGGTTCAACTAGGCACCTAAATTTGTTACAATAAGGAACTCAATATTTAGCATGGATTGTATTTGTTTACACAAAGATCTATTTTCTGGGAACCAAACTTTTGATTCTATGTTTTTCTTTTTGGTTCTACTAATTAGAATTCTTTTTAAGGCACCATCTTATTAAAAGTGGATTAGCATATCTGCTTCAAGACTACAAATAATTTGGAAAGGGAGGTTTTATTTCAAGAAGTCTGAAAAAATGTCTTGTGTGGGGAAGTTGGAACTGGCCTCCTCCTGAGCACAAAGGGATAAAGGCAATAAAACAGTGAGTACACGAATAGCTTCAGTGTTCTGCCTTACAGGATCTGCAATCTGATTGGATAGCAAGTTGTGTCTTCAAAAAGGAATGTAACCTTGCTGACCTCTAGCTCATTCTAGATAACTAAAACAAGGATGGGGTGCAAAGCAAATTTATAACCCTTCCCTCCTGCTTTTTTATAAGCATTTTCATTCAAAAGTATTTCATACAAATTATTATCAATATGCCCTCATCCAAAACAAGATCACTTGAAAATCCCTTTAAATTGTGTAGTAGCATATTTGCATTAGGCAAAAGTCTTTGGGGGAAAATTCACAATATAATCAGGATATATATTTGAGTTTTAACTGTAACAAGCTTCCCGATCAGCGATATCCTTTCCCCCTGACTTTTTCTTGTATATTTGCTTTCACCCCAACATATAGGGGAACAGGGAAGTTATCAGGAAGTAGAATGAGATGGGAATGATGGATAGCGTCAGAAGCATCAATGGAATCTTTGGGAGACATTTCAGAGGATCTTAGTTTTAGAGCTTAAAGGGGACCATCTAGTCCAACCCCCTCATTTTATAGATAGGGAACTGAGACCCTCAGAAGAGAGGCTAAGTAACCTAATAATAATAGTTTATATTTATATAGCACTTTAAGGTTTGCAAAGGATTGATTTTATAGATTATATATTATAATTATAAATTACTAAATAAATATGAAAATAAATATTTAAATTACAAAAAATAAAATTATGTGAAACATATAAAATCACATCTATATTTACATATGTGTATCTGTATAATTTCATGTGAACCTCAAAACAATCCCATAAAAGTGCTATTATTGTCTCCATTTTGCAGATAGGGAAACTGAAGCTCAGTGTGAGTTCAGAGCACCACTCGGTGGTTGTTGCAGGAATTTTGCTCTGAGTATTCTCTTCCTGCCCATCCACCAGCCTGCTCTCACTCTGTGTAATTCTGACATATTCCTGAACATAGGAGAAATCCTGTACCTTACACAAAAATGGAAATAGAAACTTTATCAAAGAATTGTTCACTAGGAACAAATCCAATTTGTGCCAGAGAAATGAAGATGGTTCGACATGAGTAAAACCACTGGCATTATTAAACAAAAATGATTATATCAATAGATGCAGAAAAAGTTGGCAAAATGTAGAATTTATTTATGTTTTAAAAAATTAAAGAACCATAGACATAAGAAGATCCTTCTGTAATCTTATCAAAAGTACATAAAAGGGAGCAGCTAGGTGGCTTAATAGATGGAGAGCCAGACCTAGAGATGGGAGGTCCTAGGTTAAAATTTGAACTCAGATACTTCCTAGCTGTGTGACCCTGGGCAAGTCACTTAACCCCCATTGGCTGGCCCTTACTGTTCTTTTGCCTTAGAACCAATACACATTATTGCTTCTAAGATGGAAGGTAAGGATAAAAAAAAGTATATATAGACAATTTTTTTTTTAGTGGAAAAATCCAAGGCCCAAGGAAGGAATCACTCAAAATGGGTTTCATCCTAGATCCTGGGAGATCCTGATCTCTAATGTAAAAATTAAATTAGGCTCTAGTAATAGAAATATTATATTTTATGAGGTTTATTAAGGATTATTAGAAATCAAGGAATAAAGAAAATACAAACAAGAAATCCAGGTGCTTAGGGCTGATTAGCCCATTCAAAACCCCCATGCTTAGCTTACTCACTACATCCTTGCAGATGGCAGAGGGCAAAGTAGGCATTATTGCCAGTTAAATACTCCTTGTGGTCTCACCCAGGTGGAGACTCAGGTGAGATTATAGGGAATTCTGGGAAATACCAAGGACTTCTGGGGATTGAAGTCTAGGGTTCAAATCTCCATTTTACACTAACAACAGACTTTTTTACACTCTTTAGATCATTTTACACACACACACACACACACACACACATACACACTGCTTAAAATAGAACTTTTGAAAGAATCTCTAAAACAAAACTTAAGGTTGTCTCACATAATGATAATGTGGCAGGTACAATGCTGAAGACTTTTAAAATATTATTTCATTTAATCCTCACAATAACCTTGTGAGATAGTTATTATTTTTAATTTAATTTTTAAAATTTTTTCCATGGTTACATGATTCAATTTCAATTTCAGGGTAGGAAAAACTTCAGAGAGGAGCACAGAGGATAGAGTGCCAGCCCTGGGGAGCCAGGAGGATCTGTGTACAAATCTAGCCTCAGACACCTACTTATTGCATGACCCTGGGTGAGTCACTTAACCCTATTTGCCTCAGTTTCCTCATCTGTAAAATGAGCTGGAGAAGGAAAATGGCCAACCACTCCAATTTCTTTGCCAAGAAAACTCCAAATAGGGTCAAGAAGAGTTGGACATGGCTGAACATCAACAAGCTTCACAGAGTGTTTCCCCACTGGCAGCAGACTGAGAATTGGCCCTGGTGAATTACAGTCAAGATGCAGAGAGGGTGATAAATGAATCAGAAAGACCCTGAGTCTCTGCAGGACTGGAAATGAATATTCCACTGGGTTCTCCATGTGTATGCCTATCATTGTATTCCAACTTTGTGCTCACTCTTCCCAAAGACACTTTTGTCTTTTGATTCCACCTTCACCATCCCATTCAGCCCATCACTGGCCTAAAATCTCTGGGAACTAAAAGATGGGAACATCTCTGATGTACACCAAAAAAATATGTTTCTCTATGAAAAAGTAAAGCTTACAAGTCATCTCAGGGCTGAGGGTGGGAATTAAAATAGCTATCTCTGGGGCTATGACACCACCCCTGGGGTTCCTGAGAGTCACCACTCACTCCTTCCTCCATCCCCTGACCTCACTGACTGGTCTAAGACCAAAAAGTTTTGTGCTTTCAGAGAGGTTCAGGACAAAGACCTGAAGAGCATTCCATCTTATCTCTACTCATCTTGAGATGACTCCTGGTTAATGAACCACTTTTATTTGTAAGTTTTATGTGTGCTGCCTATTTCTGTTGCCATCAAATTGAGGAAAAATGTGACCTTGCACATAGGAAGTGGCTAATAACTGCTTATTGATTTGACTTGAATAGAAAAATCTAATAATTTATTTTCTGTAAACTCTAAAATTAACCCTGACCCTAAAACTAAATGGCACTAAAACATTTCCAGAGTTCTAGAAATGCAATCATACAAAAGAGAGAAATTGAAGGTATAAATGTACACAAAAAGGAGACAAAATTATTCCTGTTCATAGAGAACATGATAAAGTACTTAGAAAACTATAGTAAATTAGAGAAGAAACTAGTTAAGTGATTATTCAACTCAAGTCAATAAGCATTAAAAAATTTTTTTTAAACCTTTACCTTTGGTCTTAGAGTTAATACTATACATTGGTTCGGTTTTTAAAATTCAGATATTTTATTTTCCCAATTACATGTAAGAACAATTTTTAACATGTTTCCCAAAATTATAAGATCCAAACCATTTCCCTCCCTCCTTTTCCTTCCCCAACTCAGAGATGCTAAACAATTTGATCTGGGCCATATATGCATCATCATGCAAAAAACACTTGTGGAAAGGGCTAGGCAAATGGGATTAAGTGACTTGCCCAGGGCCACACAGCCAGGAAGTGTCTGAGGCCACATTTGAACCCAGGATCTCCTCTCTCTAGCTCATTTTTTGAGGGTCTTCTAATGGCCTGCTAGGAAGTGGTAATCCAAAAACAAAAAGCAAAACTGACCTTTCCTTTATGGACTTTACATGCTACTGGTGGGAAACAATATGTACCCAGGTCTATAGATTCAGAATCTATTTGTTTGTCAAGTCTTGTCTTTTCTACTTCTGTAACATCTCTCAAATAGGCTCTCTTCCTTCCCTTGACACAACCACCTCCCTGGTGTAGGTCCTCATCAGCTCATCCCTGGATTATTGCAAGCACCTGCTGTAAGGGCTGCCTGCCTCAGATCTCTTCCCCACTCCAGTCCATTCTCCCCTCAGCTGGCCAGTTGGTCTTCCTAAAATGCAGATCTGACCTTATCATTGCCCCCCTCCAACAAATTCCAATTAGCTCCAAGATGAAATTAAAATCCTGTTTGGCTCTCTAAGCCCTTTGCAACCTGATCTTTGCCTACCCGTCTAGCCTTCTTACAACGTGCTCTCTTCCAGGTACTGGGGATCCGGTGGCAATGGCCTCCTTGTTGCTGCTCAAATTCCACATTCTTTCTCTCACCTTTGAACATTCTCTCTGGCTGTCCCCCATGCCTAGAAAGCTTTGGCTCTGCCCCTCTGCCTCCTAGAATCCCTAGCTTCCTTCAAATCTCAGTCCTTCTTAAATTTATTGCCTTCCCTCCGAGATTATCTGCATTTTGCCTTGTAAATGGCTTACTTATACATATATTTGTTTGGCTCCCCTCTTAGACTGGGACAGTTTTTCCCCTTTCATTGTATTCCCTAGCACTGAGCACAGTGTCTGGTACACAGTAGGCTGACTCTGGGAAAGTCATTTAACTCATTTGCCTCAGTTTCCTCAAATGAAAAATGGGGATAAGTGCACTTACCTCACAGGGTTGTTGTAAGATCAAATGAGATATTTGTAGAAATGCTAAGCACAGTGCTTGGCATAGAGTTGGTTCCATATAAATGTTTCTTCCCTTTTCTTCCCTCTTAACTTAATAAATGCTAGTTGGCTGACTCGTTAAAGTAAATACAAAGTAATGAGTGGGGAAAGAAGTACTAACTATTGGGGGGAACTGGAAAGATTTCCTTTAGGAGGGAATCTATCACCTATGCTCTGGAAGAAGCTAGAAATTCTATAAAATAGATATGAGGAGGAAAAGTATGGCAAGAGGAGATGGACTGTCATATGTTGGAGAAAGCAAGAAAGCTAGTCTCCAACCCACCTGCCCCACTTGTGGTTGGTTTTCCTTTTATTTCCTTTTCTTTTAAACGCTTTCCAGAAAGTTTTAATGTTTTAGCTAATACAGTGTTCTCACATTTTGCTAGCAATTGTTTTATTTTGGGTGTTCTTATATGTTTGGCTGGAAAGCTTGGTTGTTGTTTGGAGGCTTTGTTAAATTAAATTAAATTAGCTATGTCTCTCTGTAAACGTTTTAAGTCCATTTCATTCTGAAATCTCCATTCCTGTTTTCATAGAGCATACTGCACTTTCTGAGAAGATAATTCTGGGTTTGTGAACTATAATTTATTTTATTCTTTTTAATTTGTACAAATCCTCTCTTTTCTTCCTTGAAAGGCCCTTGATGACCCCAATTATTATTACTTGGTAAGGATTTTTCACTCCTGGTAGCTTTGGGATATTTTTCCCCTTATCATTGCATGACATGTTTAGGAGTTTTAAATCTTGGCTTCTTTTTTGCTGGGTCTTAGAGATTTTTTTTTACATTTCTCTCATTTTTTTTTATTAAGGGAAATTCTATTTAGTAATTTCCTGTCTCGATTCTTTGTTTCTTTTTTTTCTCTAAATTCTCTGGAATGTCAATAATCCCAAGATCCATGATCTATTAGTGGCCTATCACTTGCCTACATATTTTTCAATAGTCTAGTCAATAAGCATTTACTAAGCACTTATATATTAGGCATTTTGCTAAGCTCTAGGGATACAAAGAAAAGAAAAAGTTAGCCCTCAAGGATGTGAATTTCTCATAAGGAAGACAACAGGCAAATATTTCTGTACATAAAAGATATATGGGAAGTATAAATAGGAGGTAATCTCAGAGGAAGGGGCGGGGGGGGGGAATGAGGCAAGCAGGTAAATATCTTACAAAAGATGAAATTTGCAGTGATTCTTGGAGGAAGTCAGGAAGCAGAGGCAAGGAGGAAAAGCATTCTAGCTTGGGAGACCCCCAGTGAAAAGGTACCAAATCTGGAGATGGAGCATCATGTTCAAGGAACAATGAAAAGGCCAGGGTTACTGGATGGTAGAGCTCCTGGAGGGGAATGAAGACTAAAAAAGACTTGAGAGGCGGCCAGCATCCAGGCTGTCAAGGGGTTTAAAAGCCTAAATTAGGAAGATTTTCTATTTGATCCTGGAAATAACTGGGTACCACTGGAGTTCACTAGATCTGCATAGAGATGATGATCATGGAAACTATGGGAGCTGATGAAATCACCAAGTGAGAAAGCATAGATATAGAAGAGAGAAGAGTCCAGGACAGAGCTTTGAGGACAGCCAATTAGTGGGCACAGCCTAGATGAAGATCCAGAAAAGAACAACGAAGACTGCTTAGACAGGCAAGAGGAGAACCAAAAGAGAACAATGTCCTAAAAACCTAGAGAGGAGATAAGGAAGCAGGAGAGGATGATTGACAGTGTCAGAGACTGCAAGAAGGATGAAGATTGAGAAAAGGTCACATTTTGTCAAGTAATAGAAACGAGTTGGTGTAAATCGGTGACTTATTTTTAGTCTTTTGAGTCCTGGGGGTTCTATACTGTGTGTGTGCATTTGTTATTTTATTTTACTCGAATATTTCATATTTATTTTTGTTAATATTTAATAATGAATTTAATTTTAAATTTTTATCAAATCGTTATGATTTCACCCTAAATGTAATAAAAATGAATTTTAGTAATTAAATTAATTTAATACTTAATATTAATTATTATCTCTCTATATATTTATTTTCCATGGTTACATGATTCATGTTCTCTCCCTCCCCTCTCCCCTCCCCCCCCGTGGAGCTGACAAGAAATTCCACTGGGTTATACATGTATTATATGAGTGACGTTTGTGTTTAATTTTGGTTCCCTCCTACTGCCTTTGAATACACACGGAGGCAGCCCCTGTGTTAGCATTCCCTGAAGTCATTCGGACTCAAAACGCAGTACATAAATCAGCCACTAGGTGGCACTCCGCTCTAGCACTAGCTTCCCCATCTTAGCTAAAGACCTTCAAACTATTCAATAGACTGCAATAGGCTCTCTCTGGCTGTTTATTAGAAAATAATGTCGGGAGTCTGACACGTTCCTCCCAGGAACTTTCAATCTCTTCTGCCCTTTCACTTTCTCCTTGTTTGCACTGTAACGTTCTGAGTCTCCAGCCTGGAATTACAAATGCTGAAAATAACAGAATGCTACAGTAGATCTTCTGGGCTCTGTTTTCACCCTCTGGTCAGTTCTCTCAATTTCTCATCTCTCTGGATCCATGGTTTCAGCCACATAGAGATCGCTCAAGTTCTCATCCCCGTGAAATTCAGGCGTTTTGAGGGCCGCCCCCCATGTGTAGCCTGAGAGTGTTGCTGTGTGACTGGAAGGGAGGCACATAGATTTATCTGGTCTCTTCTCCCTCCGACTCCTCTCCAAGACAGACTTTCATTGCTGCCAGGAGGGGAAACAGGGGAAGACCAGCAGAAGCTGGGCCACTCTGCCCTCCTCACACAAAGGGAGCCTTGGGCTAGAATTACATCTGTCGGCTTCCTTAAATGTTATTAGAGTAGGGGATGCAATTTTCAGATCAAAGTCAACTTCTGATGACGATTTCTTTACTGGGGAAAGGAGAACCCCAAAGTATACATCCAAGGCTTGATTCCCATCCCACCAAATACCAGGTTCCACAATTAACCAAGAAATTAATTTATCCAAATAATTTGTAAACCAGAAATCAAGAAAATATAACTAGGAGAATATACACTAGGCAATACAGAGGGAAGGAGTTTTCTCATTGGGAGCAAGGTAACTCAGCTCAACCAAGAGAGTCCCAGATCTCACCCAAGAGGAAGTTCACTCGCTGGAGTCTCCCTGGAGTGTAGCAAGATGGGGATATGGACATGATGGAGGCTGTCCAGCATCTCTCATGTTAGCTTCTTTCCACAGTCTTCCTTTAGCAGTCTGAAGGTCTCTCCTCTTGAAGCTGGAAGCCAGAAGCACCTAGAATGATTATAAAAGCTGAGACTTGAAGAGAGGCTCAAGCATGAAGAGGGTTCCCCAAAACTGAAGAGCTCTTCTCTCTGACACTCTGCCCCTCATGAAGGCTCAGAGCATTAACCTTCACCAATCAGGAGAATCCCATACCAGTGGGCTTTGGGACAGTTTACAAGGCAAAAGTAAAACAGACAAATTCTCCTATTTCCCACTGAGATTGGAAACCCCTATCCTGTTCCAGCCACTTCTAAACTCTGCTGCCTGCCTTCTAGAGTGAATCCTCCTCCTCCCACTAGAATGCAGACTCTGAACCCTGGGAGCCCTGGACTTGGATAGGTAAGCCTTCACTTTATCTTGCCTGCAACAAGAGATTCCCAGTGAGGTGCAAACCTTGCATGCATTCTGAACCTTCTCTTCTTCCCACTGGAACTCAGAGTCTTCCCCAGGGACTCTGGGCTCTGCTTTCCAACTCTAGTGGAATTACATGTTATCTTCCCCTAGGAGAATGTAAATTCCTTGATAGCAGGAATCATCTTGCTTGCCTGTAATTTTATCCCCAATACTTATCACAGTGTCTGGTACATAGAAAGCACTTAATAAATCCCTCCCTCTGTCCTTTCCTCTCCTTCCTTTCTTCATTCCCTTCTTTCCTCCTTCCTTTCTTTCCTTCCTTACTTTTCTTCCCTTCCTCTCTCTTCCTTCCTTGCTTCCTTGCTTCCTTCCTCCTTTCTTGCTTCCTTCCTTCCTTCCTTGCTTCCTTGCTTCCTTGCTTCCTTCCTTCCTTCCTTCCTTCCTTCCTTCCTTCCTTCCTTCCTTCCTTCCTTGCTTGCTTGCTTGCTTCCTTCCTTCCTTCCTTGCTTCCTTCCTTCCTTGCTTCCTTGCTTCCTTGCTTCCTTCCTTCCTTCCTTCCTTCCTTCCTTCCTTCCTTCCTTCCTTCCTTCCTTCCCTTTTGCTTCTTTATGCTAGGGAAATGTTTCTCTCTGGGTTAAAGGAGAATATTTTCACATTGTCTTTCAAAGGGATGGGGATGGAGTTTAGCCTCTGGCTAGCTCTCTCAGGTTTTGGCCAACTGTTTGTGATAGTAGATCTTTTCTTTTGTAATAGATGGTGGAAAATGGGGAAGATTTCTAATAAGGGGAAAGGGTGATAAAGAAATGATAGACTTCCACCTTCTAAAGCTGCCTTTAGCTTTACTCTGTTGGGTTCTGAGAAGGATCTATTTGGAGAGATTATGGTGATAAAATCTCTGTCTTTGGGGAGAGAAAGTCACCTCTTCCCCCCTCCCCCCCCACACTCTATAGTTTCCCTTTAAAATTATTTGAATCCGTTTCTGAATTCTTTCTTCACTACAATTTATTGAAGGGAAACAAAAAGGGTACAGGGAAGATTGAGGATAAGGATTTTTGTATTCAGGAAAGAAATGAGGGAATGTCTAGCTAATATCCTTTCCCCAAAGTCAAGCAGATCATGTTTGGTTCACCTGACTCACTTAGGGTCAGGATGATGAGGAATCTGATTCTTATCTGCACAATAAATGTCCTCAAGCTCAGATTTAAGGAGGTAGATGGAAATTCTTCTGGTTTAGACAGCTTATTTCTCCAAAGTCTTGTCCAATATGTTTATCTTCTTTTTTTTCCAAACCTTCATCTTCTGTCTTGGAACCAATATTGGTTCCAAGGCAGAAAAGCAGTAAGGGCTAGGCAATGGGAGTCAAGTGACTTGCCCAGGGTCACACAGCTGGGAAGTGTCTGGGGCCAGATTTGAACCTAGGACCTCCCATTTCTGGGCCTGACTCTCAATCTACCCAGCTGCCTCTCAATGGGATCTGAGTCAGGAAATTCACAAAGAGAAGATCACTGGATCAAGTAGCCTAGTTGGAGCTACCTGTCTGGTCTATGGTGCCAGGCAGAAATCCACTCTCAACTGTAGCTGAGATCAGCTCAGCTCTCCTCTCTCAAAATTCTGAATTCCTTTTCCTGCCCATACCCCGCTGCTGTGGAATTCTGCAGTTCTCTCCTTTTTAATTTCTCTCCATGGTGTCAAACCTTCTCTCACACTTTTCATTGCCAGTTGGCCCTACCTGCTTCTGAGATGCTGTTTCTCCCTCTTGCCACAAATCAGTAGTCTCTTGAATTTGCCCAGAAGTTCCAAAGGGGTCAGACCTAAATTAAAGTCTTCCCCACCCTCCACCCTTTTGATAGTTGCCTGCTGCAAAAGGGATTAGAAGAACTTCCATTTTACCAAGGAAGGAGTTCAGAATCTGCTCCTGCTCCTTAGCTCCTCTTCCCAAACTCTGGGATCTGTGAAAGATTTAAAAGGAGTAAAGGAAGTAAAATTCCCTGTGGTTATACATGCAAACCCATTTTTGGTTGTGGTAAATCTGCCATGAGCTGCATGAATGGATTTTTGGAGACTTGGTAGTCTCTGCCCTGGTTATATTTTGCATTTCTTAATTTCCTCAAGTAATTTAAAACTTTCATCTCATATCTGATTTTTGGTATTTCTTACCATTGTTAACTTTTGCTTAATTTCTTTGTATCATCTATCCATGTGAAGGCATCTCTCCAGAGAGCTTCTATGGTTGTTTTCCGTGTTGATAGCTGATTCAGTTGTTCTCTGAGGCCTTTTCATTTTATTAATATTCTTCTTTGTTTTGTTTATTTTTTATCTTGTTTATTTCCTTTGCATTTAAAAACCATTTCTCTTCTCTCTAGAAAACAGGGAGTTGTAGTGTTGTGGATCTGGCTTTCTTTCATACTCTCACCCTGATATTGTGACTCTGTCTCCAGAGTGAGGGATAGTTTTGCCATTGGAGAAGAAAGCATGGATGTGAGAAATGTTGTATCCATAGAAATGTTGTGTCCATAGACAAAACTTGGCAATTGAATGGATAATTAGAGCAAAGAAGAAGGAAGAGTTAAGAATGATTCTGAGATTGTCACCCTGAGTGAATTCTTCCCCCAATTTCACACTTGTCTGGCATGAATATAACCATGGTCAAGATCTATTATGAAAGACAGCCAACAAGCTGCTAGAATGAATGGAAACCCCAAATTAATGGGATTTAAATATTCATACAGATGTCCTAGTTAAACACCTTAATCTTCCTAGTCACCAATATTCCCAGTTCCCATGATCTCTGTAAGAATTTAAATTTAAGGGGGCAGCTGGGTAGCTCAGCGGATTGAGAGCTAGGCCTAGAGATGGGAAGTCCTAGGTTCAAATCTGGCTTCAGACACTTCCCAGCTGTGTGATCCTGGGCAAGTCACTTGACCCCCATTACCTAGCCCTTACCGCTCTTCTGACTTGGAGCCAATACACGGTATTGACTCCAAGACAGAAGGTAAGGGTTTAAAAAAAAAAGAATTTAAATTTAAGTTTTATGCTAAATATGAAAGTTCTAAAGTAATATTGTGGTCACTGATTTAAAAATATTGTCAAAATGTCTTTTAGCAGCTTTATTTACAAAGAAGTAGAAAGACTGAAAGTGGAAAAATGTAAGAAGATAGAGAATTGCCTAGCCTACCACCCTAGCTGCTCTGGTGTCTGGCTCAGTCCTGGCGGGGCTTGATAATCTTCAGCCAGAGAACCTGGTGGTGTCTTCAGCAAGGGTGCCACCAAGGTAGCCTCCTCCAGGAAAGGAAGGCCTCTCCAGAACCAATCTCTCCAGAAGCCAGGAAAGGGCCAACTACTCACCCAGCAAGCTGATGTAGGATCCAGAGAAAGAGTCTCCTCCTTCAGTCCAGCTCACCGAAGCAGAATCTCCAAAGACCAACTCCAAAGGAGAAGCCCAAAGGAGAAGTCCAAAGGTGAAGTCCTCCAAAGAAGAAGTTCAAAGGAGAAGTCCAAAGGTGAAGTTCAGAACTTTTTATAGTTCTTTTTTCCACATCACTTCCTGTCCCTTCCCCACTTTATGGGAACCAATTGCAATCTTTCAATTTGCCTAGCACTGCCCAAGGGGGTAGCAGTAACCTTTGGAGGCATGAGCTTATTCTAGTAAGTAACTCAGTGAATTCTCTTACTTAGTGTTAAGTAGGGGTGCTTAAGTTTTTTATTGATTAATTTAAGTTGCTGATTGATAGACAAAGAAAGTTTGATTCACTCTTCACATCTCCATCTTCATTCTATTTTACCTACACATCAAAATATTCCTACCTTGGTCTTACTATCATCCATAACTACTCTTCTTCCATAATCCCAAATTTCTATCCTGATCCTATTCTTCCATTTTTTTCTGCCTTACTGCTCCTAAAATTAATCTTTATCTTCATCATGGACTCAGTTAAGACTAGATACACCCATTCCCTCTCATCAACTCTAGGGAGGTAATAATATTTAGTAATCCCTTCCTCTTTGTAATTTTTGTTTCTCCCTATATCTTCATGACTACAAATATGCTTAGGATTCTCCCTTGTTTAAAAAACAAATACTTTCATTTGACCCTATGATCTTCTCAAATAATTGCCCTATATCTTTCCCTCTCCTTTGAGGTTTCTAGGTGGCACAGTAGATAGGCCTGGAGTCAGCAAGACCTGAGTTCAAGTGTAGCCTCAGACACTTTATGAGCAGGATGACTGGGCAAATCACTTAATTTCACTCTATCTCAGTTTCCTTAATAGTAAAATGGAGATAATAACAATATCTACCTACCATGAAGTTCAAATGAGATCATATTTGTAAAACCCTTAGCATAGTGCCTGGTATTTAATAAATGTTTGTTTCATTTCTCTTTTTCATAGTCAAATGTCTGGATACCTAGATAAGCTAATGTGGTAACTAGTACTGGGCTTGGAGTTAGGAAGACCTGAGTTAAAATCCTATCTCAGCACTTACTAGCTGTATAACCCCAATCATCCAGACTCTTCCAGCCTCAGTTTCCTCATCTGTAATAAGAGGACAATAATAGCATCTACCTCTTAGAGTTGTGAAGATAAAATGAGATAGTTATGTAAAACACTTTGTAAACTTAAAAGCTTTATATAAATGATAATTATTACTATTAATTAATTCTAAATTTGTTGCCTTCTTTTTCATTTCAAACTCACTTCTCAGCCTCTTCCATTCTGGCACTTGAATCCATATCTTAACTGAAAATGCTTTCTCCAGAGTTATTACTGATCTCTTAATTGTTAAACACAATAACCTTTTCTCAGTCCTTGTTCCACTTAATTTCTGTGCAGTATCTTCTATGCTGTCAGCCATTCTCTTCCTCCTCTTGGGTTCTCTATTTTCTATAACACTGAAATTTCAAGTGAAACTCATTATTCGGGGCATCCTAAAGGTCTGCAGTTGAAAGTTTAATAGGAAAATTTATCCCTTCCCAGCCAGAACACTGCACATAGTAATAATAATATCATAATGATCAACTGTGAAAGACTTAGCTACTCCAATCAAGACAGTGATCGAAAAGAGTTCCAAAGGAACTCATGATGAAAAATGTTACCTACCTCTAGAGAGAGAACCGTTGAACTATGAATGCAGCTAGAAGCATACCTTTGCCATTTTCTTTACTTTTCTTATGTATGTATGTTTTCTTTTGCAACATGGCTAATAAGGAAAAATGTTTTATATGATTTCACACATAGAATTGACATAATATTGCTTACCCTTGGGGTGGGAGGGGGGAGGTGAGGAGAGAATTTGAAGTTCAAATTTTAAAACATGAATGTTAAAATTTTTTTAGAAATGTAATTGGGAATTATTTAATAAAATAAATAAAAGGTGTATTTCTTAAAAGACATTGCCATCCTCCCAACCACTCAAGCTTATAGTTTTAGGCATTCTTGGCTCTTCCTCTTCCATTTCCAATAGTTACTGTGTGATCACAGGCAACTCACTTAACCTCTTTGTACCCACATCCAATTGGTTGCCATGTCTACTCTTCTACCAATTACAACAGTCCTTTTTTCTCATGACATAGCCTTGACTCTATTGCAGTTACCTATTGCCAGTACTGTTGCAATGGACTCCAATTGGTCTTTCTGCTCCCAAGTCTCTCGTCTCTCAAATCCATCCTCCACCTCGCTGCCAAATTGATCTGGCCTGGGAAACAGATCTGGCTACATCACTCTCTACTCCAGAATCTTCAAGAACTCCATGGTGCTTCTTGGATAAAATACTAACTTCTCACTTTGATATTTAAAGTCCTCCACAATCTGGTTCCCATCTACCTTCCCAGTTTTATTTCATATCATTCCCCTCAATTTATTCTTTGCTTCAGGCAAATTGGCCTGCATACAATTCTTTTTTTATACGATATGCCATCTCCCACCTTGGCAACCTTGTCCAGATGGTCCTCTGTATCAGGAATACACTTCTTTGAACCCCTGCCATCTTTCTGTGCATGGCTCAGCACCACTTCTTGTGCAAAGCCTTTCTTCACACACACACACACACACACACACACACACACACACACACAGACACACACACACACACACACACACACACACACACTTTTCTCAACCCATCCAGCTCCATTTGTTATTTCTCTCTCCCCCTTGAAGATTACTTTTTTCTTCTGAATCTTTGGTTTCTTCAGGGCAGGGAACTCCCTCTGTGGATATTCCCTTCCATAGCTGCAGAATGAAAATAAGCCAAGAAAAAAATGGTAGTTGTCTGGCGAACTGGAATTGAAGTCACACACAGCTAGTATGTCAGAAGCAGGATTTTAATCTTTATCTTTCTTACTCTCAAGCCAGTTCTCTTCTCCAGACCATGACTTTGCATAAACTTTGTATTTCTTCATCTGCATATGTGTCCCCTACCAGTAGAACATAAGTGTCCTGAGGGCAGGAACTGTTTCCTCCTACTATATTTTCAGCATCTAACCTTGCACATAGTAGGTGCTTAATAAATACCAATTTTTATTTGGAATCAAGTATACTCCTCTAGAGTCCTAGCCCAGTCCATCCATTAATTCTATCCCACCCCAGCTCCTTGATATCACCCCCCCTCTCTTTCTCCCCCCAACCCCCCAGTCCAGACTTGGGAATTCATCAATGTTGGAAACTCTCAACATCTGGAGTTTGTAGCCTGAGTTGCCTGGGGGCACAGATACATTAGGTAATTTTTCCAGGGTCACAGAGCCAGCATGTGCCAGATGTAGGACTGGGCCCAAGTTCATCCTGTCCCCATGGCTAGCACTCCAGAGGCTACACCTCCTCAGCACCTTCCGCTGCCTCTCCCCTCTGACCAGAGGGCTAGATGAGGGGACCAACAAACTCCTCCCAGTATTTTTCCCCTTAATTTGTATTCTCAGTGCCTAGCACATAGTAGGTATTTAATAAATCTTTTCTGCTTCTTCCAGGAAACCTATAAATTAGAAATACTCATCACACATTTTGGTCCTTTTGGCATAGACATCTAAGGCTATACATTTTATTGTGGGTTTGCCTCTTGGCCATTGCTTCCAAGGCATCATTGGTTTACTTTCTCTATTTTTCTATTTCATACCAGTTACTCTCTGGCACCAAGACTGGCAAGTCTATGTGGGCAGTTTTCTCCTTCTTACTCACTTTAAGCTCCTTTTCACCCTGTAAATCTGATCTCAGTCTGGGGGATGTAGGGATTGGGGGTCTGGGGAGAGGCAGCATGGAAGGGACAGAAGGAGGCTCAGAGGTAACATCTTGTGATGAAAAGAAGGTAGCAGCAGAGAAGAAAGGCTATCTTTTATGCCAGTGCAAGGATACAGGCCCTCTCCCCGCCAGTCTTCTCCTCACCTGACTCCATCCAACACTGCCTAGCCTATGCAGACAAGCCAGGCCTAGAGGATTCAGGCAAATAGGGAGCAAGTGGGCCCTGGGGCCATCTCAGTAGTCATATGGGGGGATGTAGTGAGGGGACATTGAAGCCACTGCAGCTGGCATCATGGGGTATGCTGGGCCCTGGGATGTGCCGACAAGTGATGAGGAAGATGGGTAAGGCCTGAGTGTCATGGAAGATGACAAAAACTCTAGGTTTCTTTGTAGAGTCAACGGCACTGTCATAGCGTTGCACGCCCGGCCCAGACTCCTTCTGGGGGGGAACCCGAAGCCCTGGATGTCCTGGCCCATAATCTCCTGTCAGCACCCGAGCCACGAACACTGCCTTGTGCCCGCTCATATCTGGGGGTGAGTACCGATCCTTGATGGAGATCTTAGCCTTTACTGCAAAGTATACTCCATTCCCGTACATGGCAGCTGGGATGGAGGGAGGGAAGAGATAAGACTCCAGCCCCCTGCTCCCACCACCCCAGAGTCTCCCCATACCCCCAGGCCCCTTGACTGCCAAACTCCCCCATCCCACAGGTCTCCCCACCACCACTCTGGGGACTAACACACTCTCCTAATCCTTCCCCCCTTCCTCTGAATACCTCATTTGGCTCCATGACACCCCTTGCCTGTCTTTCATTACCACCTCCCTGGACTACTCTTGATTCTCATTCTATTCCGCCAAACCTTCCATGCGAGTCCCTCCCATGGCCTCCCCACTTCTCACCGTTGCGGCCACAGAAGCTACGATTGAAGCCTTGGCTGCAGATTTCAGGCACAGCTTGCCAAGAGGTCCCATGGTACAGTATTCGCTCGACCGGGTGCAAGGAACACGTCTGTTCCAGCTTCTTCTTATGGAGCTCATACTGGCTCTGAAGCAAGGGTTGGGATACACGCTCAACCTGCGGGGAAAGAAGGAGGCTGACATTCAGGGGGCAATGATCCAACTAGGACAGAAACTTAAGGGCGCCAAGGCTGCGACCCTTAATGTACCTCAAAGACCCCAAGAACGCTCTCAGAACTTTCTGGATTTGACATGAAGCAAAAGGTCAAGAAAATGATCTCTCTTTGGTCTTCTCTGTGGACCTAGAAAGCAACTTCTGATACCCCTTCTGGCCAAGTTGCCTACAGAAATTAGTGGTGGGCTGGGGTGGAGATGGAAATTGGGAAAGGGTAGTCCATAATGGCTAATGCCCACTGGGGCATCAACTTGAACTCCAGGCCCAAGGCAAGGCAGAGATTTCAGGTGCCAGCTCAGGGCTCAGAGGTGACAGTAGTATACTCAGATTCAAGAGACTTGGATTCAAATCCCACCTCCAAGTTACTAGCTGTGTCATCATGTACATGTCATTTAATTTCTCTATGCCTCAGTTTCCTCCCTTGTAAAAAGTGGCCAGTTTCCTCCTTAGAAAATTACACTCACTGAGGTTGAACAATTCTTGCAAAGTAAGCCTTCTATAAACCTCAGAGTCCCTGGAATCCCAATATCAGCATTTGGACTATATCTTTACTGAGAGATCATTTTTCTGGGCCCTTGCCCAGGAGAAATGAATCTCCAAGGGGGTCCGTTCTGTTTTATCAGGACTATGGCACAAGCTGGGCCAGGCTGGAAGGAGGTGGGGAAGGCCTTGAGTCAAAGCTTAGGAATATAGGCTCAGAAATCACAGGGGTGTTGTTGGGAGAAGGCCATGAGATTCAAGAGAAACCTTCATAAAGCTCTCCTACCAGGGTAAGCTCTGGAACCCTGGAAGCCTATTATTGGACCCTTTTTTACTCCTTTAAGCCTCCCAGTAGCAGGCCCTACCTCCAATACTCTGCCCTTGGCTCGGGGAACAATCTCAAATCATTCCCTCCCCACAATCTCCTAGCTTAACTCTCATGTTGTTATGGGCAATGGAAGAGATAGCAGGGAGAAAAGTATGATAATAGTTAAAACAATAATAAATGGAATCTAAAACTCACAAACAACTTTCTTCACAACAGTGGAAAGATTTATGCCCCTCTTTTACCAATGAATGAATTTTATGAAAAATTTTGAGGATCTGGGGAAGTTACTGGTTTGAAATGATGCAAAGTGAAGTAAGCAGAACCAGGAGGACAAAACATGCAATGAGCATAGTTATGTAAATGAAAAGAGCACCAAAAGGGTGTGAAAACCCTAATTAAATGACCAACTTCAATCCTGGAGAACTGTCAGTGAGGCATATACCTCCGCCTATCAGGAGAGATGGAATGGACTCCATATATGAAATGAGCTATCTTCTAAAGAAGAAATTCACTATTCTAAAACCAAACAAAAGAAAATACCCGCTCTGACTCCTGGGCTACAATTCCCAGCAAGTCCCAGGCTCTCACCATAGTGATCAGTAGAGAGAATCTCTTTTTTGATCTTCAGGCATGGGTAGAATTGCTATGAGCTGGTCAAGGGAATGGTTCTTAGCTGGGGAAGAATGAGGTATATTTGTGGGAGAAGTGCTTAGGAGTGTCCAGAACAGGTTGGCTGGGCTTTGGGCTTACCTTGATGACGTGAACATTGTAGGGTTTGTCCAAGGTGTTATAGAAGGCTTGGACTGTCTCTTGGAACTCAGCACTGCTCTCTTCCAGGCACTCTAGCTCCAGGGGTTGCTCCCTCATCACCTGTGTCACCACTGAGGAGGTATGGGAGAAGGAATGAAGGGGGAATAGAAGCAGGACTTTCATCCCTTCCCTCCCCAAGCTCCTGACACTCTCAGTTTTTTTTCTTTTTGGGGGGGTGGGAGGAAGGGGACAGGGAGAAGCATTGGGTATATGTGCGCAAGTGCCCAAGGAAGATGACTGAGAAGGTGGTAGGGGGCATTACCAGCCTCACCTTTTGCTCTGGCAGGGTCTGGGGCCAAGGGGTGGCTCTGGTTCAATGGAACAGTCATCAGTGTCTTGAGATGATGGGCAGCATAGGAAGGATGGGGACCATAGCCACTTAAGATAGCACAGTCTCCCTGAAGGGTAATAGTCACGCCGTGGTGCCTCTCTAGGCGGGACCAGAATGTAGGGGGTAAACCCTGGTCCACACCCATCACCCTCTCCTCTTGTAGCCATGCCCTGAGAGCAGTGTCCAAAGCATGGCTCAGTTCATTGGGGTCATGGTCAAAAGTAGAGTGTACCCTGAGTCTCCCACTACTGCCATTGGCTTCTATGTCATCCAGCAGAGACATCATCAGAGCCTGCTTCAGAGCTCTTGTTTCCCCCATCACCAGGACCTCTGCCTCCAGGGAGTGGTGTAGGGCCAACTGCAAAGCTGCATCTTCTTCCAGGGTTGTCTTTTCTCTGTCAGGCTGGGCTGCTACATTCTCCTCCAGTTCATCCAGTTCTGCTTCCTTCAGCTCCAGGGAAGACAATTCTTCTTCATCTGGACCATCAAGAGTGTTCAGAAACTTCTTGATCTTCTCTGAGGGGCATTTAGAGGGACAGAGTTGGAGGGGGTTTTTAGTAACTGGAGAGGAAGGATAGGGACAGTGGTAGGGAGGACACTGGATGGTACCCATACCTATTTGGATGTCTGAAGTGTCCTGAATGGTGCTGCTAGGGAGCGAAAAGTTGTGGGTCCAATCTGATGATGACTCTTGATCAAGCTGTGGGAAAAGGATCAGATGGGGAGAAGAAGAGTCAGGACCCCACACACTCACTACCCTACTCCCCAAGCCCCTTTGCTTCTTGTAAGTAGTAACCTAAGGCCAGAGCTGACATTCAAAGGTCAGAATGATGGGAGCAAGATTTGTGATTGGGAGACTGGGAAGATGGGGTCAGTACTTGGCTCAGGATCAGGGCTCATCGTGGAGGGTAAAGGCAAGTACCTCCACAGGGTCTGCATTGACAGCTGCCACCCCCTGTTCCTCTACTGTGAGGATGCAATGGAACTGGGCCTCCAGGTTCCGCAGGAGGTCTTGGCCCTCACTGCCCAGGAGGAAGTAGGCACTTCCTGGATGTTTCAGTGGTAGGGTATGGCTTCCAATGCTGATCAGAAGGCTCTGAAGGAAGTCTTTGGCTGCATGGCATGGCTCCAGCACTCCACTGAGCTGCAGATATAAAGAAAAGTTCAGGGAAAGACAGGGACATTGAGCTGGAGGAAAGGGGAGCTACCTCTTTCCCCAGTGAGATGTATCTGTTATCAGAGCTCCTGAGGGCATGCTTGGGTAAACCAATTCTGGTAGCACTCTGGGAATATCTCCCCTGGGGGAACCAGTCAGAAGAGCTATGCCAGTGATCTGGGGGAGACCAGGTAGAAACAGAAATCTGAACTTGGGAAAATATGATCAATCACCTGGTTAAGAATCCATCTACAGTCAATCTTTCATGGCTCCTGTTTTTTCTAGTATAAAGTATAAATTTTGTCTGGCAGAGCCACACTCTGGCTCTCATCTACTTTTCAAAGACTCCCTGGTTTCTTTGAAAGCACAATTTGGGGACCATGTCTTACATGAAGCCTTTCCTAATTCCCCCATTTGATAAGGCTCTCAGTCTCAATTTTGTATTGTTAGATTAAATTAATATCCAATAACTCCAGGTATTATATTTTATAAAATTTATTAATAATCACTTGAAGTAGAAGAAATAAAAAGACAAAAGTAAAAGCCAGGGTAAAGAAAAGTTTTCCCAGCTGTGTTCGCAGGGAAAAAGAGAGGGAGAGAGAGAGAGAGAGAGAGAGAGAGAGAGAGAGAGAGAGAGAGAGAGAGAGAGAGAGAGAGAGAGAGAGAGAGAGAGAGAGAGAGAGAGAGAGAGAGAGAGAGAGAGAGAGAGAGAGAGAGAGAGAGAGAGAGAGAGAGAGAGAGAGAGAGAGAGAGAGAGAGAGATGGGGGTCACACACAAACTTTATCTCCAAAATGTGAGGACATAACATGAAAACAAAAGTGGGATGTTGAGATTTAGAGTCCTGGGGAGCAGATTTTAATCATATAGTATTACCTTAGAATTACTTACCCACATGTTTGCTTCCCTCACTAGGATGAATATAAGCTCCATGAGGTCAGGAGCTTGGCATTTTTGTCTCTGTATCCCATCATCAACTATGCTGCTTTGTACATAGAGTAACTTGTTGAATTAAATGGAATCTCTTCTCTGTCACTTTTCAATATTCCTATAGCTTTCCTTAAAAGTGTTTATCTAATTCTTGCTTGGAAAACTAGTGATAGAGAAATCACAACATCCCTAATACAGCCTAATCCACTTGGGGACAGCTTCAATTGTTAGAATCTTCCTTACAGAACCCCCAATTTTTCCTTCTTTTTCAATGACCAACAGGCTAGAGGTTCCTCCCAGGTAGGAACCAAGAGGGTAATGAGTGAGAAATCCTTGGAGTAGAGCTTCCAAACATGAAGAGATTAGAAAATTCCCATTTAGCATGCCAGGACAAGAAGTCTTGGATTCAAATCTGGTCTCAGACACTTCCTAGCTGTGTGATCCTGGGCTAGTCACTTAACCTCCATTGCCTAGCCCTTATTGCTCTTTTGCCTTAGAACCAATATAGAGTATTGATTCTAAGAGAGAAGATAAGACTTTAAAAAAAGAAAAAAGAAATTCTCATCTAGCAATGAGATAGAGCTTTCCTGTCTCTGTGGCCACATGGTTGCTTCTGGCACAGATGATTAATTACTAAATAATAATAATAATAATAATAGCTGACAAAGGTTTGCAAAACACTTTACATATATTATCATATTTGAGCCCCTCAACAGCCCTTCATGCGAAGCAAATAAACAATACAGAAGAAATGAAAAGTAATTGGGTGGCCCAATGTAACCAGGGGAAATCAGGAAAAGGAACCTATGGAGGTAGTCCTTGAGTTGAACCTTGAAGATAGCTAAGAGACAGAGGTGAGGATGGGGTATCTCAAGCAAGGGGGACAACCAGTCCAAAAACCATGAAGATGGTAGATGGAATGTTCTGTCCAGGCAGCCCCTAAAAACCCTATAGTTCAAGTCAGATGCAATCAAGATCAAGAAATCTAATTAGAAAATACAAGAAAAGACTTCTTTAATATCTAGAAATGAACTTCCCCCACAAAAGTCAACCAAAAGCCCAAAAGTCATGGGAAAGGAGACTACCAATCCCAAAACAAAGTAACTTCCAAGCATGACCAGACTGCAAGATTGTGCTGAGAAGGAACAAGAACAAAGGGTCCCTGAAAAAACTCAAGAGTGGAGATTTGGAAATCTCTAGGAATGACCAACACAACATAGCTAGGCAGCATTCAGTACCCTGGGACTTGGACATCCCTAACACTCTGTCCTGGGATGGCAGAGAGGGTCCTTAGGATCCAACACTCAGAACACCAAAAGTCTAGGAGAGCCTAACCCCAGGGAAAAGGTATCAGTGCAGGAGCCTAGGACAAGACCAAGTGGGAATAAACCACCCAAGCCAAAAAGCATAGTAGAAAAGTGAAGTTTAGCCCTGGCACAAAGCTATAATTCAAGAAGTAAAACTAGGGAGACAATAAAATTAAAGAAAACACTAATATAAAAATGACTGAAAATCTAGAGATCCCCACAAAAGAGAAAGTTTGTTACAACTATAAGCAGAGACTATAAAGGGGGGAAAGTATTTTTTCCAAGGACTTCATGAATCTAGAAGAAATCAAGCAAAAAAAAAAACTGTGGAAAGAATTGGAAGGTGAATTAGTAGCTTAGAAGAGAAAGTAGTAAACTTTACTCAAGAAATGGACATCCTAAAAACTAAAGCAGACTAAACAGCAAACAATAACTGCATTAACTAGCAAAAATATTACAACAAAATCAAAAGATTGAAAAAATAAAAAAGAAGATATCTGATATTTTAAGAAAACTGACCTGGAAAACAGATCAAGAAGAGAAACTTTAAGAATAATGAGACTCTAAAAATCATGAGTAAAAAAAGATAAGAAGAGGGGAGGGCAGATAATGAGTTCAGTTTTGTACATGCTGAATTTCAGGTATGAACCCTGGCAGAAGGGTCAAACTCAAGTGTGGCCCCCAACCAGATTAAAAGGTAATTAGGAAATGCTTAACAAAATAAATAAAAATATAATACAATGTAGATAATGTCAATTTGTGACTTTCTAAGTCAATATAGCCAGCAGGGATCAGTAACTACTTAAGGTTGCTATAAAGATGTACAGTTCAGTATATCCAAAAGGCAGATGAAGATGTGAGATTAGTCAGAAGAGAGGAAGATTAGTTGACTTGAGAATTATCAGCATGGAGATGGTAACTGAATCCAAGAGAAATGATAAGAAAGGTACCCAAAGTAGAAACAAGGAAGAAAAACATATGATCGATCACATGGTTTGAGGGGGATATGAAGGGGCTTTTGGAGTTAAATAATCACTTTATTGCAGATATGAGTAATATGGAAATGGGTTTTGAACAATGATACTTGTATAACCAGTGGAATTGCTTGTGGGCTCCAGGAGGGAGAGAGGGAAGAGGGGAGAGAAAGAACATGAACCACATAACCACAGAAAAAGATTCAAAATAAATAAAATTTTAAAGGGTACCCAAACATAGAGGAAGGGCTGGGAGAATTAAATATCAGATAAGATGAACCACCCTCATATCTGAAACAGACAAAGGAGGGCTGAAGGGACCCTCAGTTTGGTGGAGAAATCCAATAATTTGGAATGGGGAAGGTTAAGAGGGAGGATAAAACAAAGGGAGGGAACAGCCATGTGCAAAACAAACTTCCTTATTCTGAAAGGGGAGGGGGATGTAAAGAACTATGATATAAGGGGATATGCCTTAAATTGCCTCTTAGACAATTGGCAAATTGAATATATTAATACAATGTAATATCACTGTACCACAAGAAATGATGAAAGAGATTATTTCAGAGACTCCTGGGTTACATGAATTGTTGAGAAGTGAAGTGAGTTGAGCCAAGAGAACAATTTATACAGACAGCATCATTGTAAAGAAAAACAATTTTGAAAGACTTAAAAATGGATCAACCAATCAGCCTGACCACCTCAAGACCCAGGAAGAGGCTAGGTAGACCATAGGTTGCCCAAGAGAGAGTTGGAAAGGGAGATAGAGTCAAAGACCATTGGAGAGCTAGAATCTATTTTTACCTGATCTCTTCTCCTATAAGATGTCCATGTTCCCCATAGGCTCTGCTCAGACTATATTCAGAATAGTCCAGACAGCATTAGGAGGAGCTTACCCGGAAGCCAAAAACATCGGGGCCATCCAGTGGGCAGAGGGTCACTTCTTCAAGGCTGGCAAGAAACTCTTGGTAATAGAGTTGCAGAAATCTCAAGGCACCTGGCTCCATGGGCAGCAGGATCTGCACAGGCACTGCTGTTTTAGCCAACTCTTCCTCTCTCTCCCTTGGCACCACCTTTTGGGGTACTGTGGCCTCCGTTGTCTCTTTGGATCTCTCCACTGGCATCGTTTCTTCCAGCACTAAGCCCTGCAGAGGTTCTACTGCCTCTATTCTCTCCACAGTCGAGGACTCCTTCGGTGTTTCCCTAGTCACTGTCACCTCTGGTTTTTCCAAAGGAACTGTCCCTTCGGGGCTTTCCAAAGGCACTGTTTCCCCACAGGTCTCTCTGAGCACTTTCTCTCCTGATGTCTCTTTAGAAATCGTCTCTCCCTGGGCGGGTCGTTCTCCTTCCTCTGGTTTAGACTCAGGCTCGGGCTCAGGCTCAGGTTCCAGGACATCATAATGAGGGACTATGCTTAGCTCTGAATCGGAAAGTTGGTGATTTCGGCTCAACACTCGCTCAGCCACTGAGAAGGGAAGACGGTCCTTTAGGCTAGCATCTCTAGGGATTTCACCATAGTAGAGGGTCCCAGGCAGAATAAGCGGGCTGGGAAAGAAGGGTATTGGGGGTGGGGAGCATCTGGACCCTGGGGAATCCGGAGCAAGGGAAGGAGGGGTACTCACCTTTCCACTGCTGGAAGGTGACAACAGTTCCTTGGGCCCTAGGTAGTGTCCTCAGCCCCTCCACCGCACCGCCCCCACTGCGGCGCTCGTTCTCCAGATAGAGCCGGAGCAGCGTAGCATCTGGGGACCGATCCCTTCTCACAATTCGTACAGCCCGAGCGTGGGGCACCCAGGCTAGTGACACCGCTGCGCCGTTCAGGGTTTTCTCACTGGCCCGGACAGCCAGCTCTTCAAACTCTGGCGTAGGGAAGACGGCCAAATTGTAGAACTTTGGAACAACTGATCCCCCTCTCCTCTTCTCTCCCTTCCCAGGATCCACCTCTCTCCCGCCCTAGAAGCCCCGCTCCGCTACTTACACCCCTCCACCCACTGCCCCCCCTCCTATTTCTCCCCTCACCTGCTTCGGAGAGAGGCGAGGATAACTGCACCAGCGCCCGGTCTGGCCGGGGGCTGGCGAGGGCCTGGCAGTGCCCTTCGGCTCTTAAGAGGCTCTCCACATAAAGTTCCAGGAGTTGTGGGGCAGTGCCCGGCCTCAGGCCCTGGAGCAGCAGGCGCTGGGAGGCCCGGGGTGGGGAAGGCACTACACTCACAGCTGTGCCCTGCAGCTCGTGGCTGGCCTGAGCTAGGACTCTCTGGGCATCTGGAGTAAAGGAGGAGGAAGAGGTCAGGGTTCCCCGGTCCTGGTAGAGACCTCTCTGAATCTGGCTCCAGGGTCTCGTACCCCCGTGCCAACACACACACACACACATACACGCACGCACACACGCACGCACACACACCCCTGAGTCACTCTCCATCACCCTTCCAGCCTCGCGCCTCTACCACACCCCTATCCCAACACACAGGCGCGCACGCACACGCACCCCTGAGTCATTGTCCATCACCCTTCCAGCCTCGCGGCTCCCTCTCGCCCTCCTATCCCCACACACACGCGCACACACCCTGAGCCACTCTCCCTCGCCCTTGCAGCCTCGCGCCTCCCTTACCCTCTGACTTCTGAAAGGTGAGGATCCCTCCCATGCCCAGTCGCTGCCAGCCTCCGAGCGGGCCGCCCCCCGAGCGCCGCGAGTTCTCGAAATACAGCGTCACCAGCTCGTCGGACACGGCCTGAGGCAGACCTCGGAGTTCCACCTGCTTCTCGGCCCCGAGCTCCGTCATCCCCGCGGCTCAATTCCGTGTACCGGCCCCGGGATCGACTCTCTTTCCTATCCCGGGCAGGCACCGTTTCTTCTCGTTTTTTTCCCAGAAACGAAACTAAAAGTAAAGACTTTGGCCACAAGTTCCTGGGGCGGGGCAGAGACGGATCACAATTAAGAAGTAAGCTAGACGATCTTTTTCCCTTTTAAAAACAAAACGAAACAAAACTCTTACCTTCCGTCTTTGGTTCTAAGGCAGAAGAGTGGTTAGAGCTAGTCAATGGGGGTTAAGTGACTTGCCCAGGGTCACACAGCTGGGAAGTGACTGAGGCCACATTTGAACCCTGTCTCTAGGCCTGGCTCTCAATCCACTGAGTTGCCCCCTAGATGATCCTTTGGATAGAGTACTGGGCCAAGATTTATAAGATCCGAGTTCAAATCCTGTTGCAGATATTTAGCCACGTGACCCTGCCTCATTTTTCTCATCTGTAAAATGGGGATAATAATAGGCCCACCCTTCCGAGTTGTTGTGAAGATCAGATGAGCGATTCCCACTGCTCCCGGCACATTGTAGGTGTTATATTCTATTATTTTTTGCTGTACCTGATATAGAACTGTCAAGAACCTCCAGAAGTCATCCAACCCCACCCCCACACCTCAGAACTGAGGAGGGGGAAGTGTTGAAAGTTCTTCTTCAAAGTCTTTTAGTAAATGGCAAAGGCAACATTCGAATCCAGAGCCTCTGGGCCAGCATATTCTCAATAGCATACTGAAGTTCCACTGTTGATATCCATCCAAAGCAAAATTCATAGAAGACCATGTTTATGGGCTTTTCTGTGTGTTAGTATCAAAGTTAGGAATGTGAATAAAGCAGCCTGTTAGAACCCTCCATGTGGGAACTGGATAAGGGAAAGACTAGAGGGAGATCTAATTAGGAGGCTATTGCAACAGTCCAGCCCAGAGGGTAGTGACTGAAGTCCAAACTCCAGATGGTTTTGGTGGGAGTGGGAGGTGGGAAGAGAAGCAAAGGTAGAGATTTTGTGGAGGAAGAATTGCTCATTGACTGGATATGGGGATGGGGAGGCATCAAGGATGAAGCTGTAAAACTGGGTGACTGCAAGGATCTCAGGATCATGGGTTTAGAGCTGGAAAGTAGCCAAGAGATGTAACAGGAAAATAATAACTGAGGAACAATTTGGTTATAAGTGATTGATTGGCTAGGCAGTTAAAAAATAATGGCCAGGTGTGGTAGGTAACACAATATAGAGAGAGAACAGTAGGACAGGAGTCCAGATTCTTGGGTTCAAATCTGGCCTCAGACATTTCTTAGCTGTGTGACCCTGGGCAAGTCACTTAAGTCCCATTGCCTAGCCCTTACCACTCTTCTACCTTGGAACTAATATACAGTATTGATTCTAAGACAGAAGGTAAGAGTTAAAAAAAAAAAGCAATGATCAGTGAACTCCCCAGTTAGTTCAAAGACTATAAATACAAAGCAAAGTAAATTATTATACTCCAAAACCAATTCTTCAATTTTCTAAAAATTCAATTATGACAGAAATTATTAACCAGGATATAATTCAGGATACACAATTAGGTAATCTAATTTCTAAATGGAGGAAAGTTTAGAAACTTTCCAAATTAGGGAGATGAGAATAGGAGGGGATTAAATAAGTTTTGGGGGGACCTCTATTCATAAAATGAAAAGATGCTGATTAATTATATCCACCTGTATATATGGATGAATAAAAGAAAAACAGCACATGTGACAGCATAAGATGGAGTCCACTCTCAAATTAGAATCTGATTGGTCCTCCTTGATTCTCACATTAAACTAACCGCATTTTATTTTTCATTTTTATCATGCAAAATACACGTCCATTGTGGTCACTGTCATAAGCACACACTCATACAAAGCCAAAACCCCAAACTAAAACCATAAATATACTGAAGTGAAAGATAGTATGCTTTGATGCACCCCCATCTGACTTCAACAGTTCTCTCTCTCAAGGTGGATAGCATTCCCTGTTCAAGATTGTCCCTGATCATTGTATTACTGAAAGTAGCTTAAGTTTTCACAGATAGTCATTGTACAATATTGCCGTTACTGTGTACAAGGTTCTCCCTGTTCTGCTTATTTCATCAGTTCATGCAGATCTTTCCAGCTTTTTCTGAAATTATCTTATCATTTCTCATAGCACACTAGTATCTCATCACCAATATGTATCACAGCTTGTTTGGTAATTCCCCAAATGATGGACATCCCCTCAATTTCCAATTCTTTGTCACTACAAAAAGAGCAGCTATGAATGTTTTTGTACAAGTAGATCCTTTCCCCTTTTTTATGATCTCTTTGGTATAAAGACCCAGTAATCATATTATAGGATCAACATGTACACACAGTTCTGTTGTCCTTTGGGCATAGCTCCAAATTGCCCTCCAGAATCAGTTCACAACTCCACCAATTTAGGGTCCCAATTTTGCTACATCCCCTCCAACATGTATCACTTTCCTTTACTGTCACATTGTCCAATCTGATAGGTATGAGGTGCAACCTCAGAGTTGTTTTATAATTTGTATTTCTCTAATCAATGGTGATTACATTTTCAATGGTGAGAACTTTTTTTCATATGATTGTTGATGGCTTTGATTTCTTCATCTGAAAACTGCTTATTCATATCCTTTGACCATGTTAATTGGGAAATGGTTTGTATTCTTATAAATTTGACTTAGTTCTCCTTAAATTTGAGAAATGAGGGCTTTATCAGAGAAATTTGTTATAAAATGTCCCCAACCCTCATATGTTGTTTCTTTTCTAATCTTGTTTACATTAGTTTTGTTTGTACAAAAGCTTTTAAATTTAATATAATCAAAATTATTCCTTTATATCTTATAATGCTGTCTCTCATTTGGTCATAAATTCTTCCCTTCTCCAAAGATCTGCCAGGTAACTAACTGCATTTTATATATGATCTTTCTTTTCTCTCAACAGAGGCCACCCAGTACAACCCTCTCATTTTATAGATGGGGAAATGGAAGCCCAGAGAGAAGGGATGACTTGGTCACTTTGTAGGACCACACAGGTAGTCCATGAGTAGAAGACATGAGATCTGAACCTTGATTCTTTGGCTGTATACTGTGGCAGAAGTTAATTAGCTGAGACAACAAAGATAAAAAAGTCTCCAAGCCAAAAAGAAATAGATTTATTGAGAGATGACCAATCTTACAATAAAGCCGGACTCTGGTTAGCAACTGAAGACCTCGAGACTTGAGAGGGGTTGCCTGATATAGCCAGTCATACAGAGGTGATGTCAGTAATGAAGTGCTATCTAACTCAAGTAAATTGTCCAGGGTGTCTTGCTCCTGTATCTTGGTCCCTACAATGTCCAGTCATTCTGCCTTTAGCATGAATGTACTGCATGTCATGATGATTCAACAGAGGTTGGTGCTGGAGGCCATCATACCCAGACTGATTGACAAGGTCACAATCTGAGGAAGGAAGGTGAGCAAAGCAGACCCCAGAATGAGGGCCCCCTGCTGATCCCCTTTGTGACTTCTTTCCTCAAATCTTCCCCACTAGTGGACTTGTTATGATTATTATTCTTTCTCCAATATAGGAGAAATAACATGAGAGCAAATACTTATAGCATCAATAAATATATACCCCACTTTAAGCCCCCTAGGTTATTACCCCCAAAAGATTGCAATTACAGAATAAAAGCCCAAAGATTACTGTCCATGACCCCTCCTCTCTCAAGCACAAGATATGCTCCAATGCCCTACAATAAACACCAGCTGAAAGGTTGAGCACTATAATGAATCTTGTCCTACAGTTACCACACTCGAGTGAATTTGTTGGAACAGAAGCCAAGCATCGCTAGACATTTCAAAGTAACACAAGAAAAACGGAACTTGTAAATTGAGGAAAACCCCCAAAATTGGTCTGCCTAAAGTCCTCACACCTAGATACGAAGATGTTTTGTTGTTCATCTCCCAAGCAATTATGATGGATAGTGAAAGCTGGCCAAAAGCACAATGATCCTCTCAGCAGGTCAAGGGGTACTAACCAACAAATGGCTTTATTCACATTAATCATATCTATCACAGAGTATTGTAGAAACCTAGTAAATGATCACAGAATTCTTTGTTGTAGTAACATCACAAGAGTGTTGTTTAGGTGATTTGATAATATCCAATCAAACTGGAGAATGTCACATATGTAGAGAATGGATTATGTGTGTGTATCAAAAACCTACATAATAAACGTACCATGGTACTTTGGCAGAGCACCGTGTGTGATGCCTGCATACATGGGCTGAATGCACGGTGTATCTCATCTCATCGTTATCTGACTGTGATACCACACTTGGGCACACAGACCCTGGGTCCTCAGAGAGGCCACCAGACGGACCTCAGTAGTTTGGCATAAATATAGGGTGTTCTGAACAGTTATAAGACAAAAACCTGTGGATTAAACGGAAGTCTTTGGCCCAGTGTCACACCAGAGCAGATGAGAAAGATGTACAGGATAGTCAGCTAGCACAGGCAGGGTGGGGGGATACCAGTACAAAATAGCTATAGAGTATTACAGAATTATAGAATATATAAAATACAATATCACAATCATAAGGGACATGGTATTTTACATTCATATCCAGAGCTCTTTCTTTTACAGTGTCTTTGACAGAAAAAAGGTTAGGATGAAGGCTTGACTTGGGGGAGATAATTGAGTTCTGTTTTGAACATGTTATTTGTATTTGAATTACCTACAGTATACTCAGGAGTTCTAGTATCACCAATAGTTATATGGCAATATGGGATAGGCAGCTGGGAGAAAGATGAGAGCTGGATTATAGCCTATCCATTCAAGTATTGTCTACCTTTCCCTTTCCCCTGCCCCTACTTCTACCTCCAGCTCTGGGGTCAAATCAATGGTAACATTGCTTCTGGAACATGCGTGTCTTAAGTCAAGTTTCCTGCACTATGAGTCAATTCACTTTTCCTATGAGACCTCAGATCTAGCTTCCCTTTTCTGGCTACCACTCTCCTTTGTATATTGTCTCTTATCAGAATGTAAGATCCTTGAGGAGAGGGACTGCCGTCTCTTTGTATTTCAAAATAACTTTGTAAATTATTGATAGCTTGTTTTTATATTGCTGAAATTCCTTCCAGAACTTCTCCCCTTTACCTCTTCCAGAGATGCATTCCATACACCAAATAATATTTTAAATGAGTCAAATGTATAATAATGCAAGCCATTCTCTAATTGATGAATGGTCAAATGATACGAACAGGTGACTTTTAGATGAAGTAATGAAAGCTATCTATAGTTATGTAAAAGAATGCTCTAAATCATTATTAAAGAGAAATGCCAATTAAAACTGTGAAGTACTACCCTGTACCTATCAGATTGGTTATTATGACAGAAAAGGAAAATGAAACAAAATTTGGAGGGGAGGTAGAAAAGCTGAGACATTAATACATTGTTGGGGCAGTTGTGAACTGAAAAGCAATTTGAAACTACGCTCAAAGGGCCATAAAAGTATAAATGTCCTTTGACTAATTTCTCTTTATAAATACCCAGACCCATTGCTAGGTCTGCAAAGAGATAAAAAAAACAGAAAGTACATATAGGTACAAAAATATTTATAGCAGCTTTTTGTGGTAGCAAAGAATTGATAAGTGAGGGAATGCCCATCAATTGGGGAATTATTGATTAAGTTATAGTATATGATTGTAATGGAATACTATTCTCTTTTTTAATTTTTATTTTTTCCTGGGTTATTCAGGTATGGACTGTCTCGGTGCATCGACTTTTCCACTTAAATCTCCTTCACGCACAAGTATCTTTGTGCACACTCATCTATCTTATAGATGATAACGCACAAAGAAAAGTCATTCTTGGCTACCGAGAGACTACTACCATACCATCACACGAAACATATTTCCGTATTATTCATTTTTGTAAGTGAATAATCTTATAAAACAAAAACCCCAAATCCTATACCCAAATAAACAAGTGATAAATCATATGTTTTCATTTGCGTTTCTACCACAACAGTTCTTTCTCTGGAGGATAGCATTCTTTTTCATAAGTCCCTCAAAATTGTCCTGGATTGTTATATTGCTCTTAATAGCTGAAATACTATTGTGCTATAAGAAAACGATGAGCAAGATGATTTCAGAAAACCAGGAAAGACTTGCAGGAGTTGATGCAAAGTGAAGTAAGCAGAACCAGGAGAATATTGTATAGAGTAATAGCAATATTGTAAGATAGATAATTGTGAATGATGTCATTATTCTCAGCAATACAATGATCCAAGACAATCCTAAAGCACTCATGATTAAAAATTCCATTTGCTTCCAGAGAAAGAACTGATGGATCTAGACCAAAGCATACTATATTTCACTTTCTTCATATTTTTGTTTGAGTTTTCTTTCACAAAATGACTAGTAAGGAAAAAGGTTTTACATGATTGTACATCTAAAATCTATATCAGAGAGGGCAGCTAAGTGAACTGAGAGCCAGACCTAGAAATGGGAGCTCTTGGATTCAAATCTGACCTCAGTCACTTCCTAGTTATATGATATTGGGCAAGTCATTTAACCTCCATTGCCTAGTCTTTATCATTCTTCTACCTTAGCACTATATTACTTAGCACTAATACACAGTTATATTCTAATACAGAAGATAAGGTTTTTTGTGTGTGTTTTTAAAAAATCTATATCAGATTGCTTGCCATCTCAATTAGGGGGAGGATGGAGGGAGAGAAAGAATTCAGAACTGAAAATTAAAAAACCAAATGAATGTTAAAAAAGTTTTTACATTTAATTGGAGGAAAAATAAATTTTAAAAAGAATATATATAAATACATATTAAAAACCCTTATCCTCTTAGAATCAATACTGTGTATTGGTTCTAAGGCTGAAGAACAGTAAGGGCTAGCCAATGGGAGTTCAGTGACTTGCCCAGGGTCACACAGCAGGGAAGTATCTGAGGCTATATTTGAACCTAGGACCTCCCATTTTTAGGCCTGCCTCTCAATCCACTGAGCTACCCAGCTGCCCCCCAAAAGGAAAAAAATTTTAAGGAAAAAACCAGCCAAACCACCTAATACATAAAAGGTTATTTTCAATATTCTACAACAAGGGTCTACAACCATGGACCTCCCACCCCTGAAAAGGAGTGTGTGTGTGGGAAGGAGGGTTTATATGCCTTCTTTATGGCTATACTTGTTCTTTGTAATTCTGTAATATTCACTTTCCCTTGTTTTATGTTGGCTATTTTTCTCTACTTATAGAAAATTCAAGGGTCTCTTGTCAGTACTCATTTTCTTTCTTTTTCTGCAGCATTTAACATTGTTGATCCCAAGTCCACTTCCTTTTAGAAACTCTTTCCTCAATAGGTATTACTAATACTCCTCTTCATGCTTCTTCTACAAGACAAACCATTTCTTTTCAGTTTCCTTTATAGGACTGTCATCCAAGTCCTGTCCTCTCTCTATATTAGGATATACTCCAGGGTTTTGTCTTGTGTTCTCTCTTTTGGTGATCTAGTTCACTCCCATGAGCTCAGGAGAGAGGTGATTAGGGTCTGCATGAGGGTATTTGACAATGCCAGAGGAGACAAGGTAACTGAACAAAAGATGTTATGAATATAGGAATGACAGGACTTGATAACCGATTTGATGAGGATGTGAGAGCAAGAAGAGCAGAAGATGACGCATAGATGATAGTAATAACTAGCATTCACATAGCACTTTGAGGTATGCAAAATGATTTCAAAATATTATTTCAATTTGAAGGTAGACACTATTATCCCTATATTACAAATGAGGAAAATAATAAGTGATTTACCCAGGGTCACATAGACAAGTATCTGAGGCTGCATTTGACCTCAAGCCTTCCTGATTCCAGGTCTAGCACCCTATTCACTATACCACCCATCTGCCTCTAGGTTTCAAAGCTGAATGACTGGGAAGATAATGGTTCTCTCAACAATAATAGGGAAGTTAGGAAGAGAAGATGGCTTTGGGGGAAAGAAAATAAGTTCAGTTTTGGACATGTTGAGTCTCAGATGTCCCAGGGACATCTAATTCAAGATGTATAATAGATGGTTAGAGATGTGAGACCAGAGATCTTGAGAGAGGTTAGTGCTAGCCAAGTAGATCTGAGAGTCATCTGAATGGAGATGATAGTTAAAAACATGGGAGTTGGTGAAATCACCAAGTAAAGAAGTGTGCAGAAAGAAGAGAAGAGGGACCAGAAAAGAGCCTAGGAGAACATTCACAGCAAGTATGACCTGGATGAAGATCCAGAAAAGAAGACAGAGAATAAGAAGTGAGATAGGTAGGAGGAGAATGAGGAGAGAACAGTGTTATGAAGAGAAGAGAGTATTGAGAAGAGGGTTAAAGTCTACAGAGAAGTAAAAAAGGATGAAGACTAAGAAAAAAAAACATTAGGTAGAGAAAGATCACTAGTAACTTTGGAGATAGCAGTTTTCCTGATGGAAAATAGACTGCCAGGAATTAAAAAGAGTGAGAAAAAAGGAAGTGGAGGCATCTATTGTAGTTGGGCTTCTCATGGAGTTTAGGGAGCAGAGATATAGGACCCATGTAACACAATTTTGTGACTTTCTCTGGTTTCATTAAGTAGCAAGTGAGGAGTAAAGGGAGCTGATAGAAGGACCATTTCAAGGGTAGGGTTTGGAAGAACAACATCTTTGACAGGATGAATGGGAAAGGTACACGAGAGAAGAGAATAGAATAGAGTTGAAGCATCAGTTCAACTAAACTGGCCAAAGGGTTAAGATGGGGAAGACTCTCTCTTCCCAGAAGAAGTGGTAAAGAATTCTGGGGTGCTGGACTTGGAGATCACAGTGAGGAAGAACAAGAACTAGAGTTTCAAGACAAGTGAGGTGGAATGCCAACATATGACAATTAGATAAAGGAATTTCAGAGTTCATGAACTTGAAAGTGGTGCATTTGTGATGAAAGCAAAGGTGAGGTGGCGTAGAACAATACATCATGGGAAATCAGTAAGTTGCAGGTTTGGGAAGTTAGGGAATTGGAAAGATTATGCACATTGACGTTCCCTAGTACAAGAGTAGGAGGTGGAGAGGAAAACTGTGAGCCAGGTGCTGAATTCACTGAAGGAAGTCCTAGAGGTCCTAGAAGTCCTACAACAGCTACTTGATTGAATGATAAATGCTACTAACTGAATGATAACGATTGGATTGAATAAACCTCAATGATGAAAGATTACCTAGGGAGGGTGGTAGAAGAACCTAGAAATGGCAATGAAGGGAAAAAATTAATTCAACTCTCCCGAAAGGATTAATGAGTTGGGAGTATGAGTGAAAGTGCAGCCGGTGCCCCCAAAAGATTGCCAAGGAAGCTATGTCATCAGGAAAGAGCTAAATCTCAGTGAATGCACAAAATAGGTAGAGTGAGAAAAGAAATAATTTAGGACAAAATCTAGTTTGCTAACTATGTAGCAGGCATTCCAGAGAACACAATGGAAGATCCAAGTGACTTTAGAGCAGGGGGTTGGAGGTGGAAGAGACTGAATTGAGGGGGATGGGAATAAACCTTTTGGAGCTGTGACCTGGCAGCTACCTCTGCAGGTTCTGAAAATCTAGGAAAGGAAATTACCATCACCAAAATCTTGTTAAATGATTCAAAACCAGAAAAGAATGTGGTTTTATCAGGGAAAATAATATTAAAGAAGATACATTCTCATTTGTATCTGAAAGAGCATGCGATCTTTCCCTCCAGCTTACAGCTACAGCCTTCTATATATGTTGATCCTCCGTTTAGAGCAGGGATTGTCTTGCTTTTCTATTTGTATCCCCATTGATTATTGCTGTGCTTTGCACTCAGTTGAGCAGCACAATAAAAGCATTGCGACACTGATTTTCTAGCAATCTAAATCCTAATTATCTAAATTATCCACGAGATGGCACTATACACAAGCCATCAGCCAAGGGGCAGCCATAGGGTAGCAGGTCTTCAGATCCAATGGCCAGGTCCTGGATTTAGACTTAGGGATAATATGACCATGTGACTCCAAATTATTAAAACAGGAACAAGCCATAGCTTTATCCCAGCCCTAGCTATGCAAGTCATGCTCTCATTCCAAGCAATCCCCCGTGATCACAGAACAAAATCTCTCTCCTGTTGCCATTTATTAGATCTGGGAAGACTGAAAGGAAGAGAAAGAAAAGATTAAATATTCCTCCATGGGTTACTCTGCTCCCAACTGTATCCACCAAATCTCCTCCCACTCCCCCTCTTAAGTTTTCTCTTTGAGATGCCAAAGGAACAGTCAATCAGCTAAGAAGCATTTACTATATGCCAAGCACTGTGTTGAAAAAGTAGTGCTTGCCAGACCAATGGTCCAGCTTCCAGCATAGCCCTCAGCCCAGCACAGCCATTGAAAAAGAGAATAACCCCAGGAAAAAGGGTCCAGCCATCCCACTGACTGCCAGCTGCCACCAATAGAGCAGGCAAGCCAGTCCTAAAGCACCTTCCACAGGTCAAGGATGAGAGGCTCAGGATCTGGGACTCTATCTGGAGCTTGGATAATAGAGAAGAGAATAAGTCTCTCCACTTTCTCATTAGCCAAGCAAGCTTTTTGGACTTACCTAACATATCTCCCACCCTAATCCCATTAGCTGCTGTGGTCTTAGGTGTCAGGATCACTCTTTATTGCCTCTGTAGTGCTGGACTTGGGCAGTTTCTGTGGTGGTGGCTGAGCCCGCAGCATTGGCAAAAGGGCAAAGCTGCTTGTGGATTATACCCAGTATGGCAGGCAAGAAGCCTCTCTAAAGAACAAGAGAAAAATAGGAGAGAAAACCAATTCTAGATGCCAACATCTCAGTTTTGTTCCCTTCTTCTCATTATGCAACTTCCTGGCCACTGAAATCAGGCATCTAGGGCATATTTTTTTAGGGATGGGGGTAGGGCACAGTAAACAATAGAAACCCTCTTCCAGTTCTCTCTCTGCTCTTCAAAATGGCATCATCCTGGGTCCTGGAATAAACAATAGTATGAGAGAGGGGTAAGAGAGCATGGCATGGACACCAGTTCCACTTGGAATGTTTTCTCTTCTCACTTCCTCCTCTCAGAATTCTACTTCCTTCCAAGGCCCAGCTCAAGGGTCCCTTCTGACAAAAGGCCATTTCTGATTCACCAGTCATTTATGGCCCCATCTGATATTCAAGGAAGTAAAGGTGGAAAATGGCACAGTTCCTGACTCCACCAAACTCACAGCCATAGCAAAGATGGATCAGAAACTGGGAGCATAATTAGAAGACTGCCCAAGCAAGTTTTTTTTTAAACCCTCACCTTCCACCTTAGTATTAAATTCTACAAAAGAAGAGCAGCAAGGGGGCAATTAGACTTAAGTGACTTAGGACAGATTTGGACCCAGGTCCTCCCAATTTGAGGCCTGGCCCTCTATTCACTGTGTTAGCAGTCCATAGGGAAGAAACTATAAGGGACTAGACTAGTGTGGTGGTCTAGTGAATGGTGTGAAGGATTAACTAGGAGAGTTACTGAAGAGGTAAAATAAATAAGATATTGATAATTGATTTGGATGGGTGGTTAGATGGAAGAATCAAGGATGACTCCAAGGTTGTAAAACTAAGGAACTAAAAGGATAATGGAGAAGAAAGAAGGAAAAAAGAAAGAAAGAAAGAAAGAAAGAAAGAAAGAAAGAAAGAAAGAAAGAAAGAAAGAAAGAAAGAAAGAAAGAAAGAAAGAAAGAAAGAAAGAAAGAAAGAAAGAAAGAAAGAAAGAAAGAAAGAAAGAAAGAAAGGAAGGAAGGAAGGAAGGAAGGAAGGAAGGAAGAAAGAAAGAAAGGAAGGAAGGAAGGAAGGAAGGAAGGAAGGAAGGAAGGAAGGAAGGAAGGAAGGAAGGAAGGAAGGAAGGAAGGAAGGAAGGAAGGAAGGAAGGAAGGAAGGAAGGAAGGAAGGAAGGAAGGAAGGAAGGAAGGAAAAAGGAAGGAAGGAAGGAAGGAAGAAAGAAGGAAGGAAAGAAGGTAGGAAGGAAGGAGAGAAGGAAGGAAGGAGAGAAGGGAGAAAGTAAAAGAATCTTGGAGGAGTAGGAAAAATAATGAAGATGTAGAAGATCAGTTTGAGGTGCCTTGTTGTTGAACCATTTTCAGTCATATCCAGCTCTTTATGATACCATTTGTTTTTTGTTTGTTTTTGGCAAAGATATTAGAGTAGCTTGCCATTTCCTGCTCTAGCTCATTTTACAGCCAAAGAAAAGGACCCTGACAGCCAATAGCAGAGCACCCCCCACACCCCTCAAAGTTTTAAGCCCCAGCACAAATCCATGTTGAAGTCCTGAGCCCCAAAAGTGCAACCTGCCAGACACAGGAGGCCCTGAGGGAAGCTGAATCAGCAGTGGGAAATGGCATCCAGAGCTTTAGCCCACAGGCTCATCATAACACCTTAGAAGAACCAAAACTTGTAGACCCCAAGGACTAGATCTAAAGGCAGCACCAAGAAAATACTGAAGTTTAAGAGAGTGCCCTCTCTACTCTGGGATCAGAGCCCAATTTTAAGAGAAAAATAAAAGGCAAGGAAGAGACTGGGGAAATGACAGAACATCATCATCAACAACAAACATCTAACTATAAAAAATTATTATACAGACAAGAGCAAGTCACAATGAGATCAAACTACATGCAAAACTTCAAAGAAAAATGGGAGTTGGTTTCAGACTCTCAAAGAGCTCAAAAAAGATTTTGAAAATCAAATAAAAGAGGCAGAGGGGAAATGGGGAAAAGAAACTAAAGTGATGGAAGGAAAGGGGCACAAAAATTCACTGAAGAGAATTCCTTAACAAGCAAAATTGGCCAAATGGAAAAAGAGATACAAAAATTCAATGGAGAAAAATAACAATCAGTAATTTTTTAAAGGGAATGACAATGAGGCAACAAATAAAAATGTATGGACACAGTTGAAGTAGTACTTGGAGGAAATTTTATATATCTAAATGCTTACATCAATAAAATAGAGAAAAAGCAGATAAAGTAACTGGGCATGCAAGTAAAAAAATTTAGAAAAAGGAAAAATTAAAAATTCCCAAAGACCAAATTTGAAATCCTGAAAGTCAAAGTAGGAATGAATAAAATTGAAAGTAAGAAAACAATTGAACTAATAATTAAGACTAGGAGTTAGTTTAAAAAACACTATTATTATCATTATCATCAATTAGTGGTTAATTAGATATTATTAGCATATAATATAATAAACTAAATATTTGATTGAAAAAGGAAATAAGAAAATCAAATGACCAGTATCAAAAATGAAAAGGATGAATTTACAACCAATGAAGAAAAAATTAAGGAAATCATTAGGAGCTATTTTGTTCAATTATATACCAATAAATCTGACAATCTAAGTGAAATAGGTTAACTGAACAAGCCATCAATGAACTCCCAAATATTTAAAGAACAATTAATCCTTGTACTACATAACGTATTTGGAAAAATAGGCAAAGAAGGATTCCTACCAAGTTCCTATTGCCCGGAAGAGCACAAATAGAGAAAGAAAATTATAGACCAGTTGGGATTTATACCAGGAATGCAAAGCTTATTCAACATTAAGAAAACTATCAGCATGATTGACCACATCAACAACAAAACCAACAGAAATCACATGATTATGTTAATAGATTCAGAAAAAGTTTTTGACAAAATATACCACCCATTTCATTAAAAACACTAGGAATAAGTAGAGCTTTAAAAAAATAAACCATCATTTAAAATATTTTTAAAATAAAAATTTTAAATGATTTTTAAGAATTAAAGCCATCAGCAAGTATTGCCTGAAATGAGGATAAAAGCTAGGAGCCCTCCCATTAAGATCAGGGATGAAGTAAGGATGCCCATTATAGCCATAATTATTCAATATTACACTAGAAATGCTAGCTATGGTAATGAAAAGAAAAAAATTGAAGGAAGTAGGCAATGAGGAGACTAAACTATCACTCTTGGGGGATGATATGATAATATAAGGTACTTGGAGAATCCTAGTGAATTAACTAAAAAACTAGTTGAAACAATTAATAATTTTAGCAAAGTTGCAGGACACAAAATAAACTCACATAAATCATCAGCATTTCTATATATTGCCAACAAAGTTCAGCAGCAAGAGATAGAAAGAGAAATTCCATTTCAAATAACTCTAGCCAATATAAATTCCTGGGAGTCTACGTGCCAAGACAAACAGAAATTTATGAACACAACTACAAAAAACTTTTCCCATTTATAAATGTTAATTGCTAATGGTAGGCTGAGCCAATATAATAAAAATGTCAATTCTACCTAAATCAATTTACTTATTCAATGCCATATTAGACCAAAAATTTATTTTATAGAGCTAAAAAAATAGTAGCAGAATTCATCTGGAGGGACAAAAGGTCAAGAATATCCAAGGATTTAGTGGAGGAAAAAAGTGAAGGAAGCTGTACCAGCTCTCAAACTGTACTATAAAGCAATAATCAAAACAATCTAGAACTGGCAAAGAAATAGAATGGCAGATCAATGAAATGGATTAGGTACACAATAAAAGTTGTAAATGATCATAGAGATCTAGTGTTTGATAAACCCAAAGGTTTCAGCTTTTGGGACAAGAATTCGGTATTTGACAAAAACTTTTGGGAAAATTGGTAAACAGTATGGCAGAAACTAGGTATCTACCAATATCTCATATCTTATACCAAGGTAAGGTAAAAATAGATATATAATTTAAACATAAAGGGTGATATATAAGCAAATTAGAGGAGCTTGGAATAGCTTATATGTCATATCTATGAAGAAGAGAAAACTTTATGACCAAATAAAAGAAATAAAATATCATGAGATGTAAAATGAATAATTTTGATTATATTAAATTTAAAAGCTTTTGTACAAACAAATGCAACCAAGATTAGAAGGGAAACAATAAATTGGAAAAAATTATAACAAATTTCTCTGATAAAGATCTCATTTTTCAAATACATAGAGAACTGAATCAAATTTATAAGAATACAAGTAATTCCCCAATTGATAAATGACCAAAATTTATGAACAGACAGTTTTCAGAGGAAGAAATCAAAGTTATCTATAGTCATATGAAAAAAAAATGTTCTAAATCATTGCTGATTTGAGAAATGCAAATAAAATAAAACAGCACCGTACATCTATCAGATTGGTCAATATGACCATAAAGGAACGTGATAAATGTTTGGGGTGGGGAATGTGGCAAAATTGAGACACTATTGCATTGTTGGTGTTGCAAACAGATCCAATCATTCTGGAAGGTAATTTGGAACTATGCCTAAAGGGCTATAAAACGGTGTGTACTCTTTGATCCAGTAATAGCACAATGAAGTCTGTATCTCAGAGATCAAAAAAGCAGGGAAAAGAACCTATTTGTACAAAAATATTTTTAACAGCTCTTTTTATGGTGGCAAAAAATTGGAAATTGAGGGTATGACCAGCAATTGGAAAATGGCTGAACAAATTATGGTATATGATTGTGATGGAATACTATTGTGCTATAAGGAATGATAAGCAGGATGATTTCCCAAAAAATCTGGAAAGACCTACAAGAATTGATGTAGAACGAAGTGAGCATAACCAAAAAGAACATTGTACACAGTAAGAGCAATACTGTACAAGGATCAACTGTGAAAGATTAACCCTTTTTAGAAATATGATGAACCAAAGCAATTCTGAAGGACTTATAACAGAGAATGCTCTAGAAAACTTCTAGAAAAAGAACTGGTGGAGTCTGATTGCAGATTGAAGCATACCCATTTTCACTTCATTTTGTTTTTTGATTTGGGGTTTTGATTTTTTATATGAGTATTCTCTCGTAATATAACCAATATTGAATAGGTTTTGCATGATTATACACATACAACTCAGATCAAGTTGCTTTCCATCTCAGGGAGCAGGGGTGGGAAGGAAGAAAGAAGACAATTTGGATCTTATGATTTTGGAAAGTATATATGCTAAAAATCATTATTACAAATAATTGGGAGAATATTTTTTTAATTAAAAGAGAAAAAGAAATGACTACAAACAATTGGTGGTTGGGATTGAAAAATGTTGAGGATACAAAAGAAAAGTTCCTGCTCTTGAAGGGGTAGATACACATGTATTAGGTTTCAATTGCAAGAGAGATAGAAATAATTTGTTCAGCCATTTTCCAATTGCTGGTCATCCCCTCAATTTTTAATTTTTTTTGCCACCACAAAAAGAGCTGTTAAAAATATTTTTGTACTAATGGGTTCTTTCCCCCGCTTTTTGATCTCTGAGATACAGACTTAGTTGTGCTTTTACTGGATTAAAGAGTACACACCGTTTTATAGCCCTTTGGGCATAGTTCCAAATTACCCTTCTGAGTTCACATTGAGAAGAGCCCCAAGCCTGGAGTCAGGTTCAAATTTGGCCTTAGACACTTTCTAGCTATGTGACCCTGGGCAAGTCACTTACCTCTGACTGTCAAGCCCTTGCTGTTCTTCTGTCTTAGAATTGATTCTAAATTTATAGAGAGGTTTTTTTTTTTAAGGGTTAAAAAAAGGAGAGAGATAGAAAAGTTCATGGTCTTTAGGGTACAACGGCGAAGCCAATAGTAATGCATCTTCTTTAATATTATTTCCCTCAATTAAAACCACATTGCTTTTCTGCTATTGAACCATTGGATAATTCCAAGGACTTGGTTGGTCAGGTTCTTTTCTGGGTCTTCAGCAACTGTGGTTGCTGGGACGAAAGGGGCTCCAGCCCTTGGAGAGGAAACCAGGTCACATCTTCATAAGGATCTATTCCTCCGACTCTGATTTGGGGAGCCAGCTTGGAAGCAAGGCTGGAGAATTGGGGTTGTTGCTGTTGTTGAGGCTCCTGGGTTCAAGGTACTGGCCTGTTTCCACTTGTGCATGCAAGGAGGAGGAGGGTGGGGGGGTGCCAAGGTAGTCTGACCAGCCTAGCAGCTGAAAGTTCCTTGCCTTGCTCTGCCATGGTGGGAGTACTGGGCAAGGAGCAGGAACAGAAAGAAGCTGTCGCTGTGTGACCCTGACCTGGGAAAGGAGTCTCGAATCCAGCCCCCAACCCCGTCTGAAGCTTGTAGCTGCACAGAGGGCGGAGAGAGGGGTCCACAGGATGGATAAGAACGGCCATTAAAAATGTCTGAAAAGTTCCAAACCCAGGGACACATCGATCTCCGTCTGTCGGAGCACTGAGAGGATAAAAGGAGGTCCCTGGCAGGACTCATGGCAGACCCTCTGGCAGAGACGCCGGGCTAGGGGATGGCTAGGCTGGGACTAAGCCATGTTTGCTAAGGAGCACGGTTACGCCCTCTCCTCGCTGGGTGAGGCTGGGGCTGTAGGGCTGTGATAGGAGATAGGGGCAGGCCCCACAGAGACGGGATACAGTCCAGAAATGAGGCACCTGTTTGGGGGAGTTCAGGGGCCAGAGGAGAGTAACAAGGAGATAATTCACATTTACTTCATGCTTCTATAATGCTTCAAAGGGTTTCCTAATGATTCCCTCGTGAAGGGGAGGAAGCAGGGAGGAAGCAGAGCGGAAGCAGGGGAGATGGGAAGGGATAAGCAGAGGGACAAGGGGGAGAAAGAGGAAGGTGAGGGGAAGGGGCAAGGGGGGAACTGGAGGGGAGAGAAGGGGAGAATGGCAGTGTGGAAAGACAAAGATGAGAACAAAGAAGGGAGGGCACTAGGGAAGAGAAATTGAATCCAGGCTTCAGAATGAGGAGAAGGGGCAAAGGGGACCTGGAAGGGGAAGGGAAGGCCATCCAGGGCCTGGGGATTCAGAGAGGGAGGAAGGGCTCAGAGGACATCTAGGTCAGTCCCCTCCCATTACAGCTGGGTGCCCAAGGTCACATAGCTAAGAAGAGTCAGAATTCAAACCCAGGTCTCCTAGCTCCAAATCCAATAACGCTTTCCACTGTCACAGTCCTTTCCTCAAAGAGGTGAAGGGGATGAAGGAAGGAAACAGGGATGGGGAAAGGGTGGTGAGAAACAAGAGGAAGGAAATGATGGGGTCGGGGAGATGGAGTGTGATGTCAAGAAGAACAAGGGCACAGGGAGGGTACCCAAGGCCTGGATGGGGAAGAAACCGCCCCCGGGGGTGGGAGGCGCACCCCCCCACCCCGGCCCAGTGACGTCACATAGCCCGGAAGTGCCCGCCCCACCCCCCACCTTCTGAAGACAGCTAGAGCCTAGCCCCAGCCACCTGCCCAGCCGCCCGCAGTTGAAGCCTCTACTGCTCCTCGTAGTTCTAGGGGCTCCGGCCCCTCCCCCGGCCTGGCCCGGTCCGGCCCGCCCCCGGTCCCGCCCACTTGCTCGCGGCAGCGGCATCAGCATCGGTAGCGCATCCCCGAGCCTGGGGCGCAGCGGGCCCGAGGCAGGCGGGCAGACGGACACACAACTGCAGAGCGACTGCCGCCGCCGCCGCCGCCGCCGCCGCCGCCCGTGACCGCGACAGCGACCGCGACCACAGGCCAGTGGGTGAGTGCGAGCGGGGTGGCAGCGCCCCGCGACCCCACAGGTCCCACGCAGCCCCGAGGCCCAGCGGCCCTCCCCTCCCCCTGCTCCCCGCGCCCTTCCCCCTCTTGTCTCCCCAGCTCTCCTCTTAGCTGGCCTCCCCCTCCCGTCTGCCTCTCCCCATCGCCCCTCCTCTCTGCCCCTTCCCCTCCCTCTCCTCCTGCCGGTCTGTCTCTTCCCAGTTCCCCACCCTCTCCCCCTCCTGTCTTGTCCCTCCCCATCTCTCTCTCTCTCCCTTTGGCTCCTAGTCCCTCCCCAGTCCTCCTGTCTGTTGGTCTGCCCCTCCCCATTTCCCCCTCCACTCTCCCCTTTCTTGGGCTTCCTGCCCTCCTTTCCCCCATCTCACCTCCCCTTCCTCCCCAACCACCTTATCTGTCTCTCCCTATCCCCCTCCCCTTTCCTCTGCTACCTGCCCCTTTCCCCTTCCCCTCCCTTATTTCTATCCCTCTCCCCCATATTTGTAATCCTCCTCTTTTCCTGCCTCTATAGCCCCCTCACTCCTCCCCTTTCTTTTATTCCCTCAGTCCCTCTCCCCTGTCCTCCTCCCTCCTGTTGCCCCACAGTTGGGCCTTTCTCCCCTTAGGCTGCCTGGCCTCAGACACTCTCCCTCTTCCTGTCTCTCCTCCGGGGCTCCTCCCTTGGGTTACATCTCCCAACCCCATCATGCAGGCCAGAGCCCCAAGGCCCCCTCACTTCCCTGCCTCCCACCCGTCTCCAGCCTTGCAGTCATGGTAGTGCTAGTGGTAGTCTGAGTCAGTGGGGTGTTGGGGGTAGCCTGAGGGCAGCCTCGGCTTCCAGAAGCAGCTGGAGGTGGTGGGCAGCCTCTGCGGCAAGGGCTGGCTTCTGGCCTGCTCCTCCTAACCCCTTCTTCCCTCCCTGGGCCCTCCTTGTCCCTGCTCCCCCTCAGTCTCTTCCCCATCGATTGTGATTTCAGGGGCAATTCAGCCGGAAAGGGTCACCCATGAGGAACTAGAGCTTTGGCCCTTCTGTACCCCAGGCCCTTTACCCACAGATGCTGAGGGGATTTCTGAGGCTGGAAATAGTCCTGTGAGCCCCGCCCTCCTAAAGCCGCTTAAAGGAAGGGAAGAAGGGCCTCGGAGAGGCTGGCCCTTTGCAGGGCTTCGGCCACAGGCCTGCCCTAGCTTCCCTGAGATCCAGGGCCAAGAGACCCTTTAATGTCTGGAAGACCCTGGGCAGAGCAGCTCCCGAAGCAGAAGTAGTGCCAGCCCCTTCCCCCCGTTAATGACTTGACTGCAAGGGGCCCCAGAGGTCATCTAGTCAATCCTTGTCCTCCCGCTTCCCCCATTTTACAGATAAGGAAGATGCTGCCCCGCAAGGTGAACTAACTTGTTCGAGGTCATCCCCACAGCTGGTTAGTGGGGACTGGATCCCTGGTCCCCCGACTCTCAGGCTAGGGCTCCTTCCTCCTGAGAGGCTGTCCTGGAGCTTTATTGCACCTGCCTTCACCTTTGTAAACGTGGGGTGGGAGGGGGCGCTAGCCCGATCCACCTGGGGGAAGCCCCACTCCTTTCCCAGATCCCACTTCCCCTTTGTTCTGGGAAGACACTCAACAGAGTTCTTACTGTCATTAAGGAGGTGGGGTGGGGAGGGGTTTCTGCTCTCTGGTGTTTCCTCTGTGAATCCTTGGGCCTCTCTAAGGCCCTGACTGCCCTGACCCGGCTGCCTTGGGTTTGGGGAGTGGTTTTCTAAGGGAAGCCGGGATCTTCTTTCTCTTTCGGTTTCTTTTTTTTTCCCCCAAATGGCCCCAGATATGACTGTAACCATTCTTCCAGAGAGAGGACTGGGTTCAGGAATCAGTGTTTTGGTTCCTAAGTTGGGTTCTTTATTTATTTATTTTTCCTTTCTCCTCTTCTCCACACTCAGGTGGTGATTGTTAAGCCTGCCAACATGCCCCATGAGAAGAGTTTCTTGGTGACAGGGGAACCCCCTGGCAACCCCGGATACCCTGGGGCATCTCAGCCTCAAATGGCCCCTTATGGTCAACCACCCTACCCTGTGGCCCCTCACCCACAACCTGCCTTTCAGGGTGCTTATGGCCAACCAGGGTACCCTCAGGGGCCCTACCCTCAAGGGCCCTACCCTCAAGGGCCCTACCCCCAAGCTCCTTATCCAACAGGCTATCCCCACCCCCAAGGGGGTTACCCCCAGGGTCCCTACCCACCCAGACCTTATCCCACCAATCCTTATGGACAACCACCTGACTTTCAAGATCCTAACTGTAAGTAGTGGGAAACAGAGAGGGAAATGGAGGTGTGGGCAGAGACATAGGGGCCTTACACTTGACCTTGCCTCCTTTTATCCTCCCCCCAGCACCAAGGAGTGGGAACTATCATGGGGAAGGGCCCCCATCCTATTATGACAATCAGGACTTTCCAGTCACAGACTGGGATGACAAGAACATCCGGAGGGCATTCATTCGAAAGGTGAGGACATTGAAATTCTCATTCTAGTGAGGGGAATGGAAAGGAGAAAAATGGGTTGAAGGGAGACAGCACACACATCTAAGGGAGGAATATTGGGTAAGGAGCCTCAGGGAAGTGTCCTGCTTCCAGCCAGGATGGTCTCCCTAATCCTGGGACTACAGCCAGAACCCTTTCTCCCATCTAGGTGTTCCTGGTCCTTACCCTGCAGCTGACTGTCACCCTCTCCTCTGTGGCTGCATTCACCTTTGTGGATGAAGTGAAGATTTTTGTCCGGAAAAATGTCTGGACCTACTACGTCTCCTATGCAGTCTTCTTTGTCTCTCTTATTATCCTTAGTTGTTGTGGAGAATTTAGACGAAAGCACCCTTGGAACATCATTGCCCTGGTAAACCCCCAGACCCTAGGACTCTAATTGCCCAGAGTTGAAGCCACCCCACACTGCCTGGCCAAATTTAGGAACCCTCAGGAGTGTGGAGGTAATTTTCCAACCTCAGTAACCAGAGATTCCAACTCCAGACCCCTGACTTTTCTCAGGCACTAAAATCCCAGATCAAGGGTTCCTATCCTTTTGAACCCCTTTGGTAGCCTGGTAAGGCCTATGGACCTATTCTCAGAAATGTTTGCTTTTTGCTTTTTTAAAATTTATAACTGAAGGGGGTGGTGGGGCAGGTAGATGACCAAGTGGACAGAGAGCCAGGTCTGAAGGTGGGAAGTTGAGGTTCAAATTTGACCCTGGGCAAGTCACTTAACTGGTTGCTTAGCCCTACCGTAGAAGCAATGCATAGTATTAATTCTGATATGGAAGGTAAGTTTTTAGAAAATTATAATTTAAAGAAATGCTGAATTTCCATTAAAGATGAGTAAAAATAAAGTTGTAATTCCCCCCCCCCATCTAAGTTTATAGAACCCATGAAACCTAGCCATCGGCCCCAGCTATAAAATCATTATCCCAGACCCTAATAACCCTTAAGATGAGACCTTTCTGGCAATAGTGACCATGGTTACCTCATTCTTCTACCTGCCCCCATTAAAGAAGATCACCTCCTCCAGGGCCCCTGAGGCTCTAGGCTGGGGCCGGTGGTTCATGGCATACCACCTTCTTTCCCAACAGTCCATCCTGACCCTGAGCTTGTCATACATGGTGGGCATGATTGCGAGCTTCTATAATACGGATGCTGTCATCATGGCTGTGGGCATCACCACCATCGTCTGCTTCACTGTGGTCATCTTCTCCCTTCAGGTGAGGCAGATGGGCCCGTGGGGCATCCTCCCCTTCCTCCTCCCCATCCTGGGGCTGTGGCACTCACACTCTTTTTTTTCCCCCTCCAAGACCCGCTATGACTTCACCTCTTGTATGGGGGTCCTCCTGGTATGCACAGTGGTGCTGCTAATCTTTGCCATCCTCTGCATATTTATCCGCAACCGGATCATGGAGATTGTCTATGCCTCCCTGGGAGCTCTGCTCTTCACCTGTGTGAGTAACAAGGAGGAGTGCCTGGGGGGAGGGCATCGGGCTCCAGGCCCCTGGGGGTGGGGGGGCCTCCCTTCTGGGGCCTGAGAATCTCTCTCTTGTCCCCATCCCTAGTTCTTGGCAGTGGACACCCAGCTGCTTCTGGGGAACAAGCAGCTGTCTCTGAGCCCTGAGGAATATGTATTTGCTGCCCTGAACCTCTACACAGATATAATCAACATCTTCCTCTACATTCTTGCCATCATCGGCCGGGCTAAGGAGTAGCCCCGGCTGGGCCCTGCCTGGCCACCTGCCCTTTCCTTCCATCCCAGCTCTCTCTTCTCCCTCTCTAACCTCTCTTCTTGCTTCCTTTCTCTTTTCTCTCTCCTCAAGTCTGGGTGCTGCTTCCTCATGGGCGAGGGGCAAAGCAGTCTTGTGCTCTTCCCCTTCTCCTTCCCTAGGGCTGAGGCTGAGGCTCAGGGAGCCCCCTCCCCCTGTATATAAATGTGCATATATTTATGTTCAAACCACAGCTGAGACTGTTGGCCCTGTCTGTGTCCCCAGCACGGCCTCACCTAACTCCAGAGCTAATTGGGAAGGAACTGACTGAACAGGGCCCCCTCTCCCTTTTCCATGCTGCATGAGCCCTGCCCTCTGACTCTGCCTGTTCCCTAAGGTGGGGACAGATTTCAGGCTTCAGGGAAGAGGAATGAGCCCAAGAACTGAGGGTGCACGGCTTCCCTCAGCACTCCCACCCATTCACCCCTTCAGCCTGGCCCAGAGCAGCCCCCTTTCTCCTCCCTCATCCCCCTGCCCTCCTTCAGAAGAGGGGAACACCCACCACCTGGACTGAGCACCGAGGGGAGGCGGGACTGGCTGTATTTCTTCCCTACAGCTACTGTCAATAATAAAGCTCTAATAAATGTGACCCCCTCTTTTCCTTCTTTTCTGGCCCATGCTGTGACAGGGCTTAGGGAGTCCTTTGCTTATTTCATAGCAGCAGAGTCCATGATGGGGAATGGTGGTCGTGTCATGGTGCTCTTCCTTCCTTTGCACTTGATCCAGAGGTCCCTGGAAAAATCTGGGGTTCCAGATCAGACGCTGGTAATGGAAAAATCCAGGATGAGGGGGACCAGGGCTGGAAGGGGGAATCCCAGGGCATTAAGAGGTGGTTGGGGGTTGGAAATTCACACTGTTCAGGAGGCTGGCTTAAAGGAATCCTTGCAAGAGTCTAGCAGGGGAACCTGGTTGCCTTGATGACCTATTCTCCACCATCCAGGGCTGAAACCTGTCATGCCAGGCTCTGGGGTCCTGTGGAGACACAGAGAGGGGACAGAACCCTTAACCTGGATGAGGCTGTCCTTGCCCTTAAGGCCCTAATTGGCATAGATTAATGCTCCTTTATCATTCAATCTAACAAGTCAATGCCATGTAAGGCATTGTATAGGGTATGGGGGATACAAAGAAAAATAATTTTAAAAGTCCCTGCCTTCAGTGGGCTTATATTTTAGTGGGAAATAACCTATAAACAGACCAATGCAAGGAAATTTGAGGCCAGAGAGTACTAGCAACTAGATAAGAAAGATTCAGCCCACGACATCTGAGGAGCATAGACGGAGAGAAGGGAGGAAACAGGCATCTATGTGCCAGGCCCTGTGTTAGGCACTTTATAAATATTATCTCCTTTGAGCCTCACAACAATCCTGGGAGGAAGATGCTATTATTATCCATACTTTGTAGTAGAGGAGCCTGAGGCAGAAGTTGTGACTTTCCCAGGATCACATAGCACAGTAAATATCTGGGACTGGATTTGAACCCAGGTTTTCTTAACTCAAGGTCCAACACTCTCCTTTGCTATACCTACCTGCTAGTGGGATGGAAGTGGGAGAGTCAAAGGTGTAGGGATGAAGATGAATTAGTGTGACAAGCAGCCAGTGCAAAAGCATGGATTGAGGAGATGAAATTCCAAGTTTGGAAAACAGCAAGTAATTCAATTTACCTAGAATCCAGGGTTTTCTAGGTGGATTAATGTAAACAATCTGGAAAGTTGTGTTTTCTCAGACTTTGATTCCTGCTCTGACTTCACTTTCCTCCCTCCCCGACCTAAACCTAAATAGTTACTACTTTATCCCTATGTTTTTGGTCCCCTGCTCTCAGATCTGTCCTTCCTTTATCAAACCACTGCACTCTTTGTCAACCTTCAACCCTGAATTATTCCTATCATCTTCCTCCTCTACTATTCACTAGCTGTTAAATGCAGGTAGAGGAAGCCTCACGAGGTGCTGACTAGATCCATTACAAATTCATGGTATTCTACCTCATCTGGGCCATCAATCTCCCTGACTGATCCCTCATCTCACTCCCCACAGAAATTATTCCAAACTTCTTCCCTCCTCAAGTTGCCCATGTTTCCTCCTCCCTTCCCCTGCAACTGAGGACCCTTTATTGAGAAAACTGAGGCCATTAGATGGGAGCTCCCTCTTCCTCTATTTTCTTCATCCTACAACCCTTTACACCATCTTGTAACTTCTCAACCAGTGTCAGAGAGAGGGGGTCCTTCTAGCCCTGGCAAACTCTCCTGTTTTCTCCTCAAGCATCTTCAATCATCTCCCACTTCTCTAATCTTTGATTCCTTTCCTTAGTGCTCTCCAACATGCCAGAGTCTCCCCAATCCTTAAAAAACCTTAACAATTCCTTCAAACTATTCTGCTACATCTTACCCCCATTTCTTAGCCAAACTCCTTGAAAAAGATGTCGAGACTTGCTGCTTCCATTTCCTTTCCTCTCCCTGATGCCTCAGCCCTTTGTAGACTGGCTGCCAACCTCACCACTCAGCTGAAAACTTTTCCAAGTTGCCAGTGTCCTTTCAGTTGCCTCAACCTTTTCAGCATATATACTGCATTTACCCTTTGGCCACCCTGATCCAAGTGGTTCCCCTTTGACTGCTCTGTCTAGGTTTTCACGACACTAGTCCATCTTGGTTCTCTCTGTTCCTCAGGCTCTTTTGCTCCACATCACACCCCATCACTGAGTTCTGAGGTTCTATTTTAGACCCTTTCTTGAACCCCAGTGCTTCACAAGGTACCTGGTACATAATAAACACTGATTAGATAACTGACTTTGTACTTTCCCAGTAACCTCATTAGCTCCCATGGCTTCAACTATGATCTATGAAGAGGATTTCCAGTTCCATCTATCCAGGCTCTCTCCCGGGCTTCAGCTTCTTGCCATTTGGATCACCAACTCCCCATGCTCAAAACTGAACTCATCTTTTCCCCACCAAACCTTTCCCTCTTCTAGAGTTCCTTGTTTCTTTCCAGACATCACCATGCCCTCAGGATTATCCTCAACTCCTTCTTCTCCCCTCCCCACCCCAACCTACCCAATCACTCCTAAATCTACCTTCACAGTATCTCTTACATCCAGTGCCTTCTCTCTACTCACCCAGCTACCACCTAAGTCAGACCCTCATCTCTTCTCACCTAAATAACTGCCACAGCCTCTGAAGGGGTGTCCCAGCCTCAAGTCTTGCACCACTCCAGTCACATCCTACACACTGGTGCCAAAAGAATTTTCCTTAAGTGTACATCTGATCACGTGGCTAACCCTGAATCATTAAACTTCAAAGGTTTCTTGTTGCCTGGAGGATAAAATAGAAACTACTTTGTTTAGCTTGTAAAACTCCATAGAGCCTAGAAGCAACCTGCCTTTCCAGCTTCCCTGGACAGTATTACCCTTGTCCTTTGATCCCTCTGAACCAGCTTTCCCTCTTCATCACACACAATACTCTCTGGCCTCCACACCTTTGCTCTGGCCATACCCCATGCCTAGAATGTGTTCCCTCCTTACCCCTGCCTCATAGAGTGCTTTCCCTTAAGATGCAGTTCGTGCACATATACATGCATTTATAAAACACATACATGTATGTATTTGCATGTATGTGTGTTTATACACCTATGAGGACATTCTGATATATGAACACATGTAGTGTATATAGCATATAGTATGTGTATATATGCATATAAACATGCAGGCCTATTCATTTATATGTACATATATGCATGCACATACATACATGTGTATATGTATATCTATCTAGATGGATGGATAGGAGAGAGAGAGATAGACTGACATGTAGGTAGATAGTAGACAAAGAGAGATGGATGGATGAATGCATGGACAGATAGACAGGTAAGTAGATAGACAGATGATAGAGAAATGGATGGATGGATAGATAGATGGGAAGACAGGTAGATAGACAGACAGACAGATGATAGATGGAAGAATTGGTGGATATAGATGGGAAGACAGACAGACAGATAGATGATGGATGGATGGATAGATAGATGGGAAGACAGGTAGATAGACAGATAGATAGATGATAGAGAAATGGATGGATAGATGGGAAGACAGGTAGACAGAAAGACATGATAGATGGATGGAAGGATGGATGGATAGATGGGAAGACAGGTAGGTAAATAGACAGATCGATAGATGATAGAGAAATGGATGGATGAATAGATGGGAAGACAGATAGATATACAGACAGATAGACAAACAGATGATGGATGGATGGGAAGACTGACATGTAGGTAGATGGTAGACAGAGATAAATGATAGATGGATTATAGATACACAGATACATAGCTACATCCTGGGGCTTTCATATCTACAGGGGATATATTCCAAGACCAACTGTAGATGGCTGAAACCATGGATATAAGCAAACACCTGCTGACCCCTAATAGAATGATTTTCTTATACATACAAGTGTAAAATAAAGTTTAATTGATAAACACAACTGTAAAACATCAACAAGGAATACAGTAATAATAAAATACACTGTGCATTGTTATACAGTGCTGTACAGTAGTTCCTCCCTTAGTTGCAGCTAATATATTCCAAGATCACCAGTGGATGCCTGTAGCCACAGACATCTCTCACTTTAACTCTTAACACCTTTGTTCACTTTACTGTATGGTACTATGTCTCTCCCTGCTCCTGCCCCTCAGCTCAGCATTCTACAGCCTCCTACACCCCCTTGTAGACCCCCCAAACACTCTAAGTGAAAGCAGAACTGACCCTCAGAGGGACCACTGCCCTGGTGGACCTCCAAGCCAGAGAAAGTAGACCTTTGCCCCCACCTGCCCACCAGCAAGTCTGTCTTCCATCTGTCAGAGTCTGGCTCGGGTCCTGGCCTCCACACGTCCTTGAACCATGTGCTGGCCCTTTCCTTCTTCCAGCAGCAGGCCCCTTCCTGCCTCCCTCCTTCTCCTGGAATGATGCCAGATAACTGAAAGCACAGAAAGTAAAACCTGGGGTAAAGAGGGGAATGCCGTATACATATATGTGTGGATATATATGTATAGACATGTTAATGGCATCAATTTTCCCAGGAAAGTCTGAGGTATGTTCTGCTAAAAGGGAGAGGATAAGGAGTGATGTAGCATTTATGCATGTTTGTGGGTATATATGTATGTAGCTATATATAGACACACATATATACATGTACACAAATATATATAGAAAAATAAATGTATGCATGTGTGTATATATACATCCAGACATATAGATATATATGGGGGGGGGTATATTGAGTGCTTAGGACAGTGCCTGGCATATAATAGCATAATAGGTCTTTGTCAATTGACTTGCTCTTTGAAAGGTAGACTGAATACTCGAAGAATAAATTATGCATGTTTAATCAGAGAATGAACTAAAAAATGGAAATATTAAATACATAATTTTTATTTTTTAATATATGGCATTATCCAGAATATACATGTATATATTATATATATATATATGTATATGATGCAGGGAGGGAGGGAAGGGCTGAGATAATAAATTCTATTTATTAAATAAATTCTATTAATTAAAAATTAATAGGTAGACTGGAGCCAGCTAGTGAAGGTACACCCAAGGTATGTCATCCTAGAGAAAATAGGGAACCAATGAAGATTATTAAACAGAGAAGGGATAAGGTCCTATGCTTTTAGTAAGATTATTTTGGTAACTATTTAGAGGATGCCTTGTGGGAGCTAGAGGCGGGGAGAAGGGTGACCAAGGGTAAGAAAGGAGACTGGAAGAAGAAAGACCAATTAAGTTATTGTAATAGTCCAAGGGAGAGAGACTGGGTTAGAATAGTGTGGGGAGAAAAATGATATATCTAAAACTTGTGGGGTTGAAGTCAATGTGGTTTGACATCTGATTAGATATGGAGGTTAAGGGAAAGGGAAGTCTTGAAAATGACTCCAGCTGTGAATTGAGGAGAAGGTTCAAGGAGTTTGGTGCCTTGCTTACAGTCTTTCTCTTTACAAATACTCTTGCCCCCTTACTAGGGGTTATCTGTTGATATTTTCTCAGACCACCTGGCCTCCCAGTTCATTCCCCTCAACATATGTAATCTGTTCTTCATTTCACCTCAGCTACTTAAAGAGGAAGTCCTACTTGAGATATCACCATCACCTAAGACTGCTGCCTTCATATTCTTGAATTCTAAAATTCCTCTGATCATAATTCCCTGTCCTTTTATCTCTCCCCTTTCTTTATCCTTACTGTGACCTCCATTCATCCCATTCATTCCCTCTCCTCTGATCTCACTTTTCCCACTTCACAATCTTGGTTCTGTAGAACCATTCATTATTCTTCAGCCTTGCATCCATTGCTGCCCTTTGCTTCCTTGCCAAATCTCCACTAGCTCAGCTCTTGACTGAAGCTCAATTTTAACTCAGATCTTGAGACTCTTTGCCAAACTTTCCAACACACCACTTAGCAGACTTTTGGAAGTAATAATATGCTCATTGGTTGTTATTTATTAAAAAGGTATTCATTACAATATAGTAAAATACTACCTTGAAAGTCTCTCTTCCAGTGAAGCATCTCCTAGCCATACATTGAACTTATTCAGAATTCCTTTGAAAGTGTAAGGGTCAGAATGTAAGGGGTTAAAAATTAAAGGGTTGGACTAAATTTATTAGAGTGTGGTCACCAGGAATTAATTCCAAATGATTTTTTTGGCAATTTATTTATAAAATATAGAAAGAGTGAAAGTAGAGAAATGAGAAACAGGGCAGAGTAAGAATTCTAGCTTTGCTCAAGCCCTGGCTTTACTCCAGCAGGGCTCCAGAAGCCCCAGCCAGAAGGCCTTGGGGTCAATTAAACAAGGGTTTTAGTGGAAGCTAGTATATCTCAGAACAAGCCAGGGAAAGAAGCCAGCCTTTCTCACAAACCCACATGGTAGTCCTAATAGAAGCAGTCCTCAGCCAGAGCTCCTCCAAAGTCCAGTTGAAGTCAAAAGACCCATCTTGAACTCAGAACTCCAAAGAAATGACTTCACAGGAAATTGTAACTCCTTTTAAAGATGCTTCTTTGCATCACTTCCTGTGCCTTCCTCTACTTTTATGTGGACCAATTATAGTCTATAGTTTTGCTTAGGACTGCCCAGGGGGCAGTCAGTGGTTTCTGATTCTTCATCCACTTTTGTACCTGTAGCTCACAGACCTCCCCCGCTTAAGGATAAGTGGGGTGTATATGCTTCTGGTGATTAAATCTAAAAAATGGGCAGGGGAGGGTTAATTCCATCTTCACAAAAGATATACAGAGATAAACTTGCATGACCCTCTGACCACAAATATCAGACAAATCTCCAAATAGAGAGACATCTCTCCCCCACAAAGATGCTCATTATTGTTGTGGAGGCAACTCAAGATGGAGTCCCAAGTTGAAGAGGAATTCCCTATTGATAGTAAGACCTTCCAGATGCTCCTGTTTTATCATGATAGTTGCATCGAGCAATAGGATATTGCAGAACCTCCTAGATTAATTCTCAGCCATTCAAAAGAGTTTGACCTAACAATCCTCAGAAGAAAAAACAAGTGAATAAAGAATGTTTATTGTCCAGATTATGACATGCAATTGGACATCCATAGAACTGGTCCATCAATTCATATAACTTGGATAGGCACTGCAAATAGACCATGAGTTGGGCCCAGAGTTGAAATGGAAGAGTAGAACAAGCTGAAATGTCTTTAGAAGGCTTTTTTCCATAACCCCAAGGCTCTTCCTCCACAAAAAAGGGGTTCAGTTCTTTTATATCAATATCAATCTGGCTGTGAAATATAAACTAGTATAGTCTCTGAAGAACTAAAGTTGAGGGCCACACAAATGGTAATGAAAAGGTATCCCATGTATAGCAGACTGCAACATATAACAAATAAGAAACTTCAAAGAAGTACCAAGGTCAAGGACATGGTCAGGTAAATGTATGATCAAAAAAGAAAATGGGTCACTCATGTGGCAAGACTGAAGGATGGCAAGTGGGTAGCCCAAGGGCTTCATTGGTGTCCTTAAGATGTCAGGAGAAAATGAGGCATGCCCTCAACATGTTGGGTGACTCTGTATGCTGAACACAAGGAAGGACACAGACTAGAGTAGTGTAGGAGCAGTAGATGAGTTGGGCTGTGATCTCTTTATTTATCTTTTTAAAATTATTATTTTTAAAACCCTTACTTTCCATCTTGGAATCAATTGATTCCAAGGCAGAAGAGTGGTAAGGGCTAGGCAATGGGGGTCAAGTGACTTGCCCAGGATCACACAGCTGAGAAGTGTCTGAGGCCAAATTTGAACCTAGGACTTCCTAGGACTATCTCTAGGCCTGGCTCTCAATCCACTGAGCTACCCAGCTGCCCCCTGTGATATCTTTAAAAGAGGAAACATCCAAATAGATGAACTATCCAATTCTTTTGAGTAGGACTTAAATAACTTCATTGAGGCCCTCTATGACTATGCAAAAAAGAAAAGTACCTGCTCTATGTTCAGGGGTTTACTCCCTTCCAAACTTTTTTCCATCTTCTCAAGCTCCAACAACACCCTTGCCACTATACTTTCCCCCGATGGCTGCAACTTCAATGAGAGTATCCTTCCACCTAAACTCATCTCTCTTTCAGTTCCCCCTACTTCTAGTTCTAGTCCCCCACCAACCTTCTAGTTCTCTTAGTCATTCTTAACTCACTCTCCCTCATCTCTAAAATCCAATCAATTCCCAAGCCCTGTCAAGTTTATCTCTTGTTTCTGATGCCTTCTCTCCACTACCTATCCACTGCCCTCATCTCCTCATGGTTGTTGTAGTAGCCTTTTATTTTTCTGTCCTGCTTCTAGTCTCTCCCCACTTCAGTCTTTCCTCCACATACCTGCTAAAATTTCCCCAAGTTACTTGTGCTAACAGTGATAGACCTAATAGATAGTGTTGTGCTGGAAAATGTTGAACAATATATGAGTTCTCTGAAAAAAAAGTGTATGAATGGCACACTTTTAAGGTTAATCTCCATTATTAATATTTTCTTCTTTTATTAAGTTTAAACAATTTACAAAACAATAAATCAAAGCCTCATTTGTAGAATTCAATGATTTCCATGGCCTCTGGTTCCTAGTATTTTAATCTCTGGGGATACTTTTAAAGTCCCAGAGGCACACAGACCTTCAGGTATCTTTGGCCTCTGCTCAGATCCTCTGGAGGTGGTTGGGTGGCAGGGACAAGGACCCTCATGTAACATAAGCACCAGAGATGGGAAATTAGGGCTTGCTCTGTGTCTAGATATCTTTAGTCAGAGCCCAAGGGATCCCATCAATAGAGCCCTTGACGACCTCATCCTCAAAGCACTAGAAGTAATAAAAGGCTATCTCTGAAGGGGGTCCTAAACCATCATAGATCTTAAAGAATAGTCGAGCATACCAACTGGAGATGGAAGTGTTGCTTGCTTCTGAACACTTCAAGATTGGAAGTTGAATCTCTGCTTTATGTAGAGGGCAGAAAATTTTGGATATATTTTATTCTCTACCATCTTGGGACAAAGAGCTTGAATTCAAGCCATTTTCTAGGACCTATACACTATTATTCTTCCTTTGCCATCTGAGTATCAAAGCGATATGACATCTGGGGTCTTTGGTGCCACAGAAAATGGAGGGCCCTTAGTTCCATTGCAATCATTGCAAAATCCTAGAGTAAAAATGTCCAAACTTTTTTGATCACACAACCCTTTCATCAGGAACTTTGGGGGTATATACTCCCCAGTGTGTGTATATTTACTTATTTGTAAATTATCATAAAACACTCCAAAATAGAAATTAAAGGATGAGATGAAGATGAAATAATATTTGATTCTAGGGTCAATAGGGATCCACTGAAGTTTATGGAGCAGAGATCTTATCAGACAGGCTTTGAGAAAGTCACCTTGTCAGCAGGGTGGAGACATTGGAGAAAGGTGAAGCATGGAGACCAGTTGGGAGGCTATTGCCCAAAAAGGTAACTGTGTGAGTAGAGAGTATCAGAAAAACAGGAGAGAAGTTGAGGAAGAAATGACAAGATTTGGCAACTGATTCTATATGTGAGTTGAGTGTGAATAAGGAATCAAGGATCTTACCAAGATCATAGCCTGGATTTGGAAGGATGGTGGTACCCCTGGAAGTAATAGGGAAGTTTGGAAGAGGGATGAACTGAAGGGAATAAGAAGATGGGATCTTGGTAAGATCCTTGATCTTACCTCATAGCCCATCCTTTCTTGCTCTTCTGGTGTGACCCATTCTTTCCCCAAACAAAAATTTACAAATTACAATCTCAGAGCACAAATGTTGTCCTTGGAGGGCCCAGGCTTCTCCTCAGAAGTGGGGAGACTTGATAGATTACTCAGCAGAGGTAGAGTGGGGGATGATAAGGATAGATGAGATTATGCTGAAGACAAGCTCTACACTTGACTATCACAGAGAGGGTGGGATTCCACCCATCTTTTCACTCTTTGATTGGTTGATCTCACACAGCTTCTCTGGGAACCTTGGGTCACTTGGTAAACTGCCCTAGAGGTTGGAGACCCCTATCAGTTAGTCATTCCATTTAACCCAGTTCCTTATACTCAGGCTATGGAGGTCAAATGACCAGCTCTTGTTCCTTTTATGCCCCCTTAAAGAATTAGCACGTACAGGGCCAAAATCCTCTCTCCATTATACCTTTCTCCACATTCCACACTCCCCATCCTGACTTTTTGTAGTTCATATCTTGCTCTACTGTCTGATTCCACTGTATTTTTTGGAACCTCTATTCTATTGTTAACCCATCCTTCTTTGTCCTGGATTTATTAATTTCACAGACTAAAGCAATATGGTTCCCTTTTATTTCCTATACCTCTCATTGTAAGATTGTTTCTCTTCTTACTCTCCAGTCCTGAAAAGGAAGGTCATGGGCTGTCCTACATTCTAGTTTTAGTGGAAGCAGATTTTCAAAGGATTCAAATGAAAAATTGTTAGGATCCCATGGACTAAAATTCCACAGAGAATGCCAGCCTAGGTGAGTTGGAATCTCATAGAAATCAATTTCCTAAAAGTAGGAGGAATGGGAGGGCTTGGGAAAGACCAATGTGATATAGGCACAGATAACCCACCAAACCAACTTAGATTTTTAAAAGATATCTATAGCAGCCAATCATTCAATTTTCAAAAATTAGTGAACATTGCAAATTAAGGCTTGATTTATTGTTTTGAAATTTTTATTGTCTAGATTTAAGAAAGTGAAAGAGAAAATATTAATAAAGCAGATTAAACTTAAAAATATGTCCTGCCTTATATTTTTGAAAAGCCTATTATTAAACATTTTCTAGCACACCCCTGTCCTATATATTGTTAAGATTAAAATTTTGGGAACTGAGGCAGGTAAAAATTAGTTTCTCTCTGCAAGGAGTATGATTATTTTTATGAGGTTTATTGAAGATTAAATATAAAGAAAAACACAAGTAAGAAAAGCACATTTCTAGGCCCAGAGAGCCTATTCACGACCACTCACATCTTGCCTACTAGGTGGAGAGCCGAGTGTGCTCCGAAGCAGAAGTAAAAAGAGACCAGAGCCTATTCACAATCAGGTTAAATACTCCATCTCACTCTTGGCCCAGGTGAGGTCTCAGTGAGATTAGAGGGCATTCTGGGGAAGTGGAGCAAGGACTTCTGGGGACTGAAGTCCTGGATTCGAGTCCATTTTTACAATTCTCCTTTTGATCGTTATTGGGGAAAGAAGTTTCCCCAAAAAGGATCATGAAAACATAATCAACTTAAACATTACAACAATTTGAGGATAAGAGGGGGGAAAAAACCAAAACCAATAATTGATAGACACATTGACAAAAAGCCAGTTAGGGGGCAGTCCCCTTTGGCATGAAAGTATACATACAAATAAATGTTCAATCAACCACACCCAAGTTCATTTTTGTGTAGCTTGTGGTCTAGAGGCTTCTTCATGATGTCTTCTCCAACAGTTCAGTTTCTGGATTCAGGGAAGTATCATCTTTCTTTACCTAAAATTCTTCTGAAAAGGAAATTTAAACTTTGTAATTTAAAATAATATTTTTTACATTCCCCCGTTAAGAAGATGATTGAAAAAACACAGGATCACTTAGGGATGCATGGCTAAGGTATGAGGTATATGAATCAATTGGCAAGAGATATTAAAAAGATATCAGAAAATCCAAAGAAAAAAGAAAAACCTCTGGATGAAAATATAGACTATCAAAGTCTTATGTGTAAAAATTCTAAGTAAAAGAAAAATAAATCTATAGCAGGTCCTTGAATCAGGGCCCAATCAAAATGATCTTATCAATGATGCATTTACCCAGTCAGTAGCCAGGACTACAGAAAGGTACATGAAAGGCAGAAAAGGGGACCAGATTATATGAGCCAAGGTTTCAGGGATACTTATCTGTGAGTATTTTCAGAGTGAGTGTGGACACAAGGAAAGCCTATGTCACAACAAAATGTTAAACACAGTAACCTCAAGTCTTCACACTAGGTTCGAGACCTTTGTATTGGCCTAGAAGTACATAAATCCATCCTGGATTGGCTTTTCTTTGGCTCTGTGCAATGGCTCTTGTGTGTATATCTTGTTCTGGAATCAGACAGAATGATTAAGCAAAGTCCAATAATTTTTTAAAAATAATTAGTGGCATCATTTTTATAGTCTCTAGCTTTTTGGGGCATGCATTAGCAAATGTTATTTTAAACTTGTAGTACTGAAAAATCAAAAAAGTTACAGAAAATCTTAATACTGGTGGCATGTGCTTCAAATATAAAAAAGGAGAGAAAAATAATTAAAAAACTGAAAAAGTATATTGCACATGCAAGAAAAACATAATAATAAAAGTCTTTTAAAATTTCAAAAATATAGCTTATAATCATTGACACTGTGTCAGCTAAGAAAATATAGAATACAAGGCTTTCTCACCAAAAATGAGATCCATTTTCTCTTCATGTCTGGTCATGCTCCACTGTGAGTATAAGGCAAATGAACTGAACAAGGTAACATTTTTCATTTTTAAAGAACAGTGTTACAAATATGTAGATATCAATATCCCCAAAATTCTCAATAGCCCAATTAATTACAAATGCAAACAAACACACTATCATTTTTACATGAGTTGCTGTATGGCATTTAAAAAGCCTATGAATTGATGGATATTTGTCACAAGTTTTTACACTCATAGCAAATCTTTCAACCTTGGTAATAAACATATTTTTAAACAAAGTAAAACTCATCTTGGGTTAAGAACATAATCAAGAAATATCATTCTGGTGGAAGTAGTGAGCTGAAGAGTATAAATGAGAGGTGCTTCTTTTTTGGAGGCTTTTTTTAGGGGTACAAATGCCCTGAGATTAACTGCCCCAACTTCCATTCACATATTTAGAAATGTGGGAAGTTTGGGGGTTATAATTGTATTTCACTTCAGCTAGAATTGGCCTTACACCTCGTGTTAGGGGCAGGCAAAAATAACCAGAGATTGTTAAAAAAAATTCCAAAAATCATGTTTAAAAAACCCTTAAAATCAGTTGAGATATTTAGCACATTAAATTTTCCAAAGGTTGTTATAGCAATTGTAACCAGTTCTGATGAAGTCCATCTATCCTCTATGTGACAATTTACAAAGTCAAAATAGAAAGGCTGTTTTTTTAATATATGGGATTAATTGCAATGATCTCAATATAGTTATAGGGAAAAGCAACAGAATTTTAAAACTCAGTACATTAAATGAACAGTATAACAGAATAATATTGAATCCAGTAATATATGAACTTAAAATCACAAAGTTATATCTTAAACAAAACAATCAGGAAAATGCAATAGAAATACAGAGATTTTAAAAAAATAAACCATTGGAGTCTGAAATGCCTTAAAATATAGCCTCTAGTCTCTTTGAAGTTCCTTAGGGTTTTTATCCATTTAAATGTCTATTGTTAGAAGGCAGAAAATTGGTAAGGGCTAGGCAATGGGGGTTAAAGGAACCTATCCAGGGCCCCACAGCTGGGAAGTATCTGAGGCCAGATTTTAACCCAGGACCACATGTCTTTGGGCCTGGCTCTCAGTTGCTGAGCCACCCATTTGCCCCTCCAAATTTAAAGTTGAATCTTTGAGCTGAATCTTTCTTCTGGCACGCAGGTGAAATCAATGAAATTACCAGAAGTCAAAAGGTATCCTTTTAAATAGCCCATTGCTTTTAAGTTCCTGTTTGGAAAAGTCTGTTTTTTCTCCTCTCCCTTTTCTCTCTCCCCTCCTACACTCCGATCCACCCACGTGGAGCCCAATCCGCCCACATGGTCAATACCCCCGTTTGTTACCAGCTGGTAGAAATGAGTCCTGGGCGATCCGCACCCAGGTAAAAATTAATTTCTCTCTGCAAGGAGTATGATTATTTTCATGAGGTTTATTGAAGATTAAATATAAAGAAAAACACAAGTAAGAAAAGCACATGTCTAGGCCCAGAGAGCCTATTCACGACCACTCACATCTTGCCTGCTAGGTGGAGAGCTGAGTGTGCTCCGAAGCGGAAGTAAAAAGAGACCAGAGCCTATTCACAACCAAGTTAAATACTCCATTTTGCTCTCAGCCCAGGTGAGGTCTCAGTGAGATTAGAGGGCATTCTGGGGAAGTGGAGCAAGGACTTCTGGGGACTGAAGTCCTGGATTCGAGTCTATTTTTACAATATGGCAGTTATCATTTTATATAAGTGGACTCATTCAGCAGGCCTATTTGTAAGATGATTTGTATATAATGTGGATTTGCATAGTGATGTGGAGAAGGGAGGGACAAAGAGAGGACACAAGGGGACTGGCCCACAGACATGTGGTGGCCAGGCCAGAGAAGTGAGAGGAAGAAGGATATGGGTCCAATTACATGGGGGCCTGGCCAGAACCAGCAAGAGAGATTGAGGAACATGTGAGTCCAGGAAGAAAGACATGCAAGAGAATGGAGCAAAGGGCCCCCCTCTCAGTGTTAGAGGTCTCAAGCCAGGCCCCAAATCCGGCTGGGGCAGAGATGGTGGTCTCTCCATGTCTCTGGAGGGTTTTAATTTATTTATTGGAGAAGAACCTTGGAGGTAGGAGGCCACTGAGTACCAAGCCAAGGGGCAAGAGTAGAGAGAACCGTACTCTACATAGGGGCGTTTGGGGGAATTGGGATATTTTTTTTCAGGATTATTTCCCTAATTTCAGAATTGTGAAATGTGAATTTACATAAAGTGAGAATGTTCTGTGGGCATAAGTGTGTATATTTACCTATTTGTAAGTTAGCTATATCTACCATTATAATAATTATGCATATATATATGTGTGTGTACATATATGCACACATGCACACACAATGCTTATGGATATATGTGTTGTGTATATACATATGTCTTTATGTATAGATAGCAAGTTGTAAAAGGATGTTACCCCACACAGAGCAAGTTGGAGGGATGGATGCTACGGTCTTACCATACCTCATCTGTGTGTCACTAAATCTCAGCCTGCTGTTTGAGGCATTGCTTTTTATTTCATTGTACCCTTGCAAGCTTTCCAATAATCTAGAGATATGTTAGGATATTATTTCTAATTAATAAATGCAATATTTTCATTCATCAATATCTTAAGTCTCTACTTTAGCTCATTAAATGTTAATGAAATGAAGAAACCTCCTTTCACACTAGTAATTACCTTTATTTCCCTATCATTAAATATTAAAATGACTAAATGTGTGTAACATTAATCAAATATATATGTTTACAATATAAAACATTTACAATATTTTGGTTATGACCAACGCCATATCCTGAGTGACTTAAATCCTTCAATATCATATCAATGGACTTTTCTTTGTTTCTGAAAACTTACATTTTGTGAAATTCAGGATTTTTTTAAACCCTTACCTTCTGCCTTGGAACCAATTGGTTCCAAGGCAGAAGAGTAGTAAGGGCTAGGCAATGGGGGTTATGTGACTTGCCCAGGGTCACACAGCTAAGAAGTATCTGAGGTCAGATTTGAACCCAGGACCTTCTGTCTCTAGGCCTGGCTCTCAGTCCAGTTGAAATTTAGTTTTTCAACGTAGTTATCAAAATATTTCCCAAGATCCTTTTTGTAACATAAAGGTGAAATTCTCAACGTCTTCTTTCTCTTGAAGACAGCAATGCCCCAACCACAACAAGAATCAATCTAGAGTTTCTTCCACACTTACTTTAAACAATGTCTGTATAGTTTATCAAGTAGAATCTCATCAATCACAGATTAAAATATACCCTTTTCTTCCTGATTTTGTAGGGAGAAGGACTTTATTTTTAGATATTTCTCAAATGTCTCTTCAAAACTCCCATAACAAACTCACAATAGAATTCTCTTTATGAAGTTTCATTATAAAATATCATATACAATAGTTCTTTGGAATAAGAAGTTTCACTTCACTTTTCTCCTTCTGCCTTCTGCATCAATTCTTCATAAATCCTCATTGATCCTAGGTTAAATGCAAATGCATCCCTTCCCACAACCCCCTAGGAGACACACTTCACATTAAGCAATTTCCTTAAATGACTCTTTAAACTGTCAGCACAACCTTATTTTTCTCTCTCGTCTTTTTATTTGAGCTCTATTTGGCTGAAAGAAGAGTTATCTGTAGAAGTTGGAAATATAGCAGATATATAGCAGATATCCTTCCTCCACAAAAGTATCACAGAAGAAAAATAGATCAGTGAGATACCAGGAAAGAACCAAACATATATGGAGGAATTCAGATCAGCAAATCTTCACTTTTCTTCTTTATCCTGATAGTCATTTATCAAGTTTGTGTACTGAAGGAGAAAAAATGGAGAAAGATTGATTGTGGAACTGAGAGTCCTACAATAGGATAAGATGAATATAAGGGCATGACGTAGTCCTGTAAAAATACTGTCTGGGACAGAAATAGGCAATGTTAGAAAGCCTGCAGAAGGACTAGCACACTAACTATATGTTTAGCTATGGAAGAGTCCAACCATTCAGGAAAACAATTGAAAATCATGCTTTAAAAAGGGACAAAAAAAGCCATAGCATACATTTAGATCTGGAAGGGCACTTAGAAGCCACAGAGTCCAACATTAAAACCTTTGGCTCAAGGATTTCACTGAACTAGAAACATACCCCAATGACATCAATGACGTCATTGACATACACTTTTTTTTTCTTTGTGGTAGCAAAGATTTGGAAACAAAGCAGGTGCTCATCAGTTAGGGAATGACAAAACAATGGGATGTGAACATAAAGGAATACATATTATGGCACTTCAAGGAACTATGAATATAAAGAATTCTGAGTAACATTTAAAGATATTTGAACTGAATACAAAGCGATATAAGCAGAACCAGTGATATAAGATGATTTTTTTCATTTTATTTCAATTTAAAACATGTTTTTAATTCACAAAAAAGTAAAAAACATTCTTTCCTGCTCATCTTTCCACTAAGAAAAAGAAAACTCTCATAACAAAAATTCATTATCAAGTAAAGCAAAGTGTGTATCTACATTGGCTATGTCCCAAAATACATGTCTTACTCTTCCTCTCTCTGTTAGAAAATGGATGATATGCTTTATCATTAGTCCTCTGAATCTTGATTGGCCATCATATTGATCAGAGTTATCAATTCTTCCAAAATTGTTCTTTTTTATAATGCTGTTGTTATTGTGTAAATTGTTTTCCTAAGAACCAGGAAAATTATATAGAAATGATCACCACAATGGAAAAAGGTAGAACAACAAAGCAAACAAAATAAAATATGGTGTAATTTAATGACAAAGGCTGGCCCCAGAGAAGATATTACAAACTGAACCTCTTTCCCTTCTTTCTAGAGCTGGGGGACCGGGAATGCAACACATTGCTTTTACAGAAAGACTCCACTGATGGCTTGGCTAGTTTTTCTGAGAACTGTTTTTTTTTTCCCCAAAAAAAATTCTTTGTCTCAAAGGTTGGTTCACTGGGTCGGGAAGAAATGAAGATGATTTAAAAAGGAAGAGATCTAAAAAAATTTAATAAGACATTTCAAAACTACATATTAAATTTTGAAATATGTATATAAAATAATAGTGTTATAGTGCCAAAGCTGAGAATGAGCCATGGTTGGTAAGGGAAGCTAAAGATAAAAAGAGGTGTTTGTTTTTAAGTTATATTGGCAGGGAAAGAGAAGAAATAAGAAAGAGAGAAGGCTTATTTGTGGTGGATGGGACAAAGATCACTCTGCCAATGGAGAGAAAGCACAACTACTCAAGGCATAATTGGCTTCTGCTTTCTCTGCCAAAAAGAATGACCTTTGCACTGTAAAAAGGTAGGTTTTTTCTCCAGTAAAAGCTAAAAATTGTCAGGGCTAAATAGATAGGGATCCTGAAGCATAAAGGGAAAAGATTCACACTTCAAAATAACCATTCTCTACCTTAGCAAATATCTGAGACTTCATATAAGGCTCCATATTGTTACCTTTGTCCCTAGCCACTGATATGTACAAGATACACAAAAGGACTGAACTGACACTGATCCCCACAAACTAAGATGGAATATTTTACTGTAATTTTCAACCAGGAAGGATTGTTAAATAAGAGAGACTAAAGTTTTACCACTTCCTTCCTGGAGGTGGAAAAGCTCCTAGTCATGACTCTGTAGTCATAAAGTAAATGTTCCTGCCAGTCCTCAGTTAAGGGTCATTGCTCTAGCTGAAAGGCTTTCTTCATTGCCTTGTTCTGGCACTAGCCTTTACTATTACTCAGCTGTTTTCTCACGCTGGAGACTTCCTCATCCCTTGTGATCTTCTTGCTCTGGAACATCCCTCCATCTCTGAGGTTGGTCCCTTTTTCCCACTAGTAGATTTTTTTTCCTAGAATTTCTATTTTGATAAATGACCCAGGCCAGCTTTCCTTCATTCCTCTGCCTGCTGACACTCCATTCATCACCACTGTGTCCCAATGAGAATTCTTTATTCCTTCAACTATCTTTTATACGTTATTTCTCCCATTAGAATGTAAGTTTCTTGAGGCTGTCCATGTAATCCCGGTGCTTAGCATAATGCTTGGTACTTAGTAAAAACTAAACAAAGGCTTGTTAAATGGACTTAAAGAACATTGTAACACTCTAACTGAAAAGAGGGCAGTGTCACCTAGTCATATGCCAGTTGACAAAAGTGATTAAGAATAAAACAAGGGAGAGGACTGGGAGGAAGGTGGACTAAGGCAGGAAATTACCTGGCTTTTCCAAATTCCCCACCATCCAAAGGAGCTTAAAATATGCCTCAAATGGAATTTTAGAGCAGCAGAAATAATAAAAAGTCTGGGTAAAGCAGTAGTGTGGGTTAAGACAACTTGGGAAGATAGGAGGACAATCAGGAAAGATGTGACCTGCCAGGACAAGAGTAAAATGCAGATACCACCTGTCAACAAACAGCAAACCTTGGGGGCAACCGTGTTGGTGGCACAACTTTGGGAACTTTTACCTCAGAGATGGTAGGGGGAGGGAAGGAGGTTAAGCAACTGATCAAGAGAAGAGAAGGCTGGTGTGGGAGGAGGCTCCACTGGCACTGGACATAGGGCCCAGGTGCCTAGGGAGGGGGAGGCCTTGTTCATAGTTCCAGGATGGAGAGGACTGGTTGTGGTCACTTGCAGGAGGGCAGAGTCCCTGTTTTTTAGTTCCAGGGTAGAGGAATGAACTGATGCTTGCAACTTCAGTGCAGGTTGGTGGTGTTTAAGGGACCATGCTGAGTGAGAGTATTTGAGGTGGCAGAAGTTCCAGGGCTTTGGTTGTGGCTCAGGGATGGAGAAGAGTACTTGAAGTAGCTCATGATCCAAGGTGTGAGCTGGAAGAGCAGTAACTAAACCTGGTTTTGGATCATAACATATGGGAAAAGCCCAAAAGTCAAAGACCCCCAAACAGAGCTCTGAAAACAACAACACAAAAAATCTGAAACTGGAAACATTATCCTCCACATCCTGGGAGCAGAATCTGACTCAAACATAAAGTAAATAGCCAAGAAAAAAGAGTGAGGGAGAGAGAGAGAGAGAAAGAAAGAGAGAGAGAGAGAAAGAGAAAGAGAGAGAGAAAGAGAGAGAGAGAGAGAGAGAGAGAGAGAGAGAGAGAGAGAGAGAGAGAGAGAGAGAGAGAGAGAGAGAGAGAGAGAAGAGAGGAGATAATAAAAAAGAACCTGACCATAGATAATCACCATGGTGATAAAGAAGATCAGAGTTCAAACTCAGAAGGGAAAAAATGAAGTCAAAAGAGCTACTTGTAAAACTTCCCCTCAAAATATAAAATGGTCATAAAGCCCAAAATGAGCTCAAGAGAATGAAAAATAGAAGAGAATATGAAATATCTCACTGAAAAAAAACTGTCTTAGAAAACAGATCAAGAGAAAAGATATAAGAATTGTCACACTACTTGAAACTAGTGATCAAAAACTAAAGCTAGACTATATACTTCAAGAGATTATTAAGAAATATTGCCCTGAAGTTTTAGAACTAGAGAGTAAAATAGAAATTGAAAAAAAAAACCACCAATCACCATATAAAAGAGATCCTAAAAGGAAAATTCATACAGCTAAGTTTCAAAGCTCCCAGGTCAAGGAGAACATATTACAAGTAACAAGGAACAATTCAGATATTTAGAGCTATAGTTAAGATAATTCACGATTTAAATGAAAAGACTGAAGAGTGTGGAATATGATGTTAAAGAAGAAAGGAACTAGATCTGCAACCAAGTATAAAGTACATAACATATAAAGTATATCCATATATAGTATAATCCTGCAAGGGGAAACATGGATTTTTACTGAATTAAAGAACTTTCAGACATTCTTAAGGAAAAGATAGAACTGAATAGAAAATTTGACTTTCAAATACAAGAATCAGGGGTAACATGAGAAGGTAAACAGGAAAGATATCACTAAGGATTTAACAAGTTTAAACTCATTACTGTCTTTCAAGGGAAAATGCTATCTGTAACTCAATAATTTATTATTAGGTTATGTAATAGTGAGTTAGAAATAGAGTATATAGAGGACCTGTTTTTTGAGTTAAGTATTATGGGATGATCCTAAAAAAATAAAATTGGACAGAAAGAGGTAAAATGTAGCAAATTATCTTATACAAAAAGGGTCTGAATGGAAAAACTTTCATAGAGGAGGGGAACATTATTTTCATCAGAATGAGATTAAAGAGAGAACAAAGTATATGTTTAGTTGGATATAAAAGTCATATTAACTTATAGAGAAATAGGAGGTCAAATGGATAACAAAATAAAGGAAGGACTCTTAGAAGGGCATAAGGATCAGGGAGGCAGTGGTCAGAAGCAAATTATACTTTTGAGGAGGGATAAGAGAGAGAGGAGGATAAACAATGAGGGGAAATGGGAAAGAAGGAAATACAAGACTATTAATTATAACTTTGAATGTGAATAGAGTGAATTCACCCATAAAATAGAAATAGACATCAGAATGGATCAAAAACCAAACATGACAATATGTTGCTTACAAGAAACACATTTAAAAATGAGAGACACACATAGAGTAAAATAAAGGGTTGAAACAGCATTTATCATGCTTCAACTGATATATATATATATGTATATATATATATACATATATATATACACACACACACACACACACATATAAAAGCAGGAATACCCTTCATGATCTTAGACAAAGTGAAAGCTAAAACCCAGTTTAATTAAAAGAGATAATCAAGGAAACTACATTATGTTAAAAGGTACCATAGGTAATTGGTGACTAAGAAAATGAGAATAGTATTTATCCAGAACTCATTCAAGCATGGTATCTTGAAACAGGTATACAATACTGTTAAATTTCTCTGGACAGGGACAGCTGGGTGGCTCAGTAGATTGAGAGCCAGTCCTGGAGATAGGAGGTCCTAGGTTTAAATCTGGCCTCAGACACTTCCCAGCTGTGTGACCCTGGGCAAGTCACTTGACCCCCATTGCCTAGCCCTTAACACTCTTCTGCCTTGGAGTCAATACACAGTATTGACTCCAAGACGGAAGGTAAGGGTTTAAAAAAAAATTTCTCTGGACAACCAACTTTCCCCATGATCTTCACAAACCTTCAAGGTCTTTGATAATGGCCTTTTCTCAGCAATCTATGCCAGCTTTACAACAACTGACCACATATTAGGACATAAAAACTTTATACTCAAATGCAGAGAAAGCAGAAATATTAAATACATCCTTTTTAGATCATGTCATAAAATTACATTTAATAAAGGACTCTGGAAACAGCTTAAAAATTAATTAGAAACTATATAACCTAATCTTAAAGAATCAATAGATCAAAGAACCATCATAAACAATAAATAACTTTATTAAAGAGAATGATAATGGTGAGGCAGCATACCAAAACATATGGAATGTAGCAAAAATAGCAACCAAAGGAAAATCTATGTCTTTAAATGCTTTCATCCATAGAATAAAGAAAGAGCAGATCAATGAATTGGATGTGCAATTTTCAAAACTAGAAAATGTACAAAATAAAAATCCTTGGTTATATACCAAATTGGAAATCCTGAAAATTAAATGCAATTGAATTAATAAATAAAACTGGGTGCTGGTTTTGTGAAAAACAACAACAATAAAATAGATAAACCATTGGTTAATATGATTTTTAAAAAGAGAGAAAATTAAATCACTAATATAAAAAATGAAGAGTATGTACACATGAGGATGAAATTAAGCAAATTATTAAGAATTGTGTCCAATTATATGCCAACGAACTTAATTTGAGAAAAACAGAATGCCTATAAAATATATTTTATTATATATTATATATTATATTATATATGTGATATATATAATAATATATATTAATATATTATATTAACAAAAGAGGATATAGAATCTCTAAGTAATCCTAATCTGGGGAAGGGGAAATTGAACAGGCCTTAAATGAACTTTCTAAGAAAAAAACATCAGTATCACAATGGATTTACAAGGGAATTATACCAAACATTTACAGATCAGCTATTTCCAATACTAAATAAATTATTTGGAATAAGAGATAAAGAAATTCCTTTTATAAAACAAATATAGTGCTGATACCTAAACCAGAAAGAGCAAAAACAGAGAGAAAATGATAGATTAATTTCACTCATAAATACTGCTGCAGAAGTCCTAAATAAAATGCTAGGTAGTAAATGATAGCAATATATCACAAAAATTATGCATTGTGGAGGGAAGCTAGGTGGCTCAGTGGATTGAGAACCAGGTCTAGAAATAGGAAATTCTGGGTTCAAATCCAGACTCAGACACTTTCTATCTGTAACCCTGGATAGCCACTTAACACTATTGCCTAGCCCATACTGCTCTCATGCCTTGGAACCAATACATAGTATTGATTCTAAGACAAAAGGTAAGAGTTTTAAAAAATTATACATTGTGACCAAGTGGGTTTCATCCTAGGACTGCAAGACTGGTTTAATATGAGGAAAGCTATTAACATAATTAATTATATTAATAACAAAATCAATAAAAATTATATTATGTCAATGGATGTAGAAAAAAGTTTTTTACAAAATAAAATACTCATTCTTATTAAAAGTACTTGAAAGCATAGGTAATGGAGCTTTTATTAAAATGACAAGAAATATCTACCTAAAACCATCAGCAAGCATTTGTGTAACGGGGATAAACTAGAACTTTCCCAATAAGATCACAAGTGAAAATAAAGATACCCATTGTCACCAATATTACTCAATCCAAACTAGAAATGCTAACAATTGTGATAAAAGAAGAAAAAGAAATTGAAGTAATCAAAATGAGCAATGAGGAAAATGAAACTTCCTTTTTGTAAAAGATATGATGGTATACTAGATATTCAACTAATAATAATTTAGCAAAGTAGCAGAATATAAAATAAACCCAATAAATCATTAGTCTTTTTATATATTACCAATAAAGCCCTTTAGAAGAAACATTTCATTTAAAATAATGATAGATAATATAAAATACCTGGGAGCATATCTGCCAAGACAAACTCAGGAACTATATGTGATAATTGTGCAATTGCAAACCTTTCCATCCTTTATCACATATATGAACATAACCTTTTATTCAAATGGAGTCAGATTTAAATAATTGGAGAAATAGTCATTGTTTGTGTATGGATTGAGCCAATATAATAAAAATGACAATTCTACCTAAGCTAATATGCTTGTTCAGTGTCATACAACTAAAGTACCAAAAAATGAGCTAGAAAAAATAATAACACAATTTATTTAGAAGAACAAAAGATCAGGAATATTAAATAAATTAATGAAAAAAAAACATAGAGAAAGGATGTATAATAGTACTAGACCTTAAATTGTATTATGAGATGATAACTATGAAAACTAACTGGGACTAAGAAAAAGAATGGAATGGAATGGGAATACAGTACATAATAGTAAATTATTATAGTTACCTCATGTTTGATAAATGCAAAGATCTAAGCTTTTGGGATAAGAACTCACTATTTGGTAAAAATTGCTGGGGGGAAATTGAATGCAGATGGTTAGAAGCTAGTTATAGACTAATATCTTACACTGTTTACCAAAATATGGTCAAAATGGATACATGACCTAGATGTAAAGGAAGATATCATAAGTAAATTAGAAGAGCATGGAACATATTACCTATCAGATTTATGAATAAGAGAAGAATGTATAAATAAATAAGATGAAGAGAGTATTGTAGATCATTTTGATTGCATTAAATGTAAAAGGTTTTATACAAATAAAACTGATGTAGCCAATATTAAAAGGAAAGCAAAAAAATTGAAGAAAAATTTTATAACCATTTTCTTGGATTCAGGCCTCATATCTCAAATCTATTATGTGGAGAACTGAGTCAAATTTATAAGATTATGAGTCATTCCTCAATTGATAGGTAATAGGATATGAACAGGCAGTTTTTGGAAGAAGAAATCAAAGCCATATAGAATCATATAAAAATGCTCTAAATCACTATTGTTTAGAAAAATACAAATTAAAGCAATTCTGAGGTACCAACTCACACTTATTAGATGGGATAAAATGATAGAAGGGGGAATTGACAATATTGGAGGAAATATGAAATAACTAGGACTCTAATACATTGCTGGTAGAATTGTGAACCATTCCAACCAATTTGGAATTATTCCCAAGAAGTTATAAAACTTTGTATCCTCTTAGGCCTAGTGATGACACTATTAGATCTATTTCCTAAGGTGATAAGGGAATAAGTAAAATAATTTATATCTTCTAAAATATTTATACTAGTTCTCTTTGTAGTGGTAAAGTACTAGAAAGTGAGGGGATGCCCATCAAATGGGGAATGGCTGAATAAGTTGTAGTATGTGATTGTGATGGAATACTATTTTGCAATAAGAAGTGATGAGCAGTTTGGTTTTGGAAAAAAAAACATGGAAAGATTTGCAGGAACTAATACAGAGTGAAATGAGCAGAACTAAGAGAATGTTGGTTATAGTAACAACAATATTGTTCAAAGAGTAATGGTGAATGACTAAGTTATTCTGAGTAATATGATCATTCAGATCAATTATGAAGAACTTATGAAGAAAAATACCAGAGAAGAAAATGCTAGAAAAAATGTTTAGAGAAGAAAGAACTGATATATGATTATATGTATATATACAACTACAAATCCATTTCAAATATTGGCCTTCTCTACTGTGGGGTTGAATGGGAGAGAGAACTGGGAACTGAAAATGTAATTTTAAATATTAAAATTAAAAGCAATAAAACAAAAAAAATCCCTATATCCTAACAAAAAGTAAGTCCAGGGAGTACAATGGATCAATCTTTCCAGTGTAAACCATCTGTCCTGAGAAGTGCCTGGCATATGAGTGTCCTGCCCTGCCTGGCCAGTAGCAGCAGTTGCCCAACAACTGAATGACAGACCTGGTTTAGTCCAGTAGTAGACTAGTGACTGAGTAAACTGATTGGTCCAGCCCAGCAGCAGATTAACCAGTTCACAAGGTACTTGGGACAGCTGGTGTGATGGATAGTGCCAGTGCCAAGCCTGAAGTCAGGAAAACTCATCTTCCTGAGTTCAAATCTGGCCTTGGACACTTACTAGCTGTGTGACTGTGGGCAAGTAATTTAATCCTATTTGCCTCAGGTCTTTATCTGTAAAATGAACTGGAGAAGAAAATGGCAAACCACTCCAGTATCTTTGCCAAGAAAACCCCAGATGAAGTCACAAAGAGTTAGACATGATTGAAATGAATGAACAAGGCATTTAAACCTATGAGGAATAAGTCCAGCTGAGCTGCTTTTCCAGAGGAGATGTCATAGCTTTGTTGGGAGCCACCCCAACTAGGCAAGAAACAATCCATCCATTACTGATACCATGCCCTGTAGTGAACTCCATAAGAATCCTCCAGACAAAGAAAGGATAAAGAAGCCTTACTATTCTAGAATTGTGAATTGCATTGAGTAGTTATATTCCCTCTGTTTGTGCTTCAAAATTGTACTATTAAGTTCATGTCCACTCTTCTGGTCATGGACTCTTTGTGTATTTGTGGAAGTCTATATCCCCTGGTTTTAGGGGAAATGTTTTGTAACTATTGTCATTCCTATGTCATTTGAGTAAATACCTTTCTTTGCTAAAGAATTAACTGATGCTCACTTTGACAGCAGATATACTAAAATTAAAATGATGCAGAGAAGATTACGATGGTCTCTGTGCTAGAATGACACAAATTTGTGAAGTGTTCTATATTTATAATATAAAAAATGAATAAATTAATTAAAATTATAAATTAAAATTTTAAATTTTAAATGAGTAAGCTGAAAAATAATTAACTGAGTCTACTGGCTGATTATTAAGCACACCATTGGGAAAATGAAAAGGAAGGGAGTATTTATTAAGCACCTACCATGCATCAGGCTATATTAAATGCTTTACAAATATTATCTCACTTAATAATATGGTGTTTTAAACAAATTATGGTGCATGATGGTGATGGAATACTATTGTGCCTTAAGGAATGATGAGAAGGATGATTTCAGAAAGAACTGAAAAGATCTATGTGAACTTATATGGAGTGAAACAAGCAGAAAGAGATCATTATACACAGTAACTGAAACATTGTGAGATGATCAAATGTGATAGACTTTGCTACTAACAGCAATACCATGATCCAGGACAATTGTGAGGGACTTATGAAAAAGAATGCTCTCCTCCTCCAGAGAAAGAACTGTGGGAGTAGAAATGCAGATGAAAACATATGATTTATCACTTATTAATTTGAGTAAATGTTTTGAGTTTTGGTTCTATAAGATTATTCACTTAAAAATGAATATGGAAATATTTTTGGGTGATAATATATGTTTAACCCAGATTAAACTGCTTGTCAGCTCTGGGAGCAGAGAGGGAGAAAATATGGATTATATAACTTTGGAAAACTTATGTGGAAATTTATTAAAATAAAAATTTTTTAATAATATAGTGTTTTATTAGGCAGTGTTAGCAAGATGTTTCAAACCTGCACCTCTTTAGACCCAGAGCTGATATGATTTGGGCAAGTAAGCCCAAAAAGGCTTATATATGAAGGAGAGAAAAAATAAAAAAACTGAAATAACATGTTGCATGTGCAAACAAAAACAATAATAACGTTTTTTTTTTAATAAAAAATATATAGCTTACAATCATTGACACACTGTGTCAGCTAAGGAAAGGTAGAGTACAAAGGTTTTTTTTCACCCCAAAAATGAAATCCATTTCCTTTTTCAAACCTGGCCATGATCCACTGTGAGTGCAAATCAAATGATTTTCACATAGTAACAGTTATTTGTAAAGAACAATAGTACAACATGTAATGTACATTCTAAAAGTATCGATATCCCCAAATTATAATAGCCCATTTAATGACAATATCAAACAAATCCACTATCATATTTTACATGAATCTGATGTATGACATTTAAAACTAATGTACACTTGTCGCAATTTTTTCAGGTGTAGCAATGTTTCAACCTTGGCTGAGATATTTTTTTTTAAATCTATTACTGCCATCATTACAAAAATGTGGCAGAGAAGTCTAGAAAAAACCAAATTTCTGTACTGTTGATGTTGGGTTCAAAAAAATGTCACCAGGAATCTAGAGATCATTCTGGTGAAAGGGGAAAGTGAACTGAGGAGTTATAAATGAGAGATGCTCTCTTTTGGGCACCATCCAGGGTACCATGTCCTGCGATCAATTTCCCAGCTCCTTTGGTATGAGACTATAATGTCCCATCCACTCACATTTTTACAAATGCGGGAGGTGGCGATTATAATTGTACTTCACTTCAGCTATTAAAATGGACCTTACCTCTTGTTACAAATAACTCAGAGATAGGCAAAATGATCAGAGTTGTTGAAAAAATCTAAAATTCACGGTTGAAGACCCCTTAAAATGAATTTGAAGGGGCAGCTGGGTGGCTCAATGGATTGAGAGCCAGGACTAGATACAGGAGGTCCTAGGTTCAAATCTAGCCTCAGACACTTCCCAGCGGTGTGACCCTGGGCAAGTCACTTGACCCCCATTGCCTAGCCCTTACCACTCTTCTACATTGGAGCCAATACACAGTATTGACTCCAAGATGGAAGGTACGGGTTTAAAAAAATGAATTTGAGATATTTAGCTCATTAAATTTTCCAAAGGTTGTTATACAATTGTAACCAATTTTGATGAAGTCCATCCATCCTCTATGTGATAGTTTACAAAGCCAAAGTAGAAAAAAAAACTGTTTATGGGCTTTTACAATATTTTGTTCAGTAGTCATAGGGGAAAAGCAACAGAATATAACAGTAGTTAAAGCACAATAGATTAAACTGATTCAGTGTAACAGAATAGAATTGAGTATATTAATATATGTACTTAAAACAACAAAATTAAATCTTAAACAAAACAATCAGCAAAATACAATAAGATACAGAGACTTTCATTAAAAAATGGAGTCTGAAAAAGCTTAAAATTTCACCTCCAGACTCTTTAAAGTTCCTTTTTCTATCTGTTCAGATTTCTATTGCCATCACTCTTGGATCTCCCATAGTGAGGGAGAACATAGGTTTAGGAATCTCAAACTGGGCAGGCCCAAATGGCAAAGAGTTGAAGGGAGATGAATTTATCCTCTGAATCTCAGGCAAGATAAGTAAAAGGATAAGTGCATTCATGAATGGTAGAAACTGTTTGAAATAGGCAAGGTACTGCTCTTTCATAGAGTATGCCATACTTATAATTAACTTCCTGTTTGGAAGAGTAAAAACTTCTCCCTAACCCCCCGAGATAAAATGCTAGTTTCTCCAAAGGGAGTTAGGTGGTTAATCATTAGTAGTAGTAGTAGTAGTCTCTCGGTAACCGAGGATGACTATTGTCTTTGTGTGTTTTTGTGCACAAAGACACTTGTGCATGAAGATTTAAGTGGAAAAGTCGATGCATAGAGACAGTCCCACTCTCTCGGCATTGGAAGCCTGGGTCCAGTGGCACGAAAAGTCGTTACATCTGGAGACTTCCTCAGCTGCATTGGATGGCCGTGTTGTCTTTTGTGCTCTAACACGCCCTAAGCACTCCACAGTGCCTTGCTGAGTCGCCATCTCAGCCGCTGAACCTTCTTATTGGTTTCTTCTCTGAGCAGCAGCTCCTCAGGCCTTCTTGCTCGAGCATCCAAGAGGTTAATCATTGCCTAAGGAAAAAGACACCCTGGTTTTTTTTTTACCATCTGCTCCGAGGAGAGTCTCTAAGGACTCCTAGCTTCTTGGTGGTAGCAATCAGCCCAACAGGGACAGGAACAGCAGTCAGGGTTGGGGCAGAGGCCAATTTTAGGAGCAGAGTTGGAGATCAGTAGGAGGATTGCTGGGGGCCAGGGGCTGGGGCTGGGACCTCGGTGAGATGAGTGATCAGGGTCAGAAGCTGGAGGAAGCAGTATCAACAATGCCAGAGTTAGCAGCAAGTAACTGAGGAACATGGGCTCAAGCAGTTGGGTGAGAGAAGTAGCTGATCTTTTCTTTGCCAAGAGTGCAAGAGACCTCAAACTGAAAACAGCCAGGCCCATAGGGAGGGCAACCAGGCAAAAAAGAAAAAACAACAACAACAAACATATGTACAAACTGGCAGGAGCAGGGCAGCAGCTCAGATAGAGAGTTTGAAGTTCTCTCAGAGTTTGGGGGGTGGGGGGGTGGGAGTGGGGCAAAAAGCCTTGGCAGGAGAAATGTGGCTTAAACATTTATCTAGGCTATCTTAAAAATTTTTGAGTTTTTCTCATCAGTTCTCATTGTCAACTATAAAATTTAAAATTAAAATTTAATAATAAAAACATTAAATTTTTAGGAGGTTTATTAAATGATCATTAGAAATCAAGGAATAAAGAGGATACAAAATAAAGACCAAGTGCCCATTGTAAAGATTAAAATTTAGGGGAGACTATGGCAGGTAGAAATTAGTTTCTCTCTGCAAGGAGTATTATATTTTATGAGGTTTATTAAAGTTTAGGATTAAAGAAAATACAGGATAAGAAAAAGCATGTGCCTAGGCCAGAGGCCTAGACAAGACCTCACCTACATTATGGAAAGAGCCACATCTGCCCAAAACGGAAGTCCAAGAGAGAGAGAGCACCAAAAACCTTTGCCACCAGCTTAAATCCTTCCTCGATCTTGGCCCACCTCAGAATTGCGTGAGATTACAAAGCATTTTGGGGAAGTGGAGCAAAGGCTTGTGGGGACTGTAGTCCTGTATTCAAGTCTATGTTTTACACCATGGTTGATTAGCCATTTTCAAAAGCACCACTTACCACCATCACATGCTGGCTTCACACCAAAGAGAGGGAGAACCTCAATGCCCATTGACTTTATCCTCTGTCTATTGGAAGTATGTAATGACAGGAAGTCAATGGGCTCCCAGGAAATGTACTTCTTTTTAGGGTAATAGATTTTCAATTACACAACATGAATGAATGCTAATACACCAAGTGAATTTGTTGTTCCATCATTTTTGTTGTATCTAATTCTTCATGACCCAATTTGCTGTTTTCTTGGCAAAGATAATGGAGTGGTTGCCATTTCCTTCTCCAGCTTATTTTATCATTAAGAAAAATAAGGCAAACAAAATTAAATGACTTCTTCAGGGTTACACAGCTAGTAGGTATCTGAGACCAAATTTGAATTCAGGTCTCCTGACTTTAGGCCCAGCAATACTCTAATCACTGTGGCACCTAGCTGTCTCTAATACTCCAAGCGAATACCATCCCTAAACAGATATTTATTGTTCCTATTTACTACATCATATGTGGAGTATTAACAAGTCCATAGCAGCTCTCTCTCCCTCTTGGAATTAATTTGTAAATATTTTTCACTTATTATGCACATTTTATATATTTCTCCAGTAGAATTTAAATTCCTTGTGGGTAAGGACTGGTCCAATTTTATATTTATATCCCTGGCACCTAGCATAATGCCTAGTAATTATTAGACATTACTATTTGTTGAATTGAATGCCACACTGTTGAAGTTTTTAGTAACACCTTATTGATTCTAGGATAAAATTGAAACTCCTCAACATGGTGCCTCACGGTATAACCCTGGCTTCCATTTTAGACTCTTCTTACATTTACTTCTTTTCATCACTCTGCATTCCAGAGCTCCTCTCATGCCAGGTTTCCATGGTAAAAGTGGGCAAAGGTCTGTAACCCTCTAGGGAGGTGGTGACAAAATTGGATTATGTTGGAAGAACAGAAATGGACGATTTATAAGTACAGTTGCTACAAGAGGATTCTAGAGAATAGTCAGAGCCTGAGCAGAGGAATAAAATGCTGGAAAATACAATTTTTACAATACTCTGGAACATCTCTTCATGTAGGGGCAACAGAAGCAAGGCAATAATAGATTATCCCTGATCACCAGCATCAGAACAGAATTTATAGAAACCCCAATAAGAATAGTTGGCAGAACTATTCTACTTGGATAGGCAAAGATTCCTGGGATTAGGGGTAAAAACAGTCTTATACAAAAAGTTACTCAATTCTGCTATAGTTGTGACATTTTGTTCAGTCACCTTAGTCATGTCCAACTCTTTATTTCTCTATTTGGGGATTTCTACAGTCATTTGCCATTTCCTTCTCCAGCTCATTTTACAGATGAAGAAACTGAGGCAACAGGGTTAAGAGACTTGCCCAGGCTACACAACTATTATGTGTCTGAGGCTAGATTTGAACTCAGAAAGATGAGTCTTCTTGACTACAAGTCCAGAATTTTATTCACTGTACCACCTCGCTGCCCTTGCAATTGTAGTATATGGCCCCTCATGTACTGAATGCACTCCAGAAAACAGCTTAGTACTAGTACTTTGGAAATTGAATTCCAAGAACTTGCTTTGGGAAGCAGAGTTGATCCTCTGGCCAGAGGTCACTCAACTCAAAATACCTCAAATAATGGTTCTGTCTCTTGATCCTCCAAGTCCTCCAAGGTGTCATCTGTTGACCAATGTGGAAGAGTCTTATCAATGCCAGATTGTAATAAGCAAAGAGTTACCATATAGCTACTCACGGTGCTGCCAGGACTAATTGCCCCTTTTGGGGTTCTGTATCACTACTCACCTTTGCTGCCAATGGGATTTGTGCTGCTGTACATTTCACTGTTCCTGAGCCCACTAAAGGTTATGGCACTATAATTCAACATACTCTGGGGGATGCAACACTACCCAAGACCAGCAGAGCCCATTCAATTGTCAACAGTCAATAAAGATTTATTAAGTGCCTACTATGTGCTGTGAGAGAAATACAAATAAGTAAAAGAAAGTCTTTGTCTTCAAAGAGTTTACAGTCTAATGAGGGAAGACAATATATAAAAGGAAGCTGAAAGTGGGAGGCAGGGGCCAGGGGGGACCCAGTGCAGGGGCGTGATATTTGAGGAATTGAAACCAAGCAGATGAATGGATCAGAAATTAAGTTAGTGGGGAAAGTCTATAAAGGAGAGAACCTTGGGATTTTTTACATTGACCATTCTTCTAGAGATGATGATCCTGATACCATCTGTCTCCTTATGCCAGGGTCTGAGTAATTGCTTCATTGTGCCACTGTAGACATTGCTATTGCTCCCTGTTATGGGCCTATGCACAGCCACAGGTATTGTAGCAGGTATATTCCCTGCCACTTTCACTGTCCCACTATGTCAGGGGCCGATTATGACTGGTAGGGGTCCCACCCCCAGACTAAACCTAAAGGCTTATCAAAATTTTGTGTAGAACCCACATTGGGCTCACTACACCCCCCAAGTATGTCTAATAGGCAGATTGGATCCCCAGAGTGTCACTGACAATTTCAGAGCTCTAGGAGTAACCCTAAGAGGTGTGGAGTGGGTTCATGAGTCCCTATCTGGTATATTTCTCACTACCCATCAGTAAGTAGAACTATATCAGATTTTAGAAAAGTGATTTATTTATTAAGAAGATAACAATATTTACCAAAAGAATTCCCCCTATTCTGTGGGATACTCTATTTTTCTCACATAAGGTTCTTGGAAATAGGGCACTCAGACACTCAGGTAGTGAATCACATGTGACCAAGGGGTACCTCTCAATTCCCAGGAACAACCCAGAGGACCCAAAATTTCTACAAGGATCCCTGAAACACCTTGAGAATTCCAAATGGAAGACTGAACTCATTTGTCACTAGAACAAGCTGGTTCTGTTTGAAAAGAAAACAGGGTTCAGAAAACTCGAATCACATGTGAGGAGCTTCAGCCCTTGTGGATTTACTTTTTGGAGTTGTTTGGTCAACAGGTGAGCCTATAGTCCATAACAATATCATGCAGAAAGTAGTCTAGGTCTGCTAAAAAAAAAAGACAAAAAACATTTATGAGCTATCAGTATGCTCTAGGTATTATAATCTTGCATAAATGAGGACAAGGATGATATATGGATATAAGTACATGAATTCAAATGAGGAAAAGTTGTCTCAAAAGAACTGGTCTGACTTGTAAAGGGAACACACAGGAAAACAAAAATTCTCATTTTTCTCCAATGGATCACTGAAAGTAAGGCATCCAACAATGGAAGTGCCAGATAAAGAATCTCTCCAGTGAGCCCTTACAAAGGGTCCCCAAATTATCCCAGATGAAAACTCAACAGTTATTTACATGTTCCCACTGATGTTAACAGATTGGGTCCCCAGAGGGCTTAGAAAAAGAACTCACTTGGAAAGAGATTTATAGGATCAGAGATTTTAAAGTCAGAAGGAACCTTAGTAGTCATCTAATCCATCACTCTTCCTTTATAGAAGAGAAAACTGAGACCCAGAGAATTTAAATGGCTTGCCTAGACAAGGTTTGCCCAGGTAATTAGGTGGTGCAATGGATAGAGCTGTGGACTTGGAGTTAGGAAGATATGAGTTCATGTCCAGTGTCAGATACTTACTGGTTCTATGAAAGTTATATAACCTCTATTTCCCTCAACTTGCTCAGTTATAAAATAGAGATAATAATAACATCTGTCTCCTGGGGTTGTGAAGATCAACAGAGATAATATTTTTATAATATATAGTAGGGACTTGATGCTTGTTCTCTTTCTCCTTGCCTTCTTTCCTTTTGTCCTTCCTTCCTTAAGTTCACACAGGTACTAAGTCACAGAAGTAGAATTTGAACTGAGGTCTTCTGACTCCAAATCTAATATTGTTTCTACCACATTGCTCTGTTTCTCCAGTCACAAGGGGCAAATATTTTTTTAATTTTATTTAGTCAGTTTAGAACATTATTCCTTGGTTACAAGAATCATATTCTATCCCTCCCTCCCCTTCCCCCACCCTTCCCTTAGCCAACACGCAATTCCACTGGATATTGCGTGTGTCCTTGATCAGAACCTATTTCCATGTTGTTGTTTGCACTAGGATGTTCATTTAGAGTCTATATCCCCAACCATATCCCTTCAACCCATGTAATCAAACAATTGTTTTTCTTCGGTGTTGTTATTCCCACAGTTTCTCCTCTGAATGGGGATAGTGTTCTTTCTAATAAGTCCCTTTGGGTTGTTCAGGATCACTGCATTGCCACTAATGGAGTAGTCCATTACATTCGATTTACTACAGTGTATCAGTCTCTGTGTACAATGTTCTCCTGGTTCTGATCCTTTCACTCTGCATCAATTCCTGGAGTTCATTCCAGTTCACATGGAATTCCTCCAGTTTATTATTTCTTTTAGCACAATACTATTTCATCACCAACATATACCACAATTTGTTCAGCCATTCCCCAATTGATGGGCATCCCCTCGTTTTCTAATTTTTTGCCACCACAAAGAGTGCAGCTATGAATATTCTTGTACAGGTCTTTTTCCTTATTATCTTTTTGGGCTACAAATCCAGCAATGCTATGACTGGATCAAAGGAGAGACAGTCTTTTAGTGCCTTTTGGGCATAGTTCCAAATTGTCCTCCACTGTGGTTGGGTCAATTCACAACTCCACTAGCAATGCATCAATGTCCCAACTTTGCCACATCCCCTCCAGCATTCATTACTTTCCATTGTTGTCATGTTAACCAATCTGCTAGATGAGAGGTGATATCTCAGAGTTGTTTTGATTTGCATCTCTCTGATTATAAGAGATTTAGAATACTTTTTCATGTGCTTATTAATAGTTTTGATTTCTTTGACTGAAAATTGCCTGCTCATGTCCCTTGCCCATTTATCACCTGGAGAATGGCTTGATTTTTTGTACAATTGATTTAGCTCTTTATAAATTTGAGTAATTTATTGACATACAGAATGTACATCAAAGCAACCCTGGTGCAACTGTGATATGTCAGGAATATTTGATAGAAAGGTAAAGTTACTCAAGAGGGGGAGGGGATAGTTTGATTTTATCAGTCCCCCTAATCCCCACCTTTAATATGCTTCCCTTTCTGCCCCCTCCCTTTTTGTTCCCTTCTTTTTATATTTTTAGGTTTTATTTAAACTACTGTGTCTTTTTTTTGCATATCATCTTATACCACTTATTACCCCAATCTCTTCCTGTGAATTATTCTTCTAATTACTATAATAGTGAATATAATTTTTGAGAGTTACAAATAAAATTTCCCCCATATAATAATATAAATGATTTGATCTTATTAAAGCACTTAAAGAAGAAAGTTTGAATAAAAAAGTTTCCCCCATTTTCCTCTCTTTCTTATTTACCTTTTCATGTTTCTCTTGATCTTTGTGTTTAGATATCAAACTTTCCACTTAGTTCTGGTCTTTTCTTTACAAATATGTGGAAATTTTCTATTTTGTTGAATGCCCACACTTTCCCCTAGAAGTATATAGTCAGTTTTGATGGATAGATGATCCTAGGTTGAAGATCCAATTCTCTTACCTTTCTGAATATCATATTCCAAGCCTTGTGGTCCTTTACTGTGGAAGCTGCCAGCTCTTGTGTAATCCTGATTGGTGCTCCTTGATATCTGAATTGCCTCTTTTTGGCTTCTTGTAAAATTTTCTCCTTAGCTTGGAAGCTCTTGGATTAGGCAATTACATTCCTGGGAGTTGTCTTTTGAGGATTTAGTGTAGAGGGTGTTCTATGAACTCTTTCAATGTCTATTTTTCCCCCTTGTTCAAGAACATCAGGGGAGTTTTCTTGGATAATTTCTTGTAGTATGATGTCAAGATTTCTGTTTATTTTTGGGTTTTCAGGTAGATTCTCTTTGTGATCCGTTTTCCTGATCTGTCATCTTGTCAGTGAGATATTTTATGTTTTCTTCTATTTTGTCAGCCTTTTGACTTTGCTTTATTAATTCTTGCTGTTTTGCAAGATCACTGGCTTCCAATTGCCTAATTCTGGTCTTTAAAGACTGGTTTTCCTTTTCAGTTTGGTCTATTCTGCTTTTTGTGGCTCCTAGCTATTTCTCTAATTGGGAGTTCTTGTCCTTTAAACTGTTATTTTCTTTTTGAACTATTTCCCACTTCTATTGCCAGAAGGCTTCCATCTTTTTTGATAAGCTCCAATTTAAATTCTTCAAGAGCTTGTGGACAATTTCCATTTTGGGGGAAGGTTTTGGCACATTTATTTATTTGTATTTCTTCTTCTCTTTCCTCTATAGCCTGAGTTTCTCCTCCATAAAAATTATCCAGGGTCAACCCCTTCTTCTTCTTTTTCTTGGTATTGGGAAGTTGTTGTTCCTGAGCACTGTTTGCCATCACTATGGTGGTTTTTCCTTCCCTTTCCAGTCAGAAATCTAAGTGAGATGGGCAGGTCTTCTGTGTATGGAGCTAAGGAGCAAGGATTTTGCCTGAGGCCAGCTCTCAAATCTCTGCAGCTTCTTCTGTTTGCTGCCCTTCTTGGTGCTATCTCACCATGAGCATCCACGGTCTGCCCTTTTCGGCCTGCTTGAGTTTCAGGTCCAGCTGCTCTCAGGGGTAGGTCTTTGGTGGCCTTAGCTGCCTAGGATCTAGAGGTGCCCTTCACTCGCTTTAGAGGTGCCCCTCACTCATTCACCGATTCTAGCATGTGCTGGCTCTGATTATGGCTCCATAGGTGGGATGGGGGAGGGTAGATCATTTTGCATTTTGGTGGAACCTTTTTCATCCCCTTATAGTGTGGGAATGCTCAAATCCCACGTACCTTCAATGCTGTGCCCTACTGTAGAGTCCCTTCATTCATATGAATTTGGTTTTTTTTTTTTTGTCTTTTAAGGTAGTCTATATCGGTAGGTACTTAGGAGAAGAAGAGTCCTGTGTCTAGACGGCCACCATGTTTACCTGGAAGTCCTCTACCTCATCCAAATCTTTTTTTAAATGTAATTTTATTTTTAAAATATTTTTCCATAGTTACATGATTCATGAAGTCTCCCTCCCCTTTTCTCTCTCCCCTTTTGGAGTTAACAAGCAACTCCACTGGGTTATACATGTATTGTCACTCAAAATCCATTTCTATATTATTCATTTTTTTAAAAAAAGGGTAACCTTTAAAACCAAAACCCCAAATCCTATACCCATATAAACAAGTGATAAATTATATGTTTTTTCTCTGCATTTCTATGCCACCAATTCTTTCTCTAGAGGTAGATAGCATTTTTTCTCATAATTCCCTTAGGATTGTCCTGGACCATTGCATTGTTATCAGTAGCAAAGTCTATTACATTTGATCATCCCATAATGTTTCATATACTGCAATAGTTAAATTGGTTGGTTGTCATAAACTGTAGTGATTAAAATAGTGGAAGAATTAAATTGTTGTAGATAATAGAGTGGATGAGTAAATTGTGACTGCAGAAAATATGTTTTCACTACAATGTCTTGTTACAAATCAAATATAAGGTGGTCGCCAGGGAAATATTCCCAATTATTTAATATACCCAAGTCAACTGGGTTTTATAGAGATTTTAATTAATTAATACAATGAGGAATTAAAGAAGGAGTGAGAGAATAAAAGAGGAATAAGTATGAAGGGCCTTAGCCAACATGGCCTAGACCTGAGTCTTAAGAGAGAGATCAGTCAGTCTTTAATCACTCACCACAAGATCTGTCCAAGCAAGGATTCTAGTGATCAGAGAGGCACCAACTGCAATTCAGACTTCCCAGCTGACTGTCCTGAGAGAGACCCGGGAGAGACAGAGTCTCCTTAGAAGGAGTTCCAGCCAGAGTCCTCCTCAAAGGGAGTTCCAGCCAGAGACTGTCTTTCCCTAGGAGACTGTCATCACCTTATATAGGGAATTTTCTCCTATGTCACTTCCCCTAAGTTCTCCCATCTACCAATCACAGTAGATATTTTTCAAAGGACAGACCATTCTTAGTTCACACCTGAGTAGACTAATCTTTTGATTAATTCACACCTGAGTAGACTAGAATCTCTGAGTAAGTTTTCACCTCTTTACTCCTTGTAAGTTTACAAGTTGCTTGTCGTTTATAGGTACTTAGCACCCTTTTTGTATTATTCCTAAAATAGGCATGGCTTAAGTATGGGTTTAAGTACTTTTCATTGTTCAGAAAGAAGTTTACAACTTTATCTTCCCCTAAGGCATGCTTAAGTATGGTGAAGTAGAGTTCTCACATTCCTGATCTAAGTTACTTTCACTGCTCAAATGGGGAATGGTCCCAATGGGGAATTTTTAAGGTTCATAATCCAACCTTATGAAGTAGAGAATTTTTAAGGTTCACAATACTATGCATAATATTCTCCTGGTTCTGCTTATTTCACTCTGCATCAGTTCATGTAGGTCCTTCCAGTTCTTATAGAAATCAAGTGATTCACCATTCCTTATAGCACAATAATATTCCATCACCATCATATACCACAATTTGTTCAGCCTTTCCCCAATCAAAGGGACATCCCCTCATTTTCCAATTTTTTGCCACCAAAAAATGTGCAGCTATAAATATTTTTGTACAAACAGATCCTTTCCCATTTTAAAAATCTCTTTGGGATGATACAAATCCAGTAGTAGTATTTCTGGATCAAAAGGCATATATTCTTTTAAAGTCCTTTGGATATAATTCCAAATTGTGGCTGGATCACTTCATAACTCCACCAGCAATGTATTAGTGTCCCAATTTTACCACATAATAAAGGGGAAATCTTAAGATGAAGACACAAAAAAAAAGAAAAAAAGAATAGACAGATCTTGGGTCCATTGAAATACTAGGAAATTTTAAGGAAAAAAATCTGATCCCTGTATTTCAAGAAATTCCCTAAGAAAGGCTTGAAGTTATTCTAAAAAACAAATGCCATCTTTCAAAAAAAGGTCCTGCACAGATGGCAAAGTATAAATTCCCGCTTCCTCTATATTACTAGCAGTTGAGTAGCTAGCCCCCTTTCTCCTGGCATGGCTACAACCCCACCCACCAACCACATGGGTCTTAAACCTGCTCTAGCCACTTTTGAGCAGGGGAACACAGCATGGAGCAGTCAAACCACACTATCTACCCCAACCCCAGCCTGCCTAGCCCAGGGGGGCTTCCATGCTCCTGACTGTGGGGGTGGGGACTGAGGTGTCACAGAGTTATTGGCTTTACCCCTGGGGGGAAGGGAAGGAAGATTACTCTTCCAAACCTTTTAACTTTACTCCTAGCCAGTATATACTAGGGTAATGCCACCTACAGGCAGGAAGTAGAATTGCAAGAAAGGCCCAGTTTCTTGCCTATCTCAAACAGCTCCCATTCCCAGAGAGCATTACTGAGCTTTCACAGCTCAAAGTTTTAGAATGTTTTTTCTTACTACTATTCCTGGGTGTACTTGTCCTTGCTGTTAGCTTGAGTAATCTCAAAATGCAGAAAGGAGATTCATTCCCCTTACTATCTAAGCTTGTCTAGTCTCTGCAACACATCCAATATATGGTTTGTCCACACTATGCTCAGTGAGGAAATCTGCCTCTGTATGGGGAACCCCAAAAGTGGGAACAAAGGAATCTAGACAGATGATGATACTTGGCAGGGGAAGGAACCTTAAAGAGTCTAGAGGTGAATTTTAAGCCTTTTCAGACTCCATTTTGCCTTATTTATATTAACTGTTTCATTTTGTTCCCCTCCAAATAGTGAAGACATCTCTGTAACACAGCTGTCAGAATTGGGAAAAAGGACTCTTGAATTCATTGTTCACATTCTGTCACATATATTGCATTTGCTGATTATTTACTTTAAAATTTAATTTTGTTTTTTAAGTTCACCTATTAATCTAATCTAATATTTTCTGTTATACTATGTAATTTTCAGATACTGTGTTTTGGCCATTAGCTATATGTGCTATTACATTGTCTTTATTTGTACCTTTCCCATATGACTGGACTTGAGAAAATACCATTATAAAAGTCTATAAACAACTTGGACAAACCCTTTTCCATGGCAAAACAATAGGTCGTTATGAATGCTGAGTTTGTCACCAGATCCATTGAGGCCTAAATGGTCTTTTGTTCCTTTTTGCCTTTGTTAATTGCTACATAGATGGTGATGAATGGATTCCATCAAATCAGGTACAAACTGTATAAAATCATTGGAGAATTGAATGAGCTAAAAATTTCAATTGATTTTAATGGGTCTTCAGAAGTGATTTTCAGATATCTAGTAGCACCACTACCTCTGACTGATCATTTGTCTACCTTTGAGTTGTTTGTAACAAGAAGAATCCATTTAATAGCTGAAGTGAAGTTCAATAGCACTGTTGTATTTTCCTATCTCCACGTTTATTAAAATGTAATGGATAAACCTCTGACAAAGGTCTAATTACTCAAATTTACAAAGAGCTAAATCAATTGTACAAAAAATCAAGCCAGGGGGCAGCTGGGTAGCTCAGTGTGTTGAGAGCCAGGCTTAGAGACGGGAGGTCCTAGGTTCAAATCTGACCTCAGACACTTCCCAGTTGTGTGACCCTGGGCAAGTCACTTGACCCCCATTGCCTAGCCCTTACCACTCTTCTGCCTTGGAGCCAATACACAGTATTGACTCCAAGATGGAAGGTAAGGGTTTAAAAAAAAATCAAGCCATTCTCCAATTGATAAATGGGCAAGGGACATGAGCAGGCAATTTTCAGTCAAAGAAATCAAAACTATTAATAAGCACATGAAAAAGTGTTCTAAATCTCTTATAATCAGAGAGATGCAAATCAAAACAACTCTGAGGTATCACCTCATACCTAGCAGATTGGCTAACATGATAGCAATGAAAAGTAATGAATGCTGGAGGGGATGTGGCAAAGTCGGGACATTAATACATTGCTGGTGGAGATGTGAATTGATCTAACCATTCTGGAGGGCAATTTGGAACTATGCCCAAAGGGCTCTAAAAGACTGTCTGCCCTTTGATCCAGTCATAGCACTGCTGGGTTTGTGCCCCAAAGAGATAATAGGGAAAATACATGTACAAGAATATTCAAAACTGTGCTCTTTGCTGTGGCAAAAAAAATTGGAAAATGAGGGGATGCCCTTAAACTGGGGAATGGCTGACCAAATTGTGGTATATGTTGGTGATGGAATACTATTGTGCTCAAAGAAATAATAAACTGGAGGAATTCCATGTGAACTGGAATGATCTCCAGGAAATGATGCAGAGTGAAAGGGGCAGAACCAGGAGAACATTGTACACAGAGACTGATACACTCTAGTAAATTGAATGTAAAGGACTACTCCATTAGTGGCAATGCACTGATCCTGAACAACCTGGAGGGATCTATGAGAAAGAACACTATTCACATTCAGAGGAAAAACTGTGGGAGTAGCAACACCAAAAAAAAAAAACCAACTGCTTGATTACATGGGTTGAAGGGATATGATTGGGGATATAGACCCTAAATGAACACCCTAGTGCAAACATCAACAACATGGAAATACGTTCTGATCAAGGTCACATGTAATACACAGTGGAATTATGCATTGGCTATGGGAAGGGCAGGGGTTGAGGAGGGAGGAATAGAATATGATTTTGGTAACCAAGGAATAATGTTTGAAATTGACCAAATAAAAATAAATTAAAATATAAACAAAAAACAAAAAAATGTAATGGATGAGACATCTGAAGTGATTTTCGCTATTGAGTCCTCGTCTCCACATTGCAATGGACATATAAATACATGCCTTTTACAGCTATTAAAGTCTCATACCAGAGGATGGAGGTTTCCCAAGGGGCTTTCTTACCCTGTAATGGGTTATAATCTCATTGGGGAGGTGGGAAGGTTTTCCTAGAGGGCTTGGTAACCTCTAGATGTCTCCCAGAGGGAGAATTTCCCATGGAGCCTAATGGTTCCGGGGGGGGGGTTATATTTCTATCTATTTAGCTTATTCTACCCTTCCACCAGAATGATCTAGATTCTTGGTGACATTTTAGGCCCAAAAGGTTTTCATGAGCCGTACAGAGGGTTTTTTTTTCTGGTTTCTCCTGCCACATTTTGGAATGATGGCAGTAATAGACTTTGTAGAAATATCTTCACCAAGGTTGAAAGACTGGTTAGATCTGGAGAACTTGTGACAAGTATCCATGAGCTTCAAAGTTTTTTTTCAAGTGTCACAGCAAGTAGCTATATAGAGACTCATGTGAGTCCTAATGATAGTAGGTTTGTTTGTTATTGTCATTAAATGGGTTCTTGTGATTTGGGGGATTTTGGTACTTCTTTGAATTGCATTTGCTGCTGTACTACTATTTTTAAAAGCTGTTACTTGGTGAAAATCATGTGCACTCACACTGTGGATCATGGCCAAGTTAAAAAGGAAATGGATCTCATTTTTGAGTGAGAAATCTTTGTATTGTGCCTCTCCTTGGCTAGCTAACACAGTGTGTCACTGATTGTAAACTATATTTTTTATTTTAAAAAATTTTTATTATTGTTTTTCCTTGTTTGTACAATAGAGTATTTGAGTTTTTTTAATTTCTCTCATTTTTTTGTTCTTGAAGCACATGCTACCAGTATTAATGGTTTTTTCATTTTGCACTAGGGTAAGTTTAAAACGTCCATTAGCCCTAATGTCAATGCATACCCAAAAGCTTTAGACTATGAAAACCTGTCATTGATTGTTAAATATTATGAGACTTTGATTAATGATTGTGTCTGATTCCAGGAGAAGGGATCACAAAAGAGCCACTGCATAGTACCAAGGATAACAAAAGATTTAACGTGCATAGTGCTTAGGAACACAAGGTCAAGGAGACCAACTGATCCCAGTGGGATTGATGAGGTTCTGCACCAAGACAGGGAACTTGAACTTTTGGGATTCAAGGAAGCGACTGTTTGCAAAGTCAGACACAGGATTCCCTTGTGCCAAATCTACACTTATACCAAGTACCTCAGTTTGGCTGCCATTTTGTCTCCCCTGTACCTGAGAGTAAAGGTAAAATCAGACCAGGGAATGATAATTCCCTTCTGCTTCAAAATCTAGTCCCTTTTCTTTCTTTTATGGGATGGCATTTTTCTGTAGTCTTGGCTGCTGATTGGGTAAGTGCACAATTGTCCTAAAGACTTGCAGGACATCTATCACTTTAATTGAGCCCTAATTCCAAGGACCTGTTATGGACTTATTCTTCCTTACTTAAAAATTTTACACATGAGACTTAGATATTTTATATTTTATCCAGAAGTTGCTTTTTTCTCTTTTATTTGGGTTTTTTGTTTTTGATTTTCTTTTGACAATTGATTCATATTCCTTATAACTCAGCCATGTATCCTGGGGTAATCCAGGTGTTTGTCAACACCCTCCTCAGGGGAATTGTATTATTGTCATAACTTTCTAGATGCATTTTTTCAATCAAAAATTCAAAAACTTTTCTTGTTTGAGAATAATTTTAGGATAAGAAACTTGCTACCTCTCTGAATCATGAAAGTGAACTGTTTGGAGAAAGCACAATGAAGATTCCTGTAGAAACCACACAATGCACCAAAAGATCCAGAATGAACTTTGGAATGTAGTGAATTGAACTGTCGGGGGTTGAATGCATTTATTTTGAATGTACACTCTTATGCCAAAGGGTATTGCCCCCTAGTTGGTTTTTTGTCAATGTTCTAGCAATCATTAGTTTTGTTCTCTTTCTCTTTTATTTCTCTCTAGTTCCCAAATTATTGTAATTTCCCCTTACAAACTGCAATATTATATGTACCTCTAGTTAAAGCTCTTTAGAGATGTAAGTTGGTTGTGTGGACTGATTCATTGGGGAAACTAGGCATATAAATCTGGGAGATTTCTACATCCTCATTTCCCAATGGAATCATAGGGGGGGATTGTGTAATTAGGATTTTCTCCCCAAAACTCTCTTTCTCAGCTTTCCATCTTCATCTTCACATTACATACTAATGTAGGGAACATATAAGTTTTGTGTAGCTCTGACATCTGTATCTTTTCCTGGGAATGCAGTTGTGGAAGTTGGGGGGAGAACCAGGCAGGAGAATTTTACTCATGTGGTCATACTCTTAAGTTTTGAATGTCTATTTCTTCTACATCAATTGATTACTAATAAATCATATAAAACATAATACTTGGAGTTACTGGATATTAATTTAAATTTTACATTGGTGAACGTATGGCATGTTTATCAGAGGGAACTACCCCCCTCCTCTTCTCCACCACACCTGAGGACATTTTTTCACATGACTTTCCCCTCTGCCTAGCAGCCTAATGGGAGCGTTTCTTCCCTCCCCTGTCTGGGGTAAGGGGAGACAGGGCAGGGGGATCACATTTGACTGCAGTTTGGGTACTTGATCTCTAAAAGGTTTGCCATCACTGTCATAGTGATTCCTTCAGAATTGTCTTAGATCCTTAAAATGCTAAATAGTTGATTCAGAGTTGATTATTGTATGATATTTTGTTGCCATGTACAGGGTTCTCCTGGTTCTGCTCACTTCACTCTATATCAGTTCATGTCATTCTAGGTTTTTCTGAAATTATCCTATTTATCATTTCTTATACCACAATAGTATTCTAGCACAATCATATATCACAACTTGTTTAGCCATTCCCCAATTGGTGAGTATTCCCTCAATTTTCAATATCTTGGAACCAAAAAAAAAGAGCTGCTATATTTTTTAACATGTAGGTCCTTTTAAAAAAATCTCTTTGGGATACACACCCAGGAGTGATATTGCTGGGTCACAGTTTTATAGCACTTTGGGCAAAGTTCCAAATTGTTCTCCAGAATGTCTGAAAAAGTTCACAACTCCACCAATAGTAAATTAGTGTCCTCATTTTCCCACATATCTTCCAACATTTGTCATTTTATCATATTAGTCAATATGATGTTAGGTAGTATTTAGAGTTTTAGACCATTATTATATGATTATAGATAATTTTGATTTCTTCTTCTGAAAATTACCTTTTTATATCCTTTGACAATTATCATATTCTTTTAAATTTGACTCAGTTCTCTATATATTTGAGAGATGATGTCTTTGTCAAAGAAAATTATAAAAGTGTTTTCTGTTTCATGAAAAAACTTTTAAATTTAATATAATCTAAATTATTCATTTTATATCCTGTAACATTTTGTAGTTCTTGTTTGGAAATAAATTCTTCCTTTATCCATAGATCTGACAGGTAAACTATGCCATGCTTCTCTAATTTGCTCAGGGTATCATCAGTTATATCTAAATCATGTGCTCATTTTGACTTTATCTTGGTATATGATGAGAGGTACTAGTCTATATTTAGTTTCTGCCAAGTTCCTGTTATTAAAAATTCTGGAGAGTGTATATTAATTTATAATTGTTTATTAGTAAAAGTTGGAGAGAGAGATAGATAGACAAAGACAGAGATAAAAACAGAGAGATAAAAACAAAGAGAGGGAGATGGAGATTAAAAGGAGAGAGAGAGAGAGAGAGAGAGAGAGGGGAGAGAGAGAGAGAGAGAGAGAGAGAGAGAGAGAGAGAGAGAGAGAGAGAGAGAGAGAGAGAGAGAGAGAGATCACCTGGCCACCACCTTAACTAAAAAAACCTCCAAACCTTGAGGCCCAAACAACTACAAGCAGCAGTAGGCCAAGATTACCCAGTGAAATAAGGCCCATGCCTGCCTAGTAGTAAACGCTTCTTGCTGGCTTTTAAAGCCAGTCTTTTCCTTCCTACTCTGAGTCTCTGATTGGTGTTGCTTAACTTCTCTGGTCCTGGCATCCTCATTTCTGGTCATTTTGCTCTTGGACTTTTTGCCAGCCACCCTGCTAGAACACCATATTGACACGTGCTCATCCACTCAAAAGTGGAGCTGGTAACAAGAATTGGTTTTCATACTGATCGAGTACAATTTATATTAAATTCACACATTATTTTCCAGTTTTACCAGAAGTTTTTGTCAAATACTCATTTCTTGCCCAAAAAATTTGGACTTGAGAGTTTATCAAACTCTAGGTTACTATGGTTGTTTCCTACAATATATTGTGTACTTACTGTATTCCATTGATTCACCACTCTATTTCTTAGCCAGTGCCAGATTGTTTTGTAATACAGTTTGAGATCTGGTACAGCTAAACTACCTTCCTTCACATTTTATTGATTCCCTTGATATTCTTGACATTTTGTTCTTCTACATGAATTGTTATTTTTTCCTAGTTCTATAAAATATTTCTTGGTAGTTTGATTGATATGGTATTGGATAAGCATATTAATTTAGATTGAATTCTCATTTTTATTATATTGCCTTGGCCTATGCAGGAGGAATTAATTTTTTCCATTTCTTTAGATCTGACTTTGTGTAAAAAGTGTTTTGTAATTAATATTGCTCCTAGGTTTATCTTGGCAGACAGACTCCCAAATATTTAATCTTGCTAGCAGTTATTTTGAAAGGAATTTCTCTTTTCTATCTTTTGCTGATGTGACAAATATTTTTCAGTCAGTATGAAATAAAACAAAGAGGCAAAGCTCCAAGACAGTAACAGATTTATTGAGAGAGACTGCAAAGCAGGATCATTAGGTTTCCTCCAACCTAAAACAATTGAATGAATTTTCTCCTTGTCTTATATCCTAACATTACATCATTCAAGATTCCCCCCCCCAAAAAAAGTTAACCACCAGCCCTTGGATAGTTGAAAAAAAAAGAGAGAGATTTTTATAAGGCATCTTTCTGGCCCAATAGGGTCAAGTCTTCAGCTTATGGATAATAGGTGGGATTTGCATTTTTCTAGCAATGATTGGGTGCTAGTTTCTTGAGGAGGTGTCAGCTTCTTATTGAATTCTGGTTGGTTAGGATGGTTTTCAATATGATATCCCTCAGTACCTCAGTCAAGGGGTCAGCACATTTCTAAGGCCCCTATCTTTTATCATCCTAACATGCCTTATATGGTTGATAAGCTTTCCACTTACTTGAAGAGTCATAACTTATTGTAAATGCTAGCTTATGAAGAGGAAGTAGCTAGATTTACTGGGTGGTTTAAACTTTTCCTTGATAAAATATAATTATTGGATTTCTACTAATTAATTATGATAATTGAGATCTTATTTAAAAGAGTCAGGGACTCAGGGATTCTCATTCTCTTCACTGATGGATTTTGTTGGTAATATATAGAAATTCTGATGATTTGTGTCAGTTTTTTATACTATCTTAAGACTTTGCTAAAATTCTCTGGGATTCTCCTAAGTATACCATCATGTCATCTACAGAGGATAATTTTGTTTCTCATTGACTATTCTAATTCTTTTTCAATTCTGTTTCTTCAATTTCCTTTTATTCTCTTATTACTATAGCTAGCATTTCTAATACAATATTGAATAGTGGTAGTGATAATGAGCATCCTTGCTTCACTATGATCTTAGTGGAAAGGCTTCTAGCTCATCCTCATTACAGAAAATACTTGCTATTGGGTTTGAATAAATATTACTTATTTTAAGGATGGGCAGTTAGGTGACACAGGTGAATAGAGTCCTAGCCTAGAGTCAGGAAGACATGAATTCAAATCCAGCCTCTGATTCTAGCTGTGCAAACAGCTAGGGAATCCTTTATTCCCTTTGTCTATTTTGAGTTAACACTAACTTAAATAGCCCTACTTAGATTGTGAAGACAGGATTAACTCTCCTTTGTCTACTTTTGAATTGAATCAACAAAAGATTGAACACTCTACTTAGTACTAGGTGAGAAGCTAGCAAGTTACTTAGAGAACTCACAAGTCGCTTACTTACAGAGCTCTACCCTTTTAACTCAGTCCCAAACTTGTGAATCTTATGATCAGAGTTTATACCCTCAGAAACTCAATCAGCCAGGAATCTGTGAACCCTTTTGATGAGTATTCACCCCTCAAGAAGGTGAGAACTGGTTCCCATAAACACTGCCCCCTGGGCAGTGCTAGACAATTTGGAAACTGTGATTGGCCCCTGTGAAGAGGGACAGGGACGAGAAGTCACCATAAAAAGCCATGAATCCTGTGGCTTGAGTAAGTCTTTTGGAGATAGTCTCCTGACTAGAGAGAGTCTTTCAAGAGAGCTTAGCTGGAGACTGCAGATTGGATTGTGGGTTTGGAGATCAGCTCCAACTTGGACTCTGACTCTTGGACTACTTCATAGGATATGTGAAAGCCTGACTCCTTTCCTAGTTTCTGGAGAGACTAGCTTCCATCTTAGAGGCAGCTGTATGATTACTCACTACCAGCCTTCCTGGTTGAGAGCTAATGAATCTCTGCCTGGATTAAGACAGGATAGATAACTTTTCTATCTCCCTTCACATTTTTCTACTTTATTGTTTCCTCTCTATATTATAAAGAAATTTCTGACTCAAGATACAATATTGGTGACCACATAATTTCATAAAATTATTGTCCAACCATTAATTTTCACCTTTACGTGGGTAAGACACTTAATGACTCTTTGCTTCAGTTTCTTCATCAGTAAAATGAGCTAGATAAGGAAATGGCAAACCACTCCAGGATCTTTGTCAAGAAAACTCCAAATTGGTTCATAAATAGACAAAACTGAAAATGATTGAATAAGAAGAAGAACAACAAATGAATAATTCCAGGTGGATTACTTTGGAGGGCAAAATGATCCTTTGGTCAGTCATTTCCATATCCAAAAGCAACTGTTTGTTAATGAATGAGTTCACACATTACTTTTTCCTAGGAAAAATTAAAAAACTTTGGACTAAGGGAAGCTATTGTTCAAGCCTTTGAAGTGGGGCACTTCATAAAGGGAGTCTGGACACCCAGAAGTTCAAATTAATGGAATCAATATTTATTTATTAACCTATTGATTAATAAATTAATTTACTGGCCAGGGAAGACTTTCCTAGTGAAAGCTGCACCAACTGAAGTTACAATGCAGTTTTTATAGGGTGCAAGATACAAAGCAAACAATATCCATTAATGAGACAGAACCTTGATGATCAGGTGCAAAATAATTGAAGCAAGCAAGCCTTATCCTTTAGAAGCCAGATTCATCATTATCATGGGGTACAGGACATTCCATTGTATATCTTTATCCTATACTGGCTTCTTTGTTAGTAAGGGAGTCACTTTCTTATGGATACTGACCATATGTGGTTTTGGTTCTGAGCTTACTGACCTTCACAGGAAAGTTCATTTCTGATTTCTGATTTCTCCAGGGAGAATCAGGATTTCTGATCAATGACTTAGTACACCTCACTTCACCTTATCCCACACCAATATTCCAATCATTGTATGCTGGAATATACTTTCATCCCACCTCCAGTAACTCATTAAGTAATTCATATGATGATTCATAGTCAGGCACCATCTTCATCTTCCCCCAAAGTTGGTTGCTCACTATCTCTCCAGATTCTGCACTTAGTCACCTGAGTGCAGCATCTGACAAAACTCTAAAAGGTCTCTGTGATGTTTCCAGTTTTCTGGGGGCTGCTCCTTCTTATATCAGATACCCAAGAGCTAAGCAGGATGGTAATACCTGTTCTGTATACTCTCTCTGTTTCACTTGCTCTTTGCTACAGTTATGTGATGTATGGTCCTTAAGAAGTCCTGTATGTATTTTTAAGAGCATTCTTCAGTACTACAATGAATGAAATTCTTCTTAACTTACAATATTAATTATTTCTTATTATCCCTCTCTTTCTGATTCTGAGCCACCCAGCTACCCCCTCTAGAATCAAGTCTTAAACTCTCTTTTTGTCTTCTTATTGAATCTAGGCTTCCCAAGCATCTGGCTGTTTCCCAAGTCTCTATATAATCAGTAAGTTGTCCCTCCTTGGTTATACTCCCTAAGGTATAAATATTATGCTAGATTATGCTAGACAAACCAGAGAAATGTGAAGGGCAAATTCACCCAGGAAAACACAGGGCCTACAGTTGAATTAAATAAAATAAAAAATATTACCAGGTCAGTAGTTAGTCCCAGGGGAATAGAGAACACCTGTAGACTTAATCACACTCATCATAAAAATACTTGCCAATCTTCTTTTACAGACTAGGAAGCCGAGTCCTCAGTTTTCTATCACACAGCTAGTTAATGAGTAAAGTCAAAACTGGATTCCAGGTCTCCTTTAAAAAAAATAAACACTTACTTTCTGTCTTAGAATTGATACTAAAAAAAAAGAGAGAACCACCAAAGCATTTACAAAAGAACACATCTTTAATCAGGACAAGGGAGGAATGCTCTTAAAGCTACCACACAGAATCAAGCTCCCAATGAACTGTAGAACTCAGGTTCTTATATACTTTAGAGAGTACATGAAAGGATAGACAATATATTGGCTTGCATAGAACTAGAGAAAAAGGATGTAGCCAGAGGCTAGAATATCTGGGATTGGCCTAGTTACAATAAAAGAAACTAAGACAAAAATGGTATTTAAGATGTGATTATATCTGCTTAGCCTGTCTAGGGTGATCAATAAGTATTTGAATGTTTCATAAAGAAGGTTGTAAGTTTCAGTTCCAAGGTAGAGGAGCTATAAGAGCTAGACAATCAAAATTAAGTGATTTGCCCAGGGTAACATGATGACAACCTTGTTTTATGAAACCCCAAATTGACCCTTGTCCCTAACTGACCCTTGTCTCTTGATGGCTTGCCTTCAGGAAATCCCCTGACTGACCTTTGTCCCAGACTGAACCATAAATCCTCAAGTACCACTTGAGCACTCTAGAATCAAATCTTTTTTTTTTTTAAACCCTTAGCTTCCATATTAAAATCACTACTATGTATTGGTTCCAAGACAGATGAGTGGTAAGGGCTAGGCAATGGGGGTTAAGTGACTTGCCCAGGGTCACACAGCTGGGAAGTGTCTGAGGTCACATTTGAACCTAGGAGCTCCCATCTGGCTCTCAATCCACTGAGCCACCCAGCTGCCCCCTCTAAAATCAAATCTTAAGCATCCTTTTTGTCTTCTGATTGAATCTAGGCTTCCCAAGCCTCTGGCTATATTCTCTTTCCCAAGCCTCTATAAAATCAGTAGGTGTTCCCTCCTTGGTTATACTCCCTAAGGTATAAATATAACCCTAAATTCTTTAGTTCGGTCGAAATTCCCATTATAGGTATCTTTCTCCAAACAAGAAAAGTGTTCCCAGAGCAATGACTCTGTATGGTAGCCAATGAGTATTGTCTCCCTGCTCCTGATTAAATGTGCGTTCTATTATAATTACTTTGATAAATCGGGGGGGGGGGGGGAGGGGTTCAGGTTGACAATAGATACAAAGTATCTAAGACCAGATATTGAACCCAGGAACTTCTGTCTCCAGGTCTGACTCTCTATTCACGGAATTACCCAGCTCCCCCATGTTTCCTCCTGATTCAGTGTTCTTTTTAGTAGTAGTAGTAGTAGTAGTAGTAAAATGAAATAGCAGTTAATGTTTCATGGTTCTTTAAGGTTTGCCAAACACTTTGCATTTATTATGGCATTTATTCCTTTCAATGACTATCTGTGAGGTGGGTGCTTGTTACTTCCATTTTACAGAAAGTCGGAAGTGGCTTTACCATAGGATTACAGCACAAGTAAGTTTCTTTTTTTCCTTCTTTTCTTTTTTTAAAGTATTTTTCCATGGTTACATGATTCACATTCTCTTCCTCTCCTCTTCCTCCCCTCTCCCGAAGTTGAGAAGCAATTCCACTGGGTTATACATGGATTATAATAAGTTTTTTGAGAGGGATTTGGACTCAGGTCCTTCTGGACCCCATGTCCAGCCCCTTGGCTGCTATGCCTCCTAGCTACCTCTCATATTTCCTGACTTAGTTGAACATGCAGATTCTGTAAGTAGCTACTGCTTAGCTGATCACATATCTCTATTTGAAACCATGCCCCAAAATAAACATAATGCCTATTTTTAAGCTTGGGTTAAAATAATAAGTTGTCAACTTAATATAGCCCTTGGAAATATTATTATTGTTCTCTGTACTCCTCCTGCGCCTAGCTAATTAGAAGCCACATAACTCTAGAAGTACACCCAAGTATCCCCCTCTATTATTCACCCAGAGAAGGTGCCAGTCTGCAGAAGTTATCCTACATATAGAATATGTACCTGAGTGACTCTCTGTGTTAGGCCTGGTATCTGAAGCTCTGGCTCTTTCGGCATTTGGTTTGGTTCTTCAGCTTTAGAGAGAATACTACTAGATTTTGCCTAATAGATCTAGCTTTCTTGCTTCAGGAATGATGTCTGAGGCTTAGATGATATAAGCATTAGGCTTTTCTCGGAATTTCCTGACTATTCCTCATATGAAATCATTTTGAGTGATTTCCCAAAATATGGGACCCCCGACCTGTACATAATATTTCAGGTAGCCTCTGACTATGGCAGTATAGGGTGGGACTCTCCTCCCTTCCTCGAGTCTGGGCTCGATGTTGGTATTGTCCTCTGGGACAGGTGAAAAGAAGAAAAAGGACAAGGAGTCACATAAGAGAGGCAAAGAGTTGCAAAAATGGAAATTTGGAGGATTTAGAATGATCAAGGAAAACAGATGTTGACATCTCATTTGGGGAAATTTTAGAGAATTTGAGAATGAAAAAAACTTAAATACAAGGAAAATGACTGAAGGACAATGGGGGGACATGAGTAGAGAGGATGGAAAAGGAAAGTTGTTAAGATAAAAGCAAAGAAGGTGAGTTTGCTTAACCAAAAGCTTATGTTTAAGATAAAACACTGGTGCCCAAGAAGTAGGAAAAGGAAAGAATATTCTGAAGGGGAGAAACCCTGAAGCAGTTGCTAAGATCAGTTAGCCAGGTGGAAGTGGACCCAGAGAGATACTTGTAAGACCAATAAAAGATCTTACTTCCAGAATAGAGAGAACAAGAGATCCTTTTGAAGTAACTGTAGAATGCATGATAATTTGTCTTTCTTCTATGGCCTAGTAATGTTATCTCTGCTTAAAGTACAGGCTAAAGTCACTTCTAGAAGATAGGGCAAAAGGATTTGGAGAGTGCTTCTCTGATCTCTAGATTTTCAGGGAGATGATCCTTAAGGAAATATGTAGCAAATCCCAAATGCCACACTAAGATTCTCCTTGACTTTGAATTCAAGCCTCCAGTATCCTTGAATTTGCTACTTTACAGACAAATTATTTTTTTTTTCACGGTAATGATTTTTTTTATAATTTATTTGATCATTTCCAAGCATTATTCATTAAAGACATAGATCATTTTCTTTTCCTCCCCCCCCACCCCCCTTAGCCGACGCGTAAGTCCACTGGGCATTACATGTTTTCTTGATTTGAACCCATTGCTATGTTGATAATATTTGCATTAGAGTGTTCATTTAGAGTCTCTCCTCTGTCATGTCCCCTCAACCGCTGTATTCAGGCAGTTGCTTTTCCTCGGTGTTTCTACTCCCATAGTTTATCCTTTGCTTATGAATAGTGTTTTTTTTTTCTCCTAGATCCCTGCAAATTGTTCAGGGACATTACACAGCCACTAATGGAGAAGTCCATTAAGTTCGATTATACCACAGTGTATTAGTCTCTGTGTACAATGTTCTCCTGGTTCTGCTCCTCTCGCTCTGCATCACTTCCTGGAGGTTGTTCCAGTCTCCATGGAACTCCTCCACTTTATTATTCCTTTTAGCACAATAGTATTCCATCACCAACATATACCACAGTTTGTTCAGCCATTCCCCAATTGAAGGGCATCCCCTCGTTTTCCAGTTTTGGGCCACCACAAAGAGCGCAGCTATGAATATTTTTGTACAAGTCTTTTTGTCCATTATCTCTTTGGGGTACAGACCCAGCAGTGCTATGGCTGGGTCAAAGGGTAGATATTCTTTTGTCGCCCTTTGGGCATAGTTCCAAATTGCCCTCCAGAATGGTTGGATCAGTTCACAACTCCACCAGCAATGAATTAATGTCCCTACTTTGCCACATCCCCTCCAGCATTCATTACTTTCCTTTGCTGTTATGTTAGCCAATCTGCTAGGTGTGAGGTGATACCTCAGAGTTGTTTTGATTTGCATCTCTCTGATTATAAGAGATTTAGAACACTTCTTCATGTGCTTGTTAATAGTTTTGATTTCTTTATCTGAGAACTGCCTATCCATGTCCCTTGCCCATTTATCAATTGGAGAATGGCTTGATTTTTTGTACAATTGATTTAGCTCTTTATAAATATGAGTAATTAAACCTTTGTCAGAGGTTTCTATGAAGATTTTTTCCCAATTTGTTGTTTCCCTTCTGATTTTAGTTACATTGGTTTTGTTTGTACAAAAGCTTTTTAGTTTGATGTAGTCAAAATTATTTATTTTACATTTTGTGATTCTTTCTATATCTTGCTTGGTTTTAAAGCCTTTCCCCTCCCAAAGGTCTGACATGTATACTATTCTGTGTTTACCCAATTTACTTATGGTTTCCTTCTTTATGTTTAAGTCACTCACCCATTTTGAATTTATTTTGGTGTAGGGTGTGAGGTGTTGATCTATTCCTAGTCTCTCCCACACTGTCTTCTAATTTTCCCAACAGTTTTTATCGAATAGTGGATTTTTGTCCCAAAAGCTGGGATCTTTGGGTTTATCGTATACTGTCTTGCTGAGGTCCCTTTCCCCCAGTCTATTCCACTAATCTTCCTTTCTATTTCTTAGCCAGTACCAAATTGTTTTGATGACTGCTGCTTTGTAGTATAGTTTAAGGTCAGGGACTGCAAGGCCCCCATCATATGTGTTTTTTTTTTCATTATTTCCCTGGATATCCTTGATCTTTTGTTCTTCCAAATGAACTTTGTTATGGTTTTTTCTAAATCAGTGAAGAAGTATTTTGGTAGTTCAATGGGTATGGCACTAAATAGATAAATAAGTTTGGGTAGGATGGTCATTTTTATTATATTGGCTCGTCCTATCCATGAGCAGTTAATGTTTTTCCAATTGCTCAAGTCTAGTTTTAGTTGTGTGGAGAGTGTTTTGTAGTTGTGTTCATATAGTTCCTGTGTTTGTCTCAGGAGGTAGATTCCTTGGTATTTTATTTTGTCTAAGGTGATTTTGAATGGGATTTCTCTTTCTAGTTCTTGCTGCTGAGCTGTGTTGGAGATATATAGAAAAGCTGATGATTTATGTGGGTTTATTTTGTATCCTGCAACTTTGCTAAAGTTGTTGATTATTTCAATTAGCTTTTTGGTTGAATCTCTAGGATTCTTTAAGTAGACCATCATGTCATCTGCAAAGAGTGATAACTTGGTCTCCTCCTTGCCTATTTTGATGCCTTCAATTTCTTTTTCTTCTCTAATTGCTACTGCTAGTGTTTCTAATACAATGTCAAATAATAGAGGTGATAATGGGCATCCTTGTTTCACTGATGATCTTATTGGGAATGCGTCTAGTTTATCCCCATTGCAGATGATATTAGCTGATGGTTTTAGATATATACTGTTTATTATTTTTAGGAATGACCCTTCTATTCCTATGCTTTCTAGTGTTTTTAATAGGAATGGGTGTTGTATTTTATCAAATGCTTTTTCTGCGTCTATTGAGATAATCATGTGGTTCTTGCTGGTTTGCTTGTTGATGTGGTCAATTATGTGGATGGTTTTCCTAATGTTGAACCAGCCCTGCATCCCTGGTATAAATCCTACTTGATCATGGTGAATGATCCTTCTGATCACTTGCTGGAGTCTTTTTGCTAGTATCCTATTTAAGATTTTTGCATCTATATTCATTAGGGAGATTGGTCTATAGTTTTCTTTCTCTGTTTTTGACCTGCCTGGTTTTGGAATCAGTACCATGCTTGTGTCATAAAAGGAGTTTGGTAGAACTCCCTCTTTGCTTATTATGTCAAATAGTTTGTATAGTATTGGGATTAACTGTTCTCTGAATGTTTGATAGAATTCACTGGTGAATCCATCAGGCCCTGGGGATTTTTTCTTAGGAAGTTCTTTGATGGCTTGTTGGATTTCATTTTCTGACATGGGATTATTTAAGAATTCTATTTTCTCTTCTGTTAGTCTAGGCAGTTTGTATTTTTGTATATATTCATCCATATCCCCTAAATTGGTGTATTTATTGCCATATAATTGGGCAAAGTAATTTCTAATGATTGCCTTAATTTCCTCTTCATCAGAGGTGCTGTCCCCCTTTTCATCTTTAATGCTGTTAATTTGCTTTTCTTCCTTCCTTTTTTTAATTAGATTGACCAGTACTTTGTCTATTTTGTTTGTTTTTTCAAAGTACCAGCTTCTTGTCTTATTTATTAAATCAATAGTTCTATCACTTTCGATTTTATTAATTTCTCCCTTAATTTTTAGGATTTCTAGTTTGGTTTTCTGCTGGGGGGGTTTAATTTGATCGCTTTTGAGCTTTTTCATTTGCATTTCCAATTGATTGATCTCTGCTCTCCCTAGTTTGTTAATATAAGCATTCAGGGATATGAATTTCCCTCTGATTACCACTTTGGCTGCATCCCAAAAGGTTTGAAAGGATGTCTCGCCATTGTCATTTTCCTCGATGAAATTATTAATTGTTTCTATGATTTCTTCTTTAACTAAATGATTTTGGAGTATCATATTGTTTAATTTCCAATTGGTTTTAGATTTGGTTTTCCATGTACCATTACTAATCATTATTTTTATTGCCTTGTGATCTGAGAAGGCTGCATTCATTATTTCTGCTTTTCTGCATTTGTGTGCTATGTTTCTGTGACCTAATGTATGGTCAATTTTTATGAATGTGCCATGTGGTGCTGAGAAGAAGGTGTATTCCTTTTTATCCCTATTTATTTTTCTCCATATGTCTATTAATTCTAATTTTTCTAAGATTTCATTCACTTCTTTTACCTCTTTCTTATTTATTTTTTGATTTGATTTATCTAAATTTGATAATGGTTGGTTTAAGTCTCCCACTAATATGGTTTTACTGTCTATTTCTTCCTTCAATTCTCCTAGTTTCTCCATTAGAAATTTGGGTGCTATATTATTTGGTGCATACATGTTGATTAATGATATTTCCTCATTGTCTAAAGTCCCTTTTAACAAAATATAATTACCTTCCCTATCCCTTTTGATCAGGTCTATTTTTGCTTTGGCTTTATCAGATATCATGATTACCACTCCTGCCTTCTTTCTGTCAGTTGAGGCCCAGAAAGTCTTACTCCATCCTTTAATTCTGACCTTGTGGGTGTCAACCCGCCTCATGTGTGTTTCTTGAAGACAACATATGGTAGGGTTTTGGATTCTAATCCATTCTGCTATTTGTCTATGTTTTATGGGTGAGTTCATCCCATTCACGTTCAAAGTTATGATTGTCATTTGTGGACTCCCTGGCATTTTGATATCCTTCCCTAATTCTAACCTTTTCTTCTTTGGCTCTACCTTTTAGTCCAGTGATTTACTTTGAATCAGTCCCCCTTGTCCCCTCCCTTGATGTTTCCCTTTTTAGTCCCTCCCTTTTTGTTCCCTCCCCCTCCCCCTCTCTTTCCCTCCCTTTTTGTTCTCCCTCTCCCCCTCCCCCCCCTTGGTTTTCCCTTCTCCCTACCCTTGTTGGGTAAGATAGAATTCAAGATCCCAATGGATCTGGATGTTTTTCCCTCTCAGAGTTGATTTCCCTGAGATTAAGGTTTAAGTAAAAAACCCCTCTCTTCCTCTCCTTCTTATAGGAGTTTTCTTCCCCTCCCCTTCCCATGTGAATCTTTGTGTGAGAAAGATTATTCTATTTGGTCTTTCTTTACCCCCTATTTATACATTACATTTTCCCCACATGTTAGTATACATAGATTGATATAAATGTAGTCCTTATAGAAGAGAGTTTGAGTAAAAGAAGAAGATAACATTTTTTTCCTTTCCCCTTTCTTTAATATTTATCTTTTCAGGTATTCCTTGCTCTTTGTTTTTCGATATCAAACTTTCCACAGAGCTCTGGTCTTTTCTTTGCAAAAAGTTGGAAGTCTTCTATTTTGTTGAATGCCCATACTTTCCCTTGGAAGTATATAGTCAGTTTTGCTGGGTAGCTGAGTCTTGGTTGAAGACCCAGCTCTCTTGCCTTTCTGAAGATCATGTTCCATGCCTTACGATCATTCAGAGTAGAACTTGCAAGGTCTTGTGTGACCCTGATTGGCGTTCCTTTATATCTAAATTGTCTTTTTCTGGCTTCCTGTAGGATTTTTTCTTTTGTTTGATAGCTTTGGAATTTGGCAATTATATTCCTGGGAGTTGTCTTTTGGGCGTTTAGTGGAGAAGGTGTTCTGTGAGCTCTGTCAGTGGCTGTATTACCCCCTTGTTCTAGAATCTCTGGGCAATTTTCTTTGATTATATCTTGTATCACGATGTCGAGTTTGGTGTTTATTTCTGGCTTTTCTGGAAGTCCAATTATTCTTAAATTATCTCTTCTCCCTCTATTTTCCAGATCTGTCACCTTGTTGGTGAGATATTTTATGTTCTCTTCTAATTTCTTGGTGTTTTGGCTTTGCTTTATTAATTCTTGCTCTTTTACACGATCGTTGTCTTCCAGTTGCCTGATTCTGGCCTTTAAAGCCTGGTTTTCCTTTTCAGTTTGGTCACACCAGTTTTGTAGATGCGTGAATTTCTTTTGCATTATTTCCCACTTTTCCTCCCAGAAGGCTTCCATCTTTTTGGTCATTTCTGATTCAAATTCTTTTGGGTTTGTGGAGAGTTTCCATTTCCTTTGGAAGGTTTCGGAGCATTTTCTTGTGTATCATATTCTATCTCCTCTGTATTTTGTATTTTGGCTCCATAGAATGTGTCCAAAGTCGCCCCTTTATTCTTATTTTTCTTGGGATTTTGGGGCTTCTGTGCTTCTGTGGAGTTTGCCATCTCTATCTGAGTGGGGAGGATTAGCTTTTCTTATCTCTGTCTGGTGTTCAGAGGCTTTAGTCCTGGGCAGATTGTCCGTTCTATGAGCTTTCCCTGGGTTAAACTGAGTATGCCTTAAGGCAATGACTTTCACTGGAACTGGAATGGAAGGGTCAGACCAGGGGGCCACACTCTCCCCCGGCTCTCTCTGTTTCCCTGCTGCTAAGGTGCCCCCTTGACTGGACTGGGTCGGGTTGCTTTCCGGAAGTTGCCTTCAGAATAGCTGGCCGTGAGGCTGTTTTGTCAGCCCTGAGGGTTGCTGTTGTTTCAGAGGACCCTGCTCTCTGCGAGGAGAGGGGCCACGGCTTCCCGGAGCTCCAAGGTCAGTGACTTTCACTGAGACTTAGATAGCAGGATCCAGCTGGTGAGGCTGTCTTGCCCGCCCTGAGGATTGCTGTTGTTTCAGACGACCCTGCTCTCTGAGGGGGGCGGGGCTGCGGCTTCCCGGAGCCTTGGACTCTGCGCTCCTACCCTTTAGGTCCGAGTGATCTCGGGTTCTGGCTTTTGAGGGGGGCCGTACCTTTTGATCCAGGTCCAGGTCCAGGAGGAGGATTCCCAGGGTCTATGCTGTTGATCGTTTTGAATTTCGGCGCCTTAGGAGCTTATAGTTTGAGATCGGTTGGGAAGGGTTTCCAGAGATCTGAACTTTAGCTTTCTCTAAGCTGCCATCTTGACCGGAAGTCTACAGACAAATTATTATCAAACATCTGGCTTCTCATCTTGTGCAAAAAGAACAATTTATTTAACAATAAATAATACATGGACATCAGCTTCATTCCAATCATAAATCTGATTTATTTAACCAAATCCCACTGATCCCTCAGACATGAATGATTATGTGGGCTAGGCAAGAGAGCTCAGTCTTTTGCCTAGATCCTGGTCTGGGTCTAGAGCATTCCATTTTTTCAGGAGAATGAGTTTTGTTGTGGGAGAGCAAATGCTGGTTCTTGATCATAGAATTACAGCTCAGATGCCTTCGTCTTAAGGCATAAAAGTATTTATTCAAGGATGTTACAGATAGTGTGGCCAAGGCAACAAGAAAGACTCAAGGTGATGGAAAATGCTCAGGTGATGAAAATGCCTCAATTCCCAGGTTTTCTGCATTTTTATTATGCATCTCAGGCTATTTATCCTCTTCCCCTCTTGGGAGTTCCCCACCCTCCTTCAGATCCCATTCCAGAGGAAGGAGGCAAGGAAGGCGTGCTAAGATCCCAGGTGCACCTGGGTGCTGTTTCTTCCCAAATGCTGTCAAGCAGACAGTCAAGACTGTTTTAGGGCAGTGATAACAAGACTTTTAGAGATCAAGTGCCCAAAATGCAACTCTCATGCTGCCATGTGAATAGGTGATGAGAGAAATGTCCTTAGGTGCAGTGGAGAAGGGAAGGGGAGTAGTCCCCTCCCTGTGCCAGAGGTTCACCAACATGGTTTTAACTTTCAGTCTTAAACTCTTAACAAAAAGTAACCAAGTTATAATGATCAACAAGTTAGCTCAGGTACTGGTGCTACCCTTTTTCCCTTAACAAGACAAAGCTCTTCAGATGGACACAGCTGGGGAAGCACAGGAATCCTAATATCTGCTAACTCATAAAAGGTATAATATCTAAAAACATTATTATGGAAAAAGCATTTCTAGGATTTTTAGCACCATTTCTAGCATTCATTTCCCATGGCCAAACCACATCATCAACCCCTCCACCCCTACCGTTGTGAGATCTGGGAAGAATCCTTGGTTCACATTCTTCTAACCAGTCTTCTTTCCTCTCCAAGTAGATCCCTTCTCCCTAATCTGGACCTCTTCTTGCTAGTTGACCATACTGAAATTTCTAGGGACTGTCTAAGGGATGTGTTCAGGGTCCATGTTCCAAAAGAGAATGCAGAGACAGGGAAGGGTCCCTTGCCATACCCTAGTATCACTTGGACTCACAAAGTTGCCATTCTACATGACTGATGGTCATGACATGGGGTGGGGGGTGAAGTCCCCTAGTGGAAGAGCTCTGTAATAAAGGAGACAGAGAGGGTGAGGACATGGATCCAGGAGAAGGCCCTGAAGAAGTCAGAGGCCCTGGTGATAGAAATCTAGTAGAAGACAAATGATGTTGAGTCTCTGGCATCTAGACAAGAGTGAGACTGAGGTCTTGAATCCAAAAGAAAGAGGCATCCGGGGGCCCTGGAGAAGATACCAGAAGATATGGAGAAGACCCAGAAGATATAATTTGTATGGGATGTGCAGGGTTCTGTATCAGACCTGGTGTCTGAGATTCTAGTTTCTTTCTAACATTTAGGCTCCCAATGGCCCAGCTTTGCCAAAATCCCCTAGTTTTCTAGTTTGAGGTTTTTAATGTCAGAGGCCTGATTGGGCTGGAGCAGTCATTAGCCCCTTTACCTGACAATCCCAACATCTTATTAGGTCAGAGACATGAGGAGGAGAGGTTACCATAGCAAGAAAGGTGGGGTCTTCCTAGGTCTCTAGGACTCTCCCTCCAGATGAAGTCAGTTGGAGTCTAGGGTAGGGAGGGGCTAGAGTGGGGTGCCTCTGACCTCATAATAACCCTGGAGTCCTGCATAGCCACCATTGCCTGCTCCTCTATGCCTCCCAACAGCCCGGGGCTAAGGCCCCGGCCCCCTGGGCGCAGCCATAGCACTATTTCTATTCCAATTCCTAGGACCATGTCACTCCTCAGCAACTATGAAGGGCTGAGGCATCAGATTGAGAGGCTAGTTCGGGAAAACGAGGAGCTAAAGAAGCTGGTGAGATTGATTCGAGAGAACCATGAGCTGAAGTCAGCCATAAAAACCCAGGCAGGTGCCATGGGCATCAGTGGGCTCACCTCCATGCTTGGCGACGGGACGACTAGCTCTACCTCTCGGACACCTGATCGTAGTAAGAGGGTTGAAATTATAGAGATGGGTGTATATAGTAGGTGGGTGGCTCAGGAGGCCAGGATGATTTTTTCCCCCTCCTGTGGCAAGATGATATAAAGACAATTAAGATATTTTTATTTAAAGGGGACCCTAAAATCAGGAGGCAGTGGAAAGGTGGTCTGGTTACAGAACAGATAGCAAGACCTAGGTAGAGAAAGAGGGATAGGATTTCAAATCTCGGGTCTCCTCTTGAAAATTAAACCTCAAGGAGATGGGCCTCAACTCTTTCTCCTATGGAGGAGGATGATTCTCCGTCTGACATGTTTCTAATGTACCGCATTCTCTTATGTGAACCTCTAGAAGGACTTTCTCAACCTCTCCTGGCCTTAAAATTCCTCACTTCCATTCTCTCCTGGGCCTATGTTTTCCACGCTACCATAGCCCCAAGATATTATCCCTCAGTACTTTCCCAAGCTCCTTCCACTCTACAAAGTTCATCCACAACTGACACCCACCATAATCCTAGGATATTACCATTCAGTGCTTTCCTAAGCTCTATTTCACTCTACAAAGTTCATCCATAATTGACACATTTACAAAGTTCTTCCAGCTAGTGAAGGCTCCCCATCACTGACCCTTGAAGTCACTTTATTAATCATCTCTAAATGACCTGTCTCCCATTATTTGTCCCTGAATATCTCCCTCATTATCACTCATGCCTTAGTATGTTCCACCATCATTCACCCTTCATTGTGCCTATTAATCTCCTCAGTCTCAATCACTCCTTCCTCACAGTCCTCATCATCAGTTCTTTCATCACCCCTCTCAGAGTCACTCCAATATTTATCACTTAATTCCAATGCCAGCCATCACTCACCCTTCATTGTTCTCACCACTGTCCTGATTTTCCTTTAACTTGCCCTTCATTATTCCCATCCACCCCTATCCCAAATCACTTGCCTCCAAATCACCCCAGTCACCCTCACATTCACCTTTATATTTTCTTCTATGACTCACAAATTGGGCTATCCCACCCTTATTCCTCTTTTTCAAAAGTATTTGTTCTTATAAATTTGATAATGCTTTCTCCATAAGCAAATAAAATAAAATATTGAATCTTTGAATAAGACCATTAGATAGGAAATTATTACATTTTGATTTAAAAACAGATGAATAGGAGGATTTGGCCAACAATAACAATTTCTTCTGTGCAACCTCCCAAATGTTTTGCTGTCTATTTTTATAAAGATTTACTACTATTGTTAATTTTTAGTAGAAATAGCATCATGAATCTGGGGACAGATTCGGATAGAATGGCAGACCTGGAGTTAAGAAGACTCGCCTTCTTGAATTCAAATCTGGTCTCAGATATTTACTACCTGTGTGACCCTGAACAAGTCACTTAACCCATTTTGACTCATTTTCCTCATCTGTGAAATAGATTGGAGCAGGAAATGGGAAACTGCTTCAGTATTTTTATAAGGAAACCCAAATGGAGTCATGAAGAGAAAAATAACATATACGCTTACTGTTTTTGTTTAGTTTTTGTTTAGTAAAAAAATGACTAAACAAAAACAGTAAGCATATATGTTATTTTTCTCTTAACTATATCACTTAGCATAAGTCATATTTCTTTATGCTTTTCATATGTCATTTTAAGGTCATAATTTCACCACATATATATGTCTATGCACACATATCTATTCCATACACTACTATTGAACAAGTCTCTTACCATATTTTAGTTGGACAAGATCCTTCTCAGAGACTGTTTTCTTCTCTGTAAAATGAGGGAATTAGACTAGATGATCATAAAGGTCCCTTATAGCCCTAAATCCTAATATATTCAATGATTCACCATTTAAAAATTTTTTCTTTATTTTATTCCAGTAACAAATCTACACATAAGTTTTCCAAGGTAACATGATTCATGTTGTCTCCCTTCCTTCCTTGGGTTGATAAGTAATTCCACTGGGTTTTACATGTGTTATCATCACTCAAAGCCCATTTTCATATTGTTCATTTTTGTAATAATCTTTTAAAATCAAAACTCCAAATCCTATACCCATATAATAAGTGATAAATCATATGTTTTCTTCTGCATTTCTACTCCAACAGTTCTTTCTCTTGATGTGGGCAGCATTATTATAAGTCCATCAGAATTGTCCTGGATCATTGTATTGCTATTAGTAGCAAAGTCTATTACATTTGATCATCCCACAATGTTTCAGTTACTATGTATAATATTCTCCTGGTTCTGCTCATTTCACTCTGCATCAGTTCATGTAGGTCCTTCCAGTTCTTATACAAATCAACCATTTCATCATTTCTTATAGCACAATAGAATTCTATCACCATCATATACCATAATTTGTTCAGTCATTCCCCAATCAAAGAGACAACCCCTCAGTTTCCAATTTTTTGCTACCACAAAAGTTCAGCTATTAATATTTTTGTGTAAACAGATCCATCCCCATTTTTTTAATCTCTTTGGGATACAGACCTAGTAGCAGTATTGTTGGATCAAAAGGCATGCATTCTTTTAAAACTCTTTGGGCATAATTCCAAATTGCTTTCCAGAATGGTCACTCACAACTCCAATGGCTCACTTCACAACTCCACCAGCACTGCATTAATGTCCCAATTTTGCCACATCCCTCCCAACATTTATTATTTTCCTTTACTGTCATGTTGGCTGATCTGGAAGGTGTAAGGTAGTGAGTCACAGTTGTTTTGATTCGCATTTCTCTAATCAGGAGGGATTTAGAACATTTTTTTCACATGATTATTGATAGCTTTGATTTCTTCCTCTTAGAACTGCCTATTCAAATCCCTTGAACATTTGTCAACTGGAAAATGGTTTGATTTCTTATAAATTTTACTTAATTCTTTATATATTTGAGAAATTAGACCTTCATCAAAGAAATTTGTTATAAAAATCTCCCCCAGTTTGTTGCTTTCCTTCTAATCGGTGTTGCATTGGTACAATTGCAAAGGTACAAAAACCTTTTAATTTAATATGATTGAAATTATTCATTTTGCATCTTATAATGTTCTCTATCACTTGTTTGGTCTTAAATTCTTCCCTTCTCTATAGATATGAAAGGTAGACTATTCTATGTTCACTGAATTTATTTATATCATTCTTTATGTTTGTCATATACCCATTTTGAACTTATCTTGGTATAAGGTTGTGAGATGTTGATTTAAACCTAATTTTTCCCATACTGTTTTTTAGTTTTCCCAGCAGTTTTTGTCAATTATTGACTTCTTACCCTAAAATCTGAGATCTTTGGGTTTATCATAGACTGTCTTGCTGAGGTAATTTACCCCAAGTCTATTTCATTGATCTGTCCTCCTGTCTCTTAGCCAATACCAGATTGTTTTGATGATCATTATAGTACAGTTTAAGATCTGGTACTGCTAGGCTACCATCTTTCAAATTTTTTTAATTATTTCCCTTGATAGTCTTGATCTTTTGTTCTTCCATATGAATTTTGTTATTATTTTTTTCTAATTCTATAAAATAGGGTTTTTTGGCAATTTGATAGGTATGGCACTGAATAAGTAAATTAATTTAGGTAGTATTGTCATTTTTATTATATTAGCTCGGGCTACCCATGACCAATTAATATTTTTCAAATTGTCTAGAACTAGTTTTATTTGTGTGAAAAAATGTTTTATAATTATGTTCATATAATTCCTATGTTTGTATTGGCAAACAACTTCCCAAATATTTTATATTATTTAGTATGATTTTAAGTGGAGTTTCTCTTTCTAATTGTTGCTGCTGATGATTTTTGTTGGAAATATATAGAAATGCTGATTTATGTAGGTTCATTTTTTATCTTCCAATTTTGCTAAAGTTATTATTTCAACTAGCTTTTTAGTTGATTTTCTAGGATTCTCTAAGTAAGTCATCATACCATTTACAAAGAGTGATAGTTTAGTTTCTCATTGCCTACTTTACTTTATTATTGTTTTTTAAACCCTTATCTTCCATCTTAGAATCAATACTGTGTATTGGTTCTAAGGGAGGAGAGTGGCAAGGGCTAGGCAATGCGAGGTTAAGTGACTTGTCCAGGGTCACATAGCTAGGAAGTGTCTGAATTCAGATTTGAACCCAGGACTTCCTGTCTCTGGACCTGGCTCTCAATTCTCTGAGTCACCCAACTGCATCCCCCATTGCCTACTTTAATTCCTTCAATTTCTTTTTCTTCTCTAATTGCTACCACTAGCATTTCTAGTATTATATTAAATAATGATGATGATAATGACCATCCTTGCTTCCTCCTGATCTTACTGGAAAAACTTTTCTAACTAATGCCCATTGCAGATGATACTTGCTGATGGTTTTTGGATACTCATTATTTTGAGGAAAAGCCCTTTTATTCTATGCTTTCTGGTGTTTTCAATACGAATGGGTGTTATATTTTGTCAAAGGCTTTTTCTGCATTTATTGAGATAATCATTCTGTTACTCTGATTATTGATATGGTCAATTATGCTGATAGTTTTCCTAATATTAAACCAGCCTTGCATTCCTGGTATAAATCCCACCTGGTCATAGTGAATAATCCTTGTGATATATTGCTGTAGTCTCTTTGCTAGTATTTCATTTAAGATTTTTGCATCTATATTCATTAAGGAGATTGGTCTATACTTTTCTTTCTTTATTTTGGATATTCTTGACTTTGGTATCAGTACCATATTTGTGTCATAAAAAGAAATTGGTAAGACTCCTCATTTGTTTATTTTGTCAAATAATTTGTATAGTATTGGGATTAATTGTTCTTTAAATGTTTAATAAAATTTACTTGTGAATTCATCTCTCCCTGGAATTTTTCCCGGGGGAGTTCATTGGTGGCTTGTTCAATTTCTTTTTATGAAATAGGATTATTTAAGTATTCTATTTCCTCTTTTGTTAATCTAGGCAATTTATTTTTTGTAAATGTTCATCCATTTCACCATTGTTAGATTTATTGTCATATAATTGAGCAAAATAACTTCTAATAATTGCCTTAATTTCTCCTTCATTAGAGGTGAAACCACCCTTTTCATTTTTGATACTGGGAATTTGATTCTCTTTTTTCTTGTTTTTTTTTAAAATCAAATTAACCAATACTTTATTTTCTTTTCTTTTTCATAGAACCAGCTTCTAGTCTTATTTATTATTAGTTCAATAGTTTTTACTTTCAATTTTATTAATTTCTCCTTTAATTTTTAAATTTCCAATTTATTCTTTAACTGAGGATTTCTAATTTGTTCTTTTTCTAGTTTTAGTTGCATATCCAATTCATTGATCCCCCTTTTCTCTATTTTGTTGATATGAGGACTCAGGAATAGAAATTTTCCCTTGAGTACTGCTTTGGCTATATTCCATATTTTTTGATATGTTGTCTCCTCATTATCATTCTCTTCAATGAAATCAGTGAGTGTTTCTATGATTTGCTCTTTGACCCACCAGTACTGAAGAATTAGATTATTTAGTTTCCAATTAATTTTTAGTTTACCTGTCCATGAACCCTTAATGATTATAATTTTATTGCATTATAACCAAAAATATTATTTCTGTTTTTCTGTATTTGGTTGTGATATTTTTATGCCCTAGTACATGGTCAGTCTTTGTATATGTACTGTGTGCTACTGAAAAGAAGGTATATTCCTTTTTATCCCTATTCAATTTTCTCCAGATGTCTATTAACTCTAACTTTTCTAACATTTCATTCACTTCCCTTACTTCTTTCTTTCTTTTTTTGTTGTTAGATTTATCTAGTTCTGATAGGGGAAGGTTAAGGTCCCCCACTAGTATAGTTTACCATCTATTTCCTCCTTGAGCTCTTTTAGTTTCTCCTTTAAAAATCTGGATACTATACCATTTGGTGCATATATGTTGAGTACTGATATTTCTTCATTGTCTATAATGCCTTTTATCAAGATGTAATTACTTTTCTTATTTCTTTGAACGAAATCTATTTTTGCTTTAGTTTTTTCTAAGGTCATAATTGCTACTCCTGCCTTCTTTTTCTCAGTTGAAGCCCAATAGATTCTGCTCCAGCCTCTTACCGTTACTCTGTGTGTTTGCTCCCTCATGTATGTTTCTTGTAAAAAACATATAGTAGGATTTTGGTTTGTAATCCACTCTGCTCTTCACTTCCATTTACAGGTGAATGCATCACATTTATATTCACAGTTATGATTACCATCTGTGTATTTCCTTCCATCTTGATTTCTTCTCTTAATCCTGCCCTTTCTCCTTTCCCTCTTTCCTTGCACACCAGTGTTTTGCTTTTAATCACTGCCCCTTTCCTTCTACTTTATTGTACTACCCTCCCCACTACTTTCCTTCTTAGTCCCCTACTTCTCTATAGGGTCTTTTAATCACCCCCTATGCTTTTTCCTCCCTCATATTACTCCCCTCATCACATACCCCTTTCTTATTTCCCTTCTATTTCTCTAGAGGATGATAAGATTCTATACCCTAATGAATCTGACTGGTATTCTTCTTCTGAACCAATTCCAATGAAAGTAAGGTTTAAGTATTGCCCATAAGACTCTCCTTGTAACAGTATTCCCCCACCACCACCACATGCCTATTTATGTGCTATAATTTACTCAATTTTACTTTTTCCTTACCATTTCTTTTTAGTACAATCCTCTTCTTTTTCTTCTAACCTTAGTTTTTTTTACAAATCCTAAATAGTTTAATACCATATCCTTTGTCTATGTACACTTCTTCTAACTATAATAATAATGATAAAAAATTGTAAGATGATAGATATCATCTTACCATATAGGAATATAAATAATCTGATGTTGTTTAAGCCCTTAGATTTTTTCTCTTTCTTATTTATCTTTTTATGGTTCTCTTGAATTTTATATTTGGACATCAAAATTTCTGTTTAAGTCTGGTCTTTTCTTTAGGAGTGCTTGGAAATCTTCTAGTTTAATAAATGACCATATTTTCCCTAAAAGTAGATAGTCAGTTTTGATGGGTAGGCGATTCTTGTCTGTAAACCCACTTTTCTTGCCTTCCAAAATATCATATTCCAAGCCTTATAAGTCCTTCAATATGGAAGCTACCAGATCCCGTGTAATCCTGATTGGGGTTCCACAATATCTGTAGCAGTCCACACCTAGCTATGGACAAGGGAAACAGATTGTACAGAGTGGCTTAAAAGAAAGCATGCTCAGTCTTGGCTAGGAAAGCCTCTGACCCTTGATCCCAGCTTCCCCCAGGTTAGGCGGGAAAACAGGTTTCTTTGTGTTCACCTAGCTAAGATAAGCCACACCTATACCTTGTCGTTAACCAATGATAATCATCCCTATGTATTGTGTATATTTGCATATCAAAGAGATTAAAAAGAGAGCCACAGAAGTCTCCACCCTCTCTTGGATCTTAGCTCTCACCTATGTCTATCTTTGCTGGAGCTTGGCCATCTTTAATTCCTTTCCTTCTCTATCTCTCTCACCTGGGACCTGGCTTTTGGCCAGGCACTTTCTTTTCTCTATTATATCTCTGGCCTGTGTGGTATTAAATTTGGATCATTGGACAGAATTAGCCTTTTGAGAGGTCCACTGATCGGAGTTCTGCTGTGGCTCATTTGTAATCAATACGGCCTGGTTTCTGACTCATTTCTGACATCTCATATCTGTAACTTAGCTCCACCACACCCCTCGTGGAATCCTAAATTACTATCCTTTCTCTATCTTTCTTATCTTGTGGCTTCTTGCTGGCGAGAGGCTCTCGCATAATCCTAAATTACTATCAGCGAGAAGCCACAAGATATGAAAGATAGAGAAAGGATAGTAATTTAGGATTCCGTGAGGGGCATGAGGGAGCCAAGTTCGAGATGTCATAAATGAGTCAGAAACCAGGCTGTATTGATTACAATGGAGCCGCAGCCACACTCCGATCAGTGGACCTCTCAAAAAGGCTAATTTCCATCCAGTGATCCCAATTTAACACTTCACCAGTCAGAGGATGATATAGCTTAGCTGGGAGAATAAACAGACTATAGTAGGATGAATTAGAGAGTGCTAGGTATTAGCATTGGAAGGGAAAGACACCTAGCCGGAGGCCAGGGTTCAGGTGAGAGATAGAGAGGAGAAAGAGAAGAGATAGTGTTAAGCAATCCTGTGAGGTCTCCGAGAGAGATGGAGATGGCTTCGAGCTCTCCTTTTAATCTCTTTGACATGCAAATGTACCCAATACATATTGATGTATTACATAGTGTATTGCCATTGGATAATTGCAAATTACGACAAGGTGAAGGTGGGGTTTTATCCCAGGTGGGTAAGACAAAGGGAAGTAAGATTTCGCGCCCTAACCTTAGCCATGCTGGGAACACAGTTCATTGCCATGCGCAGAATGGCCATGTGCCCACACACAATCCTTGCCTCTTAATTATACATATGGGCTGGACTGCTACATATTGCCCAATTCTAATTTTCAAAGACTGAGTTTTTTCCATGATCTTTTGATCCTCCTTTTCCATTTGGTCCATGCACTCTTCTTCATTTGATAATTTTGTCTCTTTCTCCAGGTCAATTATTATTTTTAAACTGTCTATTTCTTTATTGATTTTTGTGCCTCTTTTTCCATTTGACCAATTGTGCTTCTTTAAGTTGTTATTTTCTTTTTGTATTACTTTCACTTCTTTTCCCCATTTTTCTTCAACCTGTATTATTTGGTTTTTTTTTTTAATTCCTTTTTGAGTTATTCCAGAAATTGCAACCAATTTGGGGCGGGGGGTTGTTTGTTTGGGGGGATATTTTGCATGTGTTTGCTTATATCTCACCATCTCTTGTTGCTTCTGTTCTTTGCTGTTTCCCCATAGAAATTTTCAAGGATCAAGAGGGGTTTTTTTTGCTTTGTTTTGTTGTTTTTTGCTGCTGTTTGTTCATTTTCCCACCAGTGGACTAGGAAATCTGCATCTTGCTGGCCATTTCTGCCTTAGCTTCTGGCTCACAGGGTTTTGCCCAGGGCTGTCTTTGCTGCTGCCCAAGGAGGCTTGAGAGCATTCAGAGCTATGTACCTATGGACCTCGCTGCCAGGGCCTGGGACTTCAAGGGGTAAGTCCAAGGTGCTATTTTGTTGGTATAGTCTGCGACCCAGGATCCTGATGTTGTCTACATCCTGGTTCTGAGTCTGATGTGATAGGTGGGGGTGAGGGGTGGAGTATGGTAGGCCTGCCCTTTTCTGTTTGCAGTTTTGCTTTCAGTTCCCCCTTATATTATGGAAATCCACTCTCTCTTCCTATCTTTCACGTTGTGTTCAGTGGGAGAGCCCCCTCACTTGTCCTGGTTTAACTTCGGTCCTTTTAAGGCTCCTTTTAAATATTGGTTTGAAAGGATATTCTGAGAGGTTTCTGGCTTTCACTGCTACTAAGCTGCCATCTTGGCTCCAGCCCCCCCACTCCCATCTACCAATTATTGGCTATGTTGGCAATAACCAATTTTTTGTTATCACAAATAATGCTACTTTGAATGTTTTTGCTCACTCTTCCTTTTTCCCTTTTCATAATCACTTTAGCCTGTGCTCTCAGCATTGAGATCCCAGAGTGAAAGGGTGTCATCAATTCTGTTCTATTCAGTTCAGTAAGGATTTAATCAATTCAATTCTATTCAATTTAGTATGTTCTTATTATAAACAAAGCATTGTTAAACCCAGGAATATAAAGATGAAAAATAGTCCTGGCCCCCAAGGGGCTTAGGGCCTCCTGGTACAGTGATAGAATAGCAAATATATATAATTTGAAGGAGAAATACTAACTACTAGGAGGATTAGGGAAGGCAAAAGATGAAATAGAATTGTGGAATAGAATTGACTAGACTTGGAAACGTACTTATTTTCTATAAAGAGAGGGAGGAAAGATAGTAGAGTTGAGAATGACCATGAGGTTCAACATGTGGGTGAATGGGTGCAGGATATTTCCAAAAGAAGAAGCAAAGTTTGGAGGAATGGCAAACTTAGAGAGCAGAAAGTCAGCTTCATTTTTTATAAGCTGAGTTTGAGATTTCCATGGAGTATTCAGGTAGATGCATCCAGCAGATAGTGATGTGGGCGAGGAGCTCAGGAAAGGGTTGTGGCTGGGTTATATAAATGTGAAAATATAATATAAGAGTTAGTTATAAGATCACTGAAAATAAAGTTTTTTAAAGAAAGAAAAAGGGATCCCAGGACCAAGCTCTACTAGACATCCATGCTTGAGGGATGAGGCAAAGATAATGATCCATCAAAATGGATGACGTCAGGGGCAACTTGGTAGCTCAGTGGATTGAAATCCAGGCCTATAAGATGAAAAATTCTGGTTCAAATCTGGCCTCAGACTCTTCCTAGCTGTGTGACCCTCTCATTGCCTAGGCCTTACCACTCTTCTTCCTTGGAAACAATTTTCAGTACTAATTCTAAGATAGAAAATAAGAATTTAAAAATAAAAAGAGATGATGTCAGACAGGTAGGAAAGGAAGCTGGTGTAGGAGATTCAGGAGGAGAGACTGATCAATAGAGCCTACGCATCAAGCTATTGCATCCTTGCTGCAGAGCAAGTAAATATCCTTTCCCAGATTCCCCTGCATCTCTCTACCACAATCTCTGTAAGACATTGTGTATTCTGAGTACAAAGTTTTCTCCTTTAATGCTGCATGACAGTACCAATGAAGTTAACACATGCTACTTGTGATGCTTTTTACCCCCACTGAGTCTCTAACTCTTCCAAACAATCTTGCCAAGAGACTCCAGCTTTCCCTTTGAGACTTTCTGTCCAACTCATCACCTTCTCTGACTCAGTTTCTTTCACTGTTTTGGTTCCTCTGAAGCCTTTCACTGCTGATTTCCTGTTGGAGGGTCTGGACACACCAGAGCCATAGTATTCACTTTTCTGTTGAAATGATTCTTGTCTAGAGAAAATGTCAACTTTAGGTCTAATATATTTGTCTACAAATTGTTACACAGCTACAAGGGATAAGGCTTTATGTGTATCATAGAGGTAAAGGCTCAGCCCCACTTGCAAGGTGCAGTGACACTTCTAAACTTAATTGAGACATTCAGTTTTCTGTAGGACTGACTTCTTTGACTTGTGGAGTTCCTACCTTTTAAAGCCACTCTTCCCTTTCAGAGGGCAGTCTAATATAAAATACCCAGGAGTAACTCCCTGTTGTCTTTTCTTAAGGTGTATGTCCATGACTGAAATTCTCAGGCAGGTCTAGAAATACTTCCTGAAATATTTCACTTGCCTTAAAGTTAATGGCCTAAATTTTACAGTCTTATAAATCACTTTTCTACCCATCTTCAAAATGCTCTCATTATTAAAGTTTGGATCTACTGATATTAGAATACCTCTATAATTATCTATTGTAAATGTGAAACAATACCATTCCATTGCCTCAATTCTAATCTTAATTTTTAAGAGAATGATCTCTTGATGAATACTTAAGTCAATACACAAATATTAATATAAACAATAAATTATGGTATATAGCAAACAGTCTATCTAGGTGGGTGCTTAAACAGCAATCTAGATTGTTCTGAGGGATCCTTTGCTGATCCCAAGCTTCCAGTGAAAACAAAGGTTCATTCTTTTAATATCAACAATCTACTGTTTTGCTATATGTTTAGCAGCAAGAAATGGAGTACAACTGCCTCAGAAGAATAAAAAAAAATTGGTACCCCAAAGAGGGCAATCGAGAAGTGTGTGGTGGGTATGATCAGGCTGCTCCATAAAACCAATGAGATGCACCAAAGAACAAGAGTAAAAGGTGCCATCAAAATCTTCTCTGAAAGGAAGAGAGGTTTAGTTTGTCACATGCTTCAGTGAAGATAACAGTTGGACAGCCAGAATGCTCCATTGTTACCCTGGCAATGCCAATTTGCTTGTTGGACTCTCTGAGGTGAACTTAATAGGAGGAAAATATGGGCAAGAATCAAAGTCATGGGATGATCAAGCAGGGATGCATTGTGCTCAACATTGTTGGAAGGAACTTTCAAGTTAAAGAGATTATAGATCTCTTTGAATATTTATGGTATACTAACATTCCATTACAGTCATTTTACTATAATTAATTTAGTCATCCCCAAATCCGGGTTTTTTCAGATTTTTTTCTTTGCATAAAATAGTGCTCATAGAAGTCATTTTGTACATAATAGATTTTTTTAAAAAAAATTTAAGTTCTTAACTTCCATCTATAAAGGGTAAAATTATGGTTGGACTGAATATATGAGCGTGATCGCCAAAATTTAAGAGTGTGGTCACCGAAATAAATTACTCAAGTCAGAATGACTTTTATGATAGTTTATTTACAAATAGAAAGAGAGAAAGTGAGGAAAATCAGAGAGAGAGAGACATAGAGAGAGACAGAGAGAGACAGAGAGACAGAGAGACAGAGAGAGACAGAGAGAGAGAGAGAAAATTACTCCAATCTAGTCCGAACCAGGCAAGGTTTCAGAGGCCCCAGCAAAGCGGGGCCCAGAGGTAAATTAAACAAAGATTCTAGCCATGAGGCCTTCCTCAAGATGAGGGGCCTCTCCAGAGGCTAGTGCTTCCAGAAAAACTAGGAAAGGGAGTCAGCCTTTTCACTTACCCAAGTGGCAGTCCAAAGGGAAGCAGTCTGAGGTCTCAAATGTAAGCTCCTCCAAGACCAAGTTCAAAGGGGAAAAACCTGGTCACAGGAAGTTACCACCATTTTTAAAGGCAATTCTTTGTGTCATTTACAATGCCTTCCTTCCACTTTTTATGTGGATCAATGGAAGCTTTAACTTTGCTTTGGACTGCCCAGGGGACAGTCAGCTGTTTTTTATTTGTCACTCGTTAGCACACGTGGGTCATAGCCCCCTCCCCCACCTTGACTTAAGGATTACGTAGGGGTATATACATTCCTGGTGGCTAAAATCTAAAGAATAAATAGGGGAGAGTTTATCCCATCTTCACACATCTTAGAATCAATACTTTGTACTAGTTCCAAGATAAAAGAATGGTAAGGGCTAGGCAATGAGGGTTAAATGCTTTCCCCATGGTCAAATAGGAAGGAAGTATTTGATATCAGATTTGAACCCAGGATCTCCTATCTCTAGCCTAGTTCTCAATACACTGATATCAGCTGCTCCACCAGGCTCTTTTTTTGATCATGGTTTTCAAGTTCAATGATTCTTTGATTATCTCACCTAGATCTATTTTCCAGGTCAGTTGTTTTTCCAGTGAGAAATTTCAGATTTTCTTCTATTTTTTTCATTCTTTTGATTTTGTTTTGTTGTTTTCTAATATCTTATGAAGTCATTGACTTCTATTTGCCCAATTTTAATTTTTAGAAAGTCATTTTCTTTCTTGAGTTTTTGTACTTCTTTTTCCATTTGGTAAATTCTAGGTTTTAGGGAGTTTCTCTAGTGAATTTTGTATATAGGAGACCCAACTATTGATTCTTTTCTTTTCCCAGATTTTCTTCTGCTTCTCTAATTTGCTTTTTTATTCTACTTTTTGAACCATTCCAGGAATTCTTTGTGAGCCTGACATCTTTTCACACTTTCCTTTGAGGCTTCACATGTTTCCATTTTGGCATTGTTCTCTTCTGAGTTTGTCCCTGATTTTGTTTGGCTCTCTGCTGCTTGTGGCTGACCTTGCTACCTTGAACTTGGAGCCAAGAAATGTAGTAACACAATGCAATGTGGAGAATTTTTATAGTGAGACTGACCAGGTGATATCTCTTTCTCCTTTTCTGGTTCTCTGTCTTGCTTTTCTTCTGGGACTGAGCTTCTCACCTGGGCAGGCACTGCTGTCCTTGTTTTATCTGACCAAGGGGCAGAAGACTTCCCAGAAGCCAAGAAGTTGTCCAATCAACTGGGACCATGGATACTGGAACCAGGAGGGTCTTTCTTTTGGCTCAGGCCACATCTTGAGTGAGGGTTCTCCTCACTCTGCTCAGCAATCTCTGATCTTATTTTTCCCATGCTGGGATTACAAAACAGGCTGGAGTCAGCTGGGAAACTGGGAACTGAAAAATGCAGCCAGCACAGGTGACTTTGGTAGCTAAGGGCAACCTGATAAATTTCTCTCTTTTTCTATCTCAATTTTACTAATAAATAACTCTAATTAAATATACTGTCTATGAGATTAATTTTAATCATAATACTAAAGTGTAAACTTTGAGGAGATTGCCTGGCTAGCTTGTTGTAGAAAGGCTTGAAGTTATTTTATCCAAATGCTGCTTGTCCTGGACTAAGATGGATTCTACTCTCCTTCCTCTCCCTTTGCTAGTTTCCTTGGATTTAGTGTCATGTGCTCCTTTGAGCTGGATTCCATTCCCTCTGTTGCCAGTTCACCTGGAGTGCCATATGGAGTCAATTGATCTCCCCTATAACCCCAGTAAGAGGAGTCTTTCCTGCTCTGTTTCTATGTTGTCTTGGGTAGAATACTGTTTCACTTTGTTTTTTGTTGGTTATGAAACTCCAGAATTCATTTTAAGGCATTTTTTTTAATGTGGTTGTTTGGAAGTAATTTTGGAGAGCTTTGAGCATTCCCCTCTTAACCTCTGCCATCTAAGCAACTAGGAGCAGAAGTCCCTTGAAGTGCTTCTTTATGGATGCTTGCAGTATTTTTTCTTTGATCTGGAAGCTCTAGATTTTGCCTATGATGTCCTGGGAGTTTTCTTTTTTGGAACTCCTTTCAGTTGATGATCAATGGATTCTTTGGATTTTCTTCTTGCCTACTTATTCTAATATCTGGAAATTTTCTTTTGTTTTTTCTTGAAATTTCATAATCAGGTTCCTCTTTTGTCAAAGTTTCCAGGTGTTTGAAGAATTATTAAATTGTCCCTCCTTAATCCATTTTTGAGAAAAAAAATAAATCACTTGTTTTGGATATGAGATACCTTACATCTTTTATTTTTTCAATATTTTACTTTTCTTTTCACATTTCTTCTCTCATGGACTTATTTATTTCTATTTGTTCCATTCTAATTTTTAGGAGGTCTGTTGTTTGGCAAGGTTTTGTTCCTCTTGTGAAAGCTTGTAATTCTCTTTTCAAGTCTGTCCTTCATAGCTCTCATTTCTATCAGTTCTTTTTTCCATCATTCTTATTTCATTTAAATATAATTTTTAATTCCTGAATATTTTCCTTAGGAATTCTAATTGATCCTGTAGATCAATTATATTTTTCTTTGAGGTTCTAAGATTCTTTGAGTTATTCTCTTCTGTGTCTGTGTGTTGGGCATGTCTGACCTCATAATAATTCTTTGTATTTTTTTGTTCGTTTACTTGGTTATTTCCTTCTTATTCTGCCTTGGACAATCCAAACTTTTTATCCCAACTAGAAGCTCTAGGGACTCTGTGTTCCTTCTCCTCTGGGAATCCTTCTTCTCTTCCTTCACACCATCCCCATTGTTATCCTGAGGACTGCATCCACCATCTTCTTTGATTTCTCAATCACTACTTGATCCAACATTCTTTATTATTGGGGTGCTTTTGAAGGGAACTAACCTATGCTTCATCTTACTCTACCATCTTGGTTTGACTTCAAAGGGACTATTTGTAAAACTGGCAAATTGTCCAGTATCCTTGTGACATAGTACAGTATGACTTTTCATTGGTTTGCTATCTTATGTGATCCATGAACACTAAAATTCCTTATCAGAATACTATCACTGATAAAGATTTTGACAATGTATTCAGGCATTTTTCAAACACTTATTTCTATCAGAGTTTTTCTGAGCTCTTTAAGACTATTTCTTAGCCAAATGCATAGGTTATGAGTCCCCCCATTTTCCCCATTTTCTTGAACTCCTTGAAGCATCAGGTAAGAGGCAGAAGTGGCTCCCTTCTAGATATTAGCAAGTTTGGAGAAAAACCTAAGACATTATTCCTAGTAGCTTTGTAATTATACACTGGAAATGCCACATGTTGAATCCTTTGAGATTTCAGCATAGATTTTAATGATTCTAACATATTTAGCAGGGTATGGTGGCAATATTCAGACTATAGTTCTCCCTCAGAGCATAAGATGTGGTTCTCACATTCTCCATTACTGACATGTTATATTATAGGGCAAAGTCTTTATCAGGATATGGCTTCCTTGCTGGAATTCATTCTAATCAACTCAGAGCAAACTACTCAAGGAAATAGTGGTCAATAGTCTTGTGGTCCCTCATTGAGTATGCTTCTGCATATTAGGTGAAATGGTCAATCACCACTAGGCTAGGGCTCGTGTGCTTATTGCCTGCTTCCAGAAATAATACATCTATGAAGCTAGGTGGCACCCTGGATAGAGTGCTAGACCTGGAGACAGAAAGACCTGAGTTCAAATCTGATCTCGGATACTTTACTGGTTGTGTAACCCTGGGCAAGTCACTTAACTTCTATTTACCTTAGTTTGTCTCCCAGGGTTGTTGTGAGAATCAACCAAAGCAAGATATTATTTGTAAAAAGCACTTAGCATAGTGCCTGGCAATGGTAGGTACACTAGCTATATTATTAATTCACAAAAGCTCCAACAGTTTGTTGGTGCCTACATTTTCTGAGTATGTAGCTGTAAGGGTTAAAATTAAGGGTTTGACTTAATTCAAAGTATTGATGCTCAAAGTTAAAGTGACCTTTTAATAGCTTTTATTTACAAAAGAGTGAAAGTAGAGAAATACAAAAGGGTATAGAAGACCTACTCAGCCAGGACTTGTTGACCTTCAACCAGAATTAAACTCTCTCCAGAAGACAGGAAGGGAAAGCCAGTTATCCATTTACCCAAGTTCTCTCCAAGAGGCAGGTCAAGACTATGACTCGAGCTGAAGGTGACTCCTGAGGCTGTCTTTTTTCCTTAAGCTGACTTCCTTCTTGAAGTCCAATTCCTTCTTGAAGCCGACTTCCTTCTTGGAGTCAACTTCCCTAGTCCCAGAAATTCAGGGCCTTTAATAGTGGCTTCTTGTCCCTTCTCTTTTTTTACAAGGACCAATCACAGTTTTCAAAATTATCTAGCACTGCCCAGGGGTCAATGTCTGTGGGATGGACTTCTTACCTTCTGAAGTTCAATTTTTCATCATAAAGATTCAGTTTCCTAACTGAACAGTTCCTGAGAGTGTGAACTCTTAAAAGAATTCACAAGTTTCTGACTGTGATTGAGTTATCATCCACTTTAGCAAATGACTTGCCAGAACTCTTACTTAGTGTTGAGTTCTGGAGTTATCACTCATTTTAGCAAGTGACTTGTGAACACCCTTACTTGGTGTTCACACTTCACATAGCCTAAATTGGTAGAACTTTCCTTGCACATGTCAAGGACAAGCTATATGATTCTTATATATATTTGCTACCATTTGGGGACAATCAAGCCTGTTCCTTGATAATTGATGGGGTTATTGTTTGATTCAATCCTCCCAAGTCATCACCCAATGCAATATCATGGCCAAAGGCATGAAATTCATAAGGCAGTGAAAATTGCTTCCTGGTAATATATGTCAAATCAGTTATAGACCAGTATATAGCTCTCCATTGCATAATTCCAACTTCTGCCATTGAGTTAACACTAAGATCTCCAAGGAACAAAACTTGAGTCCTCAAAGGTCAATCTCTTGATTGATTTGTTTGATTATTTTTCATGTTCCTTCATCATATATCTAATCTTCCGATCATCCAAGGTCAACTGAGGCAAAGAGGTTTGGATTGGTACAATAAGATACACATATCCATGTCTTCAACAGAAAATTCCAGACTTTCAATTGCATTTTTGATTACAAACCAGTACTTTGGGTTATCACAGATAGATAGCCTTTATCCCTTTTATGGGTATCGACCTAATTTTTGGTGTCATGAGGCCTATGGGAGAAAGTATCTGCATTTCTCTTGGTACTTCTGGACAACAGTCTGTGAATTGAACTCATAATTAGCTAGCACTGCTACCCATCTCTGGCAGGCAGTTTTAATATAGATCAGAATATGTCAGCAGGTTGTTGTCCATTCACACTGGAAATTTTGCTCTATTCCTAGTTTCTGGACTTTTCAGTGATAGCCTATTTTAAAGCTAAGAGCTCTAGTTTATAGATGGCATACCAAGTCTCCCTGCCAGTAAATGCTCTATTTTTGAGGACAACAGTATCTTTATGAGCATTATTCATTTAATGTAGGGCTTCTCCAAAGTGTTTTAAAGTTTTAAACTAGCATCAGAAGAAAACATAAAGAGTTTATTTGAGTCTGCATAATTCAAGACTGGTGTGTGCATGAAGCAGATGATCAAAATTTTAAAAGTTTTGCTCTCATTTCCCAGTCTGGGTCTCCAAATTACTTCCAAAAATTTGAGCCAATTTCATCTTTTTTGTCCCTCAGCTGCCAATTCTTTGCCATTATATATCCTCAGGTGAAACTCTTGAGAGATTTAACAACAGCAGCACAGTTATTCACAAATTCACGATTCTAGAAATGTCCTTAATTTGCACGAGTTCTTTGGACGTGAGTAGCTGAGATGTGTGTGTATGTATGAATGTGTGTCTGTCTTTTCCAGATCAGTGTTCACTCCTTGCTGAGATACTATATCAAAACTGAAAAGGCAACATTAGCATTTGTTAAACATTACTCTCTGTCAGGCACTGAGCTAGGCTCAGGCATTTCTCCACTGAGAGCTTTAGATCATCTTCCTCTGATCAGTTTAAAATCTTTATCAGAATCTCCTCAGGTGGTCCTAGTGTCTTTCTGAAGATAATGGTTTCAGTTCAAATCTACCAATACTTCCATGTAGTTTGTATCACTAACTACCTTTTTTCTAAGCTATTGAAAATTTGCTGTCTTGAGGCATGGGTTCAGACTGGCAAAATCCCACTGGACAAATGAATTACGATTTCTCTCTCTTCTTCTGCCATCAGAATCTGGCAGGATCCACTATGTAAATCCCAAACTGAGAACTGGTGACCACCTAGACCAAAGCTTCTTCAATCCTTGACATGGCATACTGGCTGTAATATTTATTGGGAAAAGAAATGGGGGGGAAATGGGAGATAATGGGAGGTTTGTTGCACATGGCCCATTTCGGTCCTTTTATTAAAATTCAGTAGTCTGAAGCACAGGGTGGGTCTTCCTAGTCTTTTTTTTTATGTTCTTACTCTAGGCAATGAATATGGATTGCTACCATCTATGATAATACTGGTTATTAATGACTCTTTCAGATTTCTTAGAAAGAGGAATCTTCTATGCCTGCTCTCAAAAAATGTCTGTTAGGTGACTTATATGAATATTTTCCCCTGGGCATGTCACACAGTTCATTCTTACATTGAGAACATCTTTGTTCTGCTGATTCTCCAGTAGTCCTTCCCCTTTTTAGGTGCTGAAAACTCAACAGTTAAATTTTGAACTATCTATCCCTGAGTCAGTAAAATTAGCACTCTCTTCCCCCACTTGCTTCTCTTTTCCTATAAGGTTCTGTTTAACTGTTTGAATGGTAAAAATAATTAGGTATTAAATCCTAGCTCGTCATTTATAGGGGTGCTAATGACATCTTTGTTAAGCTGGATTTGGTCCCAATCAAGATTGATACTTGTACTCAATGTTCTCCGTGTATGGACATATCAAAGATATCTACCTCCATACCTATCTCCATAGCTGTCTCCATAACTGTCAGCATCAACTACTTTAATAAACCTTAAGATGACTCTGATGTAGGCTAAGTATGGATAGTCTTTGTCATTTAAACCAGAGCCCTAACCCTTTCATAAGTTATAGGGGAATTTTTTTCATGAATCTTTGTAGGAGGACTTGAACAAAATGGTCACTTGCATCCACTGTCCAAATAGGGATGCATTTCATATTTCTAATCATCATTGTCACATTGATGTGAGGTCCTATAAATTCAGGTGCAATCCAAACACAAGTGGATTTGGAGATAAGCTTAGCATCTTTGGGGTCCTAGGACAACCTCCATCCCTATCCTTATATCCATCTCCTGATGCTGGTTCCTTGATTCACCTTCTCACACACCAACTCTCTCTCTCTCTCTCTCTCTCTCTCTCTCTCTCTCTCTCTCTCTCTCTCTCTCTCTCTGTGTGTGTGTGTGTGTGTGTGTCTCTGTCTGTCTGTCTGTCTGTCTGTCTGTCTGTCTGTCTGTCTGTCTCTTCCTCCCTCCCTCCCTCCCTCCCAAGTGGTAAGGGCTAGGCAATTGGAATTAAATAACTTCCCTAGGGTCACCACACAGCTAGATAGAATATGACTAAGGTCAAATTTGAACCCAAGTCCTGTTGTCTCCAGGTATGGGATACAATCCATTGTGCTGCCTAGCTGCTTCTCATTCCTCTTTCTTGCACACAAATCACTCCATTCAAGTCCAGTTGTATATAAGGATTCCTATGCTACAACTTTGCTTGTACTAGATCAATGGTATTCTTGTATAGGATGGTTAGTTTCTTATCCTTTGACACCTGGCTATTCCAAGTGGAATAATCCTATCTGTGGTTCCATTTCTCATCAGATGTTCTGTAGGTTCTTGCTCTTGCGTCTGAGTAATCAGAATTTGCTCCTGTTTGGTTTTGGTAGCCCATACTTGGGATGATGAGTTTTCCTAAGTTAAGTCATCTTTTGCTACCTGGAAATCACTCAGACCAGTTCATTATTTCTAACAACGGATAAAAAGTATGATATGTACGCCTCCACCTCTTTCTCACACACTTGCTTTGGTCTAATCAAATCTGACAATAAAAGTCCTTCTCTCTATTGTTTCTATATCTCATCATCCACCTGAGTTATCAACTCAAAGGGGCCTGTCTTCTTTTTGACCAAATGTGTAGACTTTATAAACATGGATAGGCTTTCCCTAGTTGCCCACCCACCATCAAATTGTCGGTCTTGTTTCTGTACTTGGCGTCAATACTCGCCAAGTGATGTTGACTTTATAACTGAACAATTTTAGACTGCTGTTCAAAATGCTGTGCCTTTATGACTTTCTAGCAGCTGACCTCCTTTTTTCCCACTCCATGTTCCTGAAAATGCTGCCCTGCTCAGGAATCCCTGAGGATTCCTCAGGAATACATTGGCGATATATCTGACCCTAATATGCCATGTTTTGTTTTTTGTTTTTGTTTTCAGGAAATATGGGTACTTTCCTAAGAAAAATTCTAACCTGAGGCTTGTGGTACTATGTAGTATTACACTCTACACTGTCAAGGGTGGGGAATTAGAGGGTCTTGTTCTGCAGATAGCCTTTCCTTTCAGTTCATTTCTGAAAACTGTCCCCAAATACTCCCTCATTGATGAACAGAGGTTTAACCCTATACAATATTATCTCAACCTTTAAGAAGGATATTATAACCAGGTTCCAAGTACTTTTGGAAACTTCTCTCTTAACAAACGCTTTAGATGGGTATATATTCTAAGGTAACAGAAAAACGAGGCAAGATTTTATTCTTTTCATATTGTTTAGAGAGTATTTCACATTTCCCCAAAATATTCAAAGTATCTTGCAAAATGCACTTAATGTCTTTGTCTCTTTGTCTCTTCTGTCCCTCTTCCAGTACCTTCTGCTTGAGATTACCCCCAGTTTACCCTGTTTATATCTTGTATGCATCTTAAAATGCAAATTCCTTGAGGAAAGAATCCATGTGGCTCATCAGATTCCGTATTTGTAATGACCTCAGCAATACATAAATATTAATATGTAAGCATTAAAATTAACAAAAGATATCTCAAAAGAACTAATCTGATATACAAAGAAAAAATAATAAAACTATCCAATTATAGTAAATAATAATTTTCTAGTGGATCCCCACAAAAAATAAAGTATCCATTAACAAAAGTTCTGAATAAGAAATCTCTCCAATAGGTCCCAACAAATGCGAAAGAAATCCAAATACATCTTAAATAAGTTTCTACAGTATATGTATGACCCCACTCCTTCTGTATTGGCTTGTTCTACTGAATTCACACTAAAAGGTAGGGATTCCTGAGCAGGGTAGTTTCTTATAACTGCTCTCAAGGGTCTAGGGATAATCTTTGTGGGTGACTATATTCCTCCTACTATAGGCCCTGAGCCCCCACTGGTGTGCTTTGTATTAACAAATCAGCCCATTGACTCAATTAACTCTTTTTTTTTTTAACCCTTACCTTCTGCTTTAGAATCAATACTATGCATTTGTTCCAAGGCAGAAGAGTATTAAGAGCTAGGCAATGGAGGTTAAATGATTTGCCCCAGGGTCACACAGCTAGGAAATGCTCAATTAACTCTTAACAAAGACATTTATGCAAAAGGCAAAGCAAGAACAATAATTATATAATATTCTACCCAGAAACTTAAGGTAAACTTTCCTACTAGAATATAGAGTGTCAAAGAGAGAGATTAGGAACAAACTTAAAGTACCATTATATTAAAGCATACATGTAGGGGAACATGTGGCCAAAGTAACTCACAATTCTAGAGATACAGAACTTGGTGTCCTTTCCCTTTCTCAGGGACTAACCTCACACTGTTCACTAATGGGCAAATCATCTAAGGTGGACAGGAGGTTCCGCTTTGCTATAGGGCCAGATGCCTCTTCTGATGACTGAGTCACATGTCTGCTGGACCAAGCTATTGATATGCTAATAGCCTTTTCTTGTGTTCTCTTTGGTTGACCTTTAACTTCATCTCTTTGAAGCTATAGTGTTCTATGACTTAGTCATGTGATAAAGAATATTAATATTAAATAATATTATTTTAAAAGATAAGCTTTGTTTCAGAGAGCAGCTGGAGTATTTAAAGTCAAACCCCAGCCTCTTCTCCTACTATTCAATTCTAAACCTTGCTTAGCATTCATTTATGTCTGTCCAAGATAACTATACTGATAACTATACTTATAGCTCTATAAGTTGTAGATCTAGCTGCATATCCATTCGCTTTAACGGAAATTCTAAATTCTAATTTGTGGAGAACTCCCATGAGATGCTTCTTCTAGTTCTCATCATCAATGTCTCTTGCAACTTGCAGTCTTAGAGTTGCATTTTACCCTGAGACATTACATGATTTATCCAGGGTTACACAGTCAATATTGGTTCCTGACTCTGAGACCAGTTTTCTTAACACACTACGCCATGAGCATCTGAACAGTAAGCATTCTAAGTCAGGCAGTCAGCAAGCACTTATTAAATATTACTGGGTGTCAGGTACTTTGCTAAGTGCTAGGAATAATGAAGAACAGGGAAGAATAGTCTCTGCTCTGAAGCAGTTCACATTTTAATGGGAAAGACCATTTGCAAACAAAAGATATTAAAAAAACTAGACTAGAGATATGGAAAAGGGAGGGCACTAGCACTATGGATGATCAAAAATTGGTTCTTAGCAAAGGTAGAATTTTAGCTAGAACTTGAAGGGAGACAGGAAAGTTAGTTATGAGGAGAGAAGTCTGGGCAAAGGGAACAGCCAAAGAAAAGGCATAAAGAGGAGACAAAATATCTTTTGTGAAGAGCAACAGGGAAGTTAGTGTCACCATACTTGTGGAGGGGAGAAAGGTGCAAGATTAGAAAGAAAGCCTGTTAAGAAGGGCTTTCTTCATCCAGTTGACTGTCCTGTGTGGATACTTGGGCCAAACTCTTTTGAGTTATTATGGGTCTTATGTGGATGGCTCTACAATGGTTCTATGTCCTTATATCTTGATTCCTTCCTCATCCTGACTCTTGAAACTATCCAAAAAATGGTTCCCACTTACTTTTTCAGACTTATTTCATACCATTTCCCATGATAGGCCTCATATTTCAGGCAAACTAGACTAATGGCTATTCCCTGAGGTCAATATTTCATCTTCAGTCTTCATGCCTCTGCACTTCCTTGCTTGGCATGCACTCTTTCATCACATCTACCCTTTATAATCTCTAACTTTCTTTGAGCCTCAACTCAGGTGCCATCTCCCATAACAAGCCTTTTCTGGTCCCTCCAGGTATTAGTGTCTCATATAAATCATCTAATATTTACTTATCTGTATATATTTTTATATGAGAGGAAGCATGATATAGCAGATAGAAAGCTGACCTTGGAGGGAAGACATGAGTTTAAGTTCTGATTTCAAATTATGTGACCTTAGGAAAGTAACTTTACCTTTCATTGCCTTGGAAAACTCTCTAAGTCTATGAGTTGAGGAGGAACTGGTAGAGAAGTTCCCTATACAATCATCACTCACTATAATGTAGTTTATTTATTGCAGCTTCACTGTATCACGGATTTAAAATATATATATATATATATATATATACATATATATATATACACACACACACACATATATATACACATAATTCTGTATCATGGAGTTTTCATTATATTGCAAGATTTTGTGAATGAATGCCTTATTGTACACAATGGAAATGCATTATGCCACTACCACTTGCACAAGTTTGCCAACTTGAGATTGTACATAGCACACTATTGGCTGATGGAATGAAAGGGGACCAACCATAGGGCTATATTCTGTATCCTGGGCTCTGATTAGCTCAGTGACTGTAGGTTAATAAGAGTGTATAAAAGGTTTATGGGAGAGTGGGGAGGGTTTATAAAGCCTTAGAATACATATAAATAATAAAATATAATACCACTACTTGATGGATTTTTACCTGTCGAGGGGGCCTTTGGAATGTAACTCCTGCAATAGGGGAGGGATCATGGTACTAACTAAATCACAGGTCCAGGCAAAAATAACTAATAGTGTATCCTTCCAATGCAAAGTCAGCTCCTTGAGGGCAGGGACTTTCCTTTCTGGCTTTCTATCTCTAGTACCTAGCACAATACTTTATCATAGTAGGTATTTTGTTTTGAACTTTATTAAAATTTCCATAATTTTCCCTCCAATGTCTCTATCACATATCACTACTTCTTCACTCCTATCTTCCCCATTCACCATCTTTGTCATTCAACTGCCCTATCACATGTAATTATCCCTTATCACTCCTATCTTAATGTCCCCATCAAATACCCTTTCTGGTTTCCAATTCTTACCCACTCATTGCCTCTATCACTCATCCTTCAAACGCCTCCACCATTTTACTTTTGGCATGTTCATCACACACTTCTCAACATTCCTCTGCCACCCATTCCTCAGAGACTCCATCATTTACTCACTCAATGTCTCCATTTCTCATTTCTTAAAATACCCACTTACTGCTCAGTTCTCATCATTCACCCCTTGCTGCTCTATCAATTTCCTCCCATCTCATCACTAATCTATTGGCCTTGGCATTTCTAAACATTTAGTGTGTTCTTATCATTTACTAGAGTGTTCTCCCCTCATTCACCAACTACCCCAACTACCACAAGTGAGCATTAATTTTACTTTCATTTTCCTACCATCTCTAGACATTACAGAGAGAGAAATGCAGGGGCTGAGATTCAAAATTTTCAGAAAGTCTGGTTATGTAATGCTGTAGTGGGACATTCAAAGCTGAAGCAATTGACTGCTTTATGGGAAACATTTCCAAGATGTAGTTTTCCAAGGTCAAAAGCCCTTGAAAATCATGCATGTCAGTAAGCAGATACTTCCAGCCCAACCGAGTCCCTACGGCAATAACCCTACAGGAGAGATTACATAATATTGTTTTTTTACTTTCACTTCTATTCAATAAATGTACTCTGATTTATAATGGAAGTGTATGTTCCTTTTGGTTCATTTAAAGTTGAGGAGGAAATTAAATTCTTAATGGTAATGGAAGCATGAGTCAAATAAATTTTGATAATCTTCAGAATAACAAGGATAAGAAATTTAAAGGGTGAGAGATGAGGAACCCAGGCAAGTCAATCTACACATGAACAAGGACAAAAGAAGGGGAGGGCAAAGGCAAGGCCCACATTCACACTTTACCTTCCTTCTTAGAATCAATACTGTGCATTGGTTCCAAGGCAGAAGAGTGGTAAGGGCTAGGCAATCAGGATCAAGTGACTTTTCTAGAGTAACACAGCTAGGAAGTGTCTGAGGCCAGATTTGAATCCAGGACCTCCCATCTCTGGACCTGGATCTCAATTCACTGAGCCACCTAGCTTCCCCCTATTTTTTTTAACCCTTACCTTCCTTCTTGGAATCAACACTGTGTTTTGGTTCCAAGGCAGAAGAGTGATAAGGGCTGGAAAATGGGGGTTAAGTGCCCTGGTTCACACAGCTAGGAAGTATCTGAGGCCATATTTAACCCAGGACCTCCTGTCTCTAGGCCTGGCTCTCAATCCACTGAATCACCCAGCTGCCCCCCATTTATGCTTTTGCAAAAGGACTGGGAACTTGGGCTTAGAGCATCATTTGATGTCTCACTGAATGCTCTTCCAGTTCCACCCTTGGGAGACACAAAGATATTGCCTTCCTGCCCACCTGAATTTCCACTTTTAGTACAATGTGTAAGAGAGGTACCAATCACTTGTATATTGAATGTTTACTCTTGAAATTGTTTTTAAATTTTGAAGTTTTGAGGATGTATATATATATGTAATATATGAATATGTGTATTATATATATATATATATATATATATATATATATATATATATATAAACCCTTACCAAAGTCTTAGAATCAATACTAAGTATTGGTTCCAAACTTGCCCAGAGTCACATAGCTAGGAAGTTATCTAAGGTCAGAATTGAACTCAAGACTTCCCATCTCCAGGCCTGACCACTCTACCCACTAAAACACCTAGCTGTCCCAAACTAAACAAGAATTGTTAGAAGAAACCTAGAAAGTTTAAGTTCTGAGCAAAAAAACTGAAGAGCTTAGAGCCATCTGTTTTATTTTCATCATTGTGGTTAATGGAAGGTATAGGTTCCAAAAGACAGAAAGATGAAAGAAGCTAACTGAGAAAGAAGATAATAGCATTTAAGGATGAGATTTGGATGTCTAGATCATGGCTTAAAATAATAGGAGTGATGGTCAAGAACATAGTGTATCTAATAGGAGTTAGTTAGAAAAAATAGATTTGTGAATCCACTCAAAAGAGTTTTCCTTTAAAATGGGAAGGAAGTGGGAAACTGCCCATATTCATCTGCCTAGCCAGAAACCATAGAGTAGTATATATGATATAGGAAGAATATCAATGAGAATGACCAGTTATTCATATATATTCAATATAATTCATATGTATTCAATATAATTTACATATTCAATATAAAAATAAACTATCCTAAAGGGAATAAGCATATATAGCACCTTGCTTTTCACTATGCTAAGCACTTTTCTAAATATATTCTCATTGGATCCTCACAACAATCCTACAAGGTAGGTGTTATTATTATCCCCATTTTACACCTGAGGAACCTGAGGCAAACAGAGAATAAATGACTTGCTCAGGATCACATAGCTAGTAAATATCCGAGGCTGAATTTGAACTCAGGGTCTTCCTGACTCCAGGCACAGTACTCTATCCACTTTGATACTAGTTGCCCATAGGCAGCTTTCCCTTCCTATTTGACTATTTTCCCTCCCCTGGGAATTTTTAATACCTCAGCCATGTTTTTCATGTGCCTTAGTCTGACCTTTTAAAACAGGAAATTATCTTTGTCTTGAAATTCCCACTACAGTAATTCCATCAAATCTCAGCCACCCTCTGTGTTTAAAGATGGCAGGAAAAAACTGCTCACCAGTCATGGTTAGCATATGATAGGGGGACTGTCATTTACTAAGTGGCTGAGGCACAATAGTATTTCATAATCTGATGAATCAGTGATGGGAAAGCGTGGATCTGAAGTAAAAAAGGCCAGAGGAATTCCCAAGTGGCACTGTCAAAAGTCACATTCCCCCCAAAGAACTCTTTAAAAGGAATCTCAGCACTTGGTAATAAATTTTGCTGGTGGGCTTCTGGGCATGGAGGAGACTTGAAGAAGATGTCTGACAACATGGTTGGGGGAGTTTCCCAAAGCCAATCATCCCATGGAAATATCAAGCAGAAAACTCACTTGACCAAGAATTGGTCAAGAGTAGCAGGCAAGGCTTGATGAAAGTCAGAGTCGGTGATGGGCAAGAGCCATGCCAAAAAGGCTTCGGTGGGTGAGATAGTTCTCCTTTTACACTAGCTCCAGATGGATGATAGCTGGAAGCATCCATGTACCAGTAAAGGCCTTTGCACCCCCAGTCTTCTTAAAAGATGGGAGAGAAGGAAATAAGGTATGGGGGACAGAGGAATTAGAATTCCATGCCCTTCCAGAAATGGTGGCAACAGTTTATTCTCAATTGTTTGAGGGCTGATGCTCATTCCCTCTACCTTTATTTTCATGGAAATAGATAATATATTTATTTAGTCTTTATATGGAATTAGTGAGTTCTTTGAGTTCTATCAAGGAAGCAGGTTTGGGATGCTCAAGTTGGTGGTGGCATAGGAATCAAGCTGTATGGCACAGCGTCTATAAATGCCAAGTCTGGAGTCATGAAGAACCAATTTCAAATCTGGCTTCAGACATTTCCTAGCTATGTGTGACCCTGGGAAAGTCATTTAACCTTTGCCTCAGTTTCCTCAACTGTAAAATGGGAATAATAAAGAGCGCCAGTCTCCCAGGGTTTTTGTAAGGAAGATAATATTTGCAAAGTGCTTAGCACTGTGCCTGGCACATAATTAATATAAATGTTAGGAATCATCTTTTCTGGGGAAATTAATCCATTCCCCAAAACTTTAATGCAAAACAGAAGCTAGAAGCATGAATGAAGGGCTGCTGACCATACCGCCTCCATTTGTAACTAAAAGTTGAGACACTACCAGGAGCATAAATTTATGCAAGCTTATCTGAATGTGCTGCTGTAGCTCATGCTTTGAGTATAAATTGGTGTCTTACATAGATAAAGCCCTGCAAGCAATTACACTGAACCATACTCCCTAGTGCAATGAACACTGGCTCTGTGGGGTCTCAAACTGTTCCTGGGAAGGGGCAAGTGTTGCACCAAGAAGAGAGGCAATAATAAAATATGTAATATCGGATGTCGCTGCAGGTCAGGTCAGAAATGTGCAAATTATAAATTATAAACCAGGTGAAGTAACAACTTGATTCAAAGAAGAACACTTTGCCTTGTGCCTTTTAAAAATGTTTACATTTATTTGTTTATTACATTAAAATTCCCAGGCATCTCCCTCTCTCCCTCCCATTCCTGCCCTAAAAAAGGCTATCATTAGACAAAAAGATATGTTTATATAAAACTATGTCATGCTTGTTTCTATTGATCAGCTCTTTAGAGGTAGACAGACATCATTCTTCAAACAATATTTCTATTGCTGTATAGAATATTGTCTTGGTTCTGCTCATTTCACTCTTCATAATTTCATGCAGATCCTTCTGTGTTTCTATCTTACAAGCCTTAACTTCAAGAAAGAAACCAGTGACGGATGATCGATGTCCTAGAAAACCAGCCCTTTCCTGTCTCTCCTTCAGACATGTAGATAGTTCTGTTTTGGGAGAGCCTGCCTCTACTTAGAGCCACTATGCTTCCTGATGGGGCAGCTGAGTGGTTCCTGTGCAGTGAGGTGGTGGATAGAGCCTCTCGCCTGGAGTCAGGAAGAACTGAGGTCAAATCTGGCCTCAGATACTAACTCTGTGACCCTGGGCAAGTCACTTGCTCCTGTTTGCCTCCGTTTCCTTATCTGTAAAATGAGCTAGAGGAAGAAATGGCAAACCACTCCTATATTTTGACCAAGAAAACCCCAAATGGGGTCACCAGACGACTAAAATGACTGAGAAACAAATGCCTCCTGATCTCATGGTCATTTGCTTTAAAGTCCCTCACCCCCAGTATGCCAGGTACTATTTTACATAAGGCTTATATCTAGTGCCTCCCCTCAAAAGATAAAGGAATATTTAATGCCCCATAGGAATCAATTCCAATACAAAAATTCCAACACACACAGAAAAAAAGGATGCTATGTATAAGAAACTCACAAACACATGTTAATAGAACAGGATTCAGAAATTTAACTGAGAACTACTAGAACAAAATGCTGCAAATCTAATCTGAAACAGCAAGCAGTTTGCAGGACTACTATTTAGGGAATTTTTATTTTGTTTCAGCTAGACCCGGTCCAAATAATCCCTGGAATATGTCTCTGGCTAAAATAGCCAAACATTGATAAAATAGCCAAGGTCGATGGGGATATGACTGGGGATGCAGATTCTAAATGATCACTGTAGTGCAAATATCAATAATGTGGAAATAGGTCTTGGTCAGTGACACATGTAAAACCCAGTGGAATTGTGCATCGGGTATGGGGGGAGGGAGGAGAGGACAGAAAGGACATGACTCTTGTAACCAAGGAAAAATATTCTAAATTAATTAATTAAATAAAATTTTCCAAAACTTAAAAAAATAAAATAGTAGCCAAGCATGCACCAGTCCCCACATCAATGTCAAGCTCCCCTGCCCTTAAACACCACCATTCCTATAGAAACCACATCACCACCCTCACAGGCTTCTGGACCTCTTGAAGTCACGAAGGTCACTATCAAGCCTAGATATGGCCATGACTCCAGGTTGCTATTCACTCATGAAAGGAGACACAAAAGAGGCAGCCCAAACCCAGCCTCAGGCTTGTCTTGGGCAGGGCATGTACTCAATGGCCATATGCTCACAGCCAGCTGCCTCTCCCCCATGCATCTAGGGATACAGTCCAAAACAGACCTGCATGATTTTCAGCTAGAAAAAAAGGAAGGATCACAGGCCAAATATGTACATTTTTTTCTGGGAAGAAAAAAAAAAGAAGGTATACAAGATATATTTTATTTTTTTAATTTATTTATAATTTTAAAATAATAAATTTCCACATAAGTTTTCCAAAATTAAATGGTCCATATTGTCTCCCTTCTTCCCTCCCCCCCTCCCAGAGCTGATGAGCAATTTAATCTGGTTTATACATGTATATTCCATTTTAAATTTTATTTTACATTTTACATTTTAATTTCCATTATTGTTTTCTCCATCACTTTTTAAGATCTAGAAAATTAACTAAACAATATATCAACCCCTGATTTGTAGCTTTGACAGTCTCTGAGGTGTAAATGCTCACACTAAACATTTAACAATTGGAACCTGTATGAGAAAGCTGCAGCATACCCATTGGGTAAGACCATTGGGTCGCCAGTTCTTCTGACTCACTGTCTGTAAAAAGACTCCTTGTTATCTTACAGTGTGAGCCCTTTTGAGATGAGTCACATATGGCCAGAGAAATCATCCCACCACCATCCTCCATCATCCACCACATGGTCACTATGAGCATGTTCCAAGGGGGTTGAAGGGGATGGCCTCTGCTACATAAGTATAACTGCAATGCACAGATGTCCATCTGTAATCTGCAAAAATCAGCCAGTCTTCCTCCTTTTCTAATTATACATTTCCTTGAGGTAAATCCTCATGCCTCCCCTCATGCCACTTGTGTAACACTGTTACTACAAGTAGTTCTTTGTAAACCTAGGCAGCAATATAAAGGTCTCTGCAGATTCACATGACTCCCTCTTCTGCTTTATTCAGATGAAGAGCTTTGAATTTGATCATAATCATTCTGGGCCCACTTAGGAAAATTCAGGACATTTTAACAGAAGTTGGACTCTGCCTGATTTGACGTTTGTTTCTATTTCTAGCTAACCTCCGGCCTCTTTGTGATTATTGGGAAATTTATTTTACTGAAAATGTTTGCGTAATGAAACAGCAAATTATATCATAGTGTCTGTGGGAGAGAAAATTTGGGAAAGAGCTGCTTTTTTCTCAGGCCTTAACTCAGCTTGAATCTTTTGCTCCAAGATGTCTGTGTGGTCAATGACCCTCCTCAGAATCTCCCTTCTCTGTCATAGTTCAGTCTTTCCTTCCTTTTTTTTCTATTACAGGTTGCCCCTGATCTGCCAGGTCTTGGCTCCACTCTGTATCCCCCCACTTCTTTCTCTCTCAGAATCTCTAGCTGGTCTGAGATAGCTCCTTTTCATAAAAATTCCTTAGGGTGCAATCACATTCCTCACACAATGTTTCCGATTCAAGTTGGCTGCAGAGGACATGCTCCTTTTCAGTTCTGACTCAGTCAATCTAGAGAAGTGTTTACTTAACAAAAAGTAATTACTTTTAAGTGGATGGGGTCAATGGATCCATACATTATACTTGCATGTTACCCACAAATGGAAATATGTAGCAACTCCTTCCCACCATAAATCTCCCCATTATCCTTTGGATCACGTGCAACTTTGATTAATCAGAAATTATAGTGTTTTAAGACTTGCAAACCTCCTAGAGCACTAGTATCCAAGAAATGTAAAAATACCTAGAGGAAGGACTACATATGTTGGGTAAATCTTCTGTGTGACATTTATAAGAGAACATGGAAAGGAATCACCTACTATAAGGCATGGATAGTTTGTAGTTGACAGATCACACAGATCCATTGTATCACTGAAGTAGAAGTATCATTCAGGCAATATGTGATTGATGACTGGACTATGGTTATGAAAAGGCATTACATTGGTTAAAAGGAGTAGAATATACATTTAAAAGAGTAGTAGAGCAACATTTTATATTAGGAATATATATGAAGACAAAGTATTCCCATTGATTAGGAAATGACAACAAATTGTAGAACATGAATATGATGGAATATTACTGTGCTATAAGAACTGAAAAATGTATTGAATACAGAGAAGCATAAAAGATCTGTATGAACTGATGCAGAATGAAGTAAACAGAGCCAAGAAAACAATATGTATGACTACAGCCATGTAAATGGAAAGAACAACCAAAAGAATCAAAAGTGAATGCTATAAAAATATAAAGAACAAGCATGACTTGAAAGAAGAGATATGAGAAGACCTTCTCATTCTACTACCCTTTGAAGAGGTGGGAGGTTCCATGTGTTGCCCATTACACATATTTTCAGACTTTTCCAATGTGTTAATCGGTTATTCTGTTATCAGTTCCCTCTTTTTCTTTTTTGCCTTTAAAAATATAATTTTATATGGAATGGCTTTCTGCAAGGAGGAGGGGAAAAGAATGCTAGGGAAAATACAATGAAATTTTTAAAACTCAAGAGATCACTGAAAACATTTAAAAAACAAACTATATATATATATATATGCAATCATGTATAGGAATCCAAAATTCAGAAAGGGAAACATAGCAGAGAGTTGGGTGAGAATATTATATATAAACTATATCCTTGACAGAGATTTCTAAGACATAAATACTTGGCCATAGTTTCCAGACTAACTTTTCCTAGTCAAGCACATCAATCAGTCTTTGTTCATGTTCTTCCAGAATCTTGCAAACTATATTGTCATCCACATATATAACAATACTTTGAAGTGAATATAGTTCGTTCTTTGTAAACCATTGAAATAACAAGCATCCCTGAGATACCTTAAGACATTTATTCAAACTGGCAAAAATCCATCTGGACAAGTCACTATGGAAAATTAATATTGAATTATAATGGTTTTTATAGAAAAAATAGATTTTTATAGAAAAAAGTGATTTACTCCTAGACCTTAGGACATCTAATGGGGCTGGCTCTTATTAGAGGTAAGGTGGAGGCCTGTTCCTTATTTAACTAAAAAAGAACTCTCTTAGGTAAGAAGAGTCAGCAAGCTTTCACTACCATTTTGGACTATAGTGACCCAGACACATGGTGAGGAGGAAGAGATATATTAGTGCCTCCTTGAGGCCTCACCCCCCTTCATGTGATGAAATAAATGAGGAGGAGATAGGATCTGTAACCCTACTTCCTCAGTGGCTATTTACCAATCAGAGATGTCTTGGGATGTCCAGGGGAGAGACTGAATGATGAGATCACAATATATAAGACATGTGCCAGAGGAATTTTCTCTCTTGTACCCCACTCTCACTGATTCCTATTCAATTATGGAGAGTGCTTACTGGCCATTTTAGATTTTCTTGAGAGATGGATTAACAAATTAAATTAAAATTAAGAAATACTGGCTGTCAAGAATTTTGATCATTACATCACTTAACTTCTGAGTCCTCCAGCTAGCTCTCTTAAGAGTATAAGTTACAGAGAAGGTGCCAACTTGCTCTGGTCAAGGGACTTTTCTCACTTAGGACTTCCCCATATTAGTGTAATCACAGGTCCAGTCTCTCTCTCTTTCTAGGTTGCCTGACTGATTCATGTCTCTACCAGTTTTACTCTCAGAGAATATGGGTACTTTCTTGAAAAAATTCCTAACTAGAATTGTGTCCCTATAGCAAGTCACCCATTCCCAGCACTACCAGCAAGGGTAGCATTATTTTCATATTTTATCAAGAGCTTCATCATACCCATACTTCTGTGCTTGCTCTTTTAAAACTAAAGCAAATTCTCTTCATTAGAGGGAAGCTCAGATTTCAATTTTCATAATATTATCTCCCATGTTGATCACATCAGAAAATTGGGAATGAACAGCTGATCATTATCTAAATGTGAAATGATCACATTTATCCAAGTCCTTTATAATGCCTTTCAATTCTTTTCACAATATTCTTGTTCATCTGGTCATCATCATCATCATCGTCATCATTGTCATTGTTGTTGTAATTGTTGTTGTTTTGAGTCATGTCCAACTCTTGGTGACCATAGCATGCCAGGCTATCCTCCACTCCATCCTCAAAGTCTGTCTAAGTTCATGTTCATTATTTTCATAAGACTATTTATACACCTAATTCTCTACCATCCTCTTTTCCTTTTGCTTTCAACATCAGGGACTTTTCCAGTGACTCCTGTCTTCTCATTATGTGGCCAAAGTATTTAAGCTTCAGGATTTGACCTTCCAACGAATAATCTGAATTCACTTTTTAAAATATTGACTGATTTGATCTTCTTGCTGTTCAAAGGATTCTTGAAAGCCTCCTCCAGAATCAACCCATATTCTATAAGTCAGGTCCTATTCCTGGAATTTTAAAAATCCTCTGCACTTTCTTGGCTCATCATGACACATCACATTTCTAATGTTTTTATTTCTATTTTGTTCGTATTCTAGTCTAGTAGAGTAGTTACTAGAAACTACCAAGCTGAGGTCACAGGCTATTTACATGTGCCAATCCTTATCCTTTCTTGCCTCTAGAGTTTGCCCATAGTTTAGCTCTTGAAAAAGCCTGCTTCTCAATAAAGGATGTAGTAGTCTTCCTATTTTTCACATTCACTGACTTATTGCCCTTATCTTAGTTACCATGGGGACAATTTTACTTTTGGTTCTAGTATAGCCTTTCCTCACAGTAGGGGAAATAAAAGAGGTAGCCAGTGAATTATATGAGTTAAGTAAAGGACAGGTCATTTTATTCCTGCACAGAAAGCAACGTTAAACAAGAGAATCATGGTGTGTATTAACAGAATGATTGTAACAAGATTCAGAAACTCAACTTATAGTGAGGTTATACTCTGTTGGGATGCTGGTAGCAAGCCTCATAAATAGTGCTATTTTACATTTTACCCTGACTGAGCAAAAAAGACAGACCAAACAGAAAAGATAATCTAGATGTAAAATTCTTTTCTGGGGCTTTCCCCCCTTCTCTCTCTGTGATGTCAACTCTTTCCTTGATGCCAGTCCACTTCTGATGCTACAACTGTAATCATCCCTTCTGATGGGTACTGCCTTGTTTGACCTCTCAGGACCTTTGGAACCTCACAAGGTTGCCTAGACCTGCCCATCTCAAGTTTGCTGTTTAGTTACTGTATTTGGGAAAGAAACCCAAGAGAAGTGGCTCCATCCCAGGCATGAGGATGTCTACATAGGATGTGTTAATAGCTGTATGGTACAAGATGGTGGAAAGACTTCTACTATTCCTCCAACCAGCTCTCCTGGACACAACTCTAAATAGTTTTCTCACATGTTAAATCAATAAACGAATAGGAACTTGGAGGGGTAGGTTTTTATTATATCCACAGAGTTCTGACTCAGCAACCAATCAGAGGAACTCAACTCAGCAATATGTAGAGGGGAGCAGGTGGAGGATATCTACAAATACTCAACTTTCCAGGTGGTCCCCCAAAATGATGTGGTCAGTCCCAAGTTCTTTTGCCTAGAGCAATGTTTGTCAAAGTGTCTAGGAATCTCTGAGGGTTCCTGAGACCCCTTCTAAGGGTCTGTGAGGTCAAAACTAATTTCATAATAATACCAATATGTTTTTATTCCTAATGTGGTCAGTAACTCAAGATATATTTATACCCATATGAACAAAAGCTCTTTGGGAGTCTTTCACATTTCTAAGGGATAAAGAGACCTTTAGACAAAAGAGTCTGAGAACCACAATTGTAAGTTCCTAAACATAATTCATCAAAATGCCTTGTGCACGTCCCATTCTCTTTAATACCATAATTTCTTCTCCAACTTGGAGTGATCTAAAAGGGGCTACAGAGTCACATAGACTAGAGTGCTTTTACTAGTTGAAATGGCAATTAAAAGATTCCACAAAATCCTTTCAAGGATGATCCCAACCATTCATAGAAAGATCTGGATCACAACTCCCTCCACCTTCCCAATTTGGAGCCTGTTGGAGGACCCAAATGATTTTGCTAGGTGGGGAGAGGACCACTTCCCGTGATCAAAGCCTCAAGGGGGAAAAGGGAGTAATCTTCACCCACAGTTTCCTGGGTTTTGACCCTGATGTTTGCTCGGATGGTCACCAGAGGCTCAAAGGTCAATAGCTGTCCTGGGTTGCACTCTTAGGGCTACCACAATGGTACACCAGGGCTCTACACCCTAGAACCCTGCTGCATACTATCTTAGGCCAGCAGAATCTCTTATGGATCCCCTGTATGTCTCTAGGAGAGTCTTCAGTCTCCTAAGTGTTCAGCCTCACCTGAAACTTTCAGGTTGCCTATTCTGACCCACGGATGCCTAAGAGGCAGAAATTCTGGGTGTAGTGGATGTTCTCTTTTTAACAGAAAACAACTCTAACCCTATGCCATGTTTTTAAGTTCACAGTCTATATGGCGTTTCCTTCTGCATATTTATAATGTTCATAAAGAGTCTTTCTTCTTTTTAAAACATCTCTCTGCTTCATAATATTAAACCTTAAGCAACATTACTTATTGTAATATATAATATAATGTTATGTAAAAAAACTTATGTAATAAGCATATTACAATCTACATTAACCTTCTGAAGCTATTCAGGCTACATACTATTTCCTAGAAGGTGCACTTATGACTTGTGTCGCCTTGGAGACATTTAACTTCCCTAGGCCTCAATTTCCTTCTCTGTAAAATGGGGATTGGGGTGGAAAACGGACTCCTTTGAAGTCTTTTCTGACTACATCTATTATCCTTTAGCTGCTAGGTGGCTCAGTGTCTCAAGCCAAGCTTGGAGTGAGGAAGGATTCATTTTCATGAGTTCAAATCTGGCCTCATATACTTACTAGCTGTGTGACTCTGGACAAGTCACTTAACCCTGTTTGCCTCAATTTCCTCATCTGTAAAATTATCTAGAGAAGGAAATGGCAAACAGCTCAATTATCTTTGTCAAAAAAATGGATTGATAAGAATCAGTCATGACTGAACAACAAAAACAACACTATCTCTTTAGTACTTTTAAGTTGGGAGAAAATGAGTTTTCTTTTCTGGAGATGAGAGTAGCTTACCTAAGTAAGACTTGGGGCTTAAAGTCATTCTTTAGAACCTTTGGGGAATAAAATGGGGAAACTGGTCTTAAACTTTACATGCTGATCAAAAAACTTGAGGCCAGGGCATTCCTAGATGAGTTCTAGCTGAATAAAGAAATAATAAAGGGGAGGGAAAGAACATGAATCATGTAACTATGGAAGAAAAAGAAAGAGGAAGGAAGGAAGGAAGGAAGGAAGGAAGGAAGGAAGGAAGGAAGGAAGGAAGGAAGGAAGGAAGGAAGGAAGGAAGGAAGGAAGGAAGGAAGGAAGGAAGGAAGGAAGGAAGGAAGGAAGGAAGGAAGGAAGGAAGGAAGGAAGGAAGGAAGGAAGGAAGGAAGGAAGGAAGAAAGGAAGAAAGGAAGAAAGAAAGAAAGAAAGAAAGAAAGAAAGAAAGAAAGAAAGAAAGAAAGAAAGAAAGAAAGAAAGAAAGAAAGAAAGAAAGAAAGAAAGAAAGAAAGAAAGAAAGAAAGAAAGATGGAGGGAGGAAGGAAGGAAGGAAGGAAGGAAGGAAGGAAGGAAGGAAGGAAGGAAGGAAGGAAGGAAGGAAGGAAGGAAGGAAGGAAGGAAGGAAGGAGGGAGGGAGGGAGGAAGGAAGGGAGGAAGGGAGGGAGGAAGGAAGGAAAAATAAAAAGCCCTAGTGGTGAAATGGAGGAAATCATTTTGGTGTTCAATGTTTGAAAAAAAAGCTTTGCAATGAATGAATGAAGAAAAAAAAGGAGGGAGTTGCTAGGGAAAATCCTATCTATTGTTTTATAATTCCAATTGCTCACTCTACCCATTAATGTCATTCTCTGAGGCATAAACAGGAGAATGTTGGGGTCAACTTTCCAAAGAACTAGTTGTTCTTTGTGAGTAAATGAGAGCATTTACCTCTCATAAATTGGAAACGCTACATCAGGACTTGATTTATTTAGTTAATTGTCCAGACTCAAGAAAGTGATGGAGAAAATGTTAATAATGCATCCTTCAGAGAAAATTGTTACATTCTCCACGTGAGAATTTATATTTGACAAAGTTACATATCAAAGCTTGATTTATTTTGTTGATTGCCTAGGCTTAAGTGATGGAGGAAAGGGAGGGCAGGTTAGGTGGATTGAAAACCAGGCCTAGAGAATGGGAGGCCCTGGATTCAAGTCCAACCTCAGACACTTCCTAGCTGTGTGACCCTGGGCAAGTCACTTAACCCCCATTGACTAACCCTTACCACTCTTCTGCCTTGGAACCAACACACAGTATTGATTCTAAGACAGAAGGTAAGGGTTTTGTTTGTTTGTTTGTTTTTAAGTGATGGAGAAAATGTTAATTCTGATTAAATTTTAAAGTGTTTCCCCCAGGGAGCTGGTTGTTAAACACTTACCAGCATACCACTTGGTACAGGGGTTCTTCTCCTCCACAAGAGTGTCTCTGTATTTTAGTACTAAAAGGAAAAGCAAGTGGGTAGTAAGTGCTTTTATATCTTGCAGGAGCTATATTGTTCAGCAGATAGAACAGTAGGCCTAGAGTCAGGAAGACCTGAGTTAAAATCCAGCCTCAGGTATTTACTAGCTATGTGGTCCTAAGGCAAGTCACTTAATATTGTTTGCCTCCGTTTCCTCATCTGTAAAATGGGAATAATAATGGCACCTACTTGACAGGGTTTGTTATAAGAATCAAATGAGATAATATTTGTAAAGCACTTAACACAGTGCCTGGCACATAGTAGGTGCTACATAAATGGTTATTACCTTCTCTTCCCCATCCTGAGGAACTCACTAGTGGATCCAAGCTCAAACTATTCCTTTTGAAAAAACACCTTCAGGATCTTAGTGCAAGTAGAGAAAAATCAGCCCAGATTCTCCAGAGGCTCCCAGCCTCCTCTTAGTGAATTGAAAATCATCTCAAATTCTATTTCATTTATTCTAGGTCATAAAATATTACTTGATCAATTATGGATAAATTTATTTGAATGGCTTCTGTACCATTTCTCAAATGATTTTCCTCTTTTTCCCAACTTCCTAGGACTGTTTCACATTAATAGATTAGAGTACATTTGCTCATTAGAATAAAAATCTGGCCTCAAATACTTCCCAGCTGTGTGACCCTGGGCAAGTAATTTAATCCCCATTGCCTAGACCTTACCACTCCTCTGCCTTGGAACCAATACACATATTGATTCCAAGATGGAAGGTAAGGGTTTTTTAAAAAAAATCCTTAAAGGCCTTCTGTCTTAGAATTGATACTAAGTATTGATTACAAGATAGAAGAGTAGTAAGGACTAGACAATTGGGGTTAAGGGACTTGCCCAGGGTCACACAGATCTAGGGAAATGTCTAAGGCCTAGAGTGAACCTAGGACCACCCAACTCCAAGCCTGCCCCTCTATCCACTGTGCTATCTAGTTGCCCCACCAGAGAACCATTAATGAAACATGCTGACATAAATATGGCGATGATGGACTCAAGATGCAAAAGGAGGCATCCATTTTTTTTAACATGGCTAATGCAGGAATTTGCTTTGTTTGACTAAATGTATTTGTTGAAAGGGTTCCTTTTTCTTTTTGTTCAGCTGGAGGAAGGAAAGAAAATAAATGCTTGTTAATTAAATAAATACATTAAGGAATCATTTCACTAACATCCAGACTCCTGGACAGCATCCCAGGTGGAAATTATCTGCTCCTGGTAATTTAACAGGCTGGTAACTGGAGCATCTAAAATCTTGGCATTCTCCCAGAGAGCATTAGCACAGCTCCTGAAATCCTCCCCCCACTTAGCACACTGCCTACATTTGCTCCCGCCTGGCAGGTCTTCTTGGTGTCTCTGGAATCCAAGCAGCCTTGCCCTCATCAGCAGTTCTAACACTAGCATCTTGACCTCTAAAGACCCCGGGGGGGGGGAGGGGGAGAAGATCCTCTCTTAACATTTACCAAGAAGAATGGGATCCCCCCCAATCTGCACAGTGGAACGTGGTCATCTGTCTCTGGCTTGAATCCACCTCTCCTCACTCTATTTCCTGCCGTTTGATCCCAGTTTCTCGATCATCTCCGTCATTTTCAGTCTCTCCTCCTATGGGGTGTCTCATCCAGCGTCCTGCCCCTTATTCCCCACCCCCACCCCCCCACCATATGCCTGAAACAGGCTTCTCCACAAACAACATGAGATGGCCCTCCATCCACCGGCCACAAAGAATTCTGGGTGAAGGAAGGGGAAAGACGCCTGCTCACGTGATGGAGAACTCAGTTTTGCCCCTCAGTTTGGTACCTGGCGGACTTTGTCCAAGTTCAAACATTTAACGAGCCCTAAATCTACATTCCTATAGGCTTGCTCCCGACAAAGACTCGGAGGAAGCTGGAGCCGCTACCTCTGCCGATTCCGTTAAGGATGTGCGGGATGCTCCGCCAAGAGAGAGTGTAACCGGTGGGAGTGGTGTTGGTCAGAGCAGATCTGATAGGCTGGCTCCAAAACCCCCTCAAAGACCTTCTCCCTCTTCTGGGAAACTGTCAGAGAAGGAAGCAATTGTCCAGACTTCTCTCTGGGAGAGGAACGAGTTGGAGAAGCCAGTTCTCTGCTCCATTTGGCAGAGTCCATTAGTGCCTGTGTATGCCCACATATTGTTCCCCTCCCCCTGTTCCTCTGTTCTTTTCCTGGATACTGTTTGTTCCCACTGTGATACAGAGTGTCCCAAAAAGGTTTCAGCTTTGATCACTTCAGGAGTGTAAATGCTAAAAAATTATCCCCCCAAAAAACAGTATTTAAAATGTAAATTATTTACATTTTAGTATTTCCTAGGCTTTGAGTGATAACAGGAGTAAAACCCAGAGGAATTGTTGGACCACTAAGGGAGAGAGGAGGGAAGAGGGGAGGGAGATAACATGAATCATGTAACCTTGGAAAATTTCTGTGTCGATTTGTTGCTGGAATAAAGTAAAGAAAAATTTAAAAATAAATAAAATGTCGGTATTTCCTATATAACCACCCTCTTATGCTATATACATCACTCGTTCAGTTTTTGACCCTTAGCTGATGTTCAGTAACTGAAAGGAACTCATTTGTAATCCTCACCTTAAGATCATCCCGAGAATGAAGTTTTGGTGTGGAGCGAACACAATGGTTTTGTTCTTTTTAAAATCCTTACCTTCCTTCTAAATTGACTAAAATTTTCAAAAGAACAAAACAAAGCAAAACAAACAAACAAACAAACAAAACCCTTACCTTCCATCTTAGAATCAATACTATGTATTGGTTCCAAGGCAGAAGAGCGGTAAGGGCTTATTGGAAGTTAAGTGACTTACTCACGTCACACAGAGGTCAGATTTGAACCTAGGACCTACTATCTCTAGGCTTGGCTCTCTATCCACTGATCCACTGTCCCCTACCCAACAGTTTTGATGTGACACCACCAAAAAAAAAAAAAATCTAAATAAATAGATCAGGTGACCTGAATGGTCAAGCATTGATCCACCAGAATTTTGCAGAAATGAGCACACAAGTAATGGATAATGACAAGGTGCTCCATCTTATTATTAAAATTTTATTATTTTTAATTTATGAGATGAAATATTAAATTTTTATTTTATTTTATCATTTTATTGTTTAAAATTCACACAACTAAGTATCAAAGAAATATAAATAATTAAACTCGATGTTTTTTGTAAGTTTGAAGCATTTATACTCCCAAAGTTCTTGAAGCTTCAAATTGTACTAAGACTTTTGAGAATTTCTGCATGAAGGAAATTAGTGGTCCCTTACCCTAGTTTGTATGGTCCGTGTTCTCTGCAGAATGGCAAATAGGAGAAAAGCTTCCTGAGAAAAGAGGAAGGAAGGGGATGTCCTGCACTTAGCCTGAGACATGGAACATGAGCTTTTTATTGTTTGGAACTCAACTTAGTGATCCCATTTACACTATTTATGTTGTTCTCTTGGATCTCTTTATTATCTTTGTTAATAAGAACAATAATAACTAATGCATTTTATTTTCGGGTTTTAAAGCACTTTACAAATATCATCTCATTTGCTTACTTCACTCTAAAACAGTTCCTGCAAGTCTTTCCCCATTTTTCTTAATTAACTCATATCCTTCGTTTCTTCTTCCATAATACTCCCTTAATTCATATGCTATTGGGGGGTTTTCCCAATTATTCTCCAATTGAATGGGTAATTGCTTGGTTTTCAATTTGTTGCAGTACAAAAAGTGCTATGATGACCTTTGTTTTTATCTTCGATGTTCTTAGGGTATGCACCCAGTCATGGGATCATTGGGTCAGAGGATATAGATCATTTGATTACTATTATTACATAATTTCAAACTGAAATCCAAAAGGGTAACACCACTTCAGAGCTCATTCAACAGGGAATTTAGTGTGTCTGACTTCCTACTGTCCCTGCAGTATTCCCATCTTTTTTTCATCTTTGCCAAATTTGCATGGAATGAGGTTAAACCCCTGGGTTGTTTTCATTTGCTTTTCTTTTAGTAATTAATGATTGGGGCTTGTTGCCATGTTACCTTTTGTAAATATTTTGAAAACTTTCATATTCTTTGGTCACTTTCCTATTGGGAAATGGCTTTTAATGCTTTATATTTTTATCTATTCACTATGTATTTTGGAGATCAGAATTTATTTCAGTGATAATTATTAACATCAGCATTTTCCCTAATCTATTATTTATTGATTTGTTCAATAAACGGTAGCTTTATTGATTTTATTCATGCAAAAACTTTTACAAACTTTCCATAGTCAGAATTGCCTATTTTATCTTTTATAATCTTCTCTATCCTGTTTTAATTAAATATTACCCACCAGTCATAGTTACAAAAAGTGTCTAATTTCATTCTTTACTAATATTTTTATAATGTCATAATTTTTTATATCCAAGTCACACATCTATTTTGAGCTTATTGTGACATGTGGTGTAAAATGTTCATGATCCTAATTTCTACCAACTTGTTCTCTAGTTTTCACTGTAGTTCCTATTTAAAAAGGAGTCCTTCCTCCCAGGGATTTGTATTCATGGGTTTATCAAATTGCAATGTTTTTTCTTTTTCTTTTAGATTTGCCTTTTTAATTTCTTTTCATTTTGCATTTTTATTCATGTAAGTTAAAATTTAAATTGATATTTCTTGTTTTCTACATGACCTTCAGATAGATATACCCTACCTTATCCAGTGAACCATCCCTTATGGTTTTTTTTTTATTAAAAATTTTTTTTTTAATTTTAAAAAGGATTTTTAAAAATGAAAAAAAGCACTTCAGCCAAACTAACCAACATTAGATCAACTATGTCTGATAGTATATAGAATATCACACCCAGAGAGTCTCCTACCACTGCAAAGAAGGGAAGGAGGTCTATTTTCCTATTTAATTTTGGGGGATAAGCTGTCATTATAATTATACAGAATTCATTTTCAGGTTCTCAGTTCATTATGCATAGCACTTTCCTAGTCCTTCTTATTGTTCAATTGTATCTGACTCTTCCTGACCCCATTTGGGGTTTTCTTGGCAAAGATACTGGAGTAGTTTGCCATTTCCTTCTCTAGCTCATTTTTCAGATGAGGAAACTGAGGCAAACATGGTTAAGTGACTTGCCCAGGGTTACAGAGCTAGTAAGTGTCTGAAGTCAGAGCAGAACTCAGGAAGACTTATCTTCCTTTCCATGACATCTGCTTTGTAATATAGGTTGATTCTTTGTAATGCCATGTTCCCTTCATTTGTACTTTTCTCCCTCATTTTTTCCTTTGAGATTCTACATATTTTGTTCTTCTAAATGGATGTCATCATTCTTTTGCCTAACACTAAATAGTCTTCCTTCTTTAATTCAATTGGAATTGAGCTAAATTTTTCAATTAATTTACGTATTATTGTCATTTTTAATTATACTGTCATGGCCTAAACCTGAGAAAATCTCTGTAATTACTGAAGTCTCCCTTCAATTCTCTAAAATGTGTTATATAAAAAAAATGTATAAGAGCCTTGGTAAGTTAACTCCCAGATGTTTTATGCTTTGTAGTTATTTTGAGTGGAGTTTTTCTTTTTTTGTCATTTCTTCCTTGTTTTTTTAGTACAGGAAATGCCAGGTTGTTGTTGGGGCTTTTTTGTTTTTATCACAGATCCATTTTATGTCCTGCAAATTTGCTCCAGCTTAATGAATATCTCAATTAGCTCCTTCACTTCTCTGAGATTTTCCAAGTATACCACCACATATCATCTGCAGAAAAAGTTCCAACTTCTCTTTGCCAGTGTTTATACTTGGGTTTTGTTCTCTTGTCAAAACTATACTGCCTAACTCTAGTCTCCTACCTCTACAAGGAAGAGAAAGAAGTACTTTGAAAATCTCTTTTTTGGGGGGCAGCTAGGTGGTTCAGTGGATTGAGAGCCAGGCCTAGAGATGGGAGGTCCTGAGTTCAAATCTGCCTCAGATACTTCCTAGTTGTGTGGTCCTGGGCAAGCCACTTAACCCACATTGTCTAGCCCTTACCATTCTTCTGCCTTGGAACCAATATACAGTACTGATTCTAAGACAGAAGGTAATAACTTTAAAAAAAGAAAAAATCTCCTTTTGAGGGAACAAACATATTTACTAGAATTTATTGTATATTATATCATATATAATATATTATTATTTTTTATTTATTATAATTACAAAACAGGCTCTATGTTCTTTTCATTTATATTGTAGTAGTCATTATGCACACATATTGCTCTCCTGGTTCTTCTTACATCATATTGCATGAGCTGCAATGCTCGCAAGAAATAGATCAAATCACAATAGAGATAGGCAACATCTTTGTTTTACTGGATACACGCTGGAAAAAATTCTAATGTCCCTCCATTGTAAGCAATGTTAGTTTTTAAATATATGTTTCTAAAAAGTGCATACAGTAGGATGCCCATACTTGTGCGGGAAACAGTCTAAGACCTACCATGGATGGCTGAAAGCATGGATGTAATCAAACGTAACTGACTTATCAGATTACTGGATCAGCAGATATGGGGGCCCAATTGCACTACCAGCGCCATTACTCTTGTGCTTTGGGGCCATTATGACAGCCCATGAGGGCTTCCTTAGATAAAGACACTGCTGTAATGATAGCACTAGAAGGAATGTGACCATTGAGAACACCAGAGGCAAACTGAAAGAAAGTTTCACATGGGAACATGGGTATGGGGGACAAAGGGAGATGAGTCATGTACTGGGCTGGCGGACTTCACCTTTTTATAGTCTGTACTCCCTTGTAGATAGTTTGAAACTTATCAACTATTATTTTTTTTCTGGAATTTTCCAAATTTTCCAATTTTTCATTCTTTTCCCCCTGAGGCACAACTATTTGTGGATGTTTTTGTGTATATATTTCTCTTTGTATACATACATATATGTATATAACTTTTTATTATATTAATGAAGCCATGCCCATATTTTTAGGATTTTCAATATGAATGAATTTTGCATTTTGTGAAAGGTTTTTTGGCATCTATTGAGACAATCATTTGGTTTTTGTTATTTTTTGTTTATATGATTAATTACGCTTATTCTTTTTCTAATGTGGAACAACCCTTGTACTCTTGATATGAATCCAATTTAATCATAGTGAACTTTTTTTTCACCCCTACAAATCTTACAAATCTTCAATCTCTTTGTTAAGATTTTATTTAAAACATTTGCATCAATATTCATTAGTGAGATTGCTTTATCATTCTCTTTCTCTGTTTTGTGTCTTCCTTGTTTTGGGTATCTGGACCATGTTTATCTCATTAAAAAAGTTTGGTAGAGTGTGCTGTCTCTATTTTTTTTTTAGATTAAATTTTGGAACACAGGTAACTGCTTTATAATTCACTTTTAAATCCATCTGGCCTGGGAATTTTTTCTCCCTTTGGCAATTACTTATGGCTCACTCAGTTCTTTTTCCAAGGCTCTAAGATGTACATTCCCTTTAAAATATTAATTATTGGGGGCAGCTGGGTAGCTCAGTGGATTGAGAGCCAGGCCTAGAGACAGGAGGTCCTAGGTTCAAATCTGGCCTCAGACACTTCCCAGCTGGGTGACCCTGGGCAAGTCACTTAATCTCCATTGCCTTGCCTTTACCACTATTCTGCCTTGGAGTCATATTGACTCCAAGATGGAAGGTAAGGGTTTAAAATATACATACATATTATTTTCTACTTTTTCTCTATTTCACTATTTTTGTACATTTTTATCAATTTACTTTGAATTCTAATTTTTGCTACCATGGAACTGTGTGCAATTAGTTCTGGGAATCCTTATTTTTCCTTCTAATGTGAATTCATCTTGTTCATTCCTTCTCAGTATTTTGATTTTCCTCTTTTTTTTCTTGATTAGGTAGACTAATGATTTGTTATTTTTCTTAGTCTGTTTAAAATATAGCTCTTAGTTTTATTTATCAGTTTTATAGTCTTTATTTTTTGTTTTATTTCCTCTAATATTCAAGATTTTTTTGTACTATGTTTAGAGTTTCTCTGTTTCTTTTATGGTCTTTTTAAATTGCATGAGTTCATTGATCCTCTCTTTTTTCTACTGTACTATTATACAGTTTTAGAGATAAAAAGTTTCCTCTGAGAACTGCTGTACAAATATATCAAAAGTTTGAGTATGCTGTCTCATTATTACCATCAATTTCAACATGATTGGTTATTGTTTCTGTGATTATTTTCTACCCAATTGTTATTCATGATGTCATTACTTGGTCTTTATTTAGGTCTACATCTTTTGTTCATATTTCCTTTGCAGAATAATAAATATTGGGATCTACTGGGTGAGGAAATTCCTTCTACCAATTCAAGTTGGCATCTGCTTGGCAACTTATAAGAGAATTTCCCAGGGCACTGGGAGGTTGCCTGACTTACCTCCAATCATAGACTCAGTTTATCCATCAATTTCAGTTGTATATCAACTAATTCATGATGACTCTCATGCTCTTGTCATTCATTATTAATTGATTGCACTATAGTCTATAATGGACCTAGAGAGAAGTAGCATGACATAGTGAATATAGAGCTAGCCTCAAAATCAGGATGACCTGGACCATGCCTCTCTGACACATACTGGCTGTTTCCTCACCAAGAGGTATTGTACACCAGTGAAATCACAAGCCTGTAAAGGATGTTTCTTATATTTGCCTTTGAGCCTCCATGTTTGATTCCCTTATGCCAATGGTTTTCAAATGGTGTTCACCAGATAATGTTTCACCAGTGTGTCATGAAATTTTTCTCTATATATATCCATATAAATTATGAGCTGTCTGTTTTTATTTCCACAGTAAATTTAGCTCCTCTTTTTGTCGTTCAGTCCTGTCCAATTCTTTGTGATTCCATGGTACATCAGGCCCTTCTATTCTCCACAATCTCCCAAATTCTGTCCAAGCTCATGTTAATTGTTAAATCTATCCATCTCATCTTCTCACACACTATCTGTCCATCTCATCCTCTCTTCTTTTTCTTTCAATCTTTCCCAACATCAGGGTCTTTTCCATTGAGTCCTGCCTTCTTACTACATGGCCAGAGTATTTAAACTTTGCCTTCCCATGAGTAGTGTGAATTAATTTCCTTACATTTTGACTGATTTGATTGCTTTGCTGTCCAAGGGACTCTCAAAATCTTCTCCAGCACCACAATTTGAAAGTATTGCTTCTTCGGTTTCTTCAGATTCTACACTGTGCAATTAATGTTTTAACAATTGTATGCCAAAGAAAATAACTACCCTCTTGTACTACAAGAGTGTGTGAACATCCACATTTCTCAAATGGTCATTTCATCTATATTCCTACACCCCAAGAATTCCAAATTTCCTATCCACTACCCCAGTCGCAGTTTGTTGCCTCCTTTTCCAGCCTTGAAGTTGGAAAGGACATAGTAGCAAATCTTGTTTTAAAATTTTTTAACATCTTTTGTTTTTTACATATCATAGTTTTCCCCAGTATTACTCCCCCCCCCCAAGAGCTATCCCATATAAGGCAATCAGTCAATAAGCATTTATTAAGTAACCTCCATGTGTCAGGCATAGTTCTAAGGTCTGGGAATACAAAGAAAAGCAAAAGATAGTTCTTGCCCTCAAGAAGTTCACAATCTAACAGGAGAGAGAAGTACATGAATATGAACAAGTAAGCTATATCCAGGATAAACAGGAAATGATTAACAGAGAGAAGACTCTAAGATGAAGAGATATTAGAAATGGCTTTCCTGTATAAATTAGATTTTAGCCAGGACTTGAAGGAAGCCAGAGGAGCCAGGAGGTGAAGAAGAGAGAAAGCTTTCCAGTAATTGGGGGGAAGAGGGAGTCAGAGAAAATGCCCAGAGCTCAGAGGTAGCCAGTATCAGTGGATTGAAGAGTACATGGGAGAGAAGAAGAGAAGCAGGATTAGATGTGGGGAAAGGACAGGGGAGAAAAGATTGTGAAGGAATTTTAAGGCCAGCAGATTTGAGATGATCCTGGAAGTGATAGAGAACTAGTGAAGTTTACTAGGAGGATGACATCTTCAAACCTGTCCTTTAGGAAAATCACTTTGGTGACTGAATGGAGGCTAGATTGGAGAAAGGGATACTTGTAGTGGCAGGGAGATCCACCAGCAAGTGTGAGGTGATGATGATTGCATCAGAGTGATAGCAGAGGAGAGGAGGGGAGTATATTGGTGGGATCCATCAGAGGAGAGAAGGTAGGAATATATCTGAGAGATGATGCAAAGGTGAAATCAAGAGGTTGTGGCAGGGGGCAGCTGGGTGACTCAGTGGATTGAGAGCCAGGACTAGAGGTTCCTAGGTTCAAATCTGTGTGACCCTGAGCAAGTCACTTAACCTCCAATTGCCTAGCCCTTATTACTCTTCTGCCTTGGAACCGATATACAGTATTGATTCCAAGACGGAAGGTAAGGATTAAAAAAAAAGAATTGATATCAAATCAGAAGGTAAGGGTTAAAAAAAAAAAGAGGTCATGGCAGCAAATTGGATATGGTGGAGTGAGAAGATAAGCCTGGAGATCAGGGAGGAGGATGGTGCCTTTGATAGTAATATCAAAGTTTGAAAGTTTGGAAGAAGGGAAGGTTTAGGGGGAACTTATTGTTTGAGATGTCTAAAGAGTTGAAGATGCAAGATTGGAGGTCAGCAGAGAAGTTAGGGATGAACAGTTAGATTTGAGAGACATTTATTATGTATATGTGGCTTTTATGCTATATTATGTATGTGATATGTTGCTAGACATCCATATGTGTATACACACCCATTGAGCTTTAAGCCTATGTGGTTTAAAAAACAATAATGCTATAATGAACTTGTGATCTCACCGATGCAGTACTACCTCCAGTGGTATAGAGCACAACTTCTTAAATGTTTTTCATTTTTGCTTCTATAAATGTCCTTTGGATGAGCCACACAGGCAGCTTTTTTCTTGATCTTTTAACATTCCATGGATCAAACAAGATAATATTTGTAGAGCACTTACACAGTGCCTGGCATGTTCATAAATGCTTCTGCCTCTCCTCCCTTCAGTGGATAAAACATTTGGACTGTTCCTCTATTATCCTTTGCTTTCTCTACATGGCTGTTCTTCATGCATTCCTAGCCTTACTGTTCTCCAACTCTAATACATCTTTAAGACAAACATAATCCTAGACCCCCAAATGCTTCATCAACAGAAAAGGACCTGGGTCCAAATGCCTGCTTTTCTACTTGCTGCTGTGTGACCTTGGGCAAGTCATTTAACCTTGCTGTGACTCAGTTGCTGTAAAATGATGGTTTTGAGATGGATGGCTTCTGAGGTCTTTTCCAATTCTAATATCCATGATCCTATAGATCCAATTCTAATATCCATAGATCCTATAGATATGACAAGTCTTATAGCAGAAGCGCATGGCACTGGGAGACATGTTTGTCTGGTCAAACTCAAGTTGCTCAGAATTTTTAGATCTCCCAGTTCCCAGCTGCCTTTTGCCCTTTGTCTTTTTTTCCTCTCTCCATAAACCTAGAGTGCACCCCCCCAACCACACTGTATTAGTGGGAAGAATGGGAATACCTAGAGACCGTACTAGGTGAGACTAGAAATTATAGGGAGTATATGTGGACAAGGCAACTCATTCCCCTAACACCACAGTACACAGATATCTTTTCTTCTTTTTTTTTCCTGTGGTGTCCTCATGCTTTCTCCCCTGGGCACGCCTCTGCTGAGCAGGTCTCACAGCTAGACCCCTGGACCTATTCCTTTTTGTAGTTCAACTTCCAACTGATTCTCTCTCAATTCTTACTACAGAGCATGGCACCTCCTACTGGGAAAGTTATTCTCCTACAAGAAGCCATTGCTAATGAGAATGAGGAGAAAGAAATCCTCGCTTCCTCCCCACTTGGAGAGCTGCAGTGATCAGGGACCAGTTTTCTGGGAGAGACCAGACCAGAGAAGGACAGAATTCTGTTGGGAAAATCTCAAGAGGGCAAGAGAGAGAGAGAGTAGGGATCACTTTCTTACCCCAACTTTCCCAGAGTTTCCTATCTAGACCTCCCATCAAGGTCCAGAAGTGCAGCTTCTCTTTTTAATCCTTTCATGACCTTTACTTGCTAGGAGAAGTTGGAATTTTTCCCCAGACACCCTGATCCCCATCGTATTGGCAGGATTAGTGGGGAGTAGTTAGGCTGAGGGCATGATGGATTAGCTCTTTCTTTTTTAGCCCTTCAAATGTATCTTGATCAATTTTTTTGCTTCAGGACAGTGCATGACCACAGAGTACATTACTAATACAACAATATGAATGTAGAGCAAGGGTTTGTCATAGAAAGTCCATGAAGTTAAAAAAATTATAACTATTTCAATACAAATGGCCTCTGCTTTTTTATTTTTATTTTTATTTATTTATTGCATTACATTAAAAAACATTATTCTGAGAATAGATCTATAGGCTTTTCCAGACTACCAAAGGAGGTCCATGACCTCTTCAACAATCTTGGCAAAAAGGGTTAAAAAAAAAGTAGAAGAATCATGACTAAGAAAGAGAAGTCCCAGTCAAATGGAGTTGTCCTCTGGGACCAAAATATTTTCATAATTTTAATATTAAAGGGAAGTATTTCACTTTTTTCTACACTTACTCCTAAGTTATTAATGATTCAGAGCCAGAGGTGCGCTGTGAGTCCTGGGAACACCGAGTGATGAGATGAGCAGTAGTCAGAGCATCCTGTAGCGAGGAGTAGCTACCCTACTTGTAGGAATGTCCTCTGATGCCAACTAGTGAGCTTGTGAGTTAGAGAATAGCCCCACTTGGCGGCCAAATTATTTACTACAGTCCCTTTCTGGTCAGTTGACTAGCTAGCTACCTAATAAATTGATTTGTTTTTCTGAAGGTTAACAGAAAGTAGAGCACAGACTAAGAGTGAGTTATTATTATTACTGTAGCACCTTAATGCCACTTGGGCTATCCACCAAGAATATACCCAGCTTACACTACTATAACACACAAGTGGGATTGTTACTGTTATTAATAACAACCTAGAGATATAAACTCAGCAAAGGAATTGCTAGATAAAAGAGAATAATGAATTTTTGTAACTCTTCTTGCACAATTTCAAATTATTTTCCAAAATGGCTGGAGAAATTAATAATTCTGCTTGTTATGAATTAGTGTGCCTTTTCCCACACTGCCATTGAGACTGAATTTTTCATCTGTAGTAAAGACCTACATCAGCAAGTTCAATCCCTATGGGAGATACAGGGGGCTCAAAGTTTGCTGTAGGAGAAATTGTCAGTGAGGCAGTGAAAGTGAAAGCACCTGAGAAGTTGCTTGGGGAAGGGATGAAGCTACATGAAAAGTATGGAATAGGGGGTAGCTGGGTGCCTCAATGGATTGAGAGACAGACCTAGAGATGGGCAGTCTTGGGTTAAAATCTGACCTCAGCCCTTCCTAGCTGTGTGACCCTGGGCAAGTCACTTAACCTCAACTTCCTAGCTTCTACCACTCTTCTGCTTTAGAGCCAATGCACAGTATTAATTCTAAGATGAAAGGTAAGAGTTTAAACAAGTAATTGATAGGAAGGAAGGAAGGAAGAAAGAAAGAAAGGAAGGAACGAAGGAAGGAACGAAGGAAGAAAGGAACAAAGGAAGGAAGGAACGAAGGAATGAACGAAGGAACGAAGGAACGAAGGAACGAAGGAAGGAAGGAAAAAGTTCAGGACAAGATTTAAATTCAAATTGATCTTTCATCCTTTTAGTCTTTTGGTGATTTTGCCTTTGGTTTAAGAACTAGGCATCTGAGACAGAGTGGCAGAGAACTGCTTTTGGAGCAGGAGGAGGAAAGGAATGGCATATGACCATCAGTGGGTACCACTTCTTGCTGCTACTGTGGCAGCTGAGATATCTACTGTGACCAAGACCAGGAATGAATCTCTTGCAAAAATGGCAAGATAGAGTAGAACTAAACCAGCCATTTAAAAAAAAATCTTATCAGAGGTTGGGATGAAAAATAGGACAGCTTTCTCTCTCTACTCCATGCTCTCTTAGGGAAGTCCTAACTTATGAGAAGCCTCAGAAAGCATGTCATCATATGAGATAACACATATAGCACTTTGCAAACTGTAAACTAGTTCTAGTTATTGTTATTGCTACTATATCTTCCACTAATCCTTCCGTGACATGCAGGTGTTATCGGAATTTGAAAGGTCTCTTCAGATAATCCGCCTGGAAATAATGGGAGTAATCATCAGAAATGGCAGAAAGCAATTACACTAAGCATCCCATTAAGTGGAATAAGTTATGTGGCCACAGTGTGGATAGCCTGAATAATATAAGAGAAAAGGTCGGTGGGAATTTCCCAGATACAAGATGGAGCATGATGCCCATGGTGATTTTTTCCTATACATTGACTAGGTGGTATTTCACTTAAAAACTGTGTGGACCTGAAGCATTAAATTTTCAGGCTGTGTATCTTCTAGTGTGTCAAAGAGATATTGCAGTCTTTAAGAAGGCTCCCACATGCAGCCCAGAAAGGAGACTCCTGCCGGTACTCTAGAGAGATTCTGATGCTGCCATTTAATTTTTGCTCAAATATAGTGCCACTTCATGGGCAAAGCATGAGTTATACTCCCTTAATGGTTAATTGACTTATTAAATGACAATTTATGTTCTATAAGCTTATAAAAAGCAAAATGCTTTTAAATAAAAGCATAATATGTCTGCATATGGGCTGATATTACCACTTAAGCAAGAAAACGTGTCTTATTTTTCACCTATATTCACTTCTTTGAGTTACGTTGCATGAGAGTTTCACTGTCAGTCCACTGGAGTCAAAATTGATTATTGCTTTAGCAGTCAACAAGCATTTATTAAGCCATACTATAATCAAGACACCTTGCTAGGCACTTCACTGATCTATTGTTATCTTTTAATGCTGTTTTCACTTACATTATCATAATCATTGTGTATATTGTTTTCCTTCTTTTTTAAAAATCTCTGCTTCACTTCATAATGCAGAATGTCTCCAGGGCAAAATTCCCAAGTTTGCCTGAATTCTTTAAATTTGTAATTTCTTGGGGGTATGATACCATTCCATTTTATTCAATTTACTCAGTCATTGGACAACTAAAGATCCTCTTTGTTTCTAGTTTTTTGCTGCTATAAATATTTTTTTGTAGATTTAGCATTCCCTCCAAGACTTATCCCCCTCACCTTTACACTCTCATTCATGAGTAGTGTCCCCACATTGGGCACCACCCTACCTTTACAATCTCAACTCATATTTTTCCCTTCCATGTGCTCCACAGTTTAGTCAGACTGGACTATTCCTCATACTCCTCTCCACAAACTCACGCCAATGCCCCACACGTATGTGTGTGCTGTCCCCATACATTATTTCACAATATCCCTTTTTCTGGAAAGTCTTTTTCCAAAGCATCCACCTTTTCTTCATCCACCTGCCCATTCTTTTAAGACTACCTCAAAATGTAACTCCATAATGAAGCCTTCCCTGATTGCCTCCAGACCTGAATGCCCTCAGACCTCACAAAGTAGTACAAGTATTTCTCTTAAACATTTATTAGCACTAGTTAGTATATATTCATTTGTATTATAATTATTTTGTACATTGTCATATGCCCCTATTAGACTATGACTTCCATTAGAGTATGGACAATGTTTGTTGTTGTTGTTTTTCAGTCATTTCAGTCTTGTCCAACTCTTTGCAACCCCCCATTTGGAGTTTTCTTGGCAAAGAACCCAGAGTGATTTGCCATTTCCTTCTCCATCTCAGATGAGAAAACTGAGGCAAATGTGCCCAAGGAAGAGTTTGAGGACAGATTTGGACCGTGTCTTAGTCTAACTGAGTTATTCATTATCTTTGGCTAGTTATATAAAATTAGGACATGGGATTATCTCTAAAATAGTTTCTACCTCCAAATTCCATTACCCTATGTTCTAAATTGTGTATGTCTCTCTAGCACTAGCTATTTTTCTGTACATAACAAACATTTAACATGTATTTGTTGAATTAAACTGAAGTGCCTCCAGAATACATTTAAGACTCCTTAGCTTTGCATCCAAGGCACACCAAAAACTGATGTTATCTCTTCAGCCTTATCTCATGTTAATGAAATAATATCTACTGGACTTATTTGCTATTTCCTGCCCACCCTCCAAAATTTCAAAATTCCTTGACTTTGCTTGTAATATTCCATTCATGCCCTTCAATTTCCACATCATTGGAAGCTCAAATCAAATTTCAATTCCTTAATGCAGTCAATCCTGGACAACTCACTCTTCTCTGTACATGTTTTGTACTTTCCCATTCAAAAGCATTCCCAAATAATGCCTTTGTTCATGGAATTCTCTATTCCTAGAACCTCCTTTTTCTCCCCTTCCAACTCCTCATTTATGCACCTCAGCAAGTAACTATTAAGATCTATTGTGTTCAAAGTACTATACTAGGTGCTGGAAATACTGAGACAAGATTTAAAACAGTCTTACCCTGTAGGGGCTTACATTCTATTGGGGGTGGGGCAGAAAGCATGTGCCTAGATAAGTAAATACAAAGTAATTTGAGGAAAGGAATTAGGAAAGGAAAGGCTTTCTGGAGAAGAAGACATTTGAGATAAGTCTCTAAGAATGCTTAAGATTCTCTGAGGTGAGTGCTGAGGAAATATATTCCAATTACGAGGAGGTTGTTCAAAAGGCACATGTGGGAGACATAATCCTGGGTTCAAAGAACAAAAAATGGACCAGTTTGGCTACATTTTAGAGAATGTGACTATAATTATGTGAAATAAACCTGTAAAACAATAGGTCAAGAATCACAAGAAAAACAATGACAAAGAGAAGGAATAAAAGGATTCCAGTAGTCAATAAACATTTAAGTACAAACTCAATTTTCAAAAATATTTTATTTTTTCCAATTACATATAAAAACAATTTTTAACATTTACTTCTTTTTTATTTTGAAGTCTAAGTTCTCTTCCACCTTCTTTCTTCTCTCATTAAGGCAAGCAATTTGATATAGATTATACACGTACTGTCATGCAAAACATATTTCCATATTAGTCATATTGTGAAGAAAAAAACAAACCAAAAAAAAGAAAGAAAGAAAACCCAAGAAAAATAGAGTTCCAACAAGTATGCCTTGATCTGCATTCATACTCCAACAGTTCTTTCTCTTAGGTGGATGTTATTTTTCATCATAAATGTTTTGGATCATTATATTGCTGAGAATAACTAGGTCATTCATAGTTGATCACCATATAATTTTTCTATTACTTTGTACACTGTTCTGGTTCTGCTTACTTCACTTTGCATCAGTTCTTATAAGTCTTCCCAGGTTTTTCTGAAAGCATCTTGCTCATTACAATAGTATTCCATCATAATATACTACAACTTGATCAGTCATTCCCCAATTAATGGATACTCCCTCAATTTCTAATTCTTTGCCATCAGAAAAAGAACTACTATAATTATGTGTGTACATATAACTCCTTTTTATTGTTGTTTTTAATCTCTTTGAAATACCAACCTAATAGTATGACTCCTTCCTGATCTGGCTCAAAAGGTATATACAGTTTTACAGCATTTGGGGCAGACTTCCAAATTGCTCTCCAAAATGGGTGGATCATTTTACAATTCCAAACAGTGCATTAATGGGAGTTCTAAGATGGTGGATTTCCTAACTTCCTAAAATTGTGGAGTAAGAAAGGCTCCAAGCTCACCAACCATCCTCCAGACGAACAAAAAAAATCAAACACACAAAAAAACAAAAAAATGCCTCAAAATGAATCCTGGAGTGATAGAACCAACAGAAGACAGGGTGAAGCAGTGTTCTAGCCCAGAATAGCATGGAGGGAGAGCAAGGAGGGTCCAATCTTGCTGAGGTAGGAAGGTAGGAAGGAGAGCAAGCCAGGTTAGAACTCAGGTGATTACAGCATAAGCAGCAGGGAAAAGGGCACAGCCAGGCTTAATTCAGCCTTAGATAGGGAAAGTAAAAACCAAGGTGATACAGTACAGGTAGCAATGGGAAGAACTCAGCCCAACAAGATTCAGCCACACAGGAGAGGGAAGAACACATTGGGACCCAGCAAAAACAGCATTCGAAGGAACAGCTACAAACCTTCCCACAGTAGACCAACCAAGCCACCTCTGCAGACTTTGCAATCTGGAACCCAACCCCAGGCATTGAACTAGACAAGTTTGGGACAGTACTCCTTCCACCCCAGGAATGGACCTAAACTTCAATAAATAGGCAAAATATGGGGGAGGGGGCAAAATAAGCAAAAGAGAAAAAGCCTGAGACTAGAAAACTATTTGAGCAACAGAAGTGACCAAAATGCAAGCTCAGAAGAGGACAGCAATAACAAAAAAAGTATATTAGTTTTCCAGTTTTCTCAATCCCCTCCAACATTTGTCATTTTCCTTTTCTGTCATACTAGCCAATCTGAGAGGTGTGAGATGGTATCTGAGAGTTGTTTTAATTTCACTTCTCGAGTCAATAGTGATTTAGAGAATTTTTTTCACATGACTGTTGTTCAGTTCTTTGACCAAGATACTGGATACAGCTCATTTTACAGATAAGGAAACTGAGGCAAATAAATTTAAATGATTTGCCCAGGATCGCACAGCTAATAAGTGTGTAAGGCCAGATTTGAACTCCTGACTCTAGGCCAGGTATTTTATTGACTGTGTCATCTAGCTGCCCTTCATATGACTATAGATAGCTTTTACTTTTGAAAAATGCCTGTTCATATCTTTTGATCTTCTGTCAATGAGGCAATGACTTATATTCCTAAAAACTTCACTCAGTTCTCTGTATATTTGAGAAATGAGACCTTTATCAAACATATTTCCAATAAAAGAATATTTTGCTTTCCTTCTTGGCTGCATTGGTTTTGTTTGTGCAAAAACACTTAATATAATCAAAATTCTCCATTTTATATCCCACAATACTCTCTTTTTCTTGTTTATTCCTAAATTCTTTTCATACATAAATCTGTTAATGAATATATTTTATATTCTTCTAATTTACTTATGGCATTTCCCTTTATATCTAAGTCATGTATTCATTTTTACCTTTTCTTGGCATATAGTGTGAAGTGTTCATCCATATCTAATTTCTGTCAAACTGCTTTCCAGTTTTCCCAACATTTTTTGTCAAATAACAAATTCTAAAAGCTTAAATCATTGCATTTATCAAACACTAGAATCCTAGGGTCATTTACTACTGTGTGCTGAGCACCTAATGTATTCCATTGATCCACTACTCTATTTCTTAGCCAGTATCAGAATGTTTTGACATTTACTGCTTTAAAATACAGTTTGAGATCTGGTACCTTCCTTCACATTTTTCCCACTTTAATTCCTTTGATACTCTTGACCTTTTGTTCTTCCAGATTAATTTTATTATTTTTTCTATTTCTATAAAATAATTTTTGGTAGTTTAATTGCTATGGCACTGAATAAATAAATCAATTTAGGCAAATTAGGCAGAATATTGGCTTGGCCTATCTATGTTTAGATTTGACTATTTGTGTGAAAAGTGTTTTGCAATTACATTCATAGAATTCCTGGGTTTAAATTGGCAGATATACTATTAAGTATTTTCTATTGTTTGTGTTATTTTAAATGGAATTTTTCTTTCTACCTCTTGCTGCTGGACTTTGTGAGTAATATGTAAAAATGCTAATGATTTATATGTAGGTTTATTTCATATCCTGTGATTTCATTAAAGTTGTTAATTATTTCAACTAGTTTTTTAGTTTATTCTAGGATTTTCTAAGTATATCACCATATCATCTGCAAAAGAGTGATAACTTTATTTCCTCATTGCCTATTTTAATTACTTTGATTTCTTTTTCTTCCCCTTTTGCTATAGCCAGAATTTCTAGAATAATAACAGTGATAATGGGCATCCTTGTTTTACCCCTGATCTTATTGGAAAGGTTTCAAGTTTATCCCTATTATTGATAATGCTTGTTGATGATTTTTGATAAATTCCACTTATTTAAAGGAAAGTTCCATTTATTCTTATGCTTTCTAATGTTTTTAATAGGAATGAGTGGTATAGTTTGTCAAAAGCTTTTTCTGCATCTATTGATATAATCTAATTTCTGTTGGTTTTGTTATTGATATGGTCAATTATGCTGATAGTTTTCCTAATATTGAACCATTCCTATATTCCTGGTTTAAATCCTACCTGGGCATAGTGTATGTAATTGTTGTAATCTCCTTGCTAGTATTTTATTCAAAATTTTCGTGTCAGTATTAATTAGGGAAATTGGTGTATTCTTTTCCTTCTCACTCTTCCTGATTTAGGTATCAGTACCATATTTGTATTTGGTAGGACACTTCACCTATTTTCCCAAATAGTTATATAGAATTGGAATTAATTTTTCTTTAAATGTTTTGTAGAATTCACTTGTGAATTCATCTGGCCCTAGGGATCTTTTTTTTAGGGAGTTCATCAATAGTTGGTTCAATTTCTTTTTCTAAGCTGGATTTATTTAGGTTTTCTATTTCCCCTTCTGTTGATCTTTTTATATTTCTATAAATATTCATCCATTTCACACAAATTGTCAAATTTATTGGAATACAATTGGACAAAATAACATGTGGTTATTGCTTTAATTTCCTCCTCATTGGTGGGAAATTCACTTTTTTATTTTTATACTGGTAATTTGATACAATGTTGGCATAATTAAACATTTTTAATTGAATTATCCAATGGTTTATCTATTATTGGTTTTTTAAAAACAGCTTTTATTCTTATTAGGTTAGTATTTTTCTTACTTTCAATTTTATTCATGTCTCCTTTGATTTTTAGGATTTTCAATTTGGCATTTAATTGGTGATTTAAAATTTGTTCTTTTTCAAGTTTTTTTAGTTGCATGTTGTATTCATTGATCTGCTCTTTCTTCATTTTATTAATGTAAGCATTTAGAGATAAAAATTTTCTTCTAAGTATTGCTTTGACTGCATCCCATAAATTTTGAAAGTCTCTTATCTCATTGTTGTCATTCTCTTCACTGAAATTAATTGATTGTTTCTATGATTTGCTCTTTGACCCATTCATTCTTTAGGATAAGATTACTTAGTTTCTAATTAATTTTTAGTCTTTCTACAACTCTTAGTTGAATATAATTTTATTATAGTCTAAGAAGGATGCACTTAATATTTTTATTTTTTCTGCATTTGATTGTAAGTTTTTTATGCTTTGATACATGGTCAGTTTTTGTTGTAGGTGCTCCATAATGCTGAGAAAAGGGTATATTCCTTTCTATTCTCATCCAGTTTTCTCCAGAGATCTACCATATTTAACTTTTCTAAAATTCTATCCAACTTTAACTTCTTTCTTATTTAGTTTTGTTATATTTATCTAGTTCTGAGAGGGGAAAGTTAAGGGTTCCTCACTAGCATACTTTTACAGTCCATTTCCTCCTGTAACTCATTTAACTTCTTTAAGAATTTGGATGCTCTACTATTTGGTACATATATGTTTAGTATTGATATTAATTCATTATCTATGATATGTTTTAGCAAAATATACTTTCTGCCTAGTTATCTTTTAATTAGATCTATTTTTATTTCCTTTGTCTGAAATTATGATTGCTACCATCTGATTTTTTTTTAACTTCAGCTAAAGCATAATAGATTCTATTCTTGCCCTTTATCTTTATTCTGTGTGTCTCTCTACTTTAGGTGTGCTTCTTGGAAATAACATATTGTAATATTCTGGCTTTTAATCCAGTATGATATCTGCTTCTTTTTTATGAGTGAATTTATTATTCATATTCACAGTTATTATTACAGTGAATTTCTATCCATACTATCTCTGTCTCTGTCCCTGTCTCTGTCTCTGTCTCCCTCTCTGTCTCTCTCTCTCTCTCTCTCTCTCTCTCACACACACACACACACACACACACACACACACACGTACACATACCACCCTATCACTCTTCAAAAGTGTTTTGCCTATGACCACAGCTTCCCTCAATTTTTCCTCCCTTCTTTCAACACCACCTTTCTCCTGTCCCCCTCTTCTGCTTTCAGATAGTCTAAGATACATTTATATACCCAACTAAATGTGCATGTTATTCCTCTTTCAGTCAATTTTGATGAAAGTGAGATGCAAGCATTGCTGGCCACACCCCTCCATCTTCCCTTTCACTGTTAAAGCTCTATTGTACCTCTTTTATGTGAGATAATTTACCCCATTCTCTCTCTCTCTCTCTCTCTCTCTCTCTCTCTCTCTCTCTCTCTCTCTCTCTCTCTCTCTCTCCCCTTTTCTCCCAGTGCTTCCCTTTTTTCCACTCCTTAATTTTTTTGGGGGATATCATCCCATATAGTCAACTCACATCTGTGCCTTTTGTCTATGTATACTCCTTCTAACTGTTCTAATAATGATAGAGTTCTTAGGAGTTACAAGCATCATCTTTCCATGTAGGAATATAAACAGTTTAACCTTATTGAATCCCTCATTATTTCTCTTTCTTGTTTGACTTTTTATGCTTCTCTTGAACTTTGTATTTGAACATCTAAATTTCTATTCAGTTCTTGTCTTTTTATCATGTTTGAATGCTTGAAAGTCCTCTTTTTCATTAAATATTTTTCTCCTGAAAAGTTATACTCAGTTTTGGTAGGTAGATGATTCTTGATTGTAATCTTAGCTCCTGTGAATATCATATTCCAAGTCCTTCAATCCTTTAATGTAGAAGCTACTAAATCTTGTGTTATTCTGACTATGGCTCAACAATACTTGAATTGTTTCTTTCTGATTGCTTGCATTATTTTTTCTTTGGCTCAGGAGCTCTGGAATTTGGCTATTATAATCCAGGGGTTTTGATTTGAGGATCTCTTTCAGGAGGTGATTGGGTGGAGTCTTTCAATTTCTATTTTACCCACTGATTTTGAATTTCAGGGCAGTTTTCTTTGATAGTTTCCTGAAATAGGATGTCTAGGTTCTTTTTTTGAGCATGGCTTTTAGCTATTCTAATAATTCTTAAATTATCTCTCCTGTGTCTATTTTCCAAATCAATTGTTTTTCCAATAAGATATTTCATATTTTCTTCTATTTTTCCATTCTTTTGATTTTGTTTTAGTTTCTTGATGTCTCATGGAGTCATTAGCATCCACTTACCCAGTTATAATTTTAAAGGAATTATTTTCTTCAGAGAGCATTTGTATTTCCATTTCCATTTGACCAATTCTGTTTTATAAGATGCTATTTTCTTCAGCATTTTTATGCGTTCTTTACCAAGCTATTGACTCTTTTTTCATTATTTTCTTGCATCGTTCTCATGTCTTTTCCTCATACCTTTATCTCTCTTGCTTAATTTTTAAATTCTTCTTTAGTTCTTCTAGGAATTCTTTTTTTTTTTACCTGAGACCAATTCACATTTGTCTGTATCTTTGGATGTAGCTACTTTGACATAGTTGTCTTCTGAGTTTGTGTTTGGATCTTCCCAGTCACCATAGTAACTTTATATAGCCAAGTTCTGTTGTTGTTATTTCCAGACTATTTCTTAACTTTTGAGCTTATATTGAGGTGGTCACTACCCCTAGAGTGGGGAGTGCAATGTACAACACTTCATATTTGGGGGACTGCTGTTTTCAGAGCTAGTTCTGGGGGTCTATAAGTTTTCAGTTCTTCCAAAGTGGTATGATCTAAGTAGAAGTGTGATCACTGATTTGACCATAAGCATTCTTTTCTACCCTAGAACTGTTATCAGGGTCCTGTTCCTGCTAGTATTGTTCTTTGCCCTGGGACTCTGGACCAGAAACATGTGGGGCCCCTTGTGCCACCTGAAACATTTGTTGAGCTCCAGTTACCCTTTAGATATGTAAATATGTCCTTTGATCTTTCTCCTTGCATCAATTCTTTAGGATCTTGGAGTGTGATGATATATTGCAGACCTCTAATTTCCAAATATCTTTACATAAGACCAGTCATTTTTGTAACTGGGATTAAAATAACATGAAGGGTGTAGTTTTGGGGAAAGGAGTGCCAGCAAAGGATTTCCTGTAACATCCTGCTGTTTTGGGAGTTGAGCCTGCAGTCTCCCAAAGTTGGGGGTCCTTCTGACTAAGTGGAGTGGTCAGATGAATAATTGAAGAGAGACAACTGAGTGCTCAGACCTGTGCTTAGGTATCACACAGTTGTTCTGCCATTGCATGGGGTTTATGTTTGTTTTATAGCTTCAGTGAGTACATGCTTTTTTGGCACATAATCATTTTTCAATATACATGATCTACAGATAATTGGATGTGTCACACATTAACAAATCACTTAATCAACATTCTGTGATCATTTACCATGTTGCCACAACAAAAATATTCATGATGGAGATGAATGACATGGATAGGGTGATCTGGAGGTTAGTTCCCTCTGACCTGTGGGATGACCAGCTAGGAGAATCATTGTTGCTTTTGATTAGCTTTTACAATCAATCACAATTACTTAGGAGATGGGTAACAAAACATTTCATAGCTAGGTACATGGTTAAAGGGTAATTTAAGACAGACTGAAATCAGGAATTTTCTCAATTTCCAAGTTACATTTTTCTTGTGTTGCATCAAAGCACCTTGACAATGTTGCCTGGTTATTGTAAACATAACGAACCAACGAAGTGTGTCAGTGGCTTGTGTTTCAGAGGAGTGATTGATTGTGGTGCTTGTGTGTTTGGCCAATAATGGGTGTGGGGAATCTAAGTGTACCTCTGCTAAGAGAGAAAAGGTAGAGGTAATGGGTAATGATCGTTAGGTTTTAATTCTGTCAAAGTAATCTTTTTAGGGTGATGATCTGGGGGGATTAAAGTTGGACATATGTGTGTTAATCCTGTAATTATTTGCTCTTATATTATTTCTCCTGTGCTGGGAAGAGAACAATTCCATTAGTAAGGGAAGTTGGAGGGAGAAATCACACAGAGGGAGTTCAGTGGGTGCTTCATCTTTTCTGAAGGCTGCTCTGCAGCCTTCATTTTCCCAAACTGAGACTCTGTCAGTCAGCAGGGGTATGATGACTCTCCACAATGCTGACCAATTGTCTGACTCCCTTTCTGTCTGTGGACTTTAGATCTCCAGAAGTCACTGCTGCTGAATCAAATACACCCAAGGCCTGCTGCTGGCTTGCAGAGGCATAGCTCCACTCTTACTCCAGTGAGGCAGACCTTTCCTGTTGACCTTCTAAGTTGTTTTGTGAGGGAAAATTGTTTCACCTCATCCTTTTGTTAGTTCTGCTGCTCCAAAATTCATTTTGAGACATCATTTTAAAGTTACTAGAAGAGGAATTTGGGAGAGCTCAGTTGAGTCCCTGTCTTTAATCCATCATCTTTGCTCTGCCCTCTAGTATCTCTTCAGTGCAATAAAACATTTATTAAGCATTTTGCCAAACATTGTGCCAAGGGACAAGGATACAGATATGAAAAGCAGACATTCTCTGCCCTCAAGGACCTTTTAACTTACTAGGGAAATACAACAGACAAAAAAATGTAACATGTAGAGTTGAGCAAAATTTTTTTTCATATTGGCCATGTTAAAAAAAAAAGACTAGATATTGAAAATGATTACCACCCTGCTCCTAGGTTCTAAGCCCTACTCTTACTTCTGAAATTTCTCCTTTTTCGGAACACAACCCAGGGTCTCCCTACTTGGGAACCCCAGCCCCAAGGCTCAGGTTTCCTTCTCAGTCCACCCTTGATCTGTGACTGGAACTAAGGAGTAGGCAACAAAGTTTCCAGTTAGAACCTGTTCCCACATCCTACACAAGGTCATGGGTACACCAATATGGGTCTGGTACATTTTTTTGCACTGAGATACTTTCTTAGACCTCTTTCAATCCCTCCATGCTAAAATACTCTGCAAGAACATCCCCAGTGTACTAAGACTTCTTTTTTTTAGTTTACTAAGACTTCTATTTATGCTAACCTGGACTGGAAAAATGACTCACTGTGATTTTAAATTCCCAATTAGGACTCAGTATGCAGCATTTTCTGGATAAGTGGAGGAGGTGTTGGGGAGATCTCATCTGTTGTTTCTTGCTACTCCTTCATCTTGGCTCCATGCCCCTAAATCTATGTATCTCTAGCTGTGACTTCTCTTCTGAGCTTCAATTTTTATTTTATTATTGTCTGTGAGATCTTTCCTTCCATATGCTGTCAATTCAAACCAAGTAGCAGGAAAGTTCTTATTAGGAAAGGCTCTTTGAAGCTCTAAATTTGTTCCCCTATGATATTTACTCCTAAATCTGCTGACTTCACAATTTCTGGCAATGACATCTCCCTTTACCTAGTCTCCTGTATCTGAAACTTTGCTTCCTCCCCACTCATGTCTAGTCAGTTAACAAGTTAGACTGATTTTACCATTACAGCATCTCTTGCATCTATCCCCTCCCTTTTCTCTTCCTATTGCCATCATTATTCCTATTTACCTGGACTGTTGCTGTAGATCCCTAAGAGATTCCAACCTTACATTCTGTCACTTCCTATCTACACTTTATATTGTTGCCAGAATATTTATTATTTTTATCAAGATATTTCAGAGAGTTAATCTTACATATATAAATACATATCAACAGGTAGATGACAAGCCCAAATACTAATTCACTTTAGTTGTTTGGGATATGGAATGACTTACACATTCAGACTGAAGATAATGGTGTCTTACAAATTTGCATTTGTACTCTTTTCTTCTATTGACCATTTGCTCTGATTGTAGAAATTTGCCATAAGAAGAAAAAATCAGGAACAGGATTATAACAGCATCAGATTTGATCTTTAGGGTCTAAAGGCATAAAGTGACTCAATATATGTTAACCAGGATAAAGCATCTTTAACTCTGTTTGACTTCAGGTAAGAGTCACTGTTGAAAACCAGTCATGCAATAATAATTCCAGCTCACAACCAAACTTAGGAATAAACAGATGGGAAACTTTCAGATTCAAAAGGAAGTAACATAATGTAGCAACTGGGTACAAGAGGATCCTATCTTGGGCTATTCCAAGGTCGTACTCTCAGCTTTTTCCCAGCTAAAAAAGACCTCCACTTATCACAGCTCAGGCTCACAGTCCTTCTAAGTAACTTGTGGCATTTCTCTTGAATTGTGGATTTAGTGATCCATCAGGCAACTGTACTTGAATTCAAAGTTCAAAATAATATCAGTTACAGTCCCAAGAGTTTTTACCTCAAATAACAAGTTTCACTAAGCACAATTTAAGGCTCAATACAATTAATCTAACTCATGAAGTTGCAATAAACAATAAAAGTAAAAGTTTACCAGAACTCACACTCAATAATGGACCTAACTGATAGGATCTCCCTCAACTATTGCAGTTCATCCTATCTGGAAGTTTTCAGGAAGGCTCAGGGCTTGCCCCTCCTGTTTCCATTTAAAAGTTTTTCTTTATGTAGTGGAGAAACAAAATAATTCTTAAAATTCAATTGAACAAATTATAAACCAGGTAAGAGACTCATATACTCCACAGCAAGGTTCTCCAATACAAACAATCTTTTTCTATGGACTAGTAAGAGGTTAATAATAGCCAGGAAGTTCCTAAGTTTTCTTTTTCTGAAACTTTTACTAACACCACCTCCAAACTAGTCTCTCTATATATAATCACTGATGACTTCATCTCCTACAAGAAATCTGTCATTCTGGGTGTTAGGAGATGGGGGAGTACTCTTGGATGCCTATTAGCTCAAAACTTATTAGCATTTATGAAACATTCAGACTTATCTCAGACCTACTGTTCACACTTTTAATACAGGTTGCAACTTTGCTTCTGCCTTTATTCCTCTTGCTTAGAACTTCTATACTAATTATATTTCCCCCTTAACATACTTCATACCTTGATTAAAGCCTCTTCACGTCTTGTTTCTTTTATATTCAGATCTAGCACATTTTGTATCTTCTTCTATTTGCTTTCACCAATTATATTTGACAAAAACTTCACTTTATTGTTAATTTTCTTTCTAAGTTATGTCCAAATCAGATGCTTCTAAGATTTCAATATCAGGACACAGATTCCTAAAAAACTCAATCTTAGAATAAAAACAGTATATTCATTATATTTCTGAAAAATAGTTTCAAATAATTTGCATCATTCCTTCAGCATTTAAAGGTACAATAATGTAATCAATAGGCCAAAAGAATCCAGATTTTTAAAAGAATTTGCCTTTTAGACACTAGGTATTAATTTGAACCATAATACAATTTAGTAAACTGAGATCACATAATGAGCAAAATGTTTGGTATAGATGCATTTAGTTCCAGTCACATTGAAACTTCATACAGAATTATCCAGTATGAGACTTTTATATCCAATCAATGAAATAATAAGGCAAATATTCAATGCTTATCATATCCCAGGTTCTGTATTAAATAATTTACAATCACCAAAGTGGCAGTCACATTTCAAATTTTAATCTATACCAATTATTTCACATTTTAAGAGCACATAATTAAATTTAGTTCTTCTGATTTTCATAATTACTAATAATAGTAAAGTTTAAAATGCCACAAGAATTCTGCTTTCAGAATGTCCCTAACTCAGTATAGTTTCTTCTTTATTTTACCTTTAATCAAAGTCAAAGTGCAATTTTTAGTACTATAGTTCCCCAAAAAATAAATTCATGAAGTTCCACATTTCCCAAAGTTCAAATTTCCTTCAAACTATTCTTAGTTTTGTGCACACAATTCTCTGAAAACAATCTTAATACACACAGACCACACAGCCACAGATACAGAGGAACAGATAGTAACAAGACTGTTAACAACATCCCTAATTTACTATCTCTGCCATTTGGCTGTTTCCACAAGCGAAAGTGAACTTATATAGACACAAATATGCAGATAAGAAGCTGCAGCTTTTTTTTTTTAAGCCAAGTTTAAAAAATGTTGTAGTGAGGGAATTTTATTTTAGAGTCAGCTCTGTTTAAACAATTTTATCCTGATCAAAAACCTCTCATGTGGCCAATAGTTATAGGGGTTACTTTTATTACTAATTATTAATTAGTATATATCATATATATATAGTATGTTACATATACTATATATATAGTATATATAATAATAATTAATTATATAAAGCTAAACCTTATGCCGAAATAATGGAGAACTCTCTTAACTACTGACACCGCCTAATGAAGATCTCTCAGAGGTCCATAAACCAAATGCATATACCCTACCACCACGTTCCTTTGGTGATTCTACTTTATTAATCCAATTTCCGATAGTCCACAGGAAATAACCAGATCAGAGGCCACTTTACCCTGAAGTCAAAGACTTCCCAGGAAGATATGGTCCTCTTTTCAGTCACAATGGTCAGTCCTCTCTTCAGTCATGACACCAGAAACTCAATCTCTCAAAGGAAAAAAGGTATTTCCACCAAAAAAAAAAAGAGAGAGAGAGCTTCAGGAACCAATATCAGAGAAGAGTTACATTCATTGCTATCTGCAGGGGCTCAAACTGAATTGAGGCAAAAGCCTCTGTAGGTTCCATAACTCAGCTAGAACCTGGAGAACAGAAGGGAGTCTTGCTTTCTGATCCCACCTCTGTAATACTAATTTACTGTCAATCCTTAAAAGCCAGAAACAGTTATCCCATTTCCCTGAAAACCAAAGAGCCATAGATATTATACCTACTAACCCTGAAAAACCTGAAAGCCACAGTGTTCTCAGCAACTAAGGGAATAAATAAACGTGTGGACATTGGGATAAAACCAAGCACAGGGAAGAAAGGAGCTTATAGGTTTTATAGTGTTCTAAGAAAAAGGGGGAAAAGAGTCTCTAGGATTGAGCAACAAGAGAGAAACTTCTGTGTATCAGTAGGAGATGTTTATTAGCATCTTGGAATGTAGATCAAGATGTCATTTCAGTTACATGGAAGAAGAAAGCTTTAGTATTATCAGCAGGGAGTTAGAGACTATTCAGGGCTAGTCTGAACTGTTCTCATGCAAGAAAATTTACAAAGTTACTTCCATCATTGTTAATCCTGATGTTCCTCATCAAGATCTAGAAACCAAGGAAATTCCAAAACAACACAAAGCCATGAGAAACAGCATTACCTTAACAACTCTCTTCTCGTTTTTTCCTCTACTTGACTGACTACTCCTTTTGAGTCTGCTTTGCTAGAATCTCATCCAGGTAATGCCTACAAACTATGCATGTCTCCCAAGGTTCTGTTCTGGCCCTCTTCTCTTCTCCTTACGCTATCTCTTGGTGATCTCATCATCAAACATGTTTTTTTTTTAATTTATTTGGAATATTTTTCCATGGTTACATGACTCATGATCCGCCCCCCCCCTTCCCCTCTTGGAGCTGACAAGCAATTCCACTGGGTTATACCTGTATCATTGTTCAAAACCTATTTCCATATTATTCATATTTGCAGTAGAGTGATCTTTTAACAACAAAACCCTAATCATATTCCCATTGATCAATCATATGTGTTTCTTCTGCATTTCTGTTACCACAGTTCTTTCTCTGAATGTGGATAGTGTTCTTTCTTTCTCATAAGTTCCTCTGGATTGTCCTGGGTCATTGCATAGCTGCTAGTAGAGAAGTTCATTACATTCGATTGTACCACAGTGTATCAGTCTCTGTGTACAATGTTCTCCTGATTCTGCTCCTTTCACTCTGCATCAATTCCTGGAGGTCATTCCAGTTCACATGGAATTCCTCTAGTTCATTATTTCTTTTAGCACAATAGTATTCCATCACCAACATATACCACAATTTGTTCGGCCATTCCCCAATTGAAGGGCATCCCCTCATTTTCCAATTTTTTGCCACCATGAAGAGCCCAGCTATAAATATTTTTGTACAAGTATTTTTCCTTATTATCTCTTTGGGGTACAGAACCAGCAGTGGTATGGCTAGATCAAAGGGCAGGCATTTATTTGAAGCCTTTTGAACATAATTCCAAATTGCCCTCCAGAATGATTGGATCAATTCACAACTCTACCAGCTATGTATATGTGTCCCAATTTTGCCACATCCTCTCCAACATTTATCACTTTCCTTTGCTGCCATATTGGCCAGTCTGCTAGGTGTAAGGTGGCATCTCAGAGTTGTTTTTATTTGCATTTCTCTAATCTGGCATCTCCCATGATTTCAATTATCACCTTTATGCAAGTGATCCCTAATCTGTTTCCTGACATCAAGTCCTATATCCAGTGCAAAACCTCTTGCACTAGTCTTTCTTCCTTTTTTCTTGAGGCCATCTGTCTGTTAAAATTAAAATTCTCTGGAGTTTGTATCTTAACTTTATAATTATTTATTAAATAAGTTAAAAGAGAGGGTCAGAGAAAGAAAAGACACAAGCCACACTAGATGGCTGTTTTCCGTTCCAAACCTCCTCACTCAATGAGTGCTTGCCCAAGCTCACATTTCCCCAGTTAACTTGTCTCACCATCCTTTCCATGTCAAAAGATGCTTTCCTTTCCCCAGACCTGAAACATAACGTCCACAATGCCACTTTTTGAGGTCACTCTGATTGGCTAGTCTTAACTTCAGTACAGATCAGAGACCAGTCACATGGGGCAAGAGGCAAGCATCTTCTAGGTGCCAGGGAATCATGAGACTTCTGGCATCCTCCCACAGTGCAAATATGCCCCCTTTATACAGATACGCCTCAGGCCTTGCCCTTAATCCAGTCAAGGGTTGGGGGCTGAACCTAAACCCAATTCACTAGAGAATGGGTTTTCAAAATCAACATGAAACTTTCCTTTTAAAACTCTAAGACTGATCTTAGGGTACCAAGAAAAAGGGGTGCAGACTAGTGTTAAATTCTCACAAGTCACAAGCTCTTTTACCCAACTCCATGCTTCAAAATCCTCTTAACATCCCCACTGTTATTAGAAGAACCCATTCTCAGTAAAAGCTAGTAGACAGAAGGGAAAGTAAGAGAAGGAGGTCCAGATGGTAATGAGTTTGTTAACTATGGAATGGGAATTACAGAGGGTACAGTAGAAAGGAGTGGTCAGGATTAGAGAGGGAAATTGGGGGGGGGAGTTAAGGAATATGCAGGAAAGGAAAATGTGGGAGTCAGGCATAATTTACTCCTATATGGCCAGTGATTGACTACTATGTAGATAATGAGACAAAAAGGTGTTTGGAGATTACTTTTGTTTTAAATATTTTCTCAACTATATGTAATCACAATTTCTAACATAATTTCCCAAAATTATAAAAATCCAAATCATCTCCTTTCCCCCTTTCCTTCCACCCTCCATGAGATGATAAGCAATTTGATCTGGATTATACCTGTATGATCATGAAAAATATACTTCCATATTGGTCATTTTATGAGAGAATACTCATATAAAATCAAAACCCCAAAATTAAAAGTTACAAATAAAATAAAGTGAAAAATAATATGCTTCTATCTACATTCAGACTCCATAAGTTCTTTCTCTGGAGGTAGATAACATTCTTTGTCATAAATCCTTCAGTATTATCTTAGATTGTTGTATTGCTAAGAATAGCAATTGTACAATTGATCATTGTTTGCTGTTACTGTATACAGTGTTCTCTTGGTTCTGCTCACTTCGCTCTGCATCAGTTCATGTAGGTGTTTCCAGGTTTTTCTGAAATCATTCTGTTCATCATTTTTATAGCACAAGAGTATTACATGATAATCATATACCATAACTTGTTCAGCCAATCAATATCATCTTCTTGGACCCAAATTGTGGTGCAACTCTACTAGTTTCTGGTTAGCCTCAAGAAAGTTTATCCTTAAAAATGAGGGGATGCCCTTTGTTTGGGGAATGACTAAACAAATTGTGGTATATGTTGGTGATGGAATACTACTGTGCCAAAAGGAATGAAGAACTGGAAGGATTCCATGGGGACTGGAACAACCTCCAGGAATTGATGCAGAGTGAAAGGAGCAGAACCAGGGGAACATTGTACACAGAGACTGATACATTGTGGTACAATCGAATGTAATGGACTTCTCTACTAGCAGCAAATGATGGAGGACAATTCTGAGGGACTCATGAGAAAGAATACTTTTCACATCCAGAGAAAGAACTGTGGGAGTAGAAACACAGAAGAAAAACAACTCCTTGATCACATGGGTCAATGGGGATGTGATTGCGGACATAGACTCTAGATGATCACCCTAGTGCAAACATAACAATATGGAAATAGGTCTTGATCAAGGACACATGTAATACCCAGTGGAACTGCACGTTGGCTACAGGAGAGGGTGGGGGAAGGGAGGGAAAGAATATGATTCTTGTAACCATGTAAAAATATTCTAAATTAACTAATTAAATAAAATTTTCCAAAAATTTTTTAAAAATAAATCTCTTGCAAATGGGGGGGGAATAAATAATTTTTAAAAAATAAAAAAAAAGTTTATTCTTGTTTGATGGATTTTTTAAAGAGACTCCTCTTGATGAATAATTACCATTTTATTTCACAGAGTCGCTATTTTCCCTTTTCTCTCTAGAGGGCCCAAGTACTCTACTTCCAGCAACCTGGATTGATATGTTGCTTTCCCCATTGTGACTGGTGGCAAGGAGGTTTACCTAATTGAAGATAACTAAGCCAAGCCAATGTAATAATAATATATATATATTTAAAAACCTGACATATATCACTTTAAAGTTTGCAAAATTATTTACATATGTTATCTCATTTGTGCTTCCTAACAACTCTATAAGGTGGTAGGTTCTGTAGGTAGTAAGCCCATTTACAGAAGAGAAAGTTTAAGGACAGAAAGATTAATTGATTTGTCTATGGTCATATTGATAAGTATTACAAGTTAGGGTCTGAAAACTCTTTATGCTAGGACATTCCTTATGGGGAAGCATCTACTCTAGCTATGCCATTGCACAGTATACCAGAGCATTCTCCCATTGCAAATTCCTCCCTTCCACTCCCTTCATTCATACTCACATAAAGTACCCCTTGCTGTTACCTTTGCCCCCTCATGATCTATGTACTCTTCATCAAACTCTATGCTTCAAACCCTAATGCCTTTGCCCTGACAATCCCTCATGCCTTAGACTGCTCTCCCTCCTCACCTCTGTCATGCTGAAAAATAATCAAAACTACCAGAGTAGTAGTTATAACAAGTTTTTAATCAGGACAAAGGATTCTATAATCAAAAAATACTGCACAGAGCCACTGCCCTGAGACAACTACAGTCTCAGGAAAAGATACACAACAATCTAACACTGGGAATTTCTGCTGATCTACAAAAAGTAGGGGTGCTTATATAATTTTTGCAAACATTTCAGAAAGCTGAGGTGGCCAGAGATTAAGATGACTAGGAATAGCCTAGACATCCTAGGACTGTGTTGGTGGGCAAAGGCATGGCACTTGTGCCCCAGTGCACCAGAGGGGGATGCTCAGTTCACCCATCTCCACTGAGCCTGAGAACAATTTTCACATGCACCACTCCTCTGCCCAGCAGTCCATTGTGAGCACTTCCTCCCTCTGCTGCCTGGGGTAATGCAAGGGGCTCATGGCTAGCCTGAAGATACAGTTTGGGCACGAAAACTCTAAAAGGTTCACCAGTGTTGCCCTAGGAAAAGCTAAAGTGACTGAAGAGATACTTAAGGTTTATTGTCTTCTTTGAACTCAGTCCCTAGTGCAAAGGCAATCACAATTTATAGTTAAATCAATCTTTTTTCTGTCTTTAGGGGTGGCTAGAGTGTCTAGGAGTGTATCTCCAATCTTCAGATTTGATTGTCCTCTTTCAAATTCAGTCCTCCAGTTTCTGGGAAGTAGGACAGAAGATTCATAGTCTATTCTGTCCTTTGAGTTCTTTGTTTTTACCTCTGGGAGAGTCAGTAATGGGATTAACTAAAATAATGGTGCCATCTCTAACTCTTAGATGTTGGTGTCTTCCTTCAAGACTCAATTCAAATTCCTCCTTCAGCTGAAGGGTCTTTCTTTCCTGGTTCCATCTGTGTTCCTGGCTGCTAGAAGGGCTTCCCCTCCAAGGTTACCTTCCATCTACTCCATGCATCATATGTGTGCCTATTTACTTTAATGTTGATTCCTCCATTCAAATGTAAGCTTCTTGAGGACAAGGACTGTTTCTTTCCTTTCTTTGCAAAATTGACTGGGCTATACTTTAATATAAACATCCTCACAGAGGGTGTCAAGCACTTTGAGAGCCATAATAACTCCAAAGAAAATTTATTTCTCTTTTATTCAGAGAAGAAAGCCTTAGCAACTGACCCAAGTTGGAGAGAGGGCAGGAAATAAGCTATTTTAAGGAAATAAAATCCCTTCTAAGGAAAAACATTATCCTTTTTCAGATTGACCCTGAATATTCAAACTGGTCCATGAAAACTCAGTCTTGAGTTAACTTGGCCATAGGTTACACAGTCAATGTTTTATTTTTCTTGTCATTGTTCAGTTGTTATTCAGTCTTGTCTGATTCTTTATGGTCCCATTTGGGGTTTTCTTGGCAGAGATACTAGGGTGATTGGTAATTTTCTTCTCCAACTCCTTTTACAGATGAGGAAACTGAGGCAAAGAGTGTTAAGTGACTAAAGTCACATAACTTAGTAAATATCTAGGACTGGATTTGAACTTCCAGGGCCAACACTCCACTGTGCCACCTAGCCCCCATCTTTGTCTTTACCAGGCACCATCGTTAAGCATCCTGGTACATCACTTACACATCAAGACATTTCTCTTTCTCCAGTTCAATAGCATCTCTGCCATTTTTCATAATTCTTATTCACAACACTCACGCCAAATCACCAGCCTGGACTCATTACCAAGCTAGGATCCTGGTACATTCTTCCAGACTCAGTTTCATTCATCAGTCAAGAAGCCTTCCAAAAGCATAGGGGGCTCATGGTGGGCCAGACACTGTATTACAGTATACAGTATTACTTAACTAACTAGTTATCTGATTACACCTCTGCTACCACTCCCAAGAAATAAGTAAATATGAATAGATACGTGGAACAGTTCCTATCCCCTCACAATCAGAATTCAATTCAATAGTTTAGCCCCCAGGTCCACAAAAAATAACTTCATTTTTCACAAGTGGTTTAATATTAAAAGCTAGCATTCATATAGCACTTACTGTGTGTCAGGCATTATGCTACATGCTTTATAAAAATAATCTTTTTTTTAAAACATTTACCTTCCATAATCAATACTGTGTTATTGGTCCTAAGGCAGAAGAGCAGTAAAGGCTAGGCAATAGGGGGTAAATGACTTGTCCAGGGTCACACAGCTAGGAAGTGTAAAAATTATCCTATCTGATCTTCACAACTGTAGGTAGGTGCTATTTTTTGCCCAGGGCTACACAGCTTATAAGTGTCTGTGACCCAGGTCTGAAGTCAGATCTTCTGACTGGCTCTCTTATCACATTGCCATTTAGAGGAAAAAATAAATTTTTGAGGATCTTTATTACAAGGGTTTTGGAAATATGGTCTTGGAGTCTAGGCAGATGGTTGGAGCTAGAGAAGTAAACTGGGGAGCTATTTTAATATAGGTGATAGATATTGGTAGCTACTTCATTTAGTTCACTTGGGTTCCATAAACACTATTTCATTTTAATTCATAGCATCATAGATTTAGGAAACTAAAGCCCTGCAAAATGAAGCCATTTGCCCAAGATCACATAATAAATAAATGGCAAAGATTTGAAACTCAATTCCCTTTACTCCAGGTCCAGCCTACTGCTTCTCTAATTCAATTCCACACTGCTTTTAAATTTAAATTTAAATAAAATTTAAATACCACACTGCTTCTCTAATTCAATTCCTACTATGTACAAGATGCATAGCCATGTTGTTGTTGTCTAGTCATGCCTGAGTCTTCATGATCCGGTTTGGGGTTTTCTTGGCAGAGAAACTGGGGTGGTTTGTCATTTTCTTCTCCAGCTCCTTTTACAGATGAGGAAATTGAGGTAAACAAGGTTATGTGATTTTTCTAGGGCCATACAGCTAGGAAGTATCTGAGTCCAGATTTCAACTCAGTCTTCCTAACTCCAGCTTAGTGCTCCAAAACAAATAAACTTGTGGGGCAGCTGGGTTTTTCAATGGATTGAGAGCCAGGCTTAGAGACGGGAGATCCTGGGTTCAAATCTGGCCTCAGATACTTCCCAGCTGGGTGACCCTGGGCAAGTCACTTGGCCCCCATTGCCTAGCCTTTACCACTCTTCTGCCTTGGAACCAATACACAGTATTGATTCTAAGGCAAAAGTTAAGGGTTAAATAAATAAATAAACAAACAAACAAACAAATAAATAAATAAACTCTGTTCTTCAAGAGAAAGCATAGATAAGATCATCAAGGGATGAGGATTATGTATGGCTAAGTAGGTGGTAGGAAGAAGCCACTTTCGGTTAAATAGAAGACCACGCTGGAATTTCTTCACAAATTCTTGACCCTCATGAGGGATCTGAGGTCTCACTAACTTCTTTTTGTTTCTTCCCAGGTGTCTTTACACCCTTACCTGCAGGAACACCAGTGCATGAACCTGGATTGAACGAGATAGGAATCATGACCCTATCGTCATTGTCTGATGTTCTGAACAACTCCCAGTCCAACTCTGTGACTAGCTCTCTTACTGGTCCTTTGCCTGTTCCCCTAAGTACTTCACTGCCTGCCAACTTGGCTGTTCCTACAAATAATACACTGTTAAACTTCCTAAACAGAGGCTTAGTGCCTTGCTCCCCCAATGCCTTTCCAAACAACATGCTGCCAGAGTCTGTGGCTAACTCCCTGGCCAATGCCCCCGTTACTAACGCCCCTTTAACAAGGGCTATACCTGGCTCTATGGCCTTGCCTAGCCCTACAAACAGCTCTCTTTCGGGTGTTATGACCAATGCCCTGACAGCCCCTGCAAGTATATCTCTAGGAAATTCTCGGGGGGGTTCAATGGCTGTCCCTCCAATCAGCCCATTGTCAGGCTCTCTGAATTCTTCCTTGGCTGCCCCTCTAGCCAATTCCCAGGTGACCTCATTATCAAGCTCTATACCTGGCTCTCCAGGCCACTTGTTACCCGGCTCTACAGTCAACAACATACTACTAATTGACTCCAATCGACCCCACTCCCCCTTGGATGCAGCGCGTCAAGTTTCCACCAGTCCCACCAACGCAGCCAACACTGTTCCTTCTGTCATGGTCCCCAAAGGTAACAGGTGTGTGGGGGGAGTGCCAGGGAAAAATGGTGAAGTTGCTGGGGGAGGAGGGCAGGAGGTTGGGAGGCAAGAAATCATAGGGATAAACCATTTGGGCATTGTAGTAACATACCCAGTTTTCTGATCCCACTTACTATTCAGACCTTATTCCTCGTCCTAATCATAATCACAGTTCTGACACTTCTCCAAATCCCACCTTGTTTTAATATCCTTCCTTTACTCTGCCTTCTCTACTCTCAGCAGTCAAAATTTCTACTGATTATAACAAAGTGGCACTAGGCTGGGATACATCTTCAAACGTGGATCCTTTCAACGCGTCCTTTGTGAACCCACCAACCCAGGCTTCCACACCCAGCGCTGTGGCCCCCAACACGGTCTTCTTTGGCCCCCCAGACTCCTCTGCAAAACGCAGTATTTCTGACAAGTCTTCAGCTTTGGCCAGTGCCCCCATGGCTGATGTTCATTCCCCTCCTGGCCTCCCAGCCTCTTCTAATTCCCAAGCTACTTCCACCTCTCTTCCACAAGGTGCTATCACATCTCCCTCAGTTATGAATGCATCCATTCACTCAGACACCGCCCATGGCGTCCAACACACTCACCGGCTGACTTCCCCAACACGTATTGCCCATGCCACACAGGCTTCCTTTTCTCCTCCAACTGCCATACGCTCCCCACGTGCTTCCAATTCCTCTCCCTCTGCCAATGATGCTCAAGGGCCCCGTTCCTCAGAAAACCCTCAAAGGAGGAGTCTAATAGAAATGGAGAGGAAGATGGCCCAGCGGAAAAGCAGCAAATTCAATGATTGTCCCAGAGGTTAGTGTTCCACCCCCTATTTCCATGGTGCACATGGCATAGGCTCTAAATAAATCATTCTCTCTCTTTCTTCTCCCTCTATCTATATATGTATATTTATCTATCTCTCTGGCTCTGTCTGTCTCTCTATATATATTTTTTTTCATATATAGGTATATTACCTATATATATATATATATTTTTTTTTTACCATGACCCATTCCTTTTTTCCTAGTGCCTTCAGAAAACTCATCTTTTGTACTCTTTCATTTTATTAAACTTCTCTCTCTCTCTCCATATTGATTCAACATTCCCTTATCCCGCCCCCCAACTCTAGTCTTGTTTTTTCTGCTGCTCCCCTCTTCTACTAATGCTCTCCTTCTCTGATAGTCTTCCCTTTCTGACCCAGCCCTCTTCCTTTTCCTCAGACAATAAACAGCTGGCAGGGGACCGTCTGGTTGGGGAGATTGCCTTCCAACTTGATCGTCGAATACTCTCCAGTATCTTTCCTGAGAGAGTACGCCTCTACGGCTTCACCGTCTCCAACATCCCAGAGAAAATTATTCAGGTCTGACCACAACCTCAATTCTTGATCTCTGACCCCTTCCCCATAGGTTTCACCAGCTCCTACATCCCAGCCCCTAGCTCCCTAACTTCTTCCTCCCACCTCTCAGTAACTGATAAAAGGCCCTGAGGTATAGAGCTACCCAAGAGTATATTATAGCATGGACTACAGACTACTAGCCAGTGTTAAACCCATTGTTAGATATGGTCTAGGTGTCTGTAGTATCAATGGAGGGTTACAAAATTTCAGTCACCATCCAGGTTACAAGGGGTTTAACATTATGGGCAAGATGAGGATAGTGGTAAGACAATCTGTAAACGTGGTGAGTTGGAAGTCAAATATCAGGACAAGGGTGAAGAATCCTACTCCTTAGTTCAAAGTAGTACCCAGGAAATCTCATGGGTAGTATCAAGAAATGAGATCAAAGTATTAGTGAAATTTAGAAATCACTGGATCCAGGAGAGTTCAATGTCAATAGTTCTTCCAAGTATATCTGCTAAACTAAACTAAACTTCTAAACTAAAGTGGTTCAGATTTGGTGCTTAGCCCCATACTTTTCTTCAGCTGGCTCTGACAAGATTCATTCCCTACCATTATCTTCTAGTAGGGCTGCTGTCTTGGGAAGAAAGTCAGGAATTTAAATGTTCAAGGTATTGGGTCTGGGAAACCTACCCACCTTCTCATCATCACACTATGAAAGTGGATCAGTGGCCCTAGTTACAGGAACTTTGACACCTTTCAAATTTTTTTTGGTTCAAGATTAGACTATATCTCTCTTTATTCTCTTCTGCTTCAGGGGCTGATATGTCATGCAATACCATTTATAATCACTAATTGCTTGTTGGAAGGAAAGTAGCACTTTTGTAAATTAAAACATTAAAGAAATATGTTCATCCATCTTCTCTGGCCCATTGTGGATCAATCTCATTGCCAATTTATTCACTCTCCTTTGGTTCTTAAAGTATATTTATGGATCCTGCAGTGTTATCAGGTCTCAGTAAGCCTATGGAGGAACAAACAAGGAAAAAACCACAAAGTTATCAAAAGTATTATATGTTCTTATCCTCAAATTATGTGCTATGCAGCATTTAATGTCATTATCTTTCTGGATGTTCTATCTCAACATTTATTCTCATTTTCTAGCTTAACTATCAAATGCCATCTTAAAAAAATCAGTTTCTGGTGCTCATCTCGCCTCCTTCTGCTGAAAGGAGTTTTCTGCATTTTCTACCATTTTGCCCATCAATTGTGATACTAAGTTATTTGATAAGGAAAGGATGAAATAGGACTCATCTGCATTAATGGGAAATCCTTTCCTCTCAGAATCTCTTAATTACCCTTTCCTTCACAATTTAATATTACTCAAGGCATTACTTTACAAGTTCTCCCTCCCAATTTAAAAAAGAAAATGTTAATTCTTCATTTAACATCATCCCTGAAAGTCTGTGGATGAGAAGTCTTTAAGTAGCCCCCAAAAAAACTGTCATTTGTGTATATTCCAAGACTATTTTCTATAGATATGCTGAACTCCTATGACTTCTATGACAATATCAGTAGCTTGGAATTAACATATTTCATACTGTTCAATTGTTTTCCCCAAAATAGGATAGTATCTCAGAAAACAATCTGTACTTAAATAGGAATCTCTTTTACAGCATCTACAAATAGCAACCAGCATCCATTTGGAGATCTACTATGATCATGAACTTATTACATACATAGATGGTCAGTTCTACTTTTGGAGGTTTAAATGATAGGAAGTTTTCCCTAACACAAAGTCTAAATATGTCTCTCTACAATTTCTGCCCCTGTCTAAGCTCTGCCCCTTGGGATTGGGTAGAGCAAACCTTATCTTTCTTCTACATGACAATCTTTCAAATAATTTGAAGACATCTAATTTGGGTGCTTACCTTTTTTTTTCCCTCCAAGCTAATCATTCAGTCTAGTGAATCTGTCCAAAAAAAAGGGGGGGAATAAGATTAGTTTTGTATATCTTGTTCTTAAAGTAACCATGCTGGTACTTAGCAATCACTATTTCCCCTTTCTAAATGCTCATCAATGATCTCTTTAATAATAAAACTTTTATAACAGATGTGCCCACATATACCTCCAGAAGGAAAGCCCTCCTCTCCCTCCCCCCCCTCTCTCCTCTACCTCCCTCCCCCAAACAAGGTGATATTCCCTGTCCATCTCTGATAAGGCATGATGTCACCTTATTGTGGGTATGTGTTGCCTGTGGACAACACATTGTTAATGAAATTCATGGATAATTCATACACTTGAACTATACACTTCTAATGTAGAAAGGAAGACTACTGATAGAGATAAGGATTCATTTCCATGGGAAGGAAGAGGCCTCATTTGCCTGGAGAGAGAGTAATAGTGGAACTCTTGGACCAAGCCAAGGACACAGATCAAGCCAAGAGTTGGAATCTGTGGAGCAGTTTGGCATAGAACTATGACAAAGGAGCAAACCTGGATCTGGCACTTTAGTAATACTGTGAGACAGGTGGAATGTATAACTTCAGGAGAGGAGGAATTGGTTATCTAGTGACCCTAGCTTCATCCTCTTTATTGATAACCTCTACTCAATATAGCATACTATAAATCTAGAGGACCATATCTAGGTCCTTCAGAAAGGACCATACCTTACCATAGAGGAGGGTTCTTTGCCTCTTAGGAAATCCCAAGTTCTTTCCCCTTACAAAGGGGAAAGGGAAGATCACAATAGAGTACTATAAGTCTGGAGTACTTGGGTAGGTAATGGAAATTGCTTTAACTGTTTATAGGTTCAGGTGTGAGTTGTTTGTGTCCTTTTGTCAAATTTAATAAAACCTTGATGTTCTCTAGCTCATTAATATCATCCTTAAACCATAAAACCCAGAAAGGAACACAGTATTCTATATGAGATCTGATAAAAAAAAAAAAAGCAGAGTGGAGAAGGACTATAACTACCTTATTCCTAGAAATTATGTCTCCTAAGGCAGGCCAAGATTGCATTAGCTTTTTCAGGTGCTGTCATATTGAGTTACTATAACTCACTGAGCTTGCTGTCCACTAAATACCAAGATCTTTTTTCAGAACAACTATTTTCCCCATTTTGTACTTGAGAAATTATTTAGAAATTATTTGTGCCCAAGTGTAAAACCTTACATTTATTCCTATTGAATTTCAGATCAATTGATTCAGCTCAGGGTTCTAGCCAATTAAGATCCTTTTGGGTATTAATAGGGTGTTATTATCCATCCTGCCTGGACTTATGCCATCTTCAAATCTGAAAAGGAAGTCATTTATACATCCAAGTCATGGATAAAATTGTTAAATAGCATAGAACTAACTATACATCCCTAGGGCACTCCACAGAATATCTACCATGGTAACAATGAAACATTAACAACTACTCTTTTTTTTTAACTATTTTATTTATAAGTAAATTTTTAAAAAATATTTAAATGGATTTGATGACATTCCTTTTTAATTTTTTTATTCAGCCCCTCTCCCCACACACACTATAGAAGGCAACATATAGGATATATGTTTCATGTTTCCACTTCTTAATTCATTCTCTGAAGATGAACATTCACAAATACTTCTTCAAATATTAAATCTATAGCTGTATAGACTGCTTTCTTGGTTCTACACATTTCACTCTTTATTATCTCATGTAGTTATTTTTAAGTTTTCTTAAAATTAATCTGCTCATCATTTTCTTATAGTGAAATAGTGTGTAGTGTTCTATCAAAACCATGTGCCACAATTTTTTTAGCCATTCCCTAACTGATGGACATTCCCTGGATTTCCAGTTCTTTGCCATCACAAAAAGAGCTGTTTAAATATTTTGGAACATATAGACCAACTTGTCATTTCATATAGCACATTAGTATTCCATTATAATTATATATAGTAACTTGCTCAGCCATTCCCCAATTGATGGGCATCCCCTCATTTTCCAATTCTTTCCCACCATAAAAAGAGCTTTTATAAATATTTTTGTAGATATAGGTCCTTTTCCTTTTTGTTTTTGTCTCTTTGGAATACAGACCTAGTAATGGTTTTGCAGAGTCAAAGGGTATGTATGTACAGTTTTATAAAGGCATAATTACAAATTACTTTTCAGAAGTATTAAATCAGTCACAATTCCCCCAACACTGTATTAGTGTCTCAATTTTCCTCCATCCCCTAACTTTTGTTATTTTCCTTTTCTGTGCAAATAGGCAATTTGATAGGAATGAGGTGGACCCTTAGAACTTTTTAAATTTGAATTTCTCTAATAGTGATTTAAAGCATTTTTATAGACAGCTTTGATAACTTCCTCTGAAAACCACCTATTCATATCTTTGGCCATTTATCAATCAGGGAAAGACTTGGCCTCTTATATACTTGTTTCATTTCTCTATGTATTTGAGAAATGAGGTCTTTATTAGAGAAATTTGTTATGATTTTTTTAATCATTATATTTACTGTGTATTGCCCTCTACTCTATTCCCCCCCCCCGTTATCCTATTCTCTCTTCTTTTACCCTGTCCATCCCCCAAAATGCTTTGCTTCTGATCACTACCTATCTTATTTGCCCTCATATATATCACCTTCCCCTTCTCTCACACCCTTCCTTTCCTACTTTCCTAAAGGTTAAGACAGACTTCTATACCATACTGAATGTATGTTCTCTCTTTGAGTCAGTTCTAATGAGTAAGGTTAAGGCATTCCTCTCCTTACTTCTCCCATCTTCCTCTCCTCTATAAAAACTTTTTCAAACCTGAATTATTCTTCTCACCCATTAATTTTATTTTTTTAGCTATCATCCCATCCTATTCAACTCACATCCTTTCCCTTCATTTATGCATATTTCTTCTAATTACCCTAATAATGATAAAGTTCCTAGAAGTTGCAAGTATCTTCTTCCCATGGAGGGATATAAACAGTTTAACCTTATTTGAATACCTTATGATTTCTCTTTCCTATTTGCCTCTATATGCTTCCTTGAGTCTTATATTTGAATATCATATTTTCTATTCTACTATGGGCTTTTCATCAGGAATGCTTAAAAGGTTCTCTATTTCATTGGAAAGTGAGCATAATCCATTGGAAAAAATTTTCTAGCTCCTTTGCCTTCCACAATATCATATTCCAAGCCCTTTGATCATTTAACATAGAAGCTGCCAACTCTTGTGTTATCCTAACTTCACAACATTTGAATTGTTTCCTTTTGACTGCTTACAATATTTTCTTCTTGACCTAGGAACTCTGGCATTTGGCTACAATATTCCTGGGAGTTTTCATTTTGGGATCTCTTTTAGGAGGTGATTGGTAGATTCTTTCAATTTCCATTTTACTCTCTGGTTCTAGAATGTCAGGACAGTTTCCCTGATAATTTCTTGATGTCTAGGTTTTTGTTTTTGTTTTTTTTTGATCATGGCTTTTAGGTAGTCCAATAATTCTTTTTTTAAAAACCCTTACCTTCCATCTTGGAATCAATATTATATATTGGTTCCAAGGCAGAAGAGTGGTAAGTGCTAGGCAATAGGGGGTTCAGTGATTTACCCAGGGTCACACAGCTGGAAAATGTCTGAGGCCACACTTGAACCCAGGAGCTCCCATCTCTAGGCCTGGCTCTCAATCCACTGAGCTACTCAGATTGCCCCCTAGTCCAATAATTCTTAAATTAACTCTCCTGAATTGATTTTCTAGGTCAATTGCTTTTCCAGTTATCTATTTTCACTTTCTTTTTTATTCTTTTGTCTTTGCTTTATTGTTTCTTAATGTCTCATGCAGCTATTACCTTCTACTTCACCAATTCTAATTTCTAAGAAATTATTTTCTTCAGTGAATTTTTGTAACTTTTTCCATTTGGCCAATTCTGCTTTTTAAAGAGTTCTTTTTTTAATGTATTTTTGTGCTTTTTTTATCAATCAGTCTATTCTGTTTTATGCTTTTTATTTTCTTTAATATTTTTTCCTCCTTTACCAAAGTGTTCTCTTCTTTCATGATTTTTCTGTGTCACTCTCAATTCTTTCCCCAATTTTTCTTCTACATCTCTTATTTGATTTTTAAAATCTGTTTTGAGCTCCTCCAAAAATTCTTTTTGGACTTGACATTAATTTACATTTTACTTTGAGGCTTTTGATGCAGCAGTATTATTTTATTGTCTTCTTCTGAATATGTGTTTTGGTCTTCTCTGTCACTGAAATAACTTTCTTTTTCTTTAAACCCTTACCTTTTGTCTTAGAAGCAATACTGCGTATCAAGGGAGAAGAGTGGTTAGGGCTAGTCAATTGAAGTTAAGTGACTTGCCCAGGGTCACAGCTAGAAAGTGTCTGAGGCCAGATTTGAACCAAGGACATCTCATCTCTTGGCCTGGCTTTCTATCCATCGAACTACCTAACTGCCCCCAAGGTAACTTTCTATATTGAGTTTCTTTTTTTGTTATTGCTCCTTTATTTTTCCATCATTTTTCTTGACTAACAATTTTTTTTTAAAAACTATCAAAGTTGAGCTCCATTCCTATTGTGAAGAGGACATTGTTCTAAGCTTTAAGTTCTTTGTGCAGCTGCTTTCAGAGCTCATTCCAAGGGTCTATATATTTTCAGTTCTTCCCAGGTGATATGATCTAAGAAGCGTGCTTATTACTTTCCTGACCTGTGCTCTGGTATGTAAACAAGTACAAGCACTCTTTTCTGCCCTCGAACTGTGATTAAAGTCCCCAACTGTGATGAGAATCTCCCAGTCTCTTGCAGTTGCAGGTGCTTGTGTGTCCCTTGCTCTGGGACTGAGACCTGGGCCTAAGACCCAAGACTTCGACCTGGATCTGCTTATGGTCTGAGTGTCTTGCTTCCAGAGCCAGCAAAAGGACCCCGTAATACTCTTTCTCTCCAGTTGTCTGGCCCACTGGCCATCTGTGGGCTGAGATCTCTGGAAGCTGTTGCAACTCAAGGCCAATGCAGACACACTACTCTGTGCTCTACTTGACCCCTGTGTGATAAACCTTTCCCACCAACCTTCTAAATTGTTTTGGGATGAAAAATTGTTTTACCCCCTTTCCTTTTGTGGGTTTTGCTGTTCCAGGATTCATTTTGAAGAGTTTTCCCAGAGTTGTTTGGGAAGGTCATTTGAAAGAGCTCATGAGAGTGCTTATTTCTTCTCTGCCATCTTAACTCTGCCCAACAAACTACTCTTTTAAATGCAGCCAGGAGAGTGACATGGTCAGAACTATACCTTGGGAAAAGTGTTTTTGTCACTGGTGTAAAGGATATATTAGAAAAGGGAGGAGATGGTGTCAACCAGTCAGGCATCTCTTCTAGTAGTCTAGGCAGAAGGTAATGACAGACTAGAGTAGCGGCCATATAGCAAAGGGAATAGATATAAGAAATGTTGCAGAAGGGGCAGCGAGATTGACTCCATGGATAGAGATCCAGGCCTGGAGATAAGAAGTCATGGATTCAAGCCTGGTCTCAGATACTTTCTAGCTATGTGATGCTGGGCAAGTCACTTAGCCTCAATGACCTAGACCTTACTGTTCCTCAGCCTTGAAACCAATACTTAGGTTAATTCTAAGACAGAAGATAGGATTTTTTAAAATATTGAAGAAGTAGATTTGGCAAGACTTAGACTGATAAATGTAGAAGTTAGAGAGGGGAAAAGTGGCTCCCAGGTTAGAGACCTGGGTACTAGGGAGGGCCATTTGCCATCCAGAGATTGCAAAGTTTGTATCAATTTATTGAAAGAAAGATGATGATGGTTTCATGGATCTCCCACCTCTTAATGCCCTCCATCCCAAATTTATATGATTTTTAAAATATATATTCTATATATACTTATATGTATATTATATCTCTTAATAGACAATAAAGTCCTTGAGAGCAAAGGTGGTTTTATCTTTGGCTTTGTATACTCCAGTTCTTAACTCAGTATTTGGTACAGAGTAGTAGGCACTTAATAAATTCCTGGTGTTTAAGGTGCTGATATGACATCCCAATAGAGAGATTCAGATGATAATTAGAGATGTAGAAATAAAGCTTGGGAGAGAAGTTAGGACTAGACAAAGGAATAAGCTAGATTTGGAAGGAGTATCATAGAAAGTCAGTCACAGAAACTAAAAGAATTATCATGCATGGGGCAGCTGGGTAGCTCAGTGGATTGAGAACCAGGCCCAGAGATGGGAGGTCCTGGGTTCAAATGTGACCTCAGACACTTCCCAGCTGTGTGACCCTGGGCAAGCCACTTGACCCCCATTGCCTAGCCCTTACCACTCTTCTGCCTTGGAACCAATACACAGTATTGATTCTAAAATGGAAGGTAAGGGTTAAAAAAAAAAAGAATTGTCATGCACTAGTGGTGGTCTGGTTGAGCTTAAATAATATAGTTTTGTTTTGTGGCAGTTTTGTTGCTTTAAAATTTTGGGAGTAACAATGGAGAAAGGGTGATCCCCCTTGATTATTGGCAGACAACAAAGGGTAGAAGGAAAAGCAAGTAAAAGATTCAAGGACAGAAAATAATGGTTAACTATAGGATTAATACTGAAGGAGAGGCCAAACTGGACTGGAAGAAAATAGAAGTATAGAGAGAATAGAAGTCACTAAGAAAACAAAGAATAAGTTTAGGAGTAGGTCAAAGGGACATATTGTAAAATGGAGATTTGAACCCCAGACTTCAATCCCCAGAAGCCCTTGGTACTTCCCAGAATTCCCTATAATCTCACCTGGGTGACAGGGCAGATGGCAAGATGTAGTCTGTAAGATGTACATCTTGCCATCTTGGAGTAGAGGAAGAGAGAGCCCAAAGTAAGCGGTACAGCCAGTTTAAATACAAATTGTGATCTCTCCCAGGTGGGGACTCAGGTGAGATTATAGGGAATTCTAGGAAGTACCAAGGACTTCTGGGGATTGAGGTCTGGGGTTCAAACCTCCATTTTACATTACCCCCCTGAGGCCTGAGGAAGACTAGTCTTTCCGCTGGGGCTTGTAAACACACCAACTTTGAAATTACAATAATTTGAGGATAAGAGGAAAAGAGAACAAAACCAATGATGCTAGACGCATTGACAATAAGCCAGTTGGGGGGCAGTCCCTTTGGCATAAGAGTATACATACAAGTAAATGTTCAATCAACCACACCCAAAGTTCATTCTTGATCTTCTCATGCACAGCTTGTGATCTGTGGAGGCATCTTCATGGTGTCTTCTCCAAACAGTTCAGTTTCCGGATTCGGAGAGGTAGCATGTTTCTGAACCTAAAATTACTCTCAAAAGGAATTTACACTTTGCAATTTAGAATAATAATAATTTTACAATATGGAATTAGGAGAGAGAGGCCACTAAGTTATGCATTGATTAGAACACTGGATCTGGAGTCAAGAAGACTCAAGTTCAACTCTTTCCCCAGACAATTACTAGGTGTGCAACCATGGGCAAGCCACATAATCATGATCTGCTTTCAGTTTACTCACCTATAAACTGGGGATAAAAGCACCTACCCTAGGTGTTCAAATGAGATAATATTTGTAAAGCACTTTACAAACACTGAAGTGATACATAGATGCTAACTGCTATTATTGTTGGTATCAGACAGGTGGATATTGAGTTCAGGATCATAGACATGGAAAATTTTGAGAGATGGTGAACTCTAAAATATGACCACCCAATTGGTTGAGTCAGTGTAGGGATGTAGGCTATAGGAGATGAAGAAGCTGATTAACTTAGGGGAATGTCAGAGTGTTCAAAGAGGCATTTATCTGAATATTGAACTCCCTAGGTCTTAGGGAGAGGTCAACTTAGAAATGAAGTTCATGATCTAGGTTCTGAATTTTTTTTTGTAAATGAAGAGCAAACTAGAGGCTAATAGGTAACATCACATAGGATTTGGACCGAGTAATAAAGGCAGACAGGGTGAAACTAGAAGGAAGAAAGATTGCTAAAAGGTTATGACAGATAGAGGTCTTATTCGTGGCCATTGGAAGAGAGGAATATGCTGACCCCTCCTCTTGACCCAATGCAACAGGGGATATGAGAAAAGGAGTGACCAGTAATGGAGAGGATGTCATAAGATGAAGTTCCTTCCAGAAGAATCCAAATTTCCATGAGAAACAGCTTAGGGGAGAATGAAAAGAAGAGTTCCCAGGATGAAAGAGAATATATTAACATTTAGCTAGAAGTTCCAAAAACGTAACAAAAAAGAAAAACAGAAAATTATAAAGGCTAGATAGAAAAGAGATAAGAGATTGAAAGGAATAAGATTGCCATTTGACTCAATGATCATAGGAATGAGAAGAATGGGAAATGGGAGTGTGCTATCCATGAAGTAGATAATATACCTATTGACTGTTATACTCAAATGATTGGACTTGGATACAAGAAATGAATGGTGTTGGTTGTCAGAAAAGTCTTGTATTCAAGGATAGTAATCCTGGATGAGCCACAGCAAGGATATCCACTAGACTTCTTCCCATTGCTTTGGGGGTTATTTTTGTTTCTTTAGAAAGCATGGAATTCCATTATTTCAGTTCCATAGCATCACTGAGAGAATAATGTGTTTAAAAGATGGACTTTTGTGAAAATTATCTCTTTGAGATCATTAATTGGATTTCTTATCCAGTATGATTTCCTTCATTTATTCAGGTATGGGGAGGGGGGAAGAATCTGTCAGATAGATAAATAGAGAGACAGACAGACAGACAGACAGAGACAGAGGGGGGAAAGCAAGGGAGGGAGGGAAGGAGAAAAGGAGGGAGACAGGCAGGCAGGCAGAAAGACAGAAAGATAAATAGGAAAGTTCAACAATCTGTTCATTCAAATACTTGGTATAGTCTGAACATTATCTGTCAATGTGACTCTTTAAATCAATCTCTTTGACACTGTCCTGGATTTCACTGAGTAGGCTTTGTAGTAATCTGGGGTTTAAAGTAATTAGCAATAATAACTTGCACTTACATAATTCTTTGTCATCTGTAAATAGGAATATTTAGATAACCTTACCATGAATAGAGAATGTTTTTGTTTTGACTCTGTGAAGGACATCTTCCATGCCACTGGCCAATACCTTAGGTGAGCATGTCTCCTTACTTTATAGCTGACTTTGTGCAATACTCAGTAGTTTGTAGGATAGTTATCTCTAGTTAAATCTGTCAAAGTGTCTTGTATAATTTTTTATGTTTGAGTGGGAAAACCTTCAAATTACATTTTTTCTACTGAATCAAATATTTGTTAAGGTTTGAGTTTTTTTTAAGAATCTGTAGGCAATATGCATAGTAGAACCTCATTTTTACACCTCTCGGTCAATTGTAAAGGAAAAAAATGTGTAATGGAAGAGGAGAAGATAGATAGAATTTGAGGTAAGTCTTGATTTGGAGAGACAAATTTTTAATTTATTAAGAAAAATGACAGGTTCTAATAAATTTTTAAGAGAAGTTATCTTAAGTTATTGGAAATACTCTAGAATAAAATTCTTATGACACAAATATCAATGATTACAAAAAAGAAAAGGAAAAACTAAAGAAAATCCTGGTATGAATGATAGGAAACTGATTGACCCATTTAGATTTTTTAAAAGATATATATATATAGAAAATTAAAGCAAGACAAATATAGATTCAAAAGAAAAGAGTGGCATAATCCTGTAAGAATCATAATCCTATAAGAAGAGAGTATCAGTATCAATAAAGTTCTGAATGAGCTGAGTCTACACATTAGGACTTCATTTTCTACACTTCTCATTCAAAGAAAAAGAAATATGTGGCAGGAGAGAAGATAGAATTTGAGGTGAACCTTGATTTGAGGAAACAAATTTTTATTTAATTAAGAATTCAGTTGAATGCTAGCTAAAACAAAGAGGCAAAGCAGCCTCAGTATAATAGAATGTGATATATTTCAAATGAGAGGACTTGAATTTCATACTTCCTTCTTCTTACTAACTGTATGACCTTGGGCAAGTCACTCAACTTCACTGGACTTCAGTTTTCCCATTTCTAAGGGAAGTAATCTAGATATTGCCTAAGGATTCTTCTAACTCTAAATGTATGTTCTGATTCTAGGTTACTAGGACCTAATGAACTATAAATCCCAGGATTCTAAAAGATAAAAATAATAGCTAATATTATATAATTATTGTGATGTGCCAGGCTCTGTACTAAGTAAATTGTAAAACAATTATTATCTCATTTAAACTTCACAACTCTGGAAGGTAGGCTTATTTTATGGATTAAAAAACTAAGACAATCAGAGGTAAGTGATTTGACCAGGGTCACATAGCTAATAAGTGCTTGAAATTAGATTTGAACTCAAGTCTTTCTGACACTTAGGCTTGGCTGTGCCACTTGGCTGCCTCACAGGTAAGATTCCTGAGTCACTGTCTGTAGCATCCCAGGTATATTATCATCTTAAAAGTATAACCTATGTGCCATGAAAATATTAATTTGAGATTGCAGGCAGACTCACTGTTATAAGGGCTAAAAGATGGTTAAAATATGGTGAGTGAGAGGGACACCATAGGACTGGAGAATGTCAGTGTTGTCACTATTTTTTCTTTTTTCCCATTTCTATTAAAGTCCATTTTTATTGATGCTTTATTACATCATAGTCAGTTTCCAACTCCCCACCAGACTCAACCCTCCTTTGTGACAAAAGCAATTAAGCATAATATCTAATATGTAATACATACATTATTACATCCTTGTAGTCTACAATTAGCTGTCCTCTAGGAACTTTTCTGATTTTTCTATTACTCAGAGATCAACTTTCTTTTAGTGCCTTTTTTTTCATTAACAATGTTGTTATATACATTATTCTCTTAGTTATTTCCTTCACTCTGTATCAGTTCATATAAATTTCCCCATGTTTCTCTGATTTCTTCATTCCTTCCTTCTTTTACAATAATATTCCATTATAATCATACACTATAGTTTTTCCATCCATTCCCCATTCCATAAGCACCATTAATCCCATGTTCCCATTTTCAAAAGAGAGAGAGAGACAGAGAGAGAGACAGACAGACAGACAGACAGAGAGACAGACAGACAGAGACAGAGAGAGAGAGACAGAGAGAGAGAGAGAGAGACAGAGAGACAGAGAGAGAGAGACAGAGAGAGACAGACAGACAGACAGACAGACAGACAGACAGACAGAGACAGAGAGAGAGAGACAGAGAGAGACAGAGAGAGAGACAGAGAAAGAGAGAGACAGAGAGACAGACAGACAGACAGACAGACAGACAGACAGAGACAGAGAGAGACAGAGAGAGAGACAGAGAGAGAGACAGAGACAGAGAGACAGAGACAGAGAGACAGAGACAGAGACAGAGACAGAGAGAAGTATAGATTCTTCAGGGCAGCTAGATGGTGCAATGAATAGAATTCTGAGCCTATAGTCAGAAAGACTCATCTTCTGGAGTTCAAATCTCGTCTCAGACACATATTAGCTGTATGATCCTGGGAAAGTCACTTAACCCTATTTGCCTCAGTTTTTCTAATCTGTAAAGTGAGATAGAGGACAAAATAGCAAACCACTCCAGAATCTTTGCCAAGAAAACCTCAAACTGTGGTCATGACTGAAAATGACCGAACAACTACAATAGATAATTCAGTCTATAGGGCAAAATGCTTGACTTCGATTTCTGTCAAAAGTCTAGATTTAGGGGGCAGCTGGGTGGCTCAGTGGATTGAGAGTCAGGCCTAGAGACGGGAGGTCCTGGGTTCAGATCTGGCCTCAGCCACTTCCTAGCTATGTGACCTTGGACAAGTCACTTGACCCCCATCGCCTAGCCCTTACCACTCTTTTGCCTTGGAGCCAATACACAGTATTGACTCCAAGACGGAAGTTAAGGGTTTAAAAAAAGTCTAGATTTTTTTAAAGGAATAGTCTATGTATTTAAAAAGTGAAGTGATGGTCACTAAAAACCAGCAAGCTTTCCAAGAATAGGTCATACCAAACTCAATTCATTTATTATTCTGAAAAGCTTATTTTTGATAAATTGGAAGATTATAAGATTGTCATTTACACAGTATTCCCATTTTTCAGTAAAACAGTTGATAGTCTTTGATAAGATCCTTGTGAACAAGACAGAGATATGTGGACTGAATTTTATAGTGCTATGAGCCTGATTCATATTGGTCCCTTTGTAGTTTAGACCGAATAATGGAATAAAATCAGACACCAACAGGTCATTTGTCAGTCTAACAACTATAGCATAGAAAAGATATCTGACAAAGATACTCATTTGTATAGATAAAGGCCTACCTTATTTCTATATCAGCAGATCTGGTCAGCAGGGCAGGGAATGGTGACTTGAGCAGCCTTAGAACATCCACCAAATCTGAAGGACCCTAATTTTGCCTGGGTAGAACTTTTTTATACCCTTAAGTGAAGAGGAAACTATATCAGCATAGCTTAAGATCACCATGGTAATTCCCGGGGCCAATCAGATCTAAGGAAAAATTCCTTAGTTTTTAGTAAAAAAAAAAATCAGCCTAAGAATATTGCATTGTTGGATGAGTTGTGAATCAGTATGATCATTTTGGAAAACAATTTAGAATAATGTAAATAAAGTGGCTAAAATGTTCATGGTCTTTAATGTAGAGATTTAATTATTAGGCTTATACCCCAAAGAGGCCATTGATAAGAAGAAGAAATTCTTATATGCCAAAATATTTATAGCAATACTTTTTGTGAAAGCAAAGAGTTGGAAATAAAGTAGATGTCCACCAATTGGAAAATGACTAAACAAACTATGATATGTGAATGCAAAAGAGTATTACTAAGTTGTAGAAAATGACAAATACAATGAATACAGAGAAGCATGAAAGATCTCCATGAACTGATACAGAGTGAAGTAAGTGGAGTCAAAAAACATATACGCAATTTTCCAGTATGATTTATCCACTTACAACAATGTAAATGGAAAGAACAACCCCCCAAAAAGTAAATGTTACAAAATTACAAAGAACAAGCATGGACTAAAGAAGAAATATAGGAAGTTCCCATTCCATCCCTTTGCAGAGATGGGAGATTCATGTGTTTGGTGCATTACACATATTTTCAGAATTTTTCAATGTATTGATCAGTTAATGCTGATTTTTCTCCTTTTTCTTTTTCTTGTCATTAAAAAAAACACTTTTTATATAGGATGAGTCTCTGGGAGAGAGAAAGGGAGATACTGGAGGAATTATAATGTAAAAAATAACTAATAAAAAATTTTTATAAACTCTTACCTTCTGTCTTAGAATCAATACTATATTGGTTCCAAGGCAGAAGAGTAGTAAGAGCTAGGCAATGGGGTTTAAGTGACTTGCCCAGGGTCACCCAGCTGGGAAGTGTGAGGATAGATTTGAACCCAGAACCTCCCATCTCTAGACCTGGTTCTCAATCCACTGAGCCACCCATATGCCCCCAAATAAAAAAAAAGTTTTAAAGGACTAACCTAAAGTGAATGTGCTCTTCCAATAAGAGTAATGATTCATATCTTAGAGTGAGTAGAAGCTTATTGTAATCTCTCAGAGCTCCTGAAGTTTGTCACCTCTAAGTGACTCCCTTATTTGGCAATATTTCCTGGTTCAGAGTAAGTTCCCTCAAAAAGGTTCACTTCAATCAGTGAGCCTTGAGAGGATCTGCTGAAGTCATTTTAGACAGAACTTTTGTAGGAAAGATATCCTAGGAAAAGTTCAGAATCTAGAGTCAAAGGGTTTGGGTCTGAATATTGGTTCTACTACTTTCTAGGACATCTAGGTAGGTGCAGGGGTAGAGCTCCAGGCCTGGAATCAGGAAGACCCAGGTTCAAATCCAGCCTCAGAAATTTACTAGCTATGTGATCCTGGACAAATCACTTAATGCTTTTTGCCTCAGCTTCTTCATCTGTAAATGAGCTGGAAAAGGACAAATGGCAAACCATTTTATCATTAAGAAAATTCCAAATAGTGTCACCAAGTTAGGCACAGCTGAAACAACTGAACAACATAAAGGATAAAAAAGAAGGCACATAATTGAGGATGAATATAGAAGAGTAGCCCAAGCTTCTTTAGAGAGGCAAGAGGAATATTAAAGAAGGAATAGGGCTGACGGGGATGGATGAGGTAATGATAATGGAGAATGGAGAAAAGGCAAGCTACTCTTTATTTTTCTTCTCTTTTCCCTACCAATAAAGGATAAAACTAAAAAGATTAATAGGGAATTAAAACCCAAGATAAGTAGAGATGGTAAAAAAAAAATATCAAACTAATCTCAGTGAATTTGAGTTACTAGTCTAAATGAACTACATCTTAGAAGATGAAAAGAATTGGTAGAGGGGGTTTCTAAGCTACATTCATCATTGAAAAATTGGAGAATGAAGGAGAAGCTGAAGTCCTGAAGATAGATATTTTTCCCAATTTCCAAAAAAGGGGAGGGCTAACATTATTTCTACATCCATCAGTCATAGAGGCCAAATCATCGTGGAATAATGTTAATTTTAATTTAACTAAGAACTGTGCCACATACATCCTAGTAAGACTCTTTAGTCCTAGGCACTGGGGGAAATGCTCAAGAGGGAACTATCTGAGTCACTAGAGAGTATTCAGGATTTTTATATGAATATATCTCCAAAGCAGCCCGAGGACAGATTTTTTTCTGATTATAGCAAATATTTAACTAGGAAGGAAGAATAAAAGGGAGTTGATCATTTATCAACCTCCCCACCCAGAATATAATCACACCCAAAGTAAAAGTCAAACAAGAAGGTGTTAAACTATGTAAAGATGTGGCCAGGCCCAGTGATTCTTTTAAGAACAAGTTCATAGCTTGAATTAGAAGGGAATATTGGCCTTCAGCTAAGTAAAAGGTAAAAGGCTTTTAAGGATGGAAGGAATTAAGCATTTATTAAGCACCTATACTATGTGCTAGATGCTGTGCTAAGTGCTTTGCAAATATTATCTCATGTTATTCCTACCACAATCTTAGGAGGTAGGTACCATATTATTATCTCCATTTTTTTATTCTTGAAGAAACTGAGAGTTAGAGGTTAAGTGTCTTGCCCAGGGTCAAAATAGAAATAGAATAGAAAGTCATTGAGAAGTCAATGAGAAAAAAGACATCAAAGCCCTGCAGTATTTAAAGCCTGAGTTACTTGATCACATATATTCCCTACATATATGCCTTGTTGCCTACCATTGTACTACAACTTGTGACAATTTTTCCCACAGATGTAATGGGAGATCATACCCTGGATGTATAAAAGGAATATTTTGTAAGAATTCTATGTAAGTCAATACATTTGTTTTGAGCTCCTTGTGTTTACTGGCTGACTGTTAATGGAAAACATCAGTGGGGGCTCAAGTAGTGTAACAGGAGGAGGAGGAAGAGGAGGAGGAGGAGGAGAAGGAGAAGGAGAAGTAGTAGCAGTATAATCTTAGAACCTTGGTATAAAATCTAATCTCTGGCGGGAGGTCCTAGGTTCAAATGTGGCCTCAGACACTTCCCAGCTGTGTGACCCTGGGCAAGTCACTTGACCCTCATTGCCTAGCTTTTACCACTCTTCTGCCTTGGAACCAATACACAGTATTGATTCCAAGATGGAAGGTAAGGGTTTAAAAAAAAAATCTAGTCTCTGGGCACCTAACTTAAGAATATGTACATGTTGTGTGATTAACTCAAAAGGGGGGGGGTTATACCTCTCAAACAGAATTAGTTTTCTTTTCTCTGACTCCAAACTCTAACCCCTGATTCTCTTCAATCCATCCTCCATATTGCTACCAAATTGATATTTCCAAATCTGACTATCACACTTCCCTACTCAAGAAGCTCATTGCCTCTAAAATAAAATACAATCTCCTCCTCTATTTAGTATTTAGACTTTCACAATCTGACTCCAACCTCTTTCCAGACTGATTTTACACTATTCCATATCACAAAGTCTTTGTTCCATCCAAGTGGCCTACAGGATGCTCTCTGAAACTCAACATTCCATAAATGCTTTTATACACATTGTAACTTGTGCGTGAAATATTCTTTTTTTTAAATATAATTTAATTTTTTAAATCTTATTCCATGGTTACATTACTCATGTCTGTCTCCCTCCCCTTTTTCCTCCCCCCTCCCAGAGCTAACAAGCAATCCCCTGGGTTATAGATGTATTATCACTCAATACCTATTTCCATATTAGTCATTTTTGTAATAGAGACATCTTTTAAAACCAAAACCCCAAATCCTATACATATATAAACAAGGGATAAATCATATGTTTTCTTCTGCATTTCTACCCCACCAATTCTTCCTCTAGAGGTGGATAACATTCTTTTTCATAAGTCCCTCAATTTTGTACTGGATCATTGCATTGCTATTAGTTGCAAAGTCTGTTATATTTGATCATCCCACAATGTTTTGGTTACTGTATACAATGTTCTCCTGGTTCTGCTTATTTCATTCTGCATCAGTTCATGGAGGTCTTTCCAGTTCTTATAAAAATCAAGCAATTCACCATTCCTTATTGCACAATAGTATTCCATCACCATCATATACCACACTTTGTTCAGCCATTCTCCAATAGAGGGATAACCCCTCATTTTCCAATTTTTTTGCCACCACAAAAAGTGTTGTGCATGGAATAGTCTCTGTCTTCGCCTCCACCTGGTAGAATCTCTACCTCTTCACAAGATTCAACCTAGTTGCCAGTTCCTGCATAAGCCCTTTCTTGAACCACCTTTTCTGACCCACCCCAGTTGTTAATGCTTCTCCCCTGCAAATAACAATAATGTATTTTGTATTAGTGTTAAACTATTACCTACGTACAGGTTTTACTCCTCAAGAAAAACATATGCTTCTTGAACAAAGAAATATTTTATTCTTGTCTTTTTATTCAGAGCACTTAGCACTATGTTTTGCATAAATTAGGGAAATAGTTATTAAATTAAATTGAATTACATAAGGAAATAGAAATAGAGAATAGTGATTTTCTCCAGGTTTCACCAAATATAAATGTGAGAAGGGCAACTAGGTAGTCCAGTGTATAGAGCACAAGGTCTAGAGTTGGGAGGACGTGGGTTCAAATTTGATCTCAGATACTTCCTAGTTGTATGACCCTGACTGAGTCACTTAACCTCATTTGCCTAGTCCCTGCTACTCTTCTGTCCTGGAACTGATACTTAGTATTGATTCTAAGGCAGAAGGTAAGGATCATAATTTTTTTTTAATCTGACAGTAGATACCTCCTAGGAATGTGATTCTGGATGAGTCATTTAGCCCCAATTGCCTAGCCCTTATTGCAAAGTCTGTCTTAAAGCTAAAGGGTTGCTTTTTGTTTTTAAGTATATTTGAGAGAGAAGACTAGAACCTAGATCTTCCTCCAAGTCCTGCATTCTAAAGACTCTGCTGAATCTGATTCTAAGGTCAAGTAATACCATTTTCCAGTGAGTAATAAGATAGTTTACCTTTTGCTCAAGAAAAATGAGGTAAATAGTCCCAGGAAGACTTGAAGCTCTTGATTTCTTTATCACAGAATAAATAATAGCATCTATATACAATTTTAATGTTTATAAAGTACTTTCTATATGCTATTTCATTTTATCCTCAAAAAAACCCTATGGAGTATTATGAAGAATCCTATTATTATTTTCATATTATCTTTACAGAGCAGGGAAATGAAATGATTTGACCAGGACCACACAACTAGGAACATCAGTGCCAGAATTTGAAACCCATTTTCCTCAATCCAAATCCAGTACTTTTTTCCACTAAATTAAACCAAAGATAGTTCTAATGTGAATATCCATCATTTTTGTAGTTTACCCTTTGAGTCAGAGGACACCTCTATTTTCAGTTGCATATCTTTTTAAGAAGTTGAATATCTTAATTTAACAGAAATTTATTAAATCCTTACTCTAGGACATGAAGACACAAAACAAAATAGTCCCAGCCCTAAAGACCTTACATTTTGCTGCCTTTTTATCTCCTACTAGTCTTTAATTTAAAGACTTAGGGTCTTCAACACAAATCAACATGTTTGTAGCTGGGGTTATTAGGAGAATCTCAGCTCAATTTGATGTCTCTTTTCTACCAGTCTCTAATCTACCCACTCCACCAATTGAGATGATAAAGTATAGATTTTTATCAAAGAATTGAGAACCTCCCAAGGAACTGGATATGTGCCTTAAACCTTGGATATGTGATCTTCTTGCTGCAAGAAGCTTTCTAATTGGCCATCGGCAACAATGGATCAAAGATGATTTGCTTCTGTAAAAGGAGACTGATTCTAATCAAAAGAATCTCTCCCTTTTCCCTTCTTCCCTCTTCCTTCTGCCCTAGCATAGTTTGGGAAGGAAGGAAGTTTCTGCCTTCCTGATTCTTCTCTGCAAAATGGGGAAAACAGGGCAAAGTCTTGGCAGCTCACCACACCTGGCACTTGGTTATCACTCTGTAGCCAATATTAACAGAGCAAAAAAGTTTCTGCAGATCAACTGACTCAACTTAGAGCCCAGTAGCCTGCTTCTTTAGACCTCTTTTCATGCTCATTTCTATGACTAGAGTCCTGCTGCTCTTTCTCTATATGAATTGACTCCAACTTCCTTTTCCTAGATGTCTCTTTTACCTCCCTATCATATTATAGGAACTCAGGCCCATGAGAACTTAAATACCAGGAACCTTCAGACTCATCCTGGAAGCCAATGGAAAATAACAAAAAAGGAGTCCATGTTCTCAATTAGTACAGGAGACTATGAGTTCTTCAGTTCTACAAGTCTTCAATTATTGCCATATTTTAGAAGATGGGAGCCCAGGGCAATGCCAGTTTGGAGTTCAAGCTCATTTACAAAACATGACCGAGAATTTTAAATAGTGTTGCCTCAGAAAATAGCAAAATGCAGTGGAAGCAAAAACAAGCCTACTGAAAACTCACTGTGACTAAACCAAATAATCCTAAGAGTATTTATAGATGAAATTGGAAAGACAATAAATAGAAACCGATTTGGAACAGATTTACCAGTGTCCTAAAGTAAACCAAATAATCCTAAGAGTATTTATAGATGAAATTGGAAAGACAATAAATAGAAACAGATTTGGAACAGATTTACCAGTGTCCTAAAGTAATCAATTTTCATCTTCTATGTAGAATAGTAGAACCACCACCCCATTTGAATGTATAATAGACATAAATAGATATGTTATACAAGGAAATATAAATGTATTTGAGAAGAGGAAGCCAAGAAGAAGCAGCTAGATCCAACTAAGTATGACAAAGAAATATAAGCTACTTTCAGCATAAGTTTTTAGGCACTTATTGAAATATCTGATAGAGGAAAAGATACTAGAAGAATAGGCAAAGTCACAGATATTTACTTTTTTAAAGGGTAACAGAGAAGGCAGAGCCAAGATGGTGGCTTAGTAGCAACAAAAACTGAAACTGCTCTGAGAATCCTCTCAAACCAACTTTAAAATAGTACCTCAAAATGACTGAAGTCACAGAACCAACAAGGAGATGGAAGGAGGGGCTCTCCTATGGAAAACAACTTGAAAGGTAGGCAGAGAGAGTCAATTTTCATGGGATAAGGGGTAACCAGAAGTAAAACTGGACACAGAGGAGTCCCAGCCAACCACTCCCTACCGACTGTGCCAGGTTCCAAGCCTGGGCAGGGGTCAAATTTGGTTTCCTAGGACCCTGACTAAGCCAACAGCAGCACATCCCACATCCATCCCTTGAAGCCTCAAGGCCAAGTATCAGTCTGCAGTGAGGTCCAGAAATCCGTAAGGCTTGACTCTTTTGAGCCTCTGGTGAAGCCCTTAGCCCCAGGGCAAAATAGCTCACAGTACTCTAAGTCCTATGAGCAATCAGTAGAACAGCAGAATCAGCAGTTTTCAGAACTTCCAATCCATAGGCCAAAAAACGGCTGGGGAAATAAGCAAACAGTAAAAGAAACACTGAATCATAGAAGATTTTTATGGTGACAAAGAAAAGACCAAGGCACAAATTCAATAGTGAATAGTGATAAGCAACTACATGCAAAACTTCAAAGAAAAATGGGAATTGGTCTTTGGCACTGGAAGAGCTCAAACATGAATTAAAAAATCAAAGAAGAGAGGTGGAAGAGAAATTGGAAAAAGAAATGAAAGTAATGCATTACAAAAAATAACAGCTTAAAAAAGCAAAGTTGGTCAAGTGGAAAAAGAGGCACAAAAATCCAATGAAGAAAAGAGTTCCATGAAAAGTAGAATGGACCAACTGGAAAAAAAATAGTAAAAGGTAACAAAAACCATAAATAATTATGCTCCTATCCTCTGGCAATCACTAAAACCTGGGTCCTCTCAATGATATAGCCTCCATAACCACTCTTTCCAATACCATCTGCATTTTCAATCATTCTTCTCTTGAGGCTCACTGATTGAGGTGAGGAAAATGGAATGAATACTCCTTGCTCTCCATTGCCATTTCCAAGTTTATTCCCTACCACCCTCACTCAGTATCATTTCAGAAATGCGATTGTAATTGTTTTAAGACCTTTTACTGGTGCTATTTTATAGAATAAGGACATTACTGTTGACAGTTTTTCTTTCCTTTTTTTGTTTGTGTTTCATAATTTTTTTGGTAACAGTAGCCCAATAACAAATGAAAAACTGCTTTGTTTAAACCGTTTTCTCAATTTTTAGAATGGAAATTGCTGAATGTCTAGAGTTTACCTTATTATAATGGTTTAATTAAAAATCAGTATTTCTCTAAAAAAAAAAAAGATCCATATAATCCACATCTTCCACCCAATCAAAATCCTAGTAGCTGTTGTCTACAAATCTCCAGGACTCTTCCCTTCCTTCCTCAATGAGTTCAGTACCTGGTTCACAATCTTTCCTTTCCAACTCTTGCCCTCACTTAATAGGAACTCAACATATAAATTCTCTCTCAAATACCCTCAATGCCTCAGTTCCTCAGCCTACTCACTTCCCATGGCCTAGTTGTCTACCCTACCTCATGAGGCTACACATAAAGATGATCATTCATGATTTTGATCTTGCCATTCATGCTTTTAATCATGCCATCACTAACATGTATGTTCAAGAGCTCTGAAATCCCTTTATTCTTTTATTCTGACTATATATTAGCGTTCTTCCTCTTGCTCTTTCCCTTTCTTTTCTCCTTTCCCATACCCTTCTCTTTGCCCATACTGTAGCCTCCAATCTCCTGATCCTTCAGCTTTCTCCCAAATGCTTGCCACAACTCTTTTCCCCAACTTGACCTTTTGGTGAACCAATTCAATTCTACACTGTCCTCTTCTCTTGAATCTTCATAATAATATTGCCAACTGTACCCTGTCAAGACTACCTTTAAGTTATTGAGATTGCCAAAGGAAATAGTATAGAGGGAAAAGAAGAGTAAAGGACAGTGCCCTATGGGACAATCATGATTAGTTGGAGTGACCTGGATGAGGATTCAGCAAAGGAAACAGAGTGATCAGTTAGGTATGAGGAGAAGCAGGAGAACATGATATTCTAAAAACCTAGAGAGAAGAGAGTATAAAAGAGAAAGGAGTGATTGACAAGTTTAAAGGTTGCAAAGAAGTCAAGAAGAATAAATATTGAGAAAAAGTCACTCAGACAAGGTTCTTACTTAGAAGGTCATTGATCATTTTGGAGAAAGCCATTTCAGTGGAATGATGAATTCAGAAGCTGGATTTTAAGGAGTTTAAAGAAAATGAGAAAAGAGAAAGCAGAGGCATATATATCAGATAATTTTCCACAGCAGACTGTTTCTTCAGTCACATAATTGACACAGTCATATAACAACATAGAGAATATGAGAGCCAGTGTGTGTTGATTACCAAAAAAAAAAAAATCATCTGATTCAATAGAACTAAAAAGCCTCAAAGGCTTTCCTGCAACAAGATTTCTCCCATCCATATGCTAAAACTATACAAGAGTCCTTGCTAAATGGAACAATAAGAGTAGAATCGTTCAATAATTCCCTGATTACCAACATCAAGTAAATCATAAAACAGGGAGACATGACATCAGGGGTATTTGCCAATATCCTGGGAACATTCTTTTTAGGGTCCAAATGAAAGATTTATGGTAAAGACCTCTCAGATCCTCCTATTGAAGATAACATATTAATTGTATCAAGCCCCAAAATATCAATGAGATCATTATCCAATAGAGAGATCTAATAGTCTTTACAAAAAAAATCAAATGAATAATGAAAGCATACAGTCCAAATTACACCATGCATAAATAGCCCATTGAATTAATCCCTTAGCACACATTTCTGAAATAAACATGACATAAAATATGAACAATGAACTGGGCCCAGAATTGAAAATTAGGAAAGCAAAAGGCTTGACTGTATTTGGAAAACTGCACAGAACTTTAAATGATTCTAGGTTACATCTTGTCAAAAAAAATCATCTTTTTGAAACCATAATTCTAGCCACAATCTTATATGTCTAAGAATCATGGAATATCACAATCTTCACACAATCAAAATTGTAGGTGACCCAAAGGACAGGAGAGAAGGTTCATGAAGGATAAAAGTAGAGTGTATTATGGACCAATGAGGATTTATTTACAAGAAGTATCATAAAGGACATCAAAGAAAATTTTTAAATTAAAAAAGGCAGGCTGATCCTATAATATGATTGACAAATATATGAATGAACAACCTCAGCTCTGTACCAGAACTCACACAATATTTAAGGATCTAGAAAGCTTGTAGTGCAATGGGTAGACTTACAATGGACTTATAGGAAAACATGAATAGGAGAAAGAATAATTGCATTGCATTCTATACCAATGGATGGAGTACTCACCCCAGTAAAGATCATATAGATCAATTCACAGATTTTAAATGTGTTAGAAAATTAATTATTACCTAATTCATTTTACCTTAACTGATTTTCTATATTTTTTTTCTCTAAAGTTTCAGAAAGGTGGATTGCCAGTCTTCCTTTATGAAAAAAAAAATGGCTCTGTTAGTCATCCTGTTGCAGCATAGACCTAAAGAAGGTCTATGTCTTAAGATGTCTATAGAAGCAATGTGATATAGCAGGAAGAAAGGTGGGATGAGAATCAGATGATATAATTGAATCCTGGCTCTGGGAATTCTAGGCACGTCACTTAAGCCTCAATCTCCTCATCTGTAAAAATGAGGATAACGGTGCTTGAAAATACACCAAGATTATCACCAAAAAAAGTTTTTTTGTAATCCTTAGAATGTGACATGAATGAGTTTTCACCATCTTGCTTTGTGTTGTAGGGCTGATATTGATTTTATTTTAACTACTACTATGCTAATGTCAAGCCAGTTCTATAGCCACCAAAGCCAAGATTCTAAGACTAGAAGACCACCATGGCACCTCAGTCTACATACTCACCTAGTTGGAATATTCATTTCCCTACACCTGTATAAAGTACATCTATAGTTTTCTATAAGTCTGATTTCCTAGAGGTCCTCTCAATTCCACTTTCATTATAGAACTGATAGCCAGGATTTTTGTTTGTCTTAAGGTACCACTAGGGCAGCTAGATGGAACAGTGGATATAGAGTGCTGGGCCTGGAGTCAGAAAGACTCATCTCCCTGATTCAAATCCAGACTCAGATACTTAGTAGCTGTGTGACCCTGGGTAAGTCACTTCACCTTGTTTGCCTCCGTTTCCTCATCTGTCAAATGAGCTGAGAAGGAAATGACAAACCCCTCTAGTATCTTTGCCAAGAAAACTCCAGATGGGGTCACTAAAAGTCAAACATAACTGAAACATCTGAACAAAGGTACTTATTACCTGTCCAAATTTGAAAGTTTATCCAAACTGTCACTATATTTGATGCAAGGTCCCACCTGAAAATGCCTACTCTGCCCTGCTTTCACCCAGGGATCTAGTGTCATCTCCATTTCTGGGTTTCTCCAAAAACTCTTTATGTCATTAACGCCTTTCTTCAAAACAAAGTTATAATTTTCCCTTCTTCAAAACAACATTATTTGGGCATCTAGGTGACTCAGTGGATAGAATGCTAGGCCTGGAGACAAGAGGTCCTGGGTTCAAATATGATCTCAGACACTCCCCAGCTGGATGACCCTGGGCAAGCCACGTTATTAACCCCCATTGCCTAGCCCTTACCACTCTTCTGCCTTGGAGCCAATACACAATAGTGATTCTAAGATAGAAGGTATGGGTTTAAAATTTTAAAAAGGATAGAATTGACAGAGCTTGACAATGGACTAGAAATGTAGGGTGAATGTGAGGAGCTAAGTATGACATTGAGGTTGAAAGCCTGGGTGGCTGGAAGGATGGTGGTACCCTCAACAGTTTTGGCAGAGTTTGGAAGAAAGAAGAGTTTGGGGGGGAGGAGAGATAATGGGTTCTGTTTGGGAAATTATGAGTTTGAGATATATGGGTGACATCCAATTTGAGATGTCTAGTAATGTTGGCAATATGAAATAAGGTCAAGAGAGGTTAAGGTGGAAGAAATGAGAATTACTTGCATAAAGATGATAACAAAAGCCATGGGAGCTAATGAGATCACAACGTGTAGTAATATTGAGGAAGAAAAGGATCTAGAGCAGAGCCCTGGGGGACATAGTTAATTGGAAGGACCTTGAGAAAGATCCAGCAAAGGAGAATGAGAAGAAGGGGTCATCCAGGCAGGAGAGAACCAAGAGAGAGCAGTGTCATGAAAACCTAGAAAGGAGCAAGTATCCAGAAGAAGAGAGCATCAAAGGCTTCAGAGAAGTCAAGTAGAATGAAGATTAATAAAAAGTCATTAAATTTGCCAATTAAGAAATCATTAGTAACTCTGGAGAAAGCAGTTTGAGGGAAGTCAGAAGCCAAACTGTAGAGGGTTTAGAAAAGAAGAGGCAATAATTATTGGCAATTTTCTCATGGAAATTAGCCACAAAGGGAGGAAAGATAAAGGATGATAGTTGGTAGGCTTGCTGATTTGATTGGTCAATCCACTTGGGTTTTCTTGTGTGTATAAATAAGACTCCTGAGTCCTGGTTCTCATTTAGAAAGCACTTAAATGCTCTGGAATTTAATAAAATTACTACATTGACATTTACAAACAGGGACATTTGGGAGACCTCACCATCAATAGGGATTCCTTCTTCAATTTGAACCCTGTGCTAAACCTCTCCTCCATGACAATGGTAAACATCTATTTTATATCTTTGGAGTTAGAGCTTCTGAAGCTTCCTATACATACCTAAATTTCTTACTTCTAAATTATAACTTTTGGCCCATTTCCACCTGCCCTGGTTTACAAAAAGAAAAAAGATTATCGGGGAGAGAGAGAGAGAGACATTTGAAGAGAAAGAGAATCCAGTTCCTCTATTTACCCACCTTCTGTTCATATCTATACTTCTTGCTGTTTTCAGTCCTTGTGTATTAGTGAAAAGAGCATTGAATCTAGAGTCATAAAATCTGGCTTCATATACCAGTTATATCTACACAAACTTGAACATGTCAGTTAAGCCCTCTGGGACTCAGTTTTTTCATTATAAAATATGATGATTAAACTAGTTCCAGATTTAAATCTATAATGACTTTTCCCCAACCATATTTCCCCTGATTCATGTCTGTCTTGATATCAATAATCAGAAAGTCACCAAGTAGTTATTTCTATTGTTAAATTTTTCAAGATACTTGTATAATTTTAGCAGATATATTTGTATATATGCATATATTCAAATATATTCATTGAGAGAAGATACCCCTTACTAGCCTTTTAAAGAAGCATTTTGCACAACTGAATCAAAATTTTATAATTTAAAAAGATAGGACCATCTCATAATGTCTTCACCTTTCAGTAAATTGAGTTACTTTAAAGATGTGATCTACTGTAGGATATCATTTGTACAAAAGTCTACCTTGTAATAACTTTATCAGGATTATCCTTATTGAATTATAGATTATTCTCATAAAATTTTACATAGATCAGAAAATAGGAATATTGGTCAGTCATTACTGATATTCTCTGTTGGCTTTTTATTGGTAGTTTAGTATTCAAAGATTCTTTCTATGCCTTCAGTATCCTCCTACTCTTTCATATGTTCCCAAGACAGAAATCATCTTCAGATCCCTCAAAATTGTCACCTCCACCATAGACCTCTCAAGTACATGGTCTAGTTCAGCTGCTTCTCTGAAATTTTCTTTATCCCATGCCATTAACATTTTCCCAAGCCTCATAGATGAGATTCTGATGTTCAAACTTGGGAACTTGATTTTAATCAAAGGATACTGAAAAGAGGTTATAAGGAAAATCATCGGAGATCTTTTCCATTTACCATCTGTTTGTTGATTTTCCATAAATGTTCTTGAAATTAATTTGCTTGGTTGGCTTTCTTGTCAAGCTTCTTTTTTTAAAATTTACTTTTCCTTTTCCTGCTTTTTTTTCATTTCTGAGGCAATACAGCTCATAATGTTCATGTAAGATTGAGTTTATGCTCAATGAGTTTATACTCTTGACCATCATATTTCCATGATTGTCAGGAAGATAAAATATTTGCTGAACAAGGCCATTTCTAGGCTGTTTTATCCCATTTTATGGTAGTTTATATGGATTAGTTAAATTTAAAATTTTGTTTTTTCATTATGTTTTTCCCTATTGCATACAGAAATAATTTTTAACATTGGTTTTCTAACATTTCATGATCCAAATTCTCTCCCTTCCTCTTTCCTCTTACTCCTTCCTGAGTTGTGGCAAGCAATATGCTGTTAAATATCTGCTATCATTTAATATATATTTCTACATTTGTCATGTTGTGAAAGAAGGCACATGTTGCATCTTCAAGAAAAACTCATGAAGGAAATAAAGTGAAAAATGGAATGCTTTGATCTGCATTCAGACTCCTTTAGTTCCTTCTATGGTGGTGGATAACATTTTTCATCATGAGTATCTTGGGGTTATCTTGCATCCTTGCACTGTCGATAATAATTAAGTCATTCACAGTTGGTCATCATACAATACTTCTGTTACTGTGTACAGTGTTCTCCTGGTTCTGTTCACTTCATTTTGCATCAGTTAATACAAGTTTTTCTAGGTTTTTCTGAAATCATCCAGTTGGTCATTTCTTATAGCATGAGAGTATTGCATTACAATCATATACAACAGCTTGTTCAGTCATTCTCCATTGATAGACATCCCGTTTCCAATTCTTTGCCACCACACACACACACACAAAAAAAAGCAGCTATAAATATTTCTGACCTCTGGGGGGAAGGGGGGAAAAAAAGAAAATCTTTCTTTCCTGTGATAACTCTTCAAATACTTAAAGACAATTGTGGTATTGTTTAGTCTTACTCTGTTCTACTATAATTCATGTCTATGCTAAAAAAGGAAAATAGTTTGAACTTTTATTTTCACATCCCATTTCTGGCTCTGATAGTTACACACAGTGTAATGATTAGCAGGTCATCCAACCTGTAATCACAAAACTGGGCTAATGACACCTCTAGTATTATACTTCACAAGGTAGTTATAAAGTCTAATTAAGAAAATGTATAAAGATAGTTTCCAAAAACTTTGAGTCATTCATCTAAGTCTGGTGACTGAGACTCATTAAAAGTGGGTAGGTACTTATCATCTGCTCCTTTACCTTGAGTTTCAGTGTCTTCATTAACAATTTTTGCTCTCTCCTTCCCAATCCAAAGTTCTTTTTTTTTTTTTTGGTAGAGAAAAAAGAAAATTGAGTTGAACAGTTCTATCTTTTCTCTCTTAATTGCAGTTTCATCAGTCTAAAACTGTGGTCCTTATTATTTCTGTCATCATTGAAACTCTTTCCCTGAACCTAGCCAGAAATAAGCTTTCACCACCAGTCTCTATGCTGAACTTGCTGAACTTGAATACTCCTGACACTCTTCTCCTACCACTATCTTGTTTTGTTCCTTAGTTCTTCTTAACTTTCATCTCCTGTATAAATCTTTTAAAAACCTAAGGAGTCAGTATCCATATCGTGTATCCACATTGGTCTGTTTAAATCACTTCTCCTATTCTTCCTCATCACCATCCTTTATGTTACCAGAATCTCATTCTTGAGGGCATTCTAACTCTTTTGGACCAACTTGTGTCCTTTCTAGAAACTATTGGAAATCCACTGTCCCAAAACCTAAGGTGGCATCTAACTATGATTAGTGTTATAAAGTGAGAAATGGATTGCTTTGACCTGCATTCAAACTCCTTTATTTCCTTCTGTGGTGGTGGATAGCATTTTTCATCATGAGTATTTTGGGGTTATCTTGTATCGTTGCACTGTTAATAATAATTAAGTCATTCACAGTTGGTCATTATACAATATTCTGTTACTGTGTATAGTGTTCTCCTGGTTCTGTTCACTTCATTTTGCATCAGTTAATATAAGTTTTTCTGGGTTTTTCTGAAATCATCCAGTTGGTCATTTCTTATAGCATGAGAGTATTGCATTACAATCATATACCACAGCTTGTTCAGTCATTCTCCATTGATGGACATCCCCTGTTTCCAATTCTTTGCCACCACCACCAAAAAAAAAAAAGCTGCTATAAATATTTCTGTCCTCTGGGGGGAAAAAAAAGAAAAAAGAAAGTCTTTCTTTCCTGTGATAACTCTTCAAATACTTAAAGACAATTGTGGTATTATTTAGTCTTACTCTGTTCTACTGCAATTCATGTCTATGCTCAAAAAGGAAAATACTCTTATCTTCACATCCCATATCCTCTAGATAAGTAGCATACCCTAGGGAGTGGTCATATCCACCATTTCTACTTCAACAACTCCTCAAAGAATATAATCAAGTTTAGAATTGCAGTTGGCCTCATCACTTCCTCCCCTTCCAGTCTCCTTGGCCGGATCTTCCTTTAGGTTACACCACTATCCAGGAGTGTCTTCCCCACTCCATCCACTAAGGCATGGTCCTTGGCGCTTGGCCCTCTTCTCCCACTTTACCACCTCTATATTTTCTAACCAGGCAGCTTGCTCAGACTAGGCAGGAAAAAAAAAAAAGCCTGTCTGTCCTCTCACGCAAGTGGGGCAATCAAGGGGGTTACAGTCAGTGGCTTTCATTGATATTTCTAAAACTTCCTGTTTTAGCTTTAACTGTGCTTCTAATTCTCTGCTCTTCAAGCTGAGGGATCATTCCCTAATTTCTTAGGCTGCCCTTTTGCCCAATAGAATTGAGACACAGAAGTGTGTCTTCAGCATTGACTTGCTCCTGACTCCCTTCCCCTCACCTCAAAGCTCCTGGTCTCCCCACTACCCCTTCTTCCCTTAGGCCTCCCTGATCCCCCTTCCCTCAGACCTCCCTAACTCACTCACCATTCCTTTCTCTCCTCCCAGGCCTCCCTCCTTCCCTTCCCTCTCAGGTCCTCCAGACACCATCCCTCTCAAGCTTCCCTTTACCCCTCCTCTCCCCCCAGGCCTCCCTGAATTCAAACCACAAGTTGGATGAGGAACTATGCCAGACACTCACTCAACGTTATGTGAGTGTCATGAATCGGCTGCAGAGCCTGGGCTACAATGGGCGAGTCCACCCCGGCCTGACGGAGCAATTGGTCAATGCCTATGGTATCCTGAGGGAACGGCCCGAGCTGGCAGCCTCGGAGAGTGGCTCTTACACCATGGACTTCCTCCAGCAAGTGGTTATGGAGACCGTGCCCCACAGCTTGCTCACTGATGCCTTGCTTCTTCTCTCCTGCCTCTACCAGCTCTCCCGTGATGATGGCAAACCTATGTTCATCTGGTGACTGATCTGCTAAGCACCAGTTGCTGGAACCAACCCCACCCTAATACTAATGAGGCTCACTATTAGGCCCTGGGTATGGCCACCTTAACTTGGGCATGGTTCCCTGGGTTCCCCACAACCAAGTAAAGCTATTAAAACTATTAATTGCTGGGCTAGGAATCAGGACTCTTGGGTTTTTGGTACCCAAATTCTAATTACGGGAAAGTAAAGAGAGCCATGCTAGAATTACCAGCACTCATCTTCCTTTCAGGGTCTGATAATGGGATTGGCTTCAGCGTCTAAAATGTACTTTTCTCAAAGCACAGATTTGTTTTGCCTAGAGCCTTTCACACCATTTTAGGCCTAGCTAAACCCCAAGTAGCCCCAAGTGTGGGAGATGTTAGCAGGAAGGAAAAGAGCAGAAATTTGAGTGAGTGACCAGGATATTTACTTCTTCAGCCACTGGATAAGAGGGTCCATCAGGGGACAGCTGGGTGGCTCAGTGGATTGAGAGCCAGGCCTAGAGATGGGAGGTCCTGGGTTCAAATTTGACCTCAGGCACTTCTCAGCTGTGTGACTCTGGGTAAGTCCCTTAACCATTGCCTATCCCTTACCACTCTTCTGCCTTGAAGTCAATACACAGTCTTGATTCTAAGATGGAAGGTATGGGTTTTAAAAAAATCCATCTATCCCATTCTCCCCTCCAACTTTCTCCTGCTCATAGTCCCTGTCATCTTCCACAGCTCTCTAAGAATAAATAATTCTCTATTTTAGTCATTCACTTGACATACATTCTATGTGATGGAGAGAGAGACATTCAGTCTGAGTGGGGTGGAATGGATCCTCCTTCCTCCTAGTTTTTTTGTTTGTTTGTTTTGTTTTGTTTTTTAAACTCTTACCTTCTGTCTTGGGGTCAATACTGTGTATTGGCTCCAAGGCAGAAGAGTGGTAAGGGCTAGGCAATGGGGGTCAAGTGACTTGAGCCTAGTTTTTTTTCCCCAAAACTGATCCCGAACCCAAAAAGGTTTGAAAGAAAAACCAGATCCCAAACTGGTTTCCTCAAAGATTCTGCTTTAGGAAATTCACCAGGTGGGCTCAGAGTTCTCTAGGCTCACTTAAAACATTATAATCACACAAAACCAGATCAGTTAAGCCCTCCTAGACTACAGGATTAACTGTGTCCCTCTCACCCCTGACTAAAATGATCAGTGAATGGTTAATTCATTATAGATACATTAATTCTTCTTGGGGCTTTTTCTTTTCCCTAGGAAAACAGAAAAATTAGAGTCATCAAGTCACTTTTTAAAGGTCTCATGGCTGATGAGTCCTATAGGATCATAAGGCTAGAGGTGAAAGGACTTTAAGGATTCCCTTCATTTTAGAGAAGACAATACTGGGACTCAGAGGAAATGATGTGTCTAAAGTCACCCAGCTAGTAAATAAATAGCAGAGCTAAGCTTTGAACTCAGGTCCTCTGATTCTAAGTCGAGTGCTCTTTCCATTCTTCCATATTGCTTAAACATTTCTAATGACGAACAAATCATTACAATAAAGAGCCTCTTGAAAGAAGTGACATTCAAGGTGGATCCTAAGGAATGGCTAGGATTTCAATATACAGAGAGGAGAAGCAGGTCATTCAAAAGAAAAGCTAGGTATATTTTCTGTGCAAAAGCATAGAAATAAATGCACAAGAGCTGGGAATGAACATAAGACCACCCTTTGGTCTAGTTTGGCTGATACTCTATATATGATGGCTGGAAAGCCAAGATGCACCAGATGGTAGGGACCTTGAATTAGAAATGTAGGTTCTACTCAGTAGGCAATAGCATTTTGAGCAGTGAATGTGAAAGTTGGGTTGGAAAAGATATTAAGTTAATATCTTTAAATCCTTTCAGGTCTGGTTGAGATCTAGAAGAGTAACAAGAGAATTTTTACTTACTACAATCCCTAGAGTCTAGGGCCTAGACAATAATATTACTTTTATATTTTCACTTTCTCCTCTCTTATTTTTCACATTCTTCTCTCTCTATCTCTCTCTGCCTGTTGGTCTATTATGTCTTTCTCCCTGTCTCTCTCTCCCCACCCCCTGGGAGAAAGTCACATAAGATTACTTGTTAAAGTAATGGGGGGAAAGCCAGATAGGGAAAGAATGAATGATTAGGGGGTGAAGTCAATTTTTCTAAGCTTTAGTTTCCTTATTTGCAAAAAGAAAACAAAATCCCTATCACAGCTGTTTCATCAAGTTGAATACCATACTCTATTATAAAGTGTGAAATATCTCTATTGCTTAGAAAATTAGTGAACTGAAGAGCTCGATTTTTATCTCCTGAGCTGGATAGGGCATCTGAGGCTTGTGGATTGCACTTTTTATTCATTAGAAACAGAATAATGATTGCTCCTCTGAAGTCCAAGGGTAGGGATGGAGTATCACTTGAAGGGAAGGTAAAGATAGACTCACCACCACCAGCAGGTTTTTTAAATTTAGCTTAACAAAGGACATTATGGGTTTGAGTTAGAATGGAGTTAAGCAATGGAACCAACCTAACCACTAGTTAAGACTCATAGAATCAGAGGCCTAGACCTCTTATTTTAAGAGAGATTAGTTGGTGGAAATATGGTAAAATCTTTTTCAATAATTTTACTCATCCTTTTTTTTTCCCCTCAAAGAGGCCCACCAAAACCAAGATGGCTCTGAGAGAGGCAGAGTCAGAGACAGACAGACAGAGAAGAAAAAAGTAAAAAAAGAAGAGAAAGAAAAGAAATGGAAGAGAAAGGAGAGAGGGGAGAGTTAGGAGGAGAGAAGAGGATAGAAAAAGAGGAAGGAGGAGAGAGAAAGAGAGAGGGGAGACAAAGGGATTAAGAATGAGAGAGAAAGGAGAAGAAAAGGGGAGAAAGGGAGAGAGATTGAGGGAGGGGAGGGGAGGGAGAGAGAGAGAGAGAGAGAGAGAGAGAGAGAGAGAGAGAGAGAGAGAGAGAGAGAGAGAGAGAGAGAGAGAGAGAGAGAGAGAGAGAGAGAGAGAGAGAGAGAGAGAGAGAGAGAGAGAGAGAGAGAGAGAGAGAGAGGCATCCGCAGGCATCATTGAGGACAGTATTGTGATACTGAATCCCCTGTCTACTATGGTGAGCTCTTTCAGCAGAGCCCCCGAGTCAGAAGACAGACCTGGGCACTTAATGACTAAAGCAATAAGGCAGGTCCTTTTCCACAGACTTGTGCCTTGTATCCTTCAGAGTAATACACTGCAGTAGACTTAACCAGGTGGTAAGACGGCCTCTGTCAGAACAATTCAAGAGGGAACAGAAGGAAGAAATATTCCAGTTTGAATAAACCAAATGTAGGAATAGTGACTGTGTGAAGTGAGGGAAAAAGAGGAGTCCAAGATAACACCACTGAGGTTTCTAGGCTGACCAATAATAGTAAGTTGGAGGGGATTAGGTCTTGTACGTGTTGAGTTTGAGATGGGTCAGCAGCCTGAAAACCAAAGTGGAAATGGGCATTTGGAAATGGAGGTCTAGAGATCAGGTCTGCAAAGTTGGGAGTCCTTTGCAGAATAATTGCAGAGGTCATAAGCTGAAGCTAGGTGAGGGTGACTGAGCTCTCTGGGAGGGAGGGGGCAAGTAGACAAGGGGATCCCTCAGCTTCTCTGCCTTTCTGCTGTCTTCTCTGATAAGCCTTCTCCTTGTGCTGTCCCTCATACCTGTGGGTATGGTTGGCTTTCTTCTCCTGTCCTCATAAGCTCCCTGAGGTCAAGGCCTGCCATTCATTCATATGGCCCCCTTCTGCTCCCGGCCTTGAAAGGCGCCCAAGATCAAACATCAATAAACGCAGGTTGAAACGTGAATGTTAACAAAGGGCAGCTTTGCCAATGACTAACAGCCACCACTGGTCTAGGCTGGGCTATTGAACTTTGAGGTGGGGTTGCATTCCGACGCTGGAGGTCCCTGCACACCTAACCGGTTTCTGTTCCCTTTTTCCTTGGCAGTGCTGGGATGGGCAGTATGAGAATACAACGGGAAAATGGGTTAGAAATGAGAATAACACTCCCAAGCCTTCCCCGGCCTTCCTGATTTTCTGAACCTGAAACCATAGGCCAAAAGGTTTGATTCCCGGCTACCTCTAACGCAAGTACTTTACAAATCAAAATACCTCAGCCCCAGGCTCAAAACACAATGGCCTGCCGCTCTTGGCACAGGCTGGCAGAGGTCTCCAGCCGGGTCCCTTTTCTCTCCTCAATGCCCTCTGGTAGCGCCCATTGCTCCTTTCTCCCGCTCTTTGCCGCCGCTGCTGTCCAGGAGGCAGCCATGACCCTGCCCTGGTCATGGGCGCCTGTCGGAGGAAGCAGGAAGACGTCTCGGTGGCAGAGTGAACGGAGCCACCCCGGAGCCGGGAAGACTCGCGGCAGCGTTTGAGCCCTTGCTAGGGGTGACCCCGGGCAAGATTCTTTACGGGGCTCCGAGCCGCTCCCCAGAATTCAAGTCGCAGAAAAGGGGATGCCCACTGTGAGAGCGGGAATGCCCCGCGCCCACGGCATTCCGGGGGCCGTTCGAATCCGCAAAGGGGAACTACCTTCACAGTGGTAAAGGGCTGTTTATTCCGCTAGCAAAGGAATTTCCTCAAGGTCCCATAAGCCGTGCCAACGCTAGAACGGCAGCCCAGATACCCCTCGAGGCTTAGAGCTGGGTGTCTGCGGCTCCATCTCCAAGCCTGGGGGCGGCTCCCTGGCGCCTCGGGCTGGGGGACGGCCTGGGCCCCCGAGCTTCCAGGCTATCTGCCGGGGCGGAACCGGCATGGCCAGACTGCAGGGGCGGGCTTTCGTCTTCACTTTCTCTTTCTATTTTCCTGTTTCCGCTGCCGCGGGTCTCCAAATACAGGTAAGGAGGGGGTGGGGGGTGAGTCCCCGGGATCCCCCTCCCGCCCCCGCCTCCAGTGCCCTTCCCGAAGCCCCCTCTTCACATTTGTTCTACTCCCTCCCTGTCTCTGTTCTCCAGGTTCTCTGGTCACCCTCTCCGTCCTCTGCCTTGCAGACTCCTTGGGACAGATGATCGGCCTCCTCCCAGACCCCCTAGCTGGGGGGGAAAGATGAAGCCCAGGGGCAGCCCTCTCTCCGCCTGTGAGCCCGGCGCTTGCCACGCGGGGTCCTTGGCACCTCGCCTTCCCCAGGGCAGGACATGGGCCCCGGAGCACCTCCCGCCAGCTGGTCCCAGAGTCTGGGAGGGTTTCGGTGCTCCCCCTTCCCCCACCCAGCCCTGCATGTTCTACACAGCCTGGCCCGGGCCCTGCTCTTCCCTGCCTACTGGGCTCTGGACCGGCTTCTGGTCTGCTGTGTGCCCACTCCCTTCTCCCAGGGGCCGGGGCATTTTCTAGGCGCTCTGCTAGGAGGCTTAGCTTCTCTGCTGCTGCTGCTGGCAGCCCTTCCGCTGCTGCTCCTGGGCCTGCTGCTCTGGTTACCTCTGCAGTACTGGCGACGGCCTTTCTGCTACCAGCCGCCTCCTGGGAACTGGACACCCCCCTCGCCCTGGTGTCCCCCCTCAGATCCCCCCCGAAGCTTCAGATTTCTCAGTGCCAACCTCTGCCTGCTGCCCGATGGCCTCGCCAGATTCAGCAACCTGAAGCACAGCCAGCATCGAGCAGAGTGGACAGGCACTGCCCTGCTCAGGGGGGCCAGGGGGCCAGGCTATGGGGCCACAGGCTCCAGCCCGCCCCGGGCCGGCTCCCTGGTAGGGCAGCTGGTCTCAGCCCTGCCCGGGAGCGTGGACTTTGTGTGCCTTCAGGAAACCTTTGATGTGCGGGCATCGAGCAGGCTGGCCCAGCGCCTAGCAACCACTCTAGGCCCCGTGATCTATGATGTGGGGACCACGGGCATTCATCCAGGCCCCCAGCTCAAGCTGCTGGGCAGTGGGCTCTTGCTGGTCTCCCGATACCCTATGCTGAACGCCCGCTTCTTGCCCTTCCCTAACGGCCGGAGGGAGGATGCTCTGGCTTCCAAGGGATTGCTCTCAGTTCAGGTACGCCAGGCCCCTAGGGCTGGAGGAAGGGCAGAGGCCAAGGATGGGCCCAGGCCCCGGGAGAAATAGAGGTGCCTGTGCTGTTGCAGGTGCAGCTGGGCATGCTGGACGGGCGCAGGATCGTGGGCTACCTGCACTGTACTCATCTGCAGGCCCCCGAGGGTGAGCCAGAACATCGTTTGGGGGGACTCACCTTCCTCTTGCAGCTGCTGCATGGGGGCTGCATTGGCCTTGGCTGTCCTAATGTCCCCACCTACTGTGGGGCTGGCCCCTCACCCGTACCCCTTAGGGCCAGGATCCAAGGAGGGCCACCAGTGAGCCCTCCTCTAAGCTGGAGGAGTTGCAGGATCCCGGTGGGGGGAAGGACCACAGGCCCCCGGCCCATTCCCTGCTTTCCCCAGAGGACTGGGCCATTCGCTGTGAGCAACTCTCACTCCTGCTGGGCTGGGCGGAGCAGTTCGAGGCACAAAGGGACAAGGACACCGACGCCGTGGCCTTCAGTGTGCTTATGGGTGACCTCAATTTTGACAACTGCTCCTCAGGTATGGAGCCAAGAGCCGGGGAGGAAGGGGGGAAGGCGGGCCACCCTGTCCTGAGAACAAGCCACTATTCCTTTCCCTCTATCTCTCCTGAAGACGATGCCCAGGAACAAGAGCACGAGCTGTTCACCCACTTCAGAGACCCCTGTAGGCTGGGGCCAGGCCAGGATCAGCCCTGGGCCATAGGTAGGAGAAGCCAAGGTCTGATCACCCTTCCCCATCCACCCTTGGGCCCTGAGTAGGAGTGGAGACATCTGTTCCACCAAGGGAAATATCCCCGGGCAGGGAACTGGGGCCCCACACCCCTACACCCCCATCCCTTTCCTCGGCTTCGGAGCCCAGGGCACCAGAGGAAAGCCAGGTGTGCTCTGGTCCCCAGGAACGCTGCTGAGTGCCCCAACACTGCATTGCCCAGTGGCCTGTTGTCCCGAGAAACTGAAAAGGCAAGTGGGGGGGGGGGGGGGAAGGGGGGAGGGGAGGCCTGGATTGCGACAGCTCGGCCTTTGCTGTAGCAGCCTTCCTTCCTTTATTGCTCTAGTGCTCTGGAGCAGGAGGATGGCAAGAACATGTACCTGGCAGGCCCTCCCTCGGGGGACCTCCCCTCAGGGACCTGGAGAGGCAGAAGAATAGACTACATCTTGTACCGGGAAGATCCAAACCCCCTTTTCATCCCTGTAAGTGCCCAGTGGAGTTCGGACAAGACCGGTAACACTGATCTCATCCCAGATGGGGGTGGAGGGGAGGGGGCTGGACACGATGGTACCTTTTGATTCTGGGAGAGGGGAAGAGCAGGGGTATCTCTTCCCTCCCTCATGTAGAATTCCCTCCCCCCACAGGCCCTAGAGCAAATGACTTTTAGCACAGGCCTGGCGGGCCTCACCGACCACCTGGCTGTAGGGCTACAACTCCGGGTTTCTCTGACCCAATAATGGCGAAGCCCACGGAAGGACCAAAAAGACTGTACAATGAAAGCAGCAAACTGTGATCCTGGCTCCTCCCCAGCCCCTCCTTTCTGGTATGGGGGCAACTTCAGGGATTTTTATTGTTGCCCCAGCCGGGTGCTCACCTTCCCCCTCACACACATTCCTGTGCCTGTTGGTAATCGAAGATGCTGCCTCGTGCAGAAAAGCAGATAGTGTGGGATTTGGAACCAGGGACAGAGAGAGAGGCTGGCTTCTTAGGGTCCCCGTACCCTCCTCCACCGGGTGTCTGAAGGCAGAAGACATCCTGAAGTGATAAAGAAAAGACTTGAGTCTCCCCTCCCTCCTTTTCATACTTCTCCCCTTCCTAAACGGAGCCAAATTAAACAATGAACACCAGCAATCCAGAGATCTCAGGCTTACTTTGTGGGTGCTTGGGGATAAGGGTGACTTGCTTCCCCCCATTCTCTAGGACTTTTTTTTTGACTCCCTCCAACCAGGTCCTTGAGCCCCTTACCCCAGGGAACACAGTCACAGATGTTTTCCCTCCCAAACTGATGGTCCGTCCATCTTTTCGGATTAGCAGATTGAGTCCAGGGGCTCCAGCTTCTCCCCCTGAGAAAAACCACACTGGTTAGATGGGAGAAAGGGAATTTCCAAGGCGGCAGCTCATAACAATAATGATCTTTTGTCACAGCTGGGCCCCCCTCTAGTATGGGAGCAACTTCAGAGATCGTGGGCAAAGGCCCCTTTGGTCATCCCACCAGTGTCCCCAAGTAGAATAAGCTGTGAAACTAATGCTGAGCGGAAAGGCCCTCACCATGGAGCCCATAGGGCTGGAAGGCTCGTCGCTCAGTCAGGACAGACAGCATGGCTTCTTCTCGGAAAAGCAATTCTCGGACCACACCATCCCCTCCTTGGAAGAGGCCCTTCCCTCCAGAGCCCACCCGTAGCTCAAACCGGCGAAGAATCACAGGATACCTGGGGAAACAAGGGGATCGGCCTGGTTCCTCCCTCTCCCCCTCTCCCTGGGGGCAGCTGCCCCTGACACCACACACACTCACCGACTCTCCAGGATCTCAGGGTCAGTGATGCGGGTATTGGTCATGTGGCTGTGGACTCCACTGCGCCCGTGCCAGCCTGGCCCTGCCCCTGTACCCCCTGCCACCGTCTCATAGTAGCCCACGTGGTCATTCCCTAGGGTCACATTGTTCATGCAGCCCTGAGGAGTGGGGAAAAGAATTCAGTGTGAGAAGAGCAGACCGGAGTCATCACCCACCCCACTGCACTCCTCGTCCCTGGGTGTGCCCCAGACCTGAGAAGCAGCACAGGCTCCAAAGGCAGCCAGTATGACATCCACGATGCGCTGGGAGGTCAGCACATTGCCTCCAACCACAGCTGCGTCTAGAGATGGATCCAGGATGGAGCCTGGAGGGATCACCACATCAACAGGAGCCAGACAGCCCTGGGAGTGAGGGAGAGGTCGCAGAAGGGCTAAGTGAGTGGGGAGTGACCCCTAATCACATCCCCGGGTCACGCATGCTTCAGAGATGTTACACCAGGGAACCCACCTGATTCAGAGGGATGTCCTGGCCCACCAGACAGCGCAAGCAGTAGATGAGAGCTGACAGTGTGATGGCCCGGGGAGCATTCAGGTTGCCACACACCTCTGGGCCTGTGCCACTAAAGTCAAAGATGGCACTGCCCTGGGGTCAGAAGACTATGTGTCATATCATACCCTTACCAGAGGAGAACACAACCAGCCCTACGCAGAGTCTGATCAACCCCCAGAGGCCCAAACCAAAGCATAAGCCCCTCTGTGTAGGCCGAACCCAAGCACCTGCCCCTGGCCTTCCCCTCAATACTGGCCCTACCTTTACTGGATCGATCTTCACTAGAAGGCAGATGGGGGAGCCGTCATCCATGTGATCTTCTGCCTTCACCTCCAGGGGCAGCCCTTGTGCCTGCCGACCTTTCCCAAAGGCACGGAGCATGTCCCGAACAGCCAATTCTGCATTAGTCTAGGGAAGCGGACATCATTCAGAGACCAATTCCTCTTGGCTGTGACCCAATTCCTGGCAGATTCTCAGATCCAGCTTCTGCTCAGGCTCTTCTTCCTTCTCCCCTCCCAAATCTCAGGAAAGGTTTGCTGAATGAATGTAAATCAACAGCCCTGGGAGAAGACCCCCTCACAGTCCATGCCTCAAGGCCCTCTCTCACCTGGATGTAGTCCATGTAGGCCTGTACCACATCTAGTCCATATTGGCCAATCAGCTCCGCTACCAGTTGGATGCCCTTCTGATTGGCTGCCACCTGAGCCCGGAGGTCGGACAGGTTGTCATGGAGATTTCGGGTACCACTGCAGCCAGGAATCTTTCCAGGAGCCCTCAGGATTTCTGCCACAGCTGGGGAGCAGGGAAGGAAAGAAGTATAGGGATCAATGGCTGACGTGCTCTCCTTCACCCCTTCTTCCTCAGTATCCCACCTTCTTTACACAATACACCTCAGCTCCCTCCCCAAGTGACCCTGGCTCCCATCTCCCTCCCACTCCCCCTTCCTGGAAGACACCACCTCAGCTCCCCCTCCCTGCCTCCTCACCCTCCTCCTGGAAGACACCCTTCTCCACCAGCTTGAAGGACAGAAAGATGGCCCCTTCTTGTTGCAGCATTGTGGAATGTGGTGGCATGGAGCCTGGTGTAATGCCTCCTATGTCAGCATGATGCCCTCGACTTGCCACAAAGAACACAGGATAAGGCTGACCGGGCCAAAACACCTGAGGCAATTGAGGTGGGAAGTGGAACAGAGAAGTTACTCATCGTTTCTGTCCCCCAATCAGTACCACAATGATTATTCTTAAGATCAATCTTGGGGCAGCCAGGTGTCTCAGCAGATTGAGAGCCAGGTCTAGAGACGGGAGATTCTGGGTTCAAATCTGGTCCCAGATTCTTCCTTGCCTAGCCCTTATTGCTCTTCTGCCTTGGAACCAATACTTAGTATTGATTCTAAGACAGAAGGTGAGAGTTTAAAAAGAAAAAAAAAGGATCAGACTTAGGAATTAGAGGAAGACTTCAAAGGCCATCTATTCCAATTTCCTCCTTTTAAAATGAAGACTTTGAGGCCCAGATGTAAAGTGACTTGCCCAAAGCGATGCAAACCTAAGTGACAGCCCTGTGGTTACCCAAAGGGCAGGTATCAACCCCACTCTATGATGGAGATGCTGATGTGGCTTCCCTCATCTAACCCAATCCCACTGGTATTCCCTCTTACCGGAGTGATGACTGTGAGGTCTGGCAGGTGGCTGCCCCCTGCTCTCGGGTGGTTGCTCAGAATTACATCCCCAGGATGTAGGTTCTCACCCAAATGATGGATCTATAACCAGGCACAGGGAGAAGGGTTAGTAAGGGATAGAGTTGCTGGGATTTAATCATAATGGGGGAAGGCCAGAGAAAAGGTAACTAAGACAAGTAAGCCATACAGTCCCTGTCTGTCACAGGGAAAGGAGATTGGGCATAGGAACTAGGGGCCAAAGGAAGAAAGAAGAGAATGGGGTTTGCCCAGACCTGAAACTGCACGGTTTCTTGCATGGCACCAAGATGCACAGGGATGTGAGGTGCATTGGAGACCAGGCCCCCATCAGGTCCAAAGAGAGCACAGGAAAAGTCCAATCGTTCTTTGATGTTTGTGGAGATGGCTGTACGCTGCAGGATGCGCCCCATCTGCTCTGAGAGGGGAGGCAGAATTATTTGCACTGTCTGAGTCCCCACTATCCTTTCTCATTCCAACCTTACTGTGACTCCCATCACAAAATAAACCCTCAAGAGCATCAGAAGGCACATAGTTCAACTTTCACCTAGAGTAGGAATTCTCTGAATAGTAACCTAGACAGAGTCATTCCAGCCATTACTTAAATATATTATAAGTCACTACTTCCCAAACTAGCTCATTCTAATGTGAAAGTTCTGATGGTCATTTTCCCATCATTTCCTCCTGCTGAGCAAACATCTCCTTCGGTGTCACTTTGCCCTCCCCCCATCCTCTGCTCCTGACTCTGTCTTCTGAAGCCAAGAAGAACAATCTAATCCCTCTTGGATCTGACAAAAATAAAACAAAAAAAATGCTCTTACTTATAAGTGGAAATTGCATGCTCCTAATTCTATGGATTCAGTGTCTACATAACTTATGCCCATGTGCTTCATGAATGGGGAAAAACTCAGAGGTGGGTATGCTTGACATGCATACTTCTCTGAGGCACAACTTCCTCCAGGCACAACCCTGAGTGAGATAGGGGGTCCAATTGCTCATACTGCAATTGGGTAGGTTTTATGGCCCTGACAAAGAAACAAAGCCAGGATGTTCCTGGCACAGGATGAGCACTGAGTCATTGTCCAGTCAAGATCAAGTAACTGGAAATGCAGTCAGGGGAGCCAAAGGGCCAGATGTGGTAAGCAGTACCCAGCAGACGTGGGGTAAAAACCAAGGCTTGAAAGAAGGAGCAAGAAATGGGATCTATGATTTAGCTGTAGTAGGTTGAAGTGCCAAGCTTGCTTGACAAAGAGTTTTCTCAACTTGCCTCCACCAGTGAGGTTCATCTGGACCTTGGAGCCTAGTAATGACATATTGCCCACTAAAGGTTTCCTTCGATTCTGGAGTATGAATGGAGCATGTTGGCATCAACCAAATCCTCTTTTCTGGATGGACCGTATTCCATCCAAGTACTAGCAAACCACCCTATATGAGCCTGGTATATGGAACATGGCAAGGGCCATCATGAGTAAATGCATATGGAGACAGGAAATTATAGGCAGATTATCTGCTCCAGTGGATCTGTGATTTCATGAATGGGGGTACTCCCTCCAACAATGACACTGCCTCCATCCTATGAAACTCATGTCCTTGTGCTCATGTAAATATACCACAACCCTATATAGATACCAGTGAAGAACACGGGCTATCCACTGGTTATCCCTCCTCCTCCCTAGATTAATAGCCCTTTTGCCCTCCAGTAATATATTTCTCTGATGACATTCATCATTTCTCTAAAATTTTTAGATTGTAATGTTCTGAAGCCTTTTCTCCTGCCCACCTAGTATTTTTTTGGGGGGGGGGAGTGATTTCAACTTAAATTTTTTAGACGCTTTAGTATTCTGCCCTCATCACCACATAATACCATCCCAAGAATAAAAGGTGGGCATTTATTTCAGGGAGGAACTCTAGTTATTAAAAGAACTGGCCACTTTCGCTAAAGCAATCCAGCCTACACTCCTTTTTTAATTCTGAGTTCAGCTTGTTCCTTTGTAAAGTCTGCCCAAGATACATAGTCTGGAAAATGGGCATTCTTCATTCATTTGGATTTTCATGAGTAGATCATTAGGTCAAACTCATTTAAGTGATTATGGATCTCACTGAAGAGGTTCCTAGTTGTTCCAGGGGGTTGATGCAATTAACTGACATTCAGGCACATGTCCTAGATTTTCCCCCACACCTTCAGCATCTTCCTCTCTTTTGGACACTTTGAGAACTGATGCCTGGATGCCATACCTAAATGAAATTTAGTCCAATTGCTGTTCATATCTTTGTTTTCTTCGGGGCCATTTCTGTTCCCCTCATATGACACATCTGGGACTGTGTCCAAATGCATGCACCACTGTTCTTGACAGTGAAAAGATTCTGTTGGAGAGAACTTGACTATCCGTTTTTCATCTGTTCCTTGATCGCCTTCCAGTTTCATCTTCAAATACCCGTGAGCTGATTTTACTTAGTAAAGTCCCTCACCAATACTTCTTTCCCTTGCCTTACCTCTTGCTATTTTTTGGCAAAATATTGCTCATGATATCGCATCATCTTGATCTGGAATAGTCTTATAAACAAGTTAATATTCATAGTCAATGTTAGCCTTGGCTTCCATTTCTCTCTCTGTCTGCTTAATGAGAAGAGCAAGTGTTTGCTGGCTGAGAAAATAGCCAGGCTCTTTAGGCCTACTCTTTATGACATTATTATTATTTAATTTATGCAATCAAAATTCTTTAGGAGAGAGTTGTCATCTATGTTGGTATCTATTCCTCCACTCTTTTCCACTTTTCAGCATCACTGGCTTCATCATGTCAAGATGGAGTTTAGTTTAGCTGCTCACCAAAATCTTTCTTCTCATATGGACTTTTCTGTTGCACAGATCAAATGAGATAATATTTGTAAAAACTTAGCACAGTGCTGAACACATAGTAGGCTCTAAGTAAATGCTTGTTCATTAATGTTGATCTTTTGATTTGATCTTTGCCCCTAATAAATCAGTGGGCTTCTTTTGAGAAGTTGATTCAGAAATGGCTTGTACATCAATGACAAGTCATTTACTGTCAGTCAAAATTTTATTGATTTAATTTGTGATATTATTTTGATGCTTATGACACATACAGCCCTCCACTTATTTTCTCAAAGAAAATATTCCTAACATATAGAAGAGAGGTTCCTTCAGTCTCTGAATCATAATTTCCAACCTTTTTTAAATCACTCTCCTCCTCTCCAGTAACCCTTGGATTTCAGACACCAAGTATCCAAGGATAATAAGTTCATTTAGGGAATTTCAGGAGCCCTTTATTTATAGCTTTTCTCTCTCTCCATCCTCTATAACAGATTCTGACACTGAATCTACAATTATTTTCTCGGTAGTCTTTCTGCAAATACTTAACATAAGTACTGAAATACAAGATGACCAAATGAAATATTTCTTGAAGCTTGTGGACTAACAACAAAACCAGCTCTTATTTGGTTCTCCAAGGAGGACCTTTACAATGATACAGCATAGGAGCAAGCACCTTTTGTTCTCTTTCATTTGTGAGGAGGTGGTTTCATTCTTTGTCCTTGTTTCCAAATACCTGCTACAGCCCTTGCATACTGCAGGTTTTTAATAAATTCTTGCTGCTGATTGACTGATTTCCCTTGACAATACCAGATAAGTCACTGAATTGCTAGTATGTCTGATTCTGCAGAGGCATCCTTGAAGGTAGCTTTCCACCTAACATGACATAAACACCCTTGCAATATGCCATGTAGAACAAAGACCACCAATGTCAAAGTTATGCTGAGCTAGCCACCCAAAACCTAAAATGACATGTGCATTAAAGAACTGGTGCCAAGTGAAGACACGGGCCTAGAAGAGTCAGAGTCAGGGAAATATATCAAGAAATGGAAGAGAACCAGTATACACACGCTTGCATGTGCATGCACACACACACACAGAGCTTCTTAGAAGAGGAGAAATCAGATAGAGACATAGAAGAATAAAAGTAGCCATCATCAGATGGCAATATGAGAAAGGAGGGTTGGCACACACTGTAGTGTGCCATGAGAGGGAGTAGCAAACCAGACCCATTCCTTCTCTGGTACAGTGAGTCACATGGACTCTGTTAAAGCCTAAAAGTAAGTGGGCTTCACTGGCAGCACACTCTAATAGAGCAGGCAAAGGGATTTGTCTAGAATAGTAATACAACACAAAAATATATGTAATATTATTATAATTACATTATATAATTATCATTTTATGTTACATATTATAATCAAGAAAGATTGCATAGGTCCTTGAGTTGGTGTAATCACATGGTGGGGTAGAGGGGGTATACTTGACTTTCTTAGTAATCTCCAGGTTCTTTCCCTTTAGGCATGTGCCATATAAAAACCTGGAAGACTATAGAACTCTTGGGAAGGAGAAAGTACTCTAGAAAAGTGTGTTCCTTTAGTTTCTCTAATACTTTGGAAGATTATTTCCCCTTTGGGGAAAATGAAGGGGAATCAAAAGGATCCACTTAGGGTAGTGCTATATATATCAGTCAATTGTTAAACATTTCATTAGCACCTATAATGCGCCAGGTGCTGTGCATAAGAGAAGAGAAGAAAGGCAAAAGGCAGTTTCTAACCTCTAAGAGCTCACAATCTAATAGAGAACGATAAATCTGGAGATCTAGAGAACCTGTTAACAAGAGCTTATATGGCTACTCAAAAAGGAAATTGGGATCCCCTGGGAGGTACTTGGTTCCCTCTCACTAGATGTCTTCAAACAGAGTAGGGATGATCATTTGAAAAATATATTGGATGATCCAGAACAATTTGGAGGGACTTATGAGAAATAACACTATCCACATTCAAAGGAAGAACTGTGGGAAGAGAAACACAGAAGAAAAACAACTGCTTGATCACATGGGTCCATAGGGATATGATTGGGGATGTAGACTCTAAATGACCACCCTAGTGCAATTATTATCAATAATATGGAAATAAGTCTTGATCAATGACACATGTAAAACCCAATGGAATCATGCGTCAGCTACTGGAGGGAGTGGGGGAATGGGAGGGAAAGAACATGAATCTTGTAACCATGGAAAAATATTCTAAGTTAACTTATTAAATAACATTTTCAAATAAATAAAGAAAATAAAAATAAAGAAAAATATATTGGATAAGTGATTAGACTAGAAGGTCACTAAGACCCTTTCCAATTCCTGAAATTTTACAATCCTGTGGTTCTAATATTTCCAGAAGAAATCCTAGATTAGGGCATTAGCCAGAAAATATGATCTTTGAAAAATCATTAAAACTGAGCCCAGGGGCAGTATGGTGGCTCAGTGGAAAGAGAGTGAATCCCTGGAGACAAGAGGACAAGGGTTCAAATCTGGTCTCGGCAATTCCCAGCTATGTGTCCCTGGGCAAATCACTTAACCTCAGTCGCCTACCCCTAACAGCTCTCATACCTTGGAACTAATTACCTAGAACTAAACTAATACTTGGAACTAATACTTAATATCAATTTTAAGACAGAAGGTAAGAATTTTTAAAAGAAAAGATAAAATAAGATTGAGGCCAGAATTTCAACAACAGAGTAACACTGGTTTGTAGCAGAAGTAGCATAAAGCTAGAGACAAATGACTTCTTTTGCAGCAGAGAAGCTGGGCAGGTGTGACATATTGAGAGCCCGAAGGCGTCAATCTGCCTTGCAAAAAGAGTCCACAGTACCATGAAGACAAGAAATAGGAGAAACCAAATTTTAAACAAGAGTAGTTTGAGACTCTGGAGTTTTGTAACTTCTTTGAGAGACAGGCACACAGAAAGGCCAAGAGTTACAGAGAGAGGGCCACCACTCCCAACAGCTCCAGGCTATGGGCCTAATAAAGCAAAAAAGAGCCTTGGAAACCCTTGGGTCTAGGGATCAGACTGAGAGTGATGTCTCACCCTTTCTAGATAAGATAATTCCTTCACTTGATATCTTTCCCCTTCACTAACCCAATCTTTTGTCATGGTTTCAAGCCTCTTCATCACACTGATTATCTTCCTCGGGAGATACCCTAACTTGTCAATGTCCCTTCTACACTGTAGCATCCACAACGTCACCTAATCCTGACCAGTTTGAAAGACAGTAGCACAATTGCTCTTGTTCCTTCTAGACGCTACACTTTTATTAACTCAGGTCAGGCAAACAGGTATTCAAGTACATGTTGTGGAAATGAATGTAATCTAACCACTTCCTTAAAAAATTCTCATTTTTAGAAGAGGCTTTAGACTGACTGACTAATTGCAGGCCTAAGTCTCACTTTTACCTGCTTCCTATAATTTCTTGATTTTTAGTTCTGTGTTTCTGAACTTAGTTCAGAATTCAACTGGTCTGTAATGGGTTAAGTTTAGAAATTCAGCTCTCTCACTAACCATAGATATTTTCCTAAACAAGGAATGTCTTCTGGCCTTGGGGAAATATGTGAGACAGAAAAGAAGGGCTTGGCATCTTTGGCCACCAATCTATCTTTCAAGGACATCTGTTTTGTTATCTGAAAGTGTGGGCTGCTACCTGGTGCCTGGATTCCAACAAGATCTTCTTAGTCCCCAGGGAAAAGAAGGGGCACATTGCTAGCCCCAATCACCAAACTTTCTAACCAATCACATCATTTTGTGCTTGATTACATGACGCCATTCACTGTACCCTGGGCTTTGTGTGCTTCCCTCTCTCCTACTCCCTTTTGGGATTTTTGTTTTAAAAGCCCCAACACAATAAATGGATTTTAGGCACTCTTGTATGACAGTACCTGAAGTGTCCCAGTATGCACATCCCCTGGTCCTGTCCAATTAAAGATACAATTTATAGACTAACTCCCCTGTTTTATTTATTATTTTACAGATAGAAAATATATACATGAGTTCATTTGGGGCCTTTACTCTTCTTGGATGAAATTAATTGAAAACCAGGGTCCTATCTCTAAAAAGCCTTCTGTTGACCTTTCCATTTCCTCAAGCTATGGCTGCCTCCACTTTTCCTAATTCCTTGAAATCTGACTTCTGAAGACTCAACTGAAACTGCTTTTTCCAAGATTACCATTTCTTAATTATTCAATCCAATGGTCTATTCCCAGTCCTCATCCCTCCAGACCCTGCTGGAGCTTTTGACCATACTGACCACCCTTTTCTCCTTGAGTTTTTGTTACAGAGAAGTCTTCATGCCTATCTGACTACCCCTTCCTCTCCTCTGCTGGATCATCATCCCTGTCTTTCCCCCATGTGTGGCTGTACCCCAATCCTTTCTCCTGGGCCCTCTTCTCTCCTGATGTTATCTCTCAGGGATCTCAGCTTACAATTAACTCATCTTTCCCCCCAAACTCTCCCCTCTTCTAATTTCTCTATTACTATCAAAGGTACTACTATCTTTCCAGTCACACAGGTACACAAACTAAGTCATTCAATTCTTCACTTCTCTTTCTTCAGATCAGGTTTCCAGTGTTCTGAAAATATCCGAGAGGCAATACAGCTTTCCTATGTTTGCACATTCACCCAGGTCTTGGCAATTTTTCCAGTTCTTGAACCCAGAATGTAGAAAGCACTCCCTGGAGTAATAGCACCTGACTGGGCTGAGCTCAAGTCAAATACCATCTGTTGGATTGTTGCCTCAAGCACCTATTTAAAGCACACTCCATAATCCAAATCCAAATCCAAAGGAGGCAGGTTCCTCAGTTCTAATAGAAAACAGGGCACCTACCCCCAAACCCAGGCACATTTCTAGAAATTAAAAGCAGAGGAGTTGTACAAAAGAGGCTATAACTGCCACACAGAGAAGGCCAATTCCTGAGTCTTTTTGCATTCTGAAATTAGGTCTAATATGCTAACAAACCAACTGAGACTATGATTCATAGAATCACATCATGAGAATCCTTTCAACCTGGGACCAAGACAGCATTTCTTTTTATTTGTTTGTTTTAATTTATTTATTTACCATGCAAAAGATATTTCCATATTGTTCATTTTTGTAAATGAATAATTATTTAAAACCCAAACCCCAAAATAAAAACTCTAAACTAAAGTGGAAAATCATAGGCTTTGATCTGTATTCTGACTCCAACAGTTCTTTCTCAGGAAATGGATATCATTCATCATAAATCACCCAGATTGACCTAAATCATTGTATTGCTGGGAGTAACTAAGCAAGACAGCATTTCTTAATCAATTCATCCTCTGTCACATTTCTTCCATCCATCCCTTTTCTCCACTTAATGCAGAAGCTGCTCTAATTTAAACTTTCTCACCTCTAGCTTGAGATTCTGTAATAGCCTCCTAATTGGTCTCTCTATACCTCAAGTCTCTTCTCCAATGTATTCTCCATATACCTGCTTAACTAATATTCCTAATTAATCAAAAATTAAAATAAATAGAGATAAAAAGGAAAAAATAAACTAATATTCCTAAAATAAGGGTTTGGTCATGTCAGTCTTCTGCTCAAGAAGCTTCATTGATTCCCTATTACCTCTGGGATTAAAAAAAATTAACTTTTCTGCTTTATTATCCAGTTTCATCCTATCTTTCCAGAAGTATTTCACATGACCCTGATGTTCTCTACCCTCCAGCCAAACTGGTCTAATTACTGTTCCCTGAAAAGTATTCTTTCTCTCGCATTCATACTTTTAACTAAGATGTGCACCATGCCTAGAATGACCTCCTTTCTCAGTTCTAACTCTTGGAACCCCTCACACTCCCTTCAAGGTCCATCCAGCTTAAAGCTACCTTCTACACGAGGCCTTGGTCTCCTCTCCCCAATTGTTAGTGGTCTCCCTATTATTTATTTTGTGTCTAATTGATATTGACTAGGGTCCAACTTGGGTTGTTTCCCTCTAATAAAATGTATGTTTCTTAAGACCAAAGACTGTTTTCTCTATATCTCTGTATCCCCAACATTGACTTACACATGGTCAATACTTAATGAATGCTTGGTAAATACAAAGTGTGAGAACAAGTCAGGCTGAAATTAAATAAATGGGTTTCATTCTTTTTTTTTATAACATTATTTTATTTGGTCATTTCCAAGCATTATTCATTGGAGACAGATAATTTTCTCCCCCCTCCCCCCACCTATCCCATAGCCGACGCGCTGGATTCCACTGGGAATCACAAGTGTTCTTGATTCGAACTAAATGGGTTTCATTCTAAGGACATCTGAAAACTTCATAGGAAAAAAGAAGAATAGTCTAGGGCAGCTGAGCAGTAGCTGACCATGCCCAACCTTGGCTTGGGTTATTCTACCCTAGTTGGCTGTCAGGGATCTCAAACCTGTCCACCAGAATCCTATCTTCTGTTATTTTAGCCCAAGATGTCTTCTAAATCTTAACTATGGGGGAAAGGGACATGGAGGAGAAGAGGAGAGGGGAAGCAGTCAAGAAAGGCTGATTCTACCTCTGCAATACAATATAGCACCTGCTTTTCTCCCAAAATTGCCACCACCTTGATGCAGGACCTTCTCATCTCACACCTGAACTCATTGAGGTTTCCCTACTTTGAGTTCCTCCCTATACTAGTCCATCCTCCAAACAGTTATCAAAAGGATTTGATAAAAGTGCATCATGTCATTCCCCTATACAATAAACTCCAACGTCACCTTCCTGATGCCTCCAAGATCAAATATAAAATCCTTTGTTTGGTGTTCAGAGTCCTTTTTAACCTGTTCCCTGCCTCCTTTTCCAGTCTTATTGACTTCCATGAACAGTCCTGTGACTCTAGTCTCCTTGCTATGTGTCTTGAACAAGAGACTATCTCTTGGTTCCAGGCATTTTCACTGGCTGTCCCCATGCCTGACATGCTCTCTCTCCCTGATTGCTTCCTTCTGACTTTCCCAGCTTCTTTCAAATCACACCTAAAATTCCAGCTGATATTTCTTAATCTAAGTGCCTTCCCTCTGTCATTATTTCCAACTCATCCTATAAATGGTTGTTTATATGTGGTCTCCTTCATTAGACTGAGTTCCTTGAGAATGGGGATTTTTTTTGTATCCCTAGCACTTTAACACAGTGCCTGGCACACAGGGGGGAATTAATAAATGCTTCTTGACTTGACTTGAATTCAAGACACAGAATCAAAGAATCAGCAAGTTGGAAGAGACCCCACAGAACTATCCTGGTCAACTTATACCTGACTAAGAATCCCTTCCTCTGAATACCTTTCACTTGCTTGAAGTCTTCTAGTCAAGGGGGGACCACATCCTACCTCCTAAGATGCATCATTTTATCTGAGGATAACTTAGTGGCAAAGATTTTTCTGTACCCAAACCTTTAGAACTCCAGTTCTTCCCTCTGGGGTCAAGCAGGAAAAAATCTAATCCATCTTCTTCGAGACAAGCTGTCACTTATTTGAATATCACTATCATGACCTCTCTGAGTCTCTTATCCAAGTGAAACATCCTAAATTCCTTCAAATAATCCTCATCTAATATCAAGAGGGCCTTCATCATTATGGTTATCTTCCTCCCGAGACTGTCCAGTTTATCAATTTCCTTCCTAAAATGGAACTTGAACATAATATTCTAAATGTGTTATAACCTTAGAAAAGTTATAGCAAGTCTATCCCTTCCCTTTTTCTGTACACAGTCTCATAATACTAAGATCACTTCGTTTTTTTCATCTACTTGTCATACTGTTAACTCATTCTTATTGAGTCAACAGTTCAGGAAAATCACCAGACCATTTTTAAATGAACCACTATCTAGCCATAGCTCCCCCATCTTATATTTATAAAATTTATTTTTTTAATTCAAGTGCAAGACTTTATATTTAACTTTATAAATTTCATCTCATTATCTTCAGTCCAAAATTCTAACTAGTTAAGAACTTTTCAGATAGTGTGTCATCCTATCCCTGTTATTTTTCTGTCTTCTGTAAATCTGACAAACATACCTACAAATTAGACAAATATATCATCTATGTATATGCCCATACCATTGATAAAAATTACTTTTAGTTAATTAATAAAACAGCACAGGGCTGAGCACAAATGCCTGAGAACTTCTATTGGAGACCTCTTTCCAAGCTGACATCAACCCATGAATAACTACATTTTGTATCCAACCCTTTAACTAAATACAAATCTACCTGATTGTAATATGAAAAGTCCATATCTCCCCAGGTTTTATACATGAACAATATGAAAAATTTTGTGAACTGCTTTGCCAAAATCTAGGTGAACTATCTCTACAGAATTCCCCTGATCTACACAAATAGTAACATGGTCAGAAAAGAAAATGAAGTTAGTCTGACATGATCTTTTTCTTGATGAAGTCATGATCATTCACTATGATTACTGCTTCCTTCTCTAGATATCCATTAACCATCCCTTTAATAATTACATCCTAAAAATTTCCCAGGAACCTAAGCCAAGCTCACTAGCCTAGAATTTATAGAGTCCAAATTCTTCCCATTTTGGAAACCAGAATTAACATTAGCCCATCTCCTCTCCCATTTTCCACAATTATTTTAATATAACTGAGAGTGAGTGGCTTAGCAATCATATCTGGGAGTTCTTTCAGTACCTTAGGATGTAGTTCATCTGGGGCTGGTGACTTGAACTCTTGGTATCAACTCCCTATTAGCCATTTGGGTTCTGTCCTTTCCAGTCCAAAGATCATTCTCCTTAGCAGGGAAAACAGAAGTAATATAAGAGTGGAACAGCTTGGCCTTCTTATCATCATCATTCATGATCATGTCTAGCAAAATAGGTGTACCCTTGCATTGGTATATTTCAATGACTATGTTTCCATTGCTATATTTAAATTTCAATATTTATTTCCTTTTGTTTTAAAATTCCCAGAATGCTTTTGTTCTTTTTGTTCTTTCAGATATGAGATATCTGAAGTCACATGTACTATTCCCATATTGCTTCCTCTTGAGGATGACTTGAAGCCTAATCTATTATGGTTTTTTCTATGTAATATGTATTATCCCTAGGATTCAGCTTTACAAATTCACCAGAGAATGTTCCTCCCTCCCACTGGAAAAGTTAGATGGCACAGAAGATAAAGCACCAAGACTGTAGTTAAGGAAGATCCAATTTCAAATCTGGCTTCAGATACTAGCTACATGACCCTAGGCAAGTCACTTAGTTTCTATCTGCCTCAGTTTCTTCAACTGTAAAATGGAAATAATAGCACATGGTTCTAGTATCATAAGCCATGGTCCAATATATTGAGTCCTGTTCTCTGAACACTCTAAGTGATCCACTGTCCTTCTTTCCCAATCTATCATCTTCACTTGGAAGAAATAAGGAAACATCTACTTCCCTATACCACCACTAAGTCCTTTGATTTTCTAGCCAGGACTTCAATCATTTTCCCTACCTGAGACTCAATTTTCTCATTTTTAAAAATGAGACTAATACTTGTATGTTAGCACAGTGCCTGGCACATAGTAAGCATTAAAGAAATACTTTATCCTACCTACCTGTCTTGTGTTATACACCTCAAAAGACTTTTTAGAGTTTAGCTAAGTGGCACCATAGAGTTGGTAATCCCATTTCAAATACTAGTTGTGTGACCCTGGGAAAGTCACTTAAATGTTTTATCTCAGCTTCCTCATCTATAAACTGGAGATAAAAATAATATTGAACCTCCAAGATTGTTGTGAGGAATATTTATTGTATAAATTTCTTTATTTGTAAATATGTGCATTTCTTGTTCAATGTTGTATTGAATATTTGGGTGATATCTGTAAAGCACTTTACAAACTTTAAGATGCTATATAAATGCTATTATTATTAGAAAATGCTTTGTGAACTATAAAATACTTTATAAATGGGAATGTCTATCAGAAGAACTCATTCCAGATTTTCCTGCCTAAATCATTTATTTCCATAAACACAAGGGTTGGTCAGTGAATTTCGCAAAAGTATCTTAGCTGGTTCTGTGAAGCCTTGGATTCATGTTCATGAAAGCAAAAACACTTCCTGATTTGTCATGTCATGCCTGTACACAGTCACCTCTGGAGAGTCATTCATCCCCACAGATGAACTGTGTGAGCAAAAAAAATCTCAGGAAAATGCTAACAGCACTCAAGTATGTTTTGAGTATTGGCCAAGATTCATCTTTAATGGGCAGAGTTTTACCTCTGTGTTGAAATGCAAAGTTTCTCTTTTCAGAGTTCCATTATTCTATTCACCTAATACCTCTTAATGCTAGCCTTAGTGCCCCCTCTACCCTCTGCAAACTCTTTTCTTCTTAGATTTCTCCCAAGATATTTTTCCCTAATTCTGCTTAGGAACTTTTCATTCTTTCTAGAAAGCCAGAGGATAGTGTTGTACCTCAAGCCATTTCATCTTCGTTTGACCAAATATGAATGGAGCTATTTTGAAAAACAATTTGAAATTAACAGAAGAAAAGGTATTTAGCCCAGAGCCAAAGTTCTACAGCTTCTAAAGACCAGTTCCCATCTTTGGGAGCATTTCACAAATTACTCTTCAGCTCATGCCACAACCCAGGGTTTTCCCTTAAGAGTATAGGAATATAGTTCATGTTTAGGTCTCAACCAAAAAAGATTAGTAAGTTCTTGTATTCCTTGCAAGCCTTCAAGTTAACCATACATCAAATACAGCACATGTGACTATGGAGACAGGAGTAACTGAAGCATAGCCCCTGGAGTAGTGGAGCAACAACTGAGGAGATCTAGGACAAAAGGAGGAAAGCTGGGAGAGAAGAATAGTAAGTAGTTCCTGGATATTGCTATGTTCTCGGACCAAGATTTCCTCACTGAGGTGAGAAGTTTCTGGTCTCATCAAATACAGCACTATTCTACTAGAGCTAAAACCCAAACAGAAAAGACTTATCATCAAGTCTATACAAAGCCAAGACAATTCTGTTTCCCTCTATCGTGAGTCCGGTGATTCTCCTATAAGAGAAAAGCACATTACAGAGAAGCACTCCTTTTTATCCTGGTGAATCCAGCCTCCCCCAAGAAAATAGAAAGTCTTCTATTCTTAGAAAAGTTGGAAGGAAGGGAAACAACAAATTGGGAAAAAATCTTCATAGAAACCTCTGACAAAGGTTTAATTACTCATATTTATAATGAGCTAAATCAATTGTACAAAAAATCAAGCCATTCTCCAATTGATAAATGGGCAAGGGACATGGATAGGCAGTTCTCAGATAAAGAAATCAAAACTATTAACAAGCACATGAAGAAGTGTTCTAAATCTCTTATAATCAGAGAGATGCAAATCAAAACAACTCTGAGGTATCACCTCACACCTAGCAGATTGGCTAACATAACAGCAAAGGAAAGTAATGAATGCTGGAGGGGATGTGGCAAAGTAGGGACATTAATTCATTGCTGGTGGAGCTGTGAATTGATCCAACCATTCTGGAGGGCAATTTGGAACTATGCCCAAAGGGCGACAAAAGAATATCTACCCTTTGATCCAGCCATAGCACTGCTGGGTCTGTACCCCAAAGAGATAATGGACAAAAAGACTTGTACAAAAATATTCGTAGCTGCGCTCTTTGTGGTGGCCCAAAACTGGAAAACGAGGGGATGCCCATCAATTGGGGAATGGCTGAACAAACTGTGGTATATGTTGGTGATGGAATACTATTGTGCTCAAAGGAATAATAAAGTGGAGAAGTTCCATGGAGACTGGAACAACCTCCAGGAAGTGATGCAGAGCGAGAGGAGCAGAACCAGGAGAACATTGTACACAGAGACTAATACACTGTGGTATAATCGAACGTAATGGACTTCTCCATTAGTGGCGGTGTAATGTCCCTGAACAATTTGCAGGGATCCAGGAGAAAAAAACACCATTCATAAGCAAAGGATAAACTATGGGAGTGGAAACACCGAGGAAAAGCAACTGCCTGAATACAGAGGTTGAGGGGACATGACAGAGGACAGACTCTAAATGAACACTCTAGTGCAAATACTATCAACAAAGCAATGGGTTCAAATCAAGAAAACATCTAATGCCCAGTGGACTTACACGTCGGCTATGGGGGGTGGGGGGGAGGAAAAGAAAATGATCTTTAACGAATAATGCTTGGAAATGATCAAATAAAATATATTAAAAAAAAAAAAAGAAAAGTTGGAAGGGAAGGAGAGAAGAAGGAAGGGATTTATTAAGCACCGGCTCTGCACCAGTCATTAAACTGAGTACTTTACACGTATCTCATTTGATCCTCACAATAACCCTAGGAAATGGGTTCTATTTTGTGAATGAGGAAATGGAGTTAGATATAGATTAAATGACTCACCCAGGTTCACACAGGTGGTAGGTGTATGAGGCCAGATTTAAACTCAGGTCTTTCTGATTCTGGGCCCCACGTTTTATTACTGCATCATCTAACTGAGACCACTAAAGAGTTGATCCCTCTGGTTACAACATGCAATACAAAATACTGACACAGAGTATATGTGATCTACTTTTGTTTCTCTACACTGTGGACCTGAATACCTCTTAGTTCTTTTTTTTTTTTATAAAAACCCTTACCTTCCATCTTAGAATCACTGTTGTGTATTGGTTCTAGGGCAGAAGAGCGGTAAAGGCTGAGCAATGGGTGTTAAGTGACTTGCCTGGGGTCACACAGCTAGGATGTGTCTGAGGCCAGATTTGAACCCAGGACCTCTCATCTCTGGGACTGGCTTTCAATCCACTGAACCACCCAGCTGTCCCCAATACCTCTTAGTTCTGACTCCTGTTTAGACTCAAAGTTCCTCCAACTGGTCAGCCTAGTCCAGAAACTCCTCACTTTGGTGAGGAAATCTTGGTCCAAGAACGTGGTAATATTCAGGAACTACCATTCTTCTCTCCCAGCATTCCTCCTTTTGTCCTGGATCTCCTCAATTGTTGCTCCACTCTTCCAAGGGGCTTTGTTCCTGCTACTGTCAATCTCCATAGTCACAAGATTCTTCTTCTGGGGCCACCTGTTTTCTTGGGGAGTTCTCTGTAGCCTGTAATCACTTCATAAATGCTCCTTGACTTGATCTGTAGTCTCTTCTCATCTATAAGCTTCTCCACCCTTATTCTTTCTGCTCTGTATCAGTCAATCGTCCAAAATATGTGGTCACTATGCCAAAGAGTATCCAAGGCAAAAGCACTCATTCACACGCCTCAGTCAGCCAGAACAAAGTCTGAAATGTGCTGCCAAAGAGGATGTTTACATCTTTGGTAGCAAGACTTCTTTGAAGACAGAACAGAGATCTTATCCTTTAACCTTCTTACCCCTGACCAGATTCCTCCTGACAGTTAACATCTATAGTTATAAAATCCTCCCGTACCTTTTCAACCCAAGAATCATCTTCCTGGGTTTCTATCCTAAGGAATTTAGGAACAAAAGAATGCACTCCTGCACACACACGGAATATTCATAGCAGTACTACCAGTAGTTTTTTTTTCCATTGTTTTTTCATTGCCAGTCAAAACTGAAACACACCAGATGCTGAGTGACTGGGAAACAAATGGTGGAGTGAGGATGTAATGGAACATTAATGTATCATGAGGAAAGATAAATATGAGAGACAAAAAGAAATATGGGAAAATGTGGATGCAGAGAGGCAAGCTGCATAGGACAAAACCAAAAGAATAATATACTATACACAATTACTACCACCACCTAAATGAAGACAGCTTTAAAAAGTCACAAATTCAATTTAAAAAATGGAGAACCTCAGTACTGACTTATAAAACGCATAACTAACTACCCAAGGGCAAGGCGGAACATTTTTTTTCCAATTCCAAATTCTTTCCCTCCCTCCAACCCCTCCATGTCCCATAGAGAAAGCAATGCAATACCCATTGTATATGTATAGTCATAAAAAACATATGGGGGGGGCAGGAAAAATAAAGTGGAAACAATTATGCTTCAATCTACGTTCAGAGTTCACTGCTTTTTTTCTCCAGAGATGATAACATTTTTTTTATTATGAATCCTATGGAATTGTCATAGATCATTATATTGATCAGAGTTACTAAGTCTTTCATAGCTGATGATTGTTAGAATATTGCTGTCCAATTCTTTGACACCACAAAAAGAGCTGCCATATTAACATTTTTGTACATTAATGGAATTGACGATTTTGGACCGCCCAGATTCAGTTTTAGGGAACTTCCCATAAATCACTCTGGCTCATCTTCCTGCCTAGGGTTTCTTATGGAATTCCCAAAATTGACTCACTTTGCCCCTGCCCCAGTATAACTCTCCTGGGAATGATGGAAGATCGGCTATGTCTCCATCCCTACAGACCTGGGTTAAAAGATAATGCTTCCATACAAGCCCATAAGCTAACTATATCAGATTCAGGGTTTCTTTTATTTCCTCCCACAACATTTTAAAAAACAAAATTCAAAGGAAACTATAAAGAGTTAAAACACCCCTCCTTTTTCCAATGAGTTCTCTCTCTTCTCCTCTCCCATTCCCACCTTCAGGATCTATACAATTTTCTAGATTCAAAGCATTTATCATGTAACTGAAACTTCTTTGGAAGGAAATGCACTTAAGACCAACAGATGACCCTTTATCCACTGGTGAGCTCCACCATGCCCTAGGGACATATTTAGCCCTCCAGACTTCTAATGCTCCTCTAATGTAAGGTTAAGGGCTCTCTCAGAAGGGAATTTTGTATTTGGAATTGCTTCTCACCTTCTGGGGACCTTTTCTAATGTCCCCTGATAAGCTATATAGTCTTTCTCACTAATGGTGCTCCCTAAGCTTTGGAAGCAACCCCAAAGAACAATTTGCATTTGGGTTGCTGGAGAGACAACTGTCTGTGGCTGAGGATGTACAGGTTTCATCCAACCCTTACCCTAACCCTTCAAAGGCCATTATCTATCCTCTGTAAACTTCTATCTCCAAAAGACCTCACTGCAAACTTTAAGAGGCCCTAGGCCAAAGGTGGGACTCATATCTACCCCCTGACAACCTCATATTCTCAATAAAATGTTAGTGGTCCAAGCCAAAAGGTACTCTCCACAACCCATTAAACAGACATCAGCAATGTTCTCAGTGAGGTCATTGAATTTGTACAAGGAGTTATCTTCAGTATATTTCTAGTTGCACCCTCTATACCAAATTGTTTTAAGGAATTACATATTGTGGAAGATAAATTTCTTTTTTTTTTTAAACCCTTACCTTCTGTCTTAGAATCAATACTATGTATTGGTTCCAAGGCAGAAGAGTGATAAGGGGTAGGCAATGGGGGTTAAGTAACTTGCCCAGCTGGGGTCATATAGCTAGGCCAGATTGAATTCTAGGACCTCCTATCTATGGGCCTAGCTCTCAATTCACTGAGCCACCCAGCTGCCCCTAATAAACTTCTTTATCAATAATTTGTTTAGCTTCTAAGAAGTTATTGTGATCCTAATTTAGCCTCGCGCTCCCCACTACTTGCCATAATTCTATGAAATATTAGCAATTTACAAACAGTTCCTTGCTCCTTTAATGCACATACACACACAATTCCCAAGAAAAACTCCCAGCAGAGACGACCCCATAGTCAATGCTCACAAGAATGCCCCGTCATCTCCCTTATATCCATGGAGAAATGAAAAATGCTAGAAAACATCTTAGTATGGAAGTCTAAGAGTATCAAGAGACTAAGAGGTTAAGGTCACAAGACACGAAAGGTTTAGGGAAAAAGGGCCTGGGGGGAGGTGGGGAAGGGTACAACAAGTAGCCATCCGTAGACTAGGTGAGAGAGATGAGGGAGAATGGAAGTTTGAACGAGATACAGTCACTCACCAGCGATGCTCATGAAACGATGGGAGAAGATAGACAGTTGGATGGGGTCGAGACGGGAGCTGACAGAAGTAAGGGACTGTGCTCCCACAGTGATTCGGATATCGCCTGTTTTGGTCACCTCAGCATGGCATCCTGGTTCCACCAAGATTGTACTGAGAAAAGAAAGGAAGCTTACTCTTACAGTCTCTGAAGAGTTCTGACCTAACCCTTCAGGAGGAGCCCTCCCCCAGAAAATATATCAATCGGAGGCTCAAGGCCTCCCAAATTGCTTCTGGTTGCGACTAACATGGACGCATTGTCACCTTCCATCCTCACCTCCACCCGTGTTTTTGTGACCCTCTAGACACCCGATCCATCTTCCTCTACCCCTGCACGCTCCTCCGCTTCACCCTATTCCTGTAACTCCCACCACAACATCCCCCTGACCTGTTGCTGTCAATGATGAGACATGGTCCTGGGAGTTGGTGTCCCTGGTTCAGCTCTCCCAGTTGGTACACAGGAGTTTTCTGGTACCCTCCTTCAAAGTAGCACTGGGTGACCTGGGAAAAGGCACAGGGTGAAGGCCCTGTCAAAGCCCCACTCTGGACAAGGAGAGAGGAATATGGGCTCCTTCCATAGCTTAGAGGAAAAGGATTCTCTAGCCTGAAACCCCGTGCTGTCCAAAATAACCTTGGGGTAAGAGGTAAGGCATCATCATAGAATCCAAGTGTTAGAAGTGACCTCAGACTCGTAACCATGGGAAAATATTCTAAATTAATTAATTAAATAAAGTTTTCCAATAAATAAATGAATGAAGAAATGAAGAAATAAAAAAAGAAGTGACCTCAGAGATGATCTAGAATGACCTAAACTTGAACGACTATATCACTAAAAAGCAGTGGCCTCTGCTTAAGGGCCTTCTGTGAAGAATTCACTCCTCCCAAGGCAGCTCTTTTCTCTAGCACAGTGCTAATGATTAGGAAGCCCTTCCTTATACTGAGATGAAACCTGGCCCAGAATCATGTTCCTGTGAGAGCAACACTGAGATTCCACATGGAATTTGCCATCTATCAGATAGCAGAAGCCCTTGGCCTTCACACCTGAGAAACTCTGAGGCCCCTGGACCTTGGGTCAGTTTTCAGCATCCATATATTCAGGGTGGTAGTAATATCAAATAAAAATGGGAACCACTAAACTGTACACAAGGATCTCTGCAGGCCCTTAATTTTAAAATGCAATATTCCCTGTATTTTACTTAATTAAATATTTCCTAATTACATTTTCATCTGATTTGAGCCATAATCTGGGCCTGTACCCACGGGCCACAGGTTGGACCTGCCAATGTAGAGAACCTCACCACTGGCATGTGGGGAACAAGGAGGTATCTTCTTGTATTCAGGGAATAGTTCTTTAGAAAGTCATTGCATCTACCAACTGAGAGTTGCTGTTAAGGAAAATGCTTTGTCCTTTTTAAAGTGCTATAGAAATGTGATGACCCCTGAGTTTGGAAGCTTGGTGGAATCTTACCAAGTCAACACGAGGAGGTTCATTCTGGGCCTGGACAGGGTGGTCCAGCTTCAGGCCGCTGAGGCCCATCCCTCGTACCCGCACATCATCCACAAGGACTGGCCGCTCCGGGATGATGAAGCCAAACTCTTCTTGATACCTATATCCCACCCAAGAGGGAAATTAGTCAAGGAAGCCCCTGAGGAGGGCACCCCACTCCCCCATCCCCTTACAGGCTAGGACTCCAATACCTCTCTGTGAAGGCTGTCCCAAAGTCCCCTTCTTGGGAAGAATAAGGAGTGGGAGGGTGCCGACGGGCAGAAACCATGAGAGCACAGTCTGTTCTTTGGTATCGAAGGTGCAAAAACTTCTCAGTTTGGATCTGGGATCTGGGATGAAAGGGAAGGGAAGTGTGAGAGAGGCTGAATGGGTAAGGGGCTGACAGAGAATGTCATTGCTGACTGTGACCACCCTCCTCCCTGTCTCTTAGACCTGGTCCTCCTTTTAGATTTTCCTCACAGGGCCCGTTTGCCCATTTCCCAGCCCAGTGTGGACAGCAGCCACCTTCCATCAGCCCTCATTAGCTGGGGCAACCCTGGACCCCACACCCGTGCCCTGATACCTGGGGAAGCCCTGGGCCTGCAGGGCCTCCACACATTGCTTCTCCAGGAACCTGAGACGTTGGTCAATCTGCGGGAAGTTTTCAGGGATGTAGAACAGGGAACAAGGCTCTTGAGCCTCATGTACAACATCTGCCAGGGCCAGCCCCAGTGCTGAGAGTAGCCCGCTGTGCCTGGGGAGGGGAGTAGGTGTATGTAGGGAGGAGTCACCCCACCTCAACCCTACAGATCCACCTAGGACACATATACTAAAAGCAGAAAACCAATTGGATTGGTAAGTCTTAGAAAAAGCAGTAACTTTGTCCTCTTCAAAATGGGATGGGAAATTCATGGCAGGGGGAAGCCAAAGCAAAAGGGCTGATGTGATGGTGGAAGAATGCCTCCCCTACAATGCCTTCTGTCAGTCCCTTCAGCCTTCCTGAGTTCCTCTTCTTCCTCCTTTCCTACCTAAGAACCCCTCCTGGGTGAAACCAGACTCTGCGACCTAGCCAGGTAAAGCGGATGAGAAATCTTCCAAAGATGTTTAAAAAAGCACTCTGCTCTTTATTATTTCCAGCAGATAAGATGCAGGTGGCAACAAATGGACCAAACTTAGATTGAGGTGAGGTTGGGTAGAGTGTGGTAAATAGAAGAGCAGATACGGTCCAAAGGCTCCTCCAGCCAGATCTAGAATCTGGATAGGCTCCAAAACTATTAATTAGGTAATTTTTCTAGTTTATGAACTGACCAATTTAGGAAACTAGACTGCTTTGAGACAGCATGGTACAAAAGACGAAGATTGGACTTGGTGCCAGAAAACCTGGTCCAGATGTTTACTAGCTATATGGAGATGAAAAGGTCACAAACTCTGAACCTTTGTTTTCTAAAATTACTTTATTTTGTGGCTTGTTTGTTTTTTGATCTTTTGATAAGTTTTTTAGTGTGGAAGGTATTCCCTAGGGTTAGGTGAGAAATTCCCTATACAAGGTCTTCCTGATTAGCAACCACTAAGAGCCCTGTTCTAGTATTGATGACATGTCTCCTTAACAAAGGATGAAATCCAGAGGCAGCTGGGAGCTCAGATAGAGCCAGGCCTAGAGATGGGAAGTCCTGGGTTCAGATCTGTCCTCAGATACTTCCTAGCTGTGTGACTCTGGGCAGGTTACTTGTCCGACCACTGCCTAGCCCTTACCACTCTTCTACCTTGGAACCAATATACAATATGGATTCTAAGATTAAGGATTATTTTTAAATAAATAAATAAAGACCATGTGAAAGTAGTAATTCAGATACTTCACTAAAATAGCAATGAGAGGTCAACCAGGCATGATAAGCCAGAACTTCACTGTCTAAGTTAAACCAGTGATACCTGACAGGGTAATTTACACCTTGTCAAATAGTTTAACTTTGTCAAGGAAATCTCAACCTTATCTAAGGGAAGTTGGCCTGTTATTTCCTGTCACCTTTATCTGATCATAATTTTTTGTTATTCCACCTCTCTTTCTGTTCTGCAATTCCAAACCTAGTTCTCATCCACACCAGGATCTCAAGTTCCCTCACCCTTCAGTTTTTTTCTCAGGCCATCATCCCATACACTCTTTTCCTTTCCTCATCTTGACTTCTTGGTGAACCATTTCAACTATTCACTATCCTCTTGAGTTCCCTCCCTTTTAAAAATTTTAGCTTTATCTTTTTACTAATTACATGTACCTTCCCTGCCTTTTTATTTTATCAGAGATCTTGCCTGGCTAAACCCCAACCTTGGATTTCTCCAACCCTTTGCTGTCTTCATTCCTCCTATATGTGCTACTCAACAAAGATGGAGAGAATCACAAAGTATGCTACCTGGGTTCACTACAAACTTTGTTATATAATCTAAACTGGGCTCTCACTGCAGCAGGACAATCTTTTTACACATCCCTCTCCCACTTACCACAGCAACTCTATCAAACTTTTTCATCCTTCTCAAATCTCCCCTGGCTCCTCCTCTTACCACCCTTCTCAACAGAGAACTTTGAGGCCATTTGCCATAAACTTTGTCTTCTCCTATCTGCCCCTATTTCCACCTACATCTTATATAAAGAAGTAGCCCTTCTTAACAAAGCAAACCTCTCTACATGCACAATTAACTTCTCTAGAAAATTATCCCTGCTATCATCCCCACTCTTCCATTTATCTTCAATCTATCTGTTTACTCACTGCTTTTCTTTTTTTTTTTTTAATATATTTTATTTGATCATTTCCAAGCATTATTCGTTAAAGACATAGATCATTTTCTTTTCCTCCCCCCCACCCCCCATAGCCGACGCGTAAGTCCACTGGGCATTAGATGTTTTCTTGATTTGAACCCATTGCTTTGTTGATAGTATTTGCATTAGAGTGTTCATTTAAAGTCTATCCTCTGTCATGTCCCCTCAACCTCTGTATTCAGGCAGTTGCTTTTTCTCAGTGTTTCCACTCCCATAGTTTATCCTTTGCTTATGAATGGTGTTTTTTTTCTCCTGGATCCCTGAAAGTTGTTCAGGGACATTACACCGCCCCTAATGGAGAAGTCCATTACGTTCGATTATACCACAGTGTATTAGTCTCTGTGTACAATGTTCTCCTGGTTCTGCTCCTCTCGCTCTGCATCACTTCCTGGAGGTTGTTCCAGTCTCCATGGAACTTCTCCACTTTATTATTCCTTTGAGCACAATAGTATTCCATCACCAACATATACCACAGTTTGTTCAGCCATTCCCCAATTGATGGGCATCCCCTCGTTTTCCAGTTTTGGGCCACCACAAAGAGCGCAGCTATGAATATTTTTGTACAAGTCTTTGTGTCCATTATCTCTTTGGGGTACAGACCCAGCAGTACTCACTGCTTTTCTACCACTTCCAAACATGCCCATGTTTCCCCCATCCTCAAAAAAAGAAACCCTTCATTTGATCTATGTATTCCTACTAGTCATCATCCTATATTTCTACTCACTTTCATGGCTAAACTCCTAGAGAAGGCTGTCTACAATGGGTGTCTCCATTACTTTCCTCGAACTCTTAACTCTGTTGTCTAGCTTCAGAACACATCATTCTACTGACATTGCTCTGAGAATCACCAATGATCTCCTAATTGCCAAATCTAGTGGCCATTTCTCAATCCTCATCCTTCTTGCCCTCCCTACAACTTTTGCTTTGATGCTATCAATTACCTTCTTTTCTTCTCTAGCCTTCCTTGACACTACTCTCTTCTGGTTCTGTCTCTCTACTCATCATGGCTCTTTCTCAAGTCTCTTTTGCTGGATCTCCATTTCTGCAAACTAGACGTAAGTGCTGGGTTCTCTTCTCCCTCTACTATTTCACTTGGTGATCCCATCAGATCCCATGGATCCAATTATTAGAGCTATGTAACCAGTCTTAAACTCTCTTCAGATCTTCAGTCTCATCTCTTCAACTGTCTATTGGTCATTTCAGAAGGATTTACCTTGATTATTTTCAACTCAACATGTCCATGGCAGAACTTATCTTTCCTCTGCACCCTTTGCTCTTTGTAGCTTTTCTATTACTGTTGAAGGTACCACAATCTTCCCAATTCTTCACAATCTACCACAATCAAAACTTCACTCTCTATCACCCTTATAGCTATTCTTTTGCTAAGTTCTGTTGATCATATCTTTGCAATATCTCTTGTATGGACCTCCTTCTCTTCTGACTGCCACCACCCATCCTGGTGTAGGTCCTTATCATCCCAGTCAACTGGTTATCCTCCATTCTTCAAGACTCTTTGGTTAGACTGACCTACCAAAGTGCAGTTCTGACCATGCCACTCCCTATTCTGTCAATTCTAATTGTTTCCTATCACTTCCAGAATCAACTATAAAATCCTCTCTTTGATTTTTAAGCCTTTCACATGCCAGTCCCCTTTCTATCTTTCCGATCTTTTTACACTCTATTGTCACCCCTATCCCTTTACTCTGCAATGTAATAACATTGACCTCTTTGCTATTTCTTGAGCAGAACGCCATATCTCCTGAATCTGGGCATTTTCACCAGCTGTCCCCCATGCTTAGAATTCTCTCTTCATCTCCACCTCCTGACTTCATTCAAGTCTCAGCTACAGTCCCATCTTTGATGAGGTTTTCTCAGCATTCCTTAATCTCAGAACCTTCACTCTGAGATTATCTCCAAATCATCCTGTTCGTGTATTGTTTGTATGTATTTGTTGGCATGTTGTCTTTCCCGTGAGGCTGTGAACTCCTTGAGAGCATACAGGGATTAGTTTTGCTTTGTATGACCACTAAGCACTTAGGACAATGCCTGGAATATAGTAGCCACATTCATAAATAATAATTAATAAAGTTAATACGCTATTAACTAGCTCTTCCTCCCCAGCCACCATGGGATGGGTGTAGGAGGTAAAAATAAAGAGATGTTTCTCATGTATTTATAAAAGAAGGCTGAACATTTGACCAAGCATGAAAAAACACAGGATAGAGAGATTTCTAGAAGGCATGTAGCTAAAGAGAGAGGAGGGAAATGTGTCTTATAGAACTTATAGAGAACTAACAAGCTAATCAGTGCACCCTGCAACACATTCTCTATGATGCTTCTGGATATCTGGATTTCAGACCTCTTATTCCCACTCCCCTCCCTGTCAGGAATAAATTGTCAGATGACACATGTAAAACCCAGTGGAACTGCTCGTTGGCTATGGGAGGGGGGTGGCAGGAGGGGAGGGAAAGAACATGAATCATGTAACCATGGAAAAATATTCTAAATCAATTAACTAAATAAAAATTTTCAAATTAAAAAAAGTTAGATGAGTTAAGGGCTAGAGTTTCTGTTTACTGAAGGAAGTATTCCTTGGTGAGCAGAAGCAGGATCGGATGAGGAAGAGGATGGGCTGGAGGATGGGAGAGATCATTCCCTGGGAGTTACTGGTAAGGGGAGACCCTTGCTGAAATCAGCAGGGAAGAGGTACACCCCATACAAGCTGACCTGGCATTAGTACCTTGGCAAACTGGCCACAACTCAGAGAACAGCTGCTATGCCCAGGTATGTACTGGAGAGAAAGCAGGCACAGAGGCATATAACCCAGCCACCCAGCCCCGCACACCCCAACAGGTACCTGTGTATGTGGACAGTGTCCATGCCCAAGGAACGTGCAATGGCACAGGCATGCTGTCCCCCTGCACCCCCGAAGCATGCCAGTACATGGACTGATGGGTCATGACCTCGAGCCTGTGGAACAGAGTGGGGAGCAGTTAACAGGGGTCCAAAGTCCATCCTCCAGGTCCTCCCTTCCCGGGATACCAGGCCCTTACTCCCTCCCCAGTCTCAGCACTACAATCTTTCCCTACACTAGCCTGGAAGCAAAGACATCCTATTTCCTCTCTCCTGGAAGGGGTTCTGAGATTTTTCTTGAGTGCCAGGAAAATAACCACAGTTTGGAGCTAGATTGGGGTTGGGAGGGTGGAAGGGGAGACTAGACAAAGCAAGCAAATAATGATTTGGAAAGGATGATCTGCTAGTATCCATGGATATGGATATCCATCAACCAACATCTAGGGCATATCAGTCACTGTGATGGCTAGTTGGGTGACCAAAAAGTGTAGCTGATCAGAGGTTGGAGCAATGGCCCAGGTAGAAATAGTCAGTGGTCCTGTGGTTGTTCAGTAGCCAGAGAAGATGGCCAGAGGCATGACTGTCACTCAGAAACTGAAAATCATAGTCAGCCTCCTGACACAGAATTGATGAAATCAGGGTTAAATATGAGGTGTACTTTTTGGACATGGTCAATGTAAGAATTTGTTTTGCTTGACTATATTTGTAAAAATAGTTTTCTTCTATCTTTCTCCCAACAGAAAGAGGTAGGCGGTAGAAAAAAATAAATTGTTAGAAATAAAATTTAGTTTTTGAAAAAGAAGCCAGTAACTTAGTATCTGTTTGTCAGTGAATGATCACAGTGGTGAGACAGCATCTGGGGAATGTTCATACCTGGGTAAGAGCACGAATGGGCCGGCACATGGCCTCATTGGCCACTCGTATAAAACCCATGGCCACTTCTTCAGGAATCATGACATCACCCCCATAGGATCCTTGAGCCATAAAGGTTTTGACCTCAGCTGTCACAGCATCTAGGGCCTTCTTGGAAGCCTCTATGGAGAGTGGCTGGTCCTCATTAGGACCAAAGATGCAAGGAAAGGAAGAGGGAAGCAGGCGACCCAGGACCAAGTTGGCATCAGTTACTGTCAATGGTCCCCCTGTAAGGAGGAAGATAAGACAATGATACATGTAAAACTCAGTGGAATTGTGTGTCAGCTACAGGAGCAGGGTGGGGAGGGAAAGAACATGAATCTTGTAACCATGGAAAAATATTCTAAATTAATTAATTGTTTCCAAATTTAAAAACAAAAAAAGGAGGAAGACAAGAGAATAGTGGGACTTGTTGATGAGAGCAAGGAAGAAAAGGCAACTTCCCAGGAGGAGGAAGGATGGAGATTTGGAAGAGGAATAAAAGACAGGATAAGGAAGAGTACTAGGGAGGAGGGAAGGCTAGGAATATTTACACCCACCCATTCGGAAAGCATCTGAGTTGGTATTCAAGTTGGATAAGCTGGAGTCAGGGTCATGGTCTTTACTGACCTTTTCTATAGCAAGCAGGACCAGGATGAGCACCAGCTGACTCAGGACCCACCACAAATAGGCCAGATCTGAAAAAAAGGGCATATGAATGAGGCCTGGAACTTAAGGAAGGAATCAGGGTTTGGCATGACATGAAGGGCCAGTGCAGAGAAGGCAATGATATCAAGGGTTTCCTTTGAAGGTTATTTCATCTCATTTCACCACCCTCCCTAGGTCACTGTTGCTGTCATGTACCACTCTCTAGGACATTCTCCCCCACACCACATCTATCTCATCGACCTCAAGAGTCTTGGCCTTATAGTCTTCCTCTCTGTCTTGGGCCTTGCCATCATCCTCAAAAGCTTCAATATTGACAGTGAAGACTCTTCTTCAAACCTCCTGGCTTCCCCATTCATCAACTCAGTTCCCAGAACCTCCATCTCCACCCAAAGAAGTAGTCACATCTCAGACCTTATTATCTCCCCCCAACTATAGGCAGTGACTAGAGGGCTCATCTTGTAATCAGGAAAATGGAGTTGAATCTTGCCTCAGCTACTTGACCCTGAGCAAGTCACTTCATCTTTTTGTGCCTAAGTTAGTAGTAGTAGTAGTAGTAGTCTCTTGGTAACCGAGGATGACTATTGTCTTTGTGTGTTTTTGTGCACAAAGACACTTGTGTGCATGAAGATTTAAGTGGAAAAGTCGATGCACAGAGACAGTCCCTAAGTTATTCTGTCTGTAAAATGGGGATAATAGTAGCACCTTCCTCAAAGGGTTATAGAGCAGATCAAATGAGATAATGTATGAAGAGTGCTTTGCAGACGTTAAAGTACCATACAAATGCTATCTGGCTAAACTACTCTTTACCTAAGATTCAGAACTCTGAAATTCCCTTCTCTGCTAACAATCTCCTTTCTTCCAAACAACCTCCTGAGCTGGCTCTTCTCCCAGTCTGTCTCCTCCCTTCTAGTTTTACTTCCATCTCTTCTCAATCTTGACTCTCAGTCAATCTTTTACTCTCCTTCCACTGTCCTCTGCTCTGTGAATCCCTGGCCCCAAGTCACACTCCCCTCTGGAGCTATTCCAAGCCTTTTCCTCTCTTCTCCAGCCTCCAAATTGATGCCCACATCCCCACCACCCCCAAGTAGAAGAGCTTACCCCCTGCATCAGAGAGAAAAGGAGCAATGGAAATCCATTAGAGGGTGGGTTCAAGGCTCACCTCTGTCGATGACTTCTTTTACAACCTTGGACAAGTCACTTAACCTCTTTCAGGGGCTCAGTTTTCCCATCTAGATAGCTTCTGAGGCTGCTTCAAGGTCTATAATTGTTCCTATCAGGACATCTATTGAGGGAACTCCTCTTGTTACCACATTTCTAAATCTCTGTGTCATTGCCCATGCTCTTCTCCTTCCCTCCAGTCAACAACTAGCCTATTTGCTCTTCCCTGTACATGACAATTTCCCAATCTCTGAGTTTTGACCCTGGTTGTCCCCCATGCCTGGAAGGGACTCCCTCCTCACCTCTGCTTCTTAGAATCTCTACTTTCCTTCAAAGTTAAGTTAAAGGGGCAGCAAGCTGGCTCAGTGGATTGAGAGACAGGCCTAGAGACAGGATGTCATCAGTTCAAATTTGGCCTTAGAGATTTTCTATCTGTGTAACCCTAGACAGTCATTTAACCCTGTTTGCCTCAGTTTCCTCATATATAAAATGGGCTGGAGAAGAAAATAACAAACCACTACAAAACCTTTGCCAAGGAAACCCCAAATGGATTCAGGAAGAGTCAGACACAATTAAAATAACAAACAACAGCTTTCTCCAGACCCATCGCTGTATCCACTGCAACACCTAGCTGCCTCCTCCATGAATCTTTTTCTATGCCCCCAGCTTCTAGTACTCTGCCCCCAAATTACTTTTTATTTATTTCTTTGCAGGAATGTGCTGGTAAATGTTTAAAAAGAGGCTGGAGGAAGGGATATCCATGACACACTTTTAAGTTGAATCTGCATTATTAACACTTTCTCCGTCACTTTTCTTAAGTCTAGACAACCAATAAAACAATCAAGCCCTGATTTGTAGCATTTGCCAATTTCCAAGGTACCAATGCTCACACTGAAAATTTAATGATTAGCTGGAGCTCACTCCAGGACACCACTGTGTCAACTGGGTTTTCTTCAAGTTTCAAGTTTGCCCCATCCCTTGAGAAATCACCCCTAAGAAAGTTTCAGACACACCTATTTTGGACTGAACAATAGACCTTGATGTGTTTGGTGACCCCAGTTTGGGTGGGGGTGGTAGGCAGAGTCAAAGGTTATTTGTCCTAGTAGCATCTCTCTTGTATTAAAGTCCTCTCTCTGGAAGTCCAGCTCTTGGTTTGTTTGATATTCATTGTAGTTGTCCACTCCCTGATACCCTGGCTCTTGCTGCAGTCTCTTTGCAGCCAGTCTATGCAAGCTTGCTATACCAAGTTCTCAAAAGGGTATAAAAGACCCCCAAGTTCTGTCACTCTTTGGAAAATTATCTGGTGCCCTGCAATCTCCCAGAGATACTGTTCCCAGAGTCCCAGAGCCCCTGGCTTTGTGGGCTTCAGTCTGTGTGGTGGCCGAAATTGAACACTATCTCTTTCCTGATTAAAGATTTGGTTTTGCTGACTACTTTAGTAGTTCAGTGTTATTTCCAAGTTAATAACTGTTTCCATGTATACATATTGTCTTCCCCTTCTTCCCTCTCCCCCAACTCCATATCCATTTAAGCTCTTGAGGGCAGGGAAGATTTTTTGGTATCTCTTGTACCTCAAACAGTTCCCGACACCCAATAGACATCTAAAAATGCTTTTTCACATTTGTTTGATCACGTGGTTCAATGAGGATATGATTGGGGATATAGACTCTAAATGATCACCCTAGTGCAAATATTAATAATATGGAAATAGGTCTTGATCAGTGACACATGTAAAACCCAGTGGAATTGCTCTTTGGCCAAGGGAGGGGGTAGGAGAAGGAGAGGCAAAGAACATGAAACATGTAACCATGGGAAAATATTCTTAATTAATTAATTAATTATTGAAAATAAATAAAATAAAAATGCTTTTTGATTGCTTGATTTATAAAGTATCCTAATGAAATCTGAAAGGAAAAAACACTTAGCTGGAAGAAAACCAAAGAAGACTTCATTGAGGAAATAGAACTTGAGTTAACTGTCTGCTGAATATCTCCACTGGATTTCCCACCAGACTTCAATACTCCAAACAGAGCTCCCTTCCAAATTCCTATTTTTGTTGACAACTCAATACCTCATTGTCACAGATGACACTTCTCTCTCTCCCTTATCTCCACATGGACCAGGCACTATGCTAGGCATTGAGGATATGAAAAATAAAAATTCTGCCTTCCCTGCCTGCAAGGGCCTTATCTTCTACTAGGAGACATCCAAACAGTACCCCTTTTGCCTCCACGGTATCATATCCATCTCACTTTCTCCCCACCTACAGAACCACCCTCTTTAATTAGACCTTCAACAACTCACCCCTACGCTATTGCATTAGCTTTTTCACTCCTCTCTCTCTCCTCTACAATCTGTCCTGCAAATGATTACCCCCCAAAAAATTCCTAGTACCCAAGCCTGATCCTATCTATTTCCCTGATCAAAAAAACTTTCAATCTTCTAACTCTTTATTGACATTCAAGGCCCATCTACCATATAATTTTAACGTACTTTTCTCTTATTACTTTCCTTCAAGCATTCAACATTCCCAGCTAAGTTGAACCACTAGTTGGCAGCTTCCTGAAAGTACCTTCCTGCCCTCTCTTGCTTCCATTCAGGCTCCTCCTTATGCCTAAAACATATTTCCTTCTCATTCTCTTTCTTAGAGACCCAAATGAGAAGCCACCTCTGCCAGGAAGACTTCTCAAGAATTCTAGATGAAAATGGTCTCTCAATGCAGAGAAGAGAACAAAAAGAAGGCCATAAAGAATCACAGGTGAGTAGACTCTAGATGATAATTAAAAAGAAAAACAAGCCATGAAGAACTGATCTCACAGACCAGCTTTTTTCTGTTCAATTCTGAATATGAAAATGCTCATTTTCTTTGGTTGTCTGTTAAGTTCAGAATAAAAATAAAATAAAAAAAGAAAGTGATCTCTCTCTCTCTCTCTCTCTCTCTCTCTCTCTCTCTCTCTCTCTCTCTCTCTCTCTCTCTCTCTCCTTAAATTCTATCAGTGATTTGTCAGAACCTTTCCTTTGCCTTCATTATAGACTACTTTTCTGGTTACACTTAATTCCACATCTCTCATATTCTTATTGGAGGGTAAACTTGAGACCAGAGAGGGGATCATTTTTCAACTCAGGACAATGGCATACCCAGAGTAGGACTTCACAAATATGGGTTTAATTGAAAAGAATTATACCAATGGCAGAGCTAAGAGGAGAAAGATGGCAGGGCATGGGCCTAACTTGAAGACAAGAGTAGAATTCCCTAAATAAGAAAAGAGGATAGGCAGGGAAGGAGAAAAAGACCTGACCTGAAGAAGAGTCTGGAGCCCCCTCCAGCAGCCACAGTGTTGATGTCCAGCTGCGGGGCCTGAATGGTGATGCCAGCAGTGCTGGCCTCAAATACATGCTCATAGTCACCAGCATACCGACTGACATCTGTGGAGGTACCTAAGAGTGGAAGATGGTACATGGGATACAGAGATATATTGGGACCCGGATTCCACAGATTTTTCCCAGAATAAAATTGGGGCTCAAAGCTCTTCCACTCCAGTCTCCCTCACTCCAGACTTCAGTAACCACCCTGTAGGTACTCTGATCCCCACAATTTGGAGTGCTCGGAACCACGGCACATTTTTTCTGAGTTTTGGGATGGGGGTGAGGGTGAAAAGGTATATATACCCTAAAGCCAGGCCAGTTCCATTAATCTCAATGCCCTGCCCCTATGAGATGAAATACCCAGCACCCATCCTCCATACCGCCCATGTCAAAGCCAATGACCGGATGTCTTCCCTCAGCAGAGTAGGTAGTAACTGCATAGCCGACAACACCACCTGCAGGGCCTGAGAGCACAGCCCTGGAGCCACTAAAGTTTTTCATGGGTACCAGTCCCCCATCGGAACGCATAAAGAGCACCTGTACGTCCTAGACAAGAAGGGACATGGGCAAAAAAAAAAGGATGGTAATTCAGGAGCCACCCAGGAGGGGGAGATCAGGACACAGAAGATGAATAGACACAGGGAGAACGTATCCAGGCTGGGGATACTGAGACACAGATAAAGGGACACAGGGAGCCCAGAGTAAGCAGACATGGGGAGGGAGAGCCAAGAGCAGCTGTGACAGGAGATAGAAAAGTCACAGAGTAGAAAGGGCAGAGGAGGACAGAATGAGGTGAGTCAGGATTAAAAGGAGGCGCTGAGTTGAAGACAACCAGACGAGAAGAGCGGGTAAGTGGATGCAGGATGAGAAGGCTAAGAAGGTGTCCTTACTTTCAGGTTCCCCTGGAAGCCCTTGCTGAAGCCCTTCAGGTAACGCTGGATGGTAGGAGTCAGGTAGGCATCAGCACATGCCGTGTGCCCTCGGGGAACAATCCTCACCATGGGCATCACATCCGATGACAAGGACACGTGATCAAAGCCCAGCTCCTGGGCCAGGGCACCCACTTGCTGCTCATGTTGTGCCCACCTGCCCAAGGGTATATGGGGTACATTTTAGAGCATAGGCTTAGCAAGGAACTGGAATATGTTCAGATCCTTCCCAGATTCCCTTTCTCCTGGTCCCCCAACTTCTCCAGCTTCTCATCATAAAGTCACCCCCTTTCCTGATCTGTGGTCCCTAGGAATCTGGCCCAGGATCAGTGTCAGTCAGGTCCCTGAAATGCTCTCACATGTATGAGTGCATGAACACCACAGCCAGGCTCCGGATGCCCCGGGCCAGTAGGTCCTTCAGCTTTCCTCTTAAGCTTCCTAGGTCCACGGGTCGCTTTATCTCTAGAAAGTCCCCTGTTGTACCTGGTGGGGAGAAATGACCAAGTAAGTGTCACACCAACCTACCTCCCCATCATTTCAACCCAAACTACTCATACATTGGCCCCTATGCAGACCAACTCCACAGGCTCCAATCCAGCTCCCAAGCCCCAAATCTAACCCCGAGTCCACTTCTGAGCTTTCATTTATCCCCACCAGAGACAGACTAGGACCAAAGAGGCAGAAGTTTAGCGCTGGGGGTAATAGACCAGATTTGCTGGGTTGTCAGAGGAAGAGGGAGAGAGGGAGGGAGGAAGGGAGGGAAGGAAGACAGGATTTGTGATTCAGAAGGGAGCTGAACTCAGAGGACCTAAAAGTCCAGGTTGAAGATCAGGGTAGAGTGAGGCACAGACCTTGTATGGGGGTCCCAGCCCCTGGCTCCCCTGGCTGATACAGCACCACCCGCTCATCCACCTCCACCACCTCCTCATACAGGACCTGAGGCATTGGCACTCTCTAGAGGGAATAAGGGGGAGGGTGGGATTAGGAGGGAAAAAACAAGAGCATATTCAAGAGGAAATGTCCTCCCAGTTCTGCCCTCAGGGCAGAGGTTCCCCAGAGTGAAGGTTCCCCTTTATACTTGAGTGATCTGAAGTCCTGTTGAAGATGAAAGGTCAGGGTGGGAGACATTTCTTAGACCAATCATGGGTTCCCTAGTAGAAGAAAAATTGTCCAGGAAACCAAGGGAAAAGTGGGGTATTCCAATAAGGAAAGTCAGAGATTGGGGGGGACCTGAATGAAGTGAAGAAATTATAGGGGATGAATTAGAGAATGATATCTCCAACCAGTTTTTAAGTTTCATGGGCCACGAACTGTGACTGGGGAAGGGCAAAATGGACAGTTCTGGCCAAGGAACAATATTTTTGGCCAGCTGCAGCTGCTGCTGCTAACTTTTTCCTGACCATTAATGTCTGTACTTGTCCAGGTTCTCAGCTGGCCTTTGGCCCAAGTTTTCATTCCAATCTAACCTACCCTCCCTCCAACAGCAACACCCCCCCCCCACCCTCCATGAGAGAACCAGTTAAGCCAGTTCTCTTCCTCCCAGTGGAGAGTAGACATCAGGTTATAAAAGTAGGGGGGAGGGAGAGGATAGATTGGGACACTGGAGGCTGTCCAGGTGCCCACTATACAAAGTTTATTATAAGAGGCCTCCTACACACAGAACAATGGAATGCTCTCAGGCATTTTCTTACACCAAAGGGACAAACAGGAATTAAAAAAAAAAAACCCTTTATTATCCCTTTTTTATGGAGATATTTAACCTTGGTTGTGTCATAGACCCTTTGGCTAGCCTAATGAAATCTATGGGCTCCTCTCAGAATAAATGCATAAAATAAATAGGTTTATGAAAGAAACCAATGACATTAGAATACAATTATCAAAAGAAAAACTATTCAAGAAAGTTCACAGTTAAGATCCCTTATTTTAAAATAATTCCATTTATACACAGTTTTGGTAAGGGCAGTCACTAAAAGTGAGAGGCACTGCCCCTAAGAAAGCCGTCTCATAAAAAAGGGGTTGGAGATAAGGTAGGTCTATAAAGACAGCCAGTCAAACAATAAATATTTATTAAGTGTCTACTATATGTCTGGCATTTGGTAGGCATGGCTGAACAAAACACTGGACAAAGGAGAGAATTCTCCCCTGAGTTGCCTTTATGAGGAATAGGCTGGTCAGTAGGCTCTCACCAAGTCAAAGAGGTCCTTTCGGGCCTGGTTCCCAATGTGCAGTAGGTCTTTGAAGCCCTGGGTGACCAACAGGGCCATGCGCTCTCCACAGCGCTCCAAGAGTGCATTGGTGGCCACAGTTGTGCCCATGCGGATCCAGGCAATGCGGCTGGTGTCCAGAGGCATGTCCCTGGGCAATGTCATAGAGCATTCCTGTGAACATAGAGCATCAGTGTCTGTCCCTCTTATCCCCTGTCCCAAAAAAAACAACTCTCCTCTTTTCTGGTAGATTCCCAGAGACTGGTGCTTCCCTGACTCTTGTGAATGACTGGGATCAGGATCCTCCCAATTTTGGTCCTAAAATCAGTGCCCCTCAACTGTTGGATATCTAAAGGTTGGATATCCTCCCCCTCCCAAGTTGCCTCATTTTTCCACAATCCAGGCATCTTCTGCAACAGAACCTTTAGCCAAAACTTGGAAGTGTTTCCAGGAACTCTGTGATCAGGATTGCCAAGATAAGGGAAAAGAGATAGTTGCTGCCTTTATCAATAGTTTCATTATTAATAGTAATAATAACAATAATTCCTATTTTCACAGTAACTTCCTGAGAGGCACTGACCTGCTCCAGGATTCGACGGATGCCCTCAGTTGGGGCATCTTGGTAGTTGGCTGGGTCCTCAGACAGCAGCTTGAGCACCCTTACCCGGCCCCCAGGGCATTGTGCAAACACATCTGTAAAGGTGCCACCCCGATCAATGGCAAAACGAAACTTCCCCTCCTCCCCCTCCTTTTTGGCCTTGAAGGCACCAGTGGTACTAGGCCTGGCCATTAAGTTGGAGAGTGGAAAACGCCAGTTGTAGGCCACCAGCTCCGCTTGTGTCTCTTCCTCTTCTGGAAGAAATGAGAGATGAGGCAGACAAGGAATCAGAGGATATGGGAATGGGGGTGGGGGCTGTTAAATCAGGGAATCAGGGAGCATGGGAAGTGAGGAATGGGGGCCTTGGAGGAGGAAATCCCTGTAAGGAATCAAGAAGCCTGATGGAAGTAAGGGCAGAGAATCAGGGAGCAAAGGATAGAAAGTACAAAGGCTGGACCGAAGGGCAGTGGAAATGGGGAACAGAAGAGGAGGGGAGGGGGACAGGGGAAGCAGGGCAATAAAAGAAAGGGAAAGGAGACAGATACAGTGCTGGTCTGCTGGAGGAGCACGGAACCCGAGAAAAGCGGACCAAGGAAGGTTGTAGTAGGGAGGATGAGGGAAGGTGGGATGGGAAAGACGGGTCAGACTACTCTGAGGAAGCCAGGAAAGGAGGGTCACACTAGTTACGGGATTTGGCACTGGAGTGCAATTGGGGATTCTCTCCAGGCTTCGATAAGAAATAGGGCTCCAGTGGACAGGCTTAGGATAGGCGCAAAAGGACAGGCATCGGGAAGCTGAGCCGAGGGGCGGGTATCAGGCCTGGGAGTGAAAGGTGGGGAACGCTGAGCTGAATTCCAATCAAGGAATAGGGGGAGTAAAGGACGTTCGGATCAGGACGCTGAAAAGGGAGGCTCTGAAAAGGAAGGGTGAGGGGTCTCTGACTTGAGATTAAAGGCAAATGGAAGAAGAATTAAGGCGGATTTTCTAACGAAAAGGAAAAATGAGTGGGCATTCTCAGACACGAGACCGAGGGAGTGAGGGTAGAGGAACAGGCTCACACGGAAGAGGTGAAGAGTGAGCGAGGCTGTCCTTGGGGGCTGGTTGGGACACAAGATATGAGGGGGAGGGGAGGAGAACCGCAGAAAGGAGCGATGCTGGGGAGAGAACAGACGGGTGGGGCGGGGGGAGGGGGCTATCCCAGAGGGAAGGAAGAGAGGTCTAAGGCTTGGGGTAGAGATAGGAAAAGGGGGTACGAGCGTGGGACTGGGGGTAGCGGAATGAAAGAGGTGGACAAGACCAGACCGGACTCGACAGGTTAGGGACGCACTTAACCAGGTTTCCTCCTGTTCAGGAAATAATGAGGTTTGAGGTGGGAATGGGGCTCCGGCTGATCCCCGGCTGGGGACAACTTCAATCTTCAGCGCTCGGCCCCTCCCTCCCTTCCTCTCTTCCTCCCTCAGCTTGCAGCCCGAAGCGATCAAGCTTTCGGGTCGGGCGGTGGAGAAACTGGTCCCATCCCGCCGAGACAAGTGCGGTAGTTCTATCCTGTCCTTCCCTGAATCCCACCCATCTCGTGCTACCCCACCCTCTCTCACCGCTTCCCCCCATTGGCTCTTCCCTCCTCCGGCTCCTCCTTTCAGCTCCCCCCCACCCTGCTCCGGCCCCTCTCTGGCCTTGGCTACTCATTCCTCTCCCGGACTCCCTCCCTCCTTTCCCCCTTCTCCCGACTCACTTTAGCTCCTGCCTAGCTTGGTTACCTCCTTTCCTCGCCACGATTGGCTCCCCTCTCCCCCCACCCTTCCCCACTTTCCTCTGAATTCCCTCCATCCCCCACCCCTGCCCTCCTTGGCTCCTGTCTCGAGACTCTTACTTGCTGGCTAATCCCTTCTCAGTTACGTAAACTCCGGGCCTGGCCCAGCTTGCCTTGCCCCCTCACCCGATCCCCTGGGGGAGGGGTGAGTAAGTCCTTAGTTAAAGGGCTGCAAACTGCTCTGGAAGAAGTGAGAAGCCTGGGGTCTTGGCTTCCGGCTCTCTCTGGTGATTTTCCTGGGGTGGGAGGGCAAAGGGGGAAAGAAAGTGAATGATAACGGAAGAGGGCGGACCAGGGGACCTGGGGGTTATGAAGAGGATAGAGAAAACCTTAATCCTCCCCTCTTCATAAAGAACTGTTTGAAGCTCCCACTGGGCGATACCATCACCACCATCCAAAAGGCTAGGAGTGAGGCAAAAGCGTTGTCTAGGCCGTCAGAAGATCTTCCAGTCAGTCAGTAAGAGAGGGCAGACGTTGAAAAAGGTGAGGGACAGCCACCACGGGCACTTAGCCTAGAGAGCTCACAAGCGAGAGAGAGAACATTTGGAGGGAAAGGGAGGGGAGTGGCAACAAGATAAATAGGGTGGTCTCTAGAGCCAAGAAAGTCACTCATCAAACTTGGGGGGGTGGGCGGCATGTGAATAGAATGCCTAAGAGCTCTTTAACGTCTTCCCAAATCAACTCCACCCGCCCACCCAAAAAAATAGATCCGAGGGCAAACTCCCATTTTAAAGTCAGTCTTTTCACTCCCTTTCTTTGCCCCTCCACAAGAGCAAAGTTGGGAAATGCTGAAGAGCATTATTAGCATGTGATGATGCCTCTGCTCTTAAAATAGACCAAGCCTCTCTATTCGAAAGTTCAGTTCTCTCTGCTTTCAGAGGCACTGACATTGGTTAACGAATGGCTACAGACTCTAAAGAAAGAATCTCAGGTTGTCTTCTTCACAGCCAAGGTTCCAAATCTTGACGGAAACATCATCTCTTATCTAACTCCATCCCTTCCCACAAGCATCAGCCCCTAAACTTAGTTTCAATGGAATTCATTTGAGGGCTTGGGCTCCTTCTACATGCTGATAGAAACCACCAAAAAAAAAAAAAGGCAGCCCTTCCTCACTCTCCTTAAAATGTGTCTGAAAAATTGTGTGGGTTAAATGAGACAAGCTATGAAAGGAGAAATAGGATTTCTTTGTAAACGGAAATGTCCTCTTGTCTGATTTAAAGTTCACGAGAATATAACCCATCTCTATGTAGCTTAATGTCTCACCCTGAGACCCAGAGCCAGAATGGAAAAAAGATAGATGAGGGCAGAGTTATTAGGAAAGGAGAGCTAGAGACGTTTATATAGGTCAAAATGGAGAAAGAAGTAGGTCATTAAATCTTAAACTTGGAAAAGCCATCACAGTTCATCTAGTCTGGCTCCTACCTGATGTATGAATGAATCCTCTCAGCTCTCAAAATTTTTATCTTTAAAAAAAATTAATGTTCTTTCTACTCCTTCCCTTCTCTCTCCATTGTCTGAATAAAATTGTGAAAAATAAAGGCCTCAATACTTATAGTCACCAAGTCCAGCAAAATAAATGCCCACATTGGGCATATCCAAAAATGAAAATAGACTACAACAAGGATTATTCTCTGTGACCAGGTGGGATTTATACCAGGAATGCAGGACTGGTTTAATATTAGGAAACCAAAAATGAATGTCCCTGTCAGCATTTTTAAACTCATCACACCTCTGTCAAGTAGTGTATTTCTTTCTTCCCTTTGAACTCATGGTTAATGAGTTTGATAGAGTATTAAAGGTCTTCCTAAGTTGTTTCTCCCTCCAATATGGTCATTATAAAAATTTTTCCTACTTCTACTCATTTCATTCTGCATTAGTTCATACAAGTCTTTTTTTTTTTAAAACCCTTACCTTCTGTCTTAGAATCAATACTGTATATTGGTTCCAAGGCAGAAGAGTGGTAAGGGCTAGGCAATGGGGGTGTCAAGTGACTTTCCTAAGGTCAAACAGCTGGGAAGTGTCTGAGATCAGATTTGAACCTAGGACCTCCCATCTTCTAGGCTTGGCTCTCAATCCACTGAGCTACCCAGCACCCCCCCCCCAGAAGTCTTCAGAAGTATTTCTTCTGGAATTGTGCATTTCATCTTTTCTTATGGCATAATAAAACTCCATTACTTAGCCATTCACCAAATAAATGTCTCTCTTCCCCTCCCACCCACATCCACCTTGGTTTCTAATTTTTAGCTCCCTAAATTCCCATAACCCCTCCAACATTTTTAATCTTCCTCTTTTTGTCACTTTTGGCAGTCTGACGGGTCTCAAATAGAACCTGAGTTGCTTTAATTTGTCTTTCATTAATTACTAGTGAATTACAGTATATGGTTGTTGATAGCTTGCATTTCTTCTTCCAAAACCATTTGTCCATATCCTTTGACAATTTATCTTTCAAGGAATGGCTCTTACATCTTATAAAATTTGAAGTGGTTTCTTTTATGTCTTGGATAAGAGACCTTTATCAAAGAAACTTGTGGAGATTTTTTTCCAGCAACTCATTTCTCTTCTAATTTTTAGTTAGATTTGCCTATATAAAACTTTTGTAATTTCTATAATCAAAATTGTCAATTTTATCTGATCAATGCTCTCTATTGCCTGTTTAGCCATCTTATTAATGCTCTCTATTGTTTGTTTAGTCATTAATTCTTCCCCATTAATAAATCCAAAAGGCGATTTCTTCCTTGTTCCTCTAATTTATGATGTGATCTTTTATATCTAAGTCATATATTCATTTGGTGTTTATCTTGGTGTGAGTGTGGGGTGTTGATTGAAGCCAAACTGCTGGCTAACTTTCTCAGCAATTTTTTGGAATACTCCTTCTACCAGTAATTGAAATCTTAGGATTTGTCAAAGACTATGCGTTTGTGTTTATCTGCTCCAATATGCTGTGAACTTCATCTTAACACTTAACACAGTGCCTCCAGTGCTTAGCACAGTACATGTTTATTGATTGATTGATTAATCTATTCCAATAACTTTCTTTGAACAGTACCAAATAATTTTAATGATTAATGCTTTTATAGTAGTTTGAGTACTAAGAGAACTAGTACTGAGACATCCTCTTCTGTTCTACTTTTTTTTAATTATTATTGCATTTGAGATTCTTGACCTTTTGTTCCTCCAGATGAATTTCATTATTGAATTTTTATTCAGATAGACTCTTTCTTGGTGTACTTTCTCTCTTCTTGATTATATCGCAAAGTTCCCAAGAGTAAGGACTTGTCACTATATGATCCCTGAGGGCACACCATTTTCCATCCTTATTTTTAGTTCTAATTTATGTATTAATTTTAATCTTTGCTCCAACATGTCAGTGGTACAGTGCCAGCTGATTTTCCTCGTATTTAAAATGGAGATAATAGCACATATCTCCTAGCATTATTGTGAGAATCAAATAAGATAACTGTAAAAGCACTTTGAAAACCTTAAAGTGTCATACTAGTTGTTATTATTATAGATCATGAGATAATAGATATATAAGGTTTCTCTCTAGTCTATGTTTCTGGCCCCTTTTGTCTCTTTCTTTTGAGCCATATTTTCCAACATCTATTTTGATATACTCTACATCCTCTTTCAAAAGGAGAGATCACAAAGACAGAATGATAAAGACAGAAAATCTCTAATTTTCCCAAAGGCCATCATTCTCCCTATCACCTCTATTCTTTCCTACAATTTTTTTCCAATTTCAAACACATATTCATATCCACCTTCTTTAGAAAGTCTTCTTTGACTTACTTTGACTAATCTGGCTTTAATTCCTAATAAGTCGGTGTTCTTGGTATAAAGTCATATTATGTACAGATTTTAACTTTCCTAGGAAGGTGATCTCATTCTTGCTCATATGTAACCCTTGCTTGTAACAGCTGTGCAAGGAGCACTTGTTTTCACCTGCATTTTCCTTATCTGCTTATAAGGCAAGGGAAGGTTATCCTCCAAGATCACGGGTGTCTCTATTGTCCATTTCTATAAAGAAAAAGGAAATAGTTGTCCAGTGACCATCATAGGAAGGGGAGAGGGTAGGGGGAAAGAGGTAGACATTGCTAACAAGATTTTTGCTAGTCCAGCTTAAAAGGCTGATTCTTCACCTAGAATATGATCACCTATGTTAACTTGGGAAAAACACAGAACTACCAAAGTAGTCAGAAAAAACAAATCTTTAATCAGGAAAGAGACAGTGTTCAATATTGGGCTGCCACATACAGTCGACCACTCTGGCAATAGTATCTCTGAGAGCATAACCATACTAGATCATCCTCTCTAAAGGACAATAGAATTTGGGGAACTTATATACCTCCTGGGGACCTCGGGACAGGGAAGTATGATTGACTGACATTACCATGGCTACAAGGAAATGACAGGCCCAAACTCAACTGACAGGACAAAAACAGGCTTGGGAAAGTAACCATAGCCAGAAACTGGGGTAGCATGGGCTAATTACAATAATACTAAAAGGATAGTCCCTGCCCAGGTGTTTGTCTTCTTGGGAACAGGATCTCTGATACAATGGAGGTAACTTCTAAGATTAAAAGAGTATTTAGCATTTGTTAAATCTGCTAGATCCACCTAAACTGATCATCAATTACTTTAAGGTCTATTGTTCAATCTGAAATGGCCAAACTTGGGGTGTTGACACCTACCAAAGAGCCAGTGTGGCTTAAGAAAGGGCCCAAGAATGATAGATATAGTGCTTGCTGCCCAACAATCCCAGGAGAAAGGCCAGGAGCAGAATAGAGGTCGTCAACCTAACCAAAGCCTTTGATTCTGTCAGTTATGAGAGCTTTTGGAAGATCATGGCAAAATTTGGTTGCCTAGAGAAGTCTATCAATATTGTACCACAGCTCCATGATGGCATACATCCCTGGGGTTCTAGAAAATGGACAATACTCTCAAGCTTTCTCAGTCAACCAATGGAGTGAAGCAGGGCTGTGTGCTTGCTTTTTTTTTTTTTTTAGCATGGTGTTTTCAGTGATACTGTCAGTTACCTTCAACAAGGATGCAAATGGCATCAAGGTCAGCTACCGCATTGATGGTAAATTATTTTACTTGAAAAGACTACAAGGCAAGACTAAAGTAGAAGAATTGGTGCACAACAATTGGTTCACAAACTGAGAGGCAATAAAGTATGGATCATTTCTCTGCCACCTGACAATTAACACCAAGAAAATAGAGGTTGTCCACCAGCCAGCACTGCACCATCCACATGTGGAACCAGCAGTCACAACAAATGGAGAAATTCTGAATGCTGTGGACACATTTATGTTCTCTACAGAGAACATAACTCCAATGGACTGGACCCATTTGAATGCCACATGTACATTTGCCCAAGTCTATTTCAAGTAAAACTCACACAAGGCAAAATCTCACACAGAGGTCAGAAGAAGCTCTCTGAAGAACTTTAGTAGCAATTTTGAGACATGGAAACACTGGCACAGGATTGTCCTGCCTGGCATGTCCTCATCAAAGAAGGCCTTGTGCCCTATGAGCAAAACAGAATTGCGATAGCTCAAAAGAAATGTAAGATGCACAAATTTAGAGACATTTTCATCCCAAATGTTCATATGAGCTATTTGTACCTGACCTGTGGTAGAGGTTTCTAAGCTTATATTGGTCTGATCAGCCACAGTCAGACACACTTTACATGAAACTGGAGATCACAATATCATTTTGGTCTTCTTCAAGTACAAAGGACAACAACTAACTAACCAAATACAAGGGTAATTTCTGCAACAGAATAACCTTGGGACTATGGTAAAGGGGACCCGTTAGAGGTTGTGCTGGTTGCTCTGGTCTGTGAGGAAATTTTTAGAAGGGAAAGACTATACTTTGACTGAATTGCTATATCTGTGAACTGCCCCAGCCATTCTAAAAAGCAGCTTGGAACTATACCCCATAAAAGTTACTAAGCTTCATAAGCTTTGACCCAATAATACCCCAGTGAAAATCAACAAAAGGGAGAAAATATCTATGTGTACAGAAAATATCCATAGCAGCTCTTTTTATGATGGCAAAAAACCAGAAACCCCAAAGTGTCATTGTTTGGGAAACAGCTCAACAAGTTATGGCATAAGATTTTAACAGTATAAGTATTATGCCATAAGAAATGATGAAGAGGCTGGTTTCAGAGAAATCTTGGAAGATTTGTATGAACTGATACAGAATAAAATAAGTAGAATGGGTACAATTTACATAACAACAACATTGTAAAGATAAGCAGTTTGGAAAGAGTTTTAAGAACTGTGATCAATGCCATGATCAACCATGATTCCAGAAGTCCATCGTCAAAGCATGCCATACACTTCATGACAGAAAGCTGACAAATTAAAGATACAGAATGAGAGACAAATTTTTGGATGTGACCAAGATGGAAATCAATTCATTTGCTATTAATATTTATTTAAATGACTTTGTTTTCTTTTTTTCCAATGAAGAGAAGAGAAAATTAATGTTAATTGAAAAAACTATATTTAAATTTTAAAAAATACTTTATGACTGACTTCATGCTTATGAGTATAGCTGAGATAAGTCAAGAGGCAAACTGAGTGGTCTGTGGGAGAATTTCCTGGAACCAATCCATAAAAATATAAAAGCATCAAATTTGCCTGGAGGCTAGCCAATAGTTGGGTACAAAGATGAAGGGAGTAAGCTTAGATTTGCACAAAAGCTAAAGAGAAAGCTAATGCAGGTGACAAAATCAATATTCCCAAAATGTCAACAATATAGAATGTTGGGCCAAAACTAATCAAATGAAACCAAATGAGATTAAATGTGGCTTTATACTTGGGGTAAATCGTCAACTACGCAAATATAATATCTGGAAGGCATGACTTAAATAGCAGTTCATTTAAAAAAAATCAGATAGTCTTAGTAGATCAAAAGCTTGATAAAAGTTACAATGTGCTTAGCCACCAGGGATCTTGGATTCCATTGAAGAAGGGACAGTTTCCAAGACCAAGAAGTTCACATAACTCTGCCCTATTCAGACATCTAGAGGGCTGGCTTGAGTTCTAGACACCACATTTTTGATGGACATTGGTAAGATGTGGGCAACCTGGGTAATAACATTCCTCCATATCATGCAATAGAAGGATCAGTTGAAGGGACCAAGGATATTTAGACTGAAGAAAAGACATGATATAAGGTGTCCACCAGCATTTGGAAGAGGTGTCATGTGGAAGAAAGATTAGACTTGCTCTGCCCGACCTTAGAAAATAGAACTAGGAACATAAAGGCAGATTTATGCTTAATGCCAGGAAAAACTTCCTTACAATTAGAGCTGGCCAAAAGTGAAATAGGCTCAGTAGGCCTCCTCTCAATCAATAAATGTTCCTGGACAAAGGCTGAACTTATCAGGCATGATGTGCAGAGTTCTATTCAAGTATGGATTGGACTCAATCATTCAAGGTGCTTTCTCTCGTCTCTCCTATTAAACTGGGAACTCTTTGAAAGTAGAATCGGTGTCTTATCCCTTTCTCCCTCAGCAATGAGTACTACAGGAGGTAATTAATACATATATGATGAATGGATGAACTTTCTCCTCTACTAGTTGGTTTGATGAGTTTATATCTGTCATTCCCTCATATTGTAGCAAATAGGGTACACATAGGAATTCTGGTAATTTTTTGTTGAATACTGTTACCCTTCCAATGACTGCATCACTTAACTGTAGCAATATGCTGGTCCCCTAAAATGCACCCTTTCCCTCTCAAAGCCCACCTTTCTCTGATTCCTCCAATATGACAGTCTTTCGTAAGGGGATCTGTGTAGCGAAGAGAGATGGTGTCTCTCTTGAGATGTTACTGAGATTCTCCACTGGGATGTTGAGCACTGCCTTCAGCTCATTGTTCTCTTGCATCAGGTGTACCAGCTTCTTCAGCTCCTCATTCTCTTGCACCAGCCTCTCAATCTCAAACCGAAGCCCCTCATAGTTGTCGAGGAGTGACATGCCCTGAGTTTCCAAGGTGGAAACAGTCCACCAGAGGTCAGAACATCTTAGGGGCTGGGGATGAAAAGGCCTCTTCCCAAGGGAATCTGCAGGGATGGCTTTGTGGGACTACAGGGTATTGTGAGGTCAGAGGCTGCTCCCTCCCACTCCTCTAACTTCCACTCCAACTGTACAGAGAATCAGAGGCTTTTATACAACAGTTTCATCATAACTAATACTGAAAATCGCCCAGGTTCCTTCTGGGATTACTTCAGGACCCCAGGGCTACTGCCAAATCCCCTCCCCTTTGTCCTTCTTTCTACTTCTGAGTTGCTAGCCCTGACTGCTTTCCTCAGTTTCTTCCCTTCCTGAAGCTATGAGCTGCCCCAAGGAAGTCTTTTTTTTTTTTTAATATCAGACTGAAATTTCTGCCCATTTCTCAGGGTCAAGAAAAACTAATTTAATCCTTCTTTCGCATGACAGCCCAAAGGTCTACCTTCTTGAAACAGAAGAAAAACAACTGCTTGATCACATGTGTCAATTGGGATATGATTGGGATTATAAACCCTAAATGATCACCCTAGTGCAAATATCAATAATATGGAAAGAGGTCTTGACTAAAGACACATGTAAAAACTACTGGAATTGGGTGTTGAATATGGGAGGGGGTTGAGAGGAGGGGAGGAAAAGAACATGACTTTTGTAATCCTGGAAAATGTTCTAAATTAATCAATTAAATAAAATTTTTAAAATTTTTAAAAGGACCACCTTCTTATTCTCCTTGCAGAGCTATCATGATAAAAACACAGAAATGTCAGCTATTAAGAGAAGATATTCTCCTAAGGGACTGTGAACTCTACTGGAGCCTACACCTGGAGGGGAGAAAACAGGGAAGGAGCCTTTTAACTATCTTTGTATCCTCCTCAGCACAGGGCAGGTGCTGAATAAATCATCTTTTTAATATTTTTTTTAATTTTGAAATAATTTTACATATATAAAAATTAGCATTTATCATTTATGGGGAGGTCAGTTGGCAGGACAGTACTTGAGACACATAAAGAATAAACAGCCATTTTCTTTGTGGTAATCTATTTCTTATGAGTCTATTGCTGCAGTACATCTTGCTTAACAATAGGTTTTCATTCCCAATTCAGCAGGTTTCTATCTTAGACTTGCTTGTTTTACTAGAAAAATATATTGGATGTTAAGTTCAACATTTTTTTCCCTTTGTGGTGTGATTGGTAGATGTGAAAATTTAGGGGAGGTGACATAAGAGAAACTTTTCTTTAAAAGGAGGCTAAAAATTCAGTTCGGAGTGTTCAGATGTTCAGAACTCAGTTCAGGAGATTGAGTTCAGTAGAGGACTGGAACCCAGCTTGGACATGGTCTCGTGGTAAGTGATAAGACTGACTCCCTTTCCTTTAGGCTCAGGGAGGCCTCTTTGGCTAAGGCCTTTAACTACTTCCTGGCTCATAGTGAGCCAGAGCAGTTTAAATTAATTCTCTCTCTCTCTCTCTCTCTTTGTCTCTCTCTCTCTCTCTCTTTGTCTCTCTCTCTCTCTCTCTCTCTCTCTCTCTCTCTCTCTCTCTCTCTCTCTCTCTCTCTCTCTCTTTCTCTCTCTTTCTCTCTTCCTTAATTCCTTCTCTCTATATTAATTAAAATCTCCATAATTCCCAACTGTCTTGGGTATTTTATTATTTGGGAATCAGCCCTGGCGACCAATTATTTAGATTTTAAGTCAAAACACTAAAATTATCTTACAGTGGTTCCCTTGTCAATAGCACACCATAAAGAGATGTAACAGACTACTACAGTACAAACCAACATGGAAGACAGTATTTTGATGTGAGTATCCCAATAAGAATGAGTACTTCATAGGCCATAAGTTATGTGAGAATATCTATTAAACCCCACACCCCAACAACCACGGCCACTTTAAACCATCAGACATAACGGTGACCTATGTTTGAATAAAAACACGACCCAAATTGAATATGTATAAAAATGAATGACACTTGTTGAAAAAAGCAAAGATCCCAGCCAATAAGAAATGCCATTCTGATAGTAGTATCTCAAAGAAGTCCATGGTTGTTGTGATCATTTTAACTTCACTGGTTTTAGTGACCAAGCGGCTAAGTTTCCCAAGTGGAAAGATATGTCTAGTGTACTACTGAAGCACCTAGTTGTTAGCACTTTAGTCAACTGGGCAGCTAGGTCACACAGTGGATAAAGTGCTGGGTCTAGAGTCAGGAAGAGCTGGGTTAAAATCTGTCCTCAAATACTTATTAACTGTGTGTCCCAGAGCAAATCAACAGTTTCCTCATCATTAAAATAAGTTACAGAGGGAAATGGCAAACTACTCTAGTATCACTGCCAATAAAACTTAAAAAAAAAAAGGTTATAGAGTTGGACACCACTGAAAACGACTATACAATTAGTCAACTAGAATTATCTGCAAAACCAAAAGAATATAACGATATCACAACAGTGAGCCTTTCTGCCTATCACAGATTGTCATTAATTGCCTACCACATGATAAGATCAACTCTTATTTCTATACAGTCCGTCAGGGCTGTCCCAATCATTTCCCTACACTAGCTCCGGGAGGCAGGCATTGTCAGCATTAGCTCTCATTTTTCAGATAGTCAATTATAGTATTATCTTGGATCGAGAGTTGTAAGGAACCTTTGAGGGTATCCAGTCTCGATTGTCTCTTTCTACAAATGTAGAAACTGAAGTGTCGAGAGACGAAGAGATTTGCCTAAGGTCATATGTATAATAAGTCAGGAGGCTGATTTTGACATCAAAGTAGATCCTGTATCCTTTTAATGCCAACTAAGCGCCTAGACGGTCAACAAACTAACGGTCTGTACTAGACTCAGTGCACAAGTGAGAAAGTTCCACTTATCACCGCCGGGAGAGACCAAGGTAACGAAGGGGGCGGAGCCCCAGGGACCGGAACCTTAAGGTTGTTACGTTCCCAGCAGGGACCGCTGGGAAATATAGTCAGGGCGCTGCAGTAGGAATTAGAGGACATTTCTTTCATTCCCAGCCTTGCCACCATTTAGCTTGGCAGACTCAAACAAGCCAATTTCATTCTCTTGGATTCAGACTTCTTCTCTGTAAAAATAAGGAGGTTGAATTAAATGGCTTCTGAGGTCCTTCCTTTGCCTAGATCCATGACCCGACAGTGTTAGAAAAGGCCAAAGGCAGGAAGTATAGGCCGCCGGAAGGCGGAGCCAGAAGCCGGAAGCAGTGGGGCCGCCGGGAAGTGTAGTCGAGCTACGCTAGGAGACACTACAAGCATGGCGGGATTGGAGCTGCTGTCGGATCAGGGTTACCGCGTGGACGGGCGGCGGGCCGGAGAGCTGCGCAAGATCCAAGCACGGATGGGTGTCTTTGCGCAGGCCGATGGTTCAGCCTACATCGAACAAGGCAACACCAAGGCGTTGGCAGTGGTCTACGGACCTCACGAGGTGCGAGGCTACCTCCAGATGCTTATTGGGAGGGAGAAGGGGGGGAGTGACCTCACAGGTCCCGGACCAATCGCAGTCTTTTTGGAAATAAGACCTCGGGCCGCATTGGGACGGGGGCGTGGCCTCACAGGTCCAGGACGAATCGCATTTCTTGAGAAATCCTGAGGCTGAGGAGAGGGCAGCCTGGTTCTTTAAGGGAGAAAACTGGAGACTGGAAAACGGACTGCGAGATTTTGCTATGATGTCGTTTTTGCTTCTGAGCTCCAACCCCACTCCCACTCCCAACTGTGTTGATACTAGGTTGCTGCTGCTGCAACCTGGTCTGAGTGTCTGAGAACCGGGCTTGGATTCGTCTTACCTCCCTGCCCCACTAACAGGCTTTGAGACTATGTCAGCAGGCATTCATTAAGCTTACTGTGTGCCAGGCACTGTGCTAAGCGCTGGAGATACAAAGAAAGCAGAGACAAAAACAGGCCCAGCATTCAAGGAGTTCATATTCTAATGTACAGGAGAACATATAAATAGCCATATCTAAGATATCAGAGTAGGAGAAGGGAATAGGGAAGGGCTCCTGCCAAAGGTTGTTGGAGGTTCTCTGGGCTGGGGGGGGGGGGGGGGCGGCAGGGGGGGATGGCACGGATTAGACAAAACTGGCCTTCAAAGTAGGCCAGTGCAGCTGCATGCTAAAATGAGTGGAGGGAAATCAAGTGTAAGAAGGCTGGAAAGGTAGGAAGCTGTCGGGTTGTAATGAGCTTCAAATGCCAGGAGAATTGCTTTCTTTTTTTTTTTTTTATTAAACCCTTACCTTTTGTTTTTAGGAGCAGTACAGGTCAGGCAGTTGGGATTAAGTGATTTACCCAGGATTGCAGAAGCTAAACTGTCTCTGAGGTCAGATTTGAATCATACCCTCCTAATTCAAGTTTTGTATTTAATCCTGGGTTCCTTCAAGATTCAGCTCAATTTCCATGTTCTCTTAGGATATTTTTCCCTCCAGGCATCTGTTTCCTTGTCACTTTCTCCCAACTCAGTGCCTTCCTTCTCAGATTACCTTCCATTTATATTGTATATAGTATCTTGTATGAAAATAGTTGTTTGCATATTGTATTCACCACTAGATTGTGAGCCTCTTTAGGTCAGAGAGCAACTAAATGGATATACCATGTATTTGCAAAATGGGTGGCTATTAATGTTTAACTAATTGACATCCTGGAGGGCCACTGAAGCTCATGAGAAGAGGGTTAACATGATCAAAACTATGTTTTGGAAAAATCTGTTCTTCTAATAGTCTCATGCCATTTATCCCTTTTGGATACCATAAGGACAAGCACGATAGTAATAAGAACCATTTAACTCTTACATATGTGATTGAACTGAACCTGTGATTTCCTTGATGGTTGGGACTCCCAGGGAGGAAATTCCCTTCTACTAATGCAGATCTTAAACATTGCTCTAGTGCTTGGCTCAGCCAGGACTTGTTAACCTTCAACCAGTATTAAACTCTCTCCAGAAGACAGGAAGGGAAAGCTAGTTATCCACTCACCCAAGTTCCCTCCAAGAGGCAGGTCAAGACAATGACTGGACCTGAAGGTGACTCCTGAGGCTAACTATTTTCCTTGAGCTGACCTTCTTCCTTAAACTGACTTCCTTCTTCCCTTTAGCCTCAGAAATTCAGGGCCTTTTATAGTGGCTTCTTGTTTCCTCTCCTCTTCACAGGGGCCAATCACAGCTTCCAAATTGTCTAGCACTGCCCAGGGGGCAGTGTTTGTGGAAACCAGTTTTCACCTTCTGGAGGGGTGAATGCTCATCAAAAGGGTTCACAGTTCCTAAGGGTGTAAACTATTAAAAGAATTCACAAGTGTCAGACTGTTTGAGTTAGAAAAAAAGGTGGAGCTCTCCAAATATTTTGCTGGCTTCTCACCTAGCACTGGGTAGGGTGGGAATTCACTAAGTGCAGTTCCTCCACCTAATTCAAGTTTGTGTTGATTCAATCAAAAGGTATACAAAAGAGAGTTAATCCTGTCTTCACAATCTAGTGAGGCACTTAAATTAGTGTTAATTCAGGATAGATAATAATTTTCTTTCACAATTCTCCCTGTGATCCTTTGGGAGACTAGTCTCCCCAATGGATCATTTTAAACTAAGAGGGAAATGAAAGAAAAGGAAGACAGAGAGAGAGAGAGCAAACCAATGTTGCTGGGTGCAATCCCCTGTGGCATACAAGTTTACATTCAAAATACTTGTGTTCAGCCCCTCAAAGTTGAATCAGTTTTACTCTAAAGTTTATGCTAGATCTTCTGGTGCTATGGAGGTTTCTTCAGGAATCTTCATGGCGCCTTCTTTAAACAATTCATCTTCTAGTTTCAAAGAGTAATTGAGCTCTCTTTCCTGAAATGTTTCTTTCTTAAATGATTTTTTTTGTTTGTTTTATGGCAATTATACAATCCCTGTGGTAATTATACAATCCCCCTGAGAAGGGTGTTGCAATCCCTATGACAATTATAAACTGTGTAACCATGAAAAAGTTATCAGTTTCCTTATCTGTAAATTTGGGATAATAACAGACCTATACCTACTTCTCGGGGCTGTCGTGAGGATCAAATGAGCTGATATTTATTAAAAAAATACTTTAGCACAATTCCTGGCACCTAGTAGGCATTATATAAATGTTTATTCCTTTCATTTCCACTCTTCTTCAGTGGCTCCCTATTGTTCCTGGGATACAGTATAAACTCTTTTGGATTTTTTTTTTGAAACCTTGCCTTCTGAAGAAGAATAAATGCTGAGTATCTGTTCCAAAGCAGAAGAGTGGTATGGGCTAGGCATTTGGGGTTAAGTTACTTGCCAGATTGGAAAATATCTAGAAATCAGATGTCTCCTCCTCTCTCCAGTCTTAGAGCTCTATTCACCAAGCCTCTGCTCTACCTGCTTCTCTATTTGGCATTTAAAACCCTCTACAACCTGGACCCAACCTATCTTTCTAAACTTACTATCCTCTACTATACTCTTACTATAAACTTAGCCAGAAGTCTCTTCCTTAAGGCCACTGGAACCCTAAAACAAGCTGAGTTCCCATGAACACCTGAGAATAATCTATCTCAAAGATTCTCTTTCATCCCAGAAAGGTCCTCAGAAGTTTGTGGTCCTGGAGAGGTCTTCCAAAATTATATTTTGCCTCCATATCCTCAGGGGATACATCTCAAGACCTACCATGGGTAGTTGAGAACTTCAAATAGGTGAACACCTGCTAACCACATATATAGTGTGCTCTCTTTCTCCATGCCTGCCCCTTTTTTCCCTGCTGCCTCCCACTCCCCTACCAATAAAGCCTTTAAAAAAGTAAAAGGGAAAACAAGATGGTAAGGGGGATGGGAACAGTACTGGACCCTCCCTGCATTTCTGCATTTCTAAGGTCATGACCTTAGGTAACTGAAACCATGGGAAAAAACAGCCTCAGATAAGGGGACCCTGCTGGGGGTGGGGTGGGGATGTATGTGGGTGAGTGGATCATAGGGGTGGGGGATAATATATGATAATATCTGTAATAATTATCTCCCAGCCCCAGACAGAGGTCAGACCTTCTGAACTCAGAAGGCAAGTTCTGCTTGCAGATGCTGAGACCTTCCTAGAGGCCATCATTCTGTGGGATTCATGGCCCCAGATAAGCCTTGTCTTCTCAGCCCCATCTAATTTCTTTGAGTAAACAGGAGCTGAGGGTCCATAGGAAAAGGAAAAAGCCTACAAGGCCCTTCCATGGAAGAGCCCACATAGAAAGATATTAAAAAAGATCCAGGATTCTTCCTCATTCCCTTGGAAAACAATTTTAGAATGAGGATCGTGGAATTAGTTCCATGAAGTCTAGGGGTAAGGTTAAACAAAGAGGGTTCCCTTGGCTGGGGGGCTGGTAAGCCCAGGATCAATGAGGTGACAGGTCATTATGTCTTGAAGTGAATATGGGTATTAATGAAAGGAGGATGCATTTAATATTTCTGCTTTCCTACATTCAGTTGTGAGATTTTTACATCCTATTAAATGAATTTGGAAAATAAAAATGTTTAAATTTTAAAAAGAAAAGAGAAAGTCATTGATGGGGAGGTAAAAGGGACCTTGGGGTTTTATCTACCCTCTCCTCACCTGAGAGATGAGGAATCCTTCCCAGAAAGTTTACAGAATTTGCTGAAAGTCACATGTTAGTAGGGTTTGAGTTCAAACCTGAGTCACCTTACTCCTTGGGACTGTTCCACTTTAATATGCTCATTTCTTCACTCATCTGACCAGGACACCACTCTCCCATGTTCAGTAAAAGGAAGGTTTGAGGGATGACCCCCATAGCTTCTGCTTAACATGTTCCTATGTCTTCTCTCCCCAATTTCCTAGATGCGGGGGTCTCGGTCAAGAGCACTGCCAGACAGAGCACTGGTCAACTGCCAGTATAGCATGGCCACATTCAGCACTGGGGAACGGAAGCGCCGGCCACACGGGGACCGAAAAGCCTGTGAAATGGGACTCCAGCTAAGGCAGACCTTTGAGGCCGCCATCCTGACCCAGCTCTACCCTCGCTCCCAGATTGATATCTATGTCCAGGTAAAGGTGCAATTTTTATTGGGAGAATAGGTTGGAAAGAGCAGACAGACCTTTGGCCTTAGATAAGTGAAGGGCAGGGGAGCACAAATAGGGGAGGTATTTAGGAAAGACTTGAGAAAAACACAAATCAGAAGCCTTGGTTTCTAGTCCCACTTCTGATCCTCCTAACCTTGGCCAAGTGCCATCTCCTTTTTTAAACCTCAGTTTACTTATCTGTCAAATGAAGGTGGTGATGCCCACTCTTTTCCTTCACAAAGTTCCTGTAAAAGTAGTTAGCACCATAGAACATCAGAACCAGGAAACGCCTCAACCCTCTCATGAGACAGAATGAAGAAAGGGAGTCCACAGATACAACCCACTTGCTCAAGGTCCCACCGGCAGTTAGGGACAGAACTTAGCCTTGACCCTGTGTCTCCTACCCCCTTATTAGAAATGCTCCCTTCTCCCCCATGCAGCCTGGCAGACTCCTCCTTCACTGATGCTGAGATGCCCCCAGCTGCTGGCAAGGATGCCACAGTGTAAGCTGTGCTGCTTGCCTTCCCCCAGCCCCATTATCATCTGCAATCAGTCGCTGTGCCCACATACTCTTCTTAGGAGTAGAAATAAAATTAAAGGAAGAAACATTACTCTTGCTATCACGGGGCTCCCTAGATGGAGTGTAGGGATATTATTCTCATAAATAACCATAGTTTGAGATGAGATGTGGTTCAGGTGATTAGTATAGACAGTATCTTTTGGGGTCTCAGATGGTGGCCTTCATACTGTCCAGGATGAGGAGGGCTCAAGGAAAAGTTCCTGGAAGAAGTGACCCTTGAACTGAGGCTGGAATGATACCCAGAATTTCTAAATACAGATGGAGAGGAACCAAGTTGGGGAAGGAAGTAGGGAAGAGAGTGAAGAAGAAGGTGCAGGATCTATAATAAATCATTCAGTCAACAAACATTTGTTAAGAGATTATGTGCTAGGTACAGTATCAGAGGCTTGAAAACAAAAGTTAAAAATGAAGCATTCCTTGCTCTAAGGAGCTTTTGTTCTCTTGGGGAAAATATTTACACAAAGAAATATAAACAAAATAAATATAAGATGATTTTGGATAGAAGACACTGATAGATTGTTTAGAGAGGGGGAGAATTAGTAGAGGCCTCAGGATATGTCCAAGAATTTAGTGGAAGATGACTCCAGCAAATAAAGGTCTCTTTGGATCAGCTACTCTGGGATTCACATTTTTCCTCTGTGCAATGAAGGGGTGAGAGGAAAAGACCTCTTGGATCTTTTTCATCTCTAAATCCTTTTGCCCTGTGACTAGGTGCTGCAGGCAGATGGTGGTAATTATGCGGCCTGTGTGAATGCAGCCACCTTAGCCGTGTTGGATGCGGGGATCCCAATGAGAGATTTTGTGTGTGCCTGTTCAGCCGGCTTTGTGGATGGTACAGCCCTAGCTGACCTGAGCCATGTGGAAGAAGCTGCTGGTGGGCCCCAGCTGGCTCTGGCCCTACTCCCTGCCTCCGGCCAGCTTGCTTTGCTTGAGATGGATGCCCGCCTGCATGAGGATCACCTACAGCAGGTACTAGAAGTGGCTTCCCAAGCTGCCCGGGATGTTCATGCCTTATTGGACCGAGTGGTCAGGCAGCATGTCCGGGAGGCTGCCCTGCTTCTTGGAGACTGACCATGACCCTGCAATAAAGTCTTTCAGCCCTTCTCCATGAGGCTGGTGCCTCCATTGCCTTCACCTCTGCATTTCTATCATCACCAAATCCTTTTCTCCACAGGGAACAGCCCTTTCTCCCTTCAGAGATGGGTCATTTGAGGCACGGAAACATAGATGGGCTCCACACAGGGGAAGAAGCACCCTAACAGTGGCAGTACTTATTAGAGCAGTGTTTGAGATATGTATGACCTTTCAATTCAAGAAGTATAAGAAGGTTTATAGGGATCTGCTTAAGAGGTGTCAACCCTTAGCCTGCCACTTGACTCATTACTATGTTTAATTTGATCACACCCAATGCTAAAGCAATCCATAAAAATGAATGTCTCATTCATTAACTAACTCTCACCTCACATCATTGAGTAATTTATTTGATGAACTAGAGAAATCTCTTCCAAATAGCAATACTCATTTTTCTATGTAGTGAATAAATATTAAAATTACTGAATATACACAGATTTTTAACTAACAAAAACAATGAATAAAGATACATAGAATTATTTACAATATTTGACTCTAAGAAAATTCATAGCCAGTATGACCTCAAATTAAAACCTTAAGAATTTTCTTTATATTTCTCTTCAAAATAAGAGCTAGATTCATTCAGTCTTTCAGGAAATAAGCTAGATTTATTCTTTTTCTTTGCCTTCTATTTGGTAATCTTTATTGAATACACTTGACTTATTACAGATTATTCATAGAATTCTGTCTCTTTAGAACATCGAGTTTAAAATAGTTCTAATAAGAGTTTCTCCTCCCATTCTTCCTCTTTGACTTCACAGATTCCTTAAAGAGCATTCTCTGACTCTATAGGGAAAAGCACCTCAAAGAAAGATGTTTTTCAACAAACCTACCATCTGCTAGCACAAACTGCCTTTGCTCAATATTCCTTTTGGCCTTTAAAGTAGTAAGTAACACTAGACATTGAGGAAGAGCCAAGGATTAATGTATTTCCTATATGCTCAATTTTAAGCATAGAAAGATGAAATTCAATGCAATCCTAATCTTTAGAGAGCTTTTGATCTAATGGGGAAACATGACACATATGACACAAGATACAACTGATGAGAAAAGTACCAAGGGAAAATATATACAGGATATCAGAGAAATCTAAGGAGCTTTTCAACCAAGATGGCTTCCTGAATGGTGACAAACCATCCAGCTCCCACATATATACTCTAGGAAGAACCTGAAATCCATACAACTGGATAATGATGAAGAAATCCAGCAAGAAATTATAGTAACTTCTCTCCCAAGAAGTACATACATACACACATGCCTGTTGGCAATAGGAAAGCCCCCTCTTACATTCATGCATACAAGCCCATCCCAGTATAGCTTCCCACCCTCCCAGAGATGGTAATGGACATGTGTAACCTATAAGGCTCTCTGTCCAAAAATATGAAGGTTTCCTTCCTCTCTCCCTTCTCACCCAAGAATGTCCCAGGCAATGATAGAGACCACAGTAGCATAGTTGTGCTCAGATAGCATAGGTATCCAAGGACTGAGACCCCTAGTATTCTGTCCTGAGATATCATACAGGAACCCGAAGCCTCATTACTTTGAAACTCAGAAATCCAAGAGGGGCCTAGCTCCTTGAAGGTGGAGTTCAGTGAAGGGACTGAGAAGAACCTAGATGAAACCAAACACCTCAGGGCAAACCATTCCACCTCACCGCATAAGACAACTCAGCCCTGGCACAAAGTTTCAATTCAAGAACTAAAGCTGGAGAGATGAGTAAATAACGGGAAATACAAACCAGTACAAAAAATTATAGCTCTGTAATCCCAAAAAGGAGTGAGTAACCTCATAACATCGGCAAACAGCATCTCAAGTGAACATGAATTTATACAAGGACTATGTAAATACCTAAAAGAAATGAAAGATGAAAACAAAAGCTCTGGAGAAAAGAATTAGAAGACTAAATAGCCTAGAAGAGAAAGAGGTGAACCATATCCAAATAATGGACTCCCTGAAAAGAACAGATCAAACATTTCAGTGGCTCCATAGACAACAATACATAGTAGGACAAAACCAAAAGATTAAAAAAATAGAAGAAAATGTAAACTATCTAGCAAAAAAGATTGACCTAGGGGGCAGCTGGGTAGCTCAGTAGACTGAGAGTTGAGCTTAGAGATGGGAGGTCCTAGGTTCAAATTTGGCCTCAGACACTTCCCAGCTGTGTGACCCTGGGCAAGTCCCTTCACCCCCATTGCCAAGCCACTACATAGTATTGATTCCAAGACAGAAGGTAAGGGTTCAAAAAAAATTTTTTTGACCTAGAAAAAAGGTAAAGGAGAGAGAATTGAAAAATCATTGAACTTGAAAACCATGATTTAAAAAAAAAAACTTGAGAAATCATAAATGAAAAATGTCCAGGACTTTTAGAACCTGAGAGAATTGAATTTCATGCAACACATCCTTTGAGTGGATTGGCTCTGTTCTGTGAGTTTGAAAATGGGAAATAAAAGAAGGGCCAAAAGAAATATACTGCTATAGAAAGGAGGAATAAAGGAATGGAATTTGCTGTTTCTCCTAATTGGTATAAATAAGAAGAAAGACTATATAAACACTTGAAGAAGGGAGAAACAAGCGTCAAATGAATCTCACTTATCTGAAGCAGACAAAGCAGGATTGAATATGTGCTTAAGTACATACAGTTTTTGGTGTAGAAACATCAAATTCCACAGGGAAAAAAAAAAGCAGGGATAGGAGAAAGAAGTTAAGAGGGAGGATAAAACCATGGAGTCAATAGCTATAAGCAAAAAAAAATTCCTGATCCCACAAGGGAGTAGGAAGACTAAAAAGGGAAATTAAAGAAAAACAAAGTGCCTTAGATCACTTGTCAGACAATTATGGCAAAGGTGAAAAAAGTATATAATAAACATAATGGAATATTATTCTACTGTATGAAATTGTCAGAAGAGAAAAGTTCAGAAAATCCTGGGTAGAATCAAGTATGCAGAGTGAAGTGAAAAGAGCCAAGATAATTTATAAAAAGACAGGACCATTGTAAAGAAAAACAAATTTAAAAGACAAGAATTCTGAGCAATACAATGACCACCTATGACTTCAGAGGACATATGATGAAACATATTATTTGCCCTCTGATAGAGAAGTGATGGTCACAAGTTGCAAAAAGACCCATGCATTTTTGAATTTAGCCAGTAAGTAGGTTCATTTGCTTGGCTATACCTATTTCCTTCAAGGAGTTGTTTTTCCTTTCTTTCTCGTGGTTTTTATTTGGAGGATAGGCTTAGAGTTTAGCAATAATGATACCAATTCAAGAGATCCCTTGAAATGCTTTCTTAAACACAGAAAAGAGAACAGAAGGAAGCATAAATGTGAATGACAATTTTGAGAATAACATGAAATGTATTGTATGCCCTGCCTCTCTTTTTTCAAGGCAAGTGGTTTGAAATGGAGATTCGTTTTTTCATATTTAAACCCTGTTTCATGTTATGCTGTGTTATGAGCTTTTTTTTGTTTAGGTTCAGAATAAAAAAATAAAAATTATTTCTTAAAAACAGCAGGACAAATCCATTAATGGTAAAGCTTATATATATATATATATATGTATGTGTGTGTGTGTGTGTACACACACACACACACACACCAGGTGAACAGTAAACAATTAAAAGAATTCCATCCTGATGTGAGAGTAAGTGACTTTAAAGGTTCCTAAAATATCCCAAATCAGGTAACATTTCTTCGTTTTTATTTGACCTGTATTGATTCCCTCTGTGGTCCTAGAGCATCTTCATTCTGCTGACCTGAAAAGATAATGGTATCCCTCTTCCTAGAACCTATCCCTATTTGGTTAGTCATTCATTGCCTTTCATATTCAAAGAAGACCAAAATGACTTCATGCTGTACAGGTCCATCTGCAATATGTCTGACTGTGGCTAATCAGACAAATACAAACTCAGAAAGCTTTACCATAGGTCAAGCACAAATAGCCCATATGAATATGTGGGATGAAAATGTCTCTAAATTTGTGCATCTTGCCTTTCTTCTGAGCTAATGCAATTCTGCTTTGCTCATAGAGCACAGTGCCTTTTTTGGTTGTATTCACACTATGCTGGATAGACCTGTACCAGTGTCTCTCATGTTTCACCATCCATACCAGAGTTCTTCTGGACAATTATGAGTATCCCTGTATCATTTTGTCAGATCTCCAAATGGATCCTTGACTTTTGTGAGTTCTCTATAAAAATGGTTTTTTAGGCAAGCATGCATTTGGCATTCAAACAACATGGCCAACCTATTGGAGTTGTGCTCTCTGCTGTAGAGTTTGAATGTTTGCAGTACCTCTCAAGAAAGAACCTCAGTGTCCTGTACTTTATCTTGCTAAATAATCTTCAGAATCTTCCTAAGACAATTCAAATGGAAGCAAATCAGATTCCTGGCATGGTGCTAATATATTGTCCATATTTTACAGGCATACAACAATGATGTCAACACAATGGCTTTGTATACCTTCAGTTTGGGAGGCAACCTAATGCTTCTTCTCTCCCATACTTTCCTTCAGAGCATTCCAAACACTGAGCTCTAGCTATGCCAATGTATATATCAATGTAATCATCTATATGAACATCCCGGGAAAGTATGCTGCCAAGATAAATGAACTTGTCCACATCACTCAGAATTTCTCCATTTGCTGTGATTGATGGCTTTACATATGGATGGTGCAGTGTTGCCTGGTGGAGAATCTGTTTTCTTGGTGTTGTAGGGCCAAAATTAGCATAAGTGGCAAAGAAACAATCTGTACTCTGTTGCATCTTAGCTCCACAATATGAAATATCCCTGCTGACTTAGGATTGATTAACCTAGCCAGGCATTCTAGACAAAGTCCATTTCTCTACATAGCAGTTCCAGCCAAGTTTACCTTGGAATTCTAGGCCAATCATTAATTCTTCTGATTGAAACAGCTTTTACTTATACCTTCTGATTTAACCACTGTCTTAATGCCATATCCCATCCCCAAGAGAGATAACATGACATGACAGGGAAAGACCATACATAACAATGATACTACAAAGACTGTCATCAGTCACCTCTGCCCTTCAAGGAAAAAAAAAACCTGAGGAGAAAGAGATTAGTGGAATCTTTATGAACGAGATGACACCTAAATTGTTCCTTGGAGAAAGATTCCAACAAATATTTGAGTGTGTACTATGTGTGAAACCCTTTGGAAGGCTTTGGAAGAGAGAAAGAGGTGAAAAATGACAGTACCCGCTTCTCAGAGTGCTAACAATCTAATGAGGGAGGGAGGGAGATATAAGTGATTGGTCTTTGGGAGGAGATAAAGACCTGTCAATAAGAGGTCCAAACAAAGTGTTCTGGGAGTGCCTACTATGTGCAAAGCCCTTGAAAGGAGATGGCACCTGCCTCCGACATTGAAGGAAGAGCGGAACTCTGATAAATAGAACTGGGGAGGAAGGGGATTCATTCTAGTAATAGGTGACAGAGAGTAAAATCATGAAGATGAGGTTCCTGCACCAGTTGTACCCAAATTTGGGGGGGATTTGATTGTCAAGCTAGGAAGTGTACCCTTTAATTGGCAGACCCTGTTCTCTGTGAGTGTGCAGGTTTACTCTGGAGTGGGGAGGGGAGTAGAGGTACAACATGAATGCCGATATTTGGTAATTTGGAAAGTGAAGGTAAGAATAGAATTTGAAGATAGGCAGGAGATACAGATGTGAAGGGAAAACAAAGATAAGGCTCTGAGGTGCTGTAATAGTGAAGGAATGAATTCCAGGCACCGGTGCAAATGCGGGGTGTGTGGAAAATGGCATGTTATAGGTTTTAGGTACGACTAGTAAGCCAAATTAGCCCGAGGGGGAGCTTGCGAAAGGCAGCAGCCTGAAAAAACAGGTTAGAGACATGTGGTGAAAGGTTTAAAATTCCTGAGGATTTGTATTTTATACCGAAGGCAGCAGGAAGTTCTTAGGGAGATAGATTACCCAAGTCAATGGATGAAGAATGGACTGAAGACATTGAAAAGAACTGAATGGGGCTAGGAGGCTTTCATGCCTAGGCGGGAGTACCAAGGCTCAGAGAAAAGAGGGAGCGGGCGCTTCTGGGCGTCCTTCTTCAAAAAGCCTGGCAGAGGCGCCTGAGCCCAAAGGACTACAACTCCCAAAATGCTCCGTCCATAGACAGGAAATAAGTGAGTCCTGGGCGGAAGTGGGCGGGCCCCGAGCTTGGTGTGTGAGGAGCGAAGGCAGCTGTGAGCTGGGCTGGGGGCGGTGTCGGTGCGTCCATCGTCCCATGTCCTTCATTCATTTTGTGTGTATGCGTGTGCATGTGCGTTTGTGTGTGTGTGCGCGCGCGTGTTTGTGTGTGTGTGTGTGTTTGTATGTATGTGGTAAGCGCGCTAATTGGAGGTCCTGTGAGGTGGCTGTGCCTGAGGCTCCTGCAAGAGAGGTTGCTCTGAGTGTGAAATTGTGATTGTGGTGTGATTGCGTGTGCAGATGGATCTGGGAGGGGTGAAAGCTCTGTGTGACTGAGTGTGGAGTGTGTGTGTCGCGCGCACACCTGCGCATGCTCACATGCTCGAGTTCCTGCTTATCTTGCAGGAGAGGACGCTCTGGGTGTGAAATTATGTGTGTGTGTGTCTGTCTGTCTGTCTTTCTGTCGCGCTGTGGTGTGTCTGCCCATCTGTACGTCTGTCCTCGCCTATGCATGCTCATATGCTCCCCTTTCCACAGATCTTGCAAAAAAAAGAATGCTCTGGGTGTGAGATGGTGTGTGTGTGTGTGTGTGTGTGTGTGCCTGCGCAGGGGCGTGTGTGTATTGCCTGCACACCTGCGCATGCTCACATGCTCCCAGTTCCCACAGATCTTGCAGAAGAGGATGCTCTGGATGTGAAATTCTCTCTCTCTCTCTCTCTCTCTCTCTCTCTCTCTCTCTCACACACACACACACATTCACACACGCGCACACACACACACACACACACGGGCATGCTCAGGCACTTGTTCCTGCAAATCCTGCAGGAGAAGATGCTCTGGGTGTGAGAGTGTGTGATTGAGTATGTGATTGCATGTGCATGAGGATCTTGCCAGGGAGGGTGCTCCATACATGACACTGTGTGATTGTGTGTACTGGCAGATCTTACAGGAGAGGATTCTCTCCAGGTATGAGACTGTTTTCACCGTGTGCCTGTGTATCTTTAAGGGGATGAGACTTTGTATGATTATGTGTGTGTGTGACTGTGCTCATAAATCTTGAAGGGGAAGATGCTACATGTATGCGGGGGCAGGGAATTGTATCTCTCTGACTCTGTACTTGTGTGTGGCAGAATGTGCATGGTTTGTGGAAAGGGCCCTGGACTTGGAATTAGAAGACCTGAATTCAAGTCCTGGCCGTGCCACTTATTAATTATGTGGTCTTCGGTGAATCCCTTCACCTCTCTGAACCTCAGTTTCTTCATGTGTAAGATGAGAAGGATGGACTTGATCTCCTTCCAACTCTGGCATTTATTGTGTATGTGACTGATTATACCTGACTGTGACTGTGTCTGACTGTATGTGTGACTCAATGATTGGGTCGTATAGGACTAGTAAGAAATGTTGGGCAGGTCAGTGTATTGGGATGGGGGTGGGGGTAGGAGGAGGGTCTCTGTTGGGGGGTGGAAGAGGTGATAATGAGTGAGGGAGTCAGGGAAAATCAGGGTGGCTGATGGTGGGAAATTCTGGTTATGCTCATCTGATTCCTTTCCCCAGGTTCTATTCATCCCCTAGCTATGGGGCTCCTGTTGGATTCACACAGGCGTCGGGCCTTGGCACGGTTGCTTCTGCGCCTAAACACTCCACTCTGGTGAGAGTTCTGTCCTGCTCAACCATCAGCCATTTGCTAACTTTTTTCTTTCTAACTCCTCAACCATCCATTCCTCTTCCTTCCCTTGGTTGTGTCCAGTGTCCCATCCATACTTCTTGCAACCATTACCTGGGTTTAGACAAATACACAGTGTGCCATGTATGTGTGTGTATATGAGATGCTGACTCAAAAGAAATATCTTTAGCCATGATCTCCTGTTTCTTTCCCTGCCCCCACACCCAGACTCCTTAGTCCCTGAGAGTTGGAGGGGAAGCAGAGGCAGGAAAGAGTGAGTCTCCCAGAAGGCTGTTATATGTTAAGTGAGGGCCTGGGTTCTAGAAGTCAAAGGCTGTCTGCTTCCCATGCCTCAATGATACCTCCTTCTCCCACCCTGAGTTTTAGAAGGAACTTGGATTTGGCATAAAGTGAATTATGAGAAAGAAACCCTGGAGAAAGGATTGGCAGTAAGGTCATTCGTTATGATGAGCTGTGTAGTGGCTGGTTGCCAAGGTCCCAATAACCTCTGTTTGTTCTCCAGTGTGGTGAGCTACATGGCTGGTGTGATCTGGTTCCTGGGCCTGGCCTTCTCACCACTGACCCAGAATACATACATATCAGAGAATGCTATGGGTTCCACTATGGTAGAGGAGCAGTTTGAAGGTGGAGAACATGCTCTCAGTTATGCCAGAGATTTCATTGCCCAACGCAGGAAAACAGGGTAAGTAGATAGGCAACCATTTGAGTTCCGTGGAAGATTCCCTTTTCAATGGTTATTCAGCCATGGGTTTCATTTTAGGAGGCCAGATTTGGAGGGTTCTTCTTAAAAAGAACACTAGGGGATTCACTCTCTCTAAAGGTCTTATCTACTCCTCTCTTCCCATAATCAGAAGCTTGCCTGTGACCTGGCTGGAGCGGACCATGCGTTCTGTGGGCCTGGAAGTTTATAGTCAGAGCTTCTCCCGAACATTGCCCTTCCCTGATGAGACCCATGAGCGATATGTACTGCAAGGGCCCCTTGGAGGATGGAGGGGACTCTGGGGTCATTCAGGAGAACAGAGGGGACACTATGGGAAAAACAAAAGAACCACTTACAGAAGATAGAAGAGATACTTTTGGAGTCCATTTGGAATTTAGTATCTATTATAGGTTCAAAAGGCACAGTTAGAGGAATAAAGGGGACCTCCCAGAGGAGATATAGGGGAAACATGGTACAAACCATTGGGGAAGATGGAAGTCACTATTTAGGCCCACTAGAGTGGGGAGGAGGAACACCATGGTGGAGGTAATTGGGGTTCAGACAGTGGGAAATAGAGCAGTAACAGTATTGGGAGCAGGTCATGAGTAAAATAAACTGTGTCACCATGTGTCTGTTTTCCCACATGGTGACTTGTGTTAGTTCCTCTGCAGATGGTGTCAGGTACCAATGTGTATGGGATTCTACGAGCTCCAAGAGCAGCCAGCACTGAATCACTGGTGCTTATTGTGCCCTCCAGTCCTGGAACCCTCAATGCTCAGGCAGTAGGACTGCTGTTGTCCTTGGCAACTTACTTCCGGAGTAAGGGGGTAGTGGAGTGGGTAATGAGGAGAGTGGTAAAGAAGTGACCTGGGGGAAGTGATCAGGGGTAACTTCCTAGGTAACTCCAGAGGAGTTGAGCCCCTGGGTCTGACCCTTGGGATATTGACCAGGGCTGACTCCATGAGGCTTACCTTAACCAAGTAACTGATTGCCACCTACCATCTCTTTTTTCCTCTTCCCTTCTGCCCAGGTCAGATTTACTGGGCCAAAGACATCATCTTCTTGGTGACAGAGCACGATTTGCTGGGCACAGAGGCGTGGCTAGAAGCCTACCATGATGTCAACATTACCGGTAGGACCCTCCAGTACTCTTTCAGATCCCTTTCTCCTATTAGGCCCCCCACTGATCTCTTCTCTTAATAATAATGTTAAATCTGTGAGTATAACCTCCTTCCTCCCCTTATCACAGCATCATAGTTAAAATGTGATTCCCCACCCCATCCTTTATCCACCAGAGAATATAGTCTTAAGACCCAGAGTGAACTATAGAGTCCCAGAATTAAAAGGGGTCTTCTAGTCCAATCCATTTCTGAGCAAAAATTCATTCTTCAGAATCCCTCAAAAGGCATTCCACAGTTTCCAACTGAAAATCTCCAGGGAGGGGAAAGTGACTCTTTGCTAAGGCAGTCTACACATTCCACTTTAGGATGACTCCCATCGATAGTTCAGCTCCTGTAACACAGGAGCAAATTGAGGCCAGGAGTTGTGATTTACCCAGATCCTATAGGTAATCTCTAATCTGAGTCCCACTGTGATGACATCCCTTCCTTCCTCCTTCAGGGATGCAGTCATCTCCACTTCGGGGCCGGGCAGGAGCCATCCAGGCAGCAGTGGCTTTAGAACTGAATAGTGACGTGGTCACCAGCCTGGATGTAGCTGTGGAGGGGCTGAATGGGCAACTTCCTAACCTGGACCTTCTTAATCTCTTCCATGCCTTCTGCCAGAAGGAGGCTCTGCTCTGCACCCTGCAGGGGAAGGTGGTCTTCTCCACATAGCTGCCTTGGCTAGATAGGGTGTTCTGGTGGGAGGTGTCCTCTCCTTCCCTGCATCCATCCCTTCTTTCTGTAGATGTCAGTGCCACACAGGATTTTCTGGCTTTCTGGCTTTTCCCTCACACCTTCTGATCTTGTGTTGCCCATCTCCTTTCCTCCCCTCTGTTCCCTATAGCTGTAGCAATTAGATAACATATCCCAGGTGCCTCCTTCCCCTGACCTAATTAGATCCCACAACCCTATATACTGTTACAATGCCCTTCTGACCCTCTGCCTTCATCTTGCTCCTCCCATAGCTGCTATACTCCAGATGAATTATCCTTGCCATAAGAGCCCTTAACCCCTTTGTACCTCCCCATAACCACCATGGTTAGATAGTATCTAACTGTGTTCCCTGTGTTCCCCCTTTAATTTCTAGGGCTGGACAGAGTCCTTCTGCTAGGCTTATTTAAACCCTGCTGCCCTGTAATGGCCCAGGCTAAGCAGGGCATCCCTAAGGGGACTGAGGTGACCCAGACCCCTGAGACTCTGTGCTTTTTACCCATAGCTACAACTTCTAGCCTGAGCTCCCTAGATGCTGCAAGGGTGTCCTAGCCTTCTGACCCAGTGAGCTACTTCCATGGGTGCCCATATTTGACTGGGGAACCTCCAAATCTCTGTACTTCCCCATAACTATCAAAAGTCATATATGTTAGAGGGCATTCTAGGCCAGCGATGGTGAACCTTTTAGAACCTTTTAGGAATCCATGCCAGGCATCACCCCCCAGACTGGATGCTGTGCCCTGCCTCGACCCCTACATTACAGGGAGCAGGGCTAGACTTCCAGCCTCCCCTCACTCCCTCCCCCATCTCCTGCAGCCACAGGGACCACCCCTGCACCCAGCTGTGATGGGGCTGCTGCTGCTGCCAAAGCCTGGAGGGGAAGGTGGGGGAAACCTGGGTGAGGAGGAGGCTGAGAGAACGAATGCCTGCCTCCCCACCCCCAACGTGGTGGGGCCACCTCCTATAGCCATGGGGACCTACCCCTACATCCAACCTCCCAGGGGTATGGGCTGAGGGAGGGGGCAGCTGCCTGGCTTCTATCTGCCAGGAAGGTAGGGGAAGCCTAGGGAGGAGGTAACCCCTTCCTCTGCTTTTGGGGGCTGACTCCCAGCCTGCTTGTGGCAGGGAAGGGAGAAGACTGGCCCCTGTATCCAGCCTCCCTTGGGCTGCATATTAGGTTGCAACCCACGTATGGGTGAGAACAGGGGGTGGAGGGAACACAGTTAGCTTTTGTGGGACAAGGCCACCACCCAGACTGGGAGGAAGGGAAGAAAGTGGAGCTTTTTTAGAGGGTGGGACCAGGCCCAGTGTTAGAAAAGGAGGCCCTCCCCCCAGCCCTTCTTCTCAGACAGGGGAGGGAGAAAGAGAGAGGCATGGCCTAAGTGCTACACTCAGAGGAGGGAATAAATTCGGAGGGGCAGAGGCATAGGGAGGCATGGTGGAGAGGGGAAAGGGAGCAACTCTGGGAGGGTTGTGAGTGTGCCCATAGAGACATCTCTGTGTGCTATCTTTGGCACATTGTTCCATAGGTTCACCATCATGGGTCTAGCCCATTGACCCCTGTGCTCCATTCACAGTTGCAACACTCAGACTGGGCATCTCTGGGAGGCTCCCTTCATGGACTACAGACATTGATGCTTATGGTACTGCGTCAAGCTTCTGGCCGCCCTCATGGTCCCCATGGGCTTTTCCTGCGCTACCATGTAGAAGCCATCACCCTCCGTGGTATCAACAGCTTCCGCCAGTATAAATATGACATGACCTCTGTGGGCAAGTAAGTTGTTAAGAAGGAGTAATAGTGAAATGGGTAGCATCCCTTCAGGGGGATCAATAACCAAAAGAGGTCAACATCTTGGGTAGATTTCCTCTCATCCAGGTAGCTAAAGCACTTTGACAGTAATAATAGTTGACATTTCTTAAACCCTAAACATTACAAAGCCCCCTTCTTACGACAATCTTGTGAGATAAGAACTACAAAAATGCTTTTGTTATGCCTTGAAGTACATCCTTCCCTTCCTAGATCTGTGCTCCCTCTAATTTTTTAATAGCTGGTTAATTTCATTATTCTTTAAGAGCCCTCTTTCCCCCACCTCACTGATGGGGATTCTGGGGATCAGATGGCCCCTTCTGTCCCCTCTCTAGCCTGGGACAGAGTCTGTCCTTCCCTTTGTCTCTGGATATGTCTTTCAGACATGGCCTGGCCCTTCCCTTCTCCCTTTTTTTCCTCTTCACCACATCTGCCCAACAGAATTTTAAATGCCCACTGTGTGCAGAGCCCTATACCCAAAGCTGGAAGAAACAGAGTTTAGGAAAAACCAAAGTCCCTGTCCCTGATGGAGTATTCAGTCTCTAAAAGAAAGGTAAAACATCAATACAGATAGCCCTGGCGCTATATTGTATGATAATGGCATTTGAGAATTACACAGCAAACTGCAATGTGAGGTCTGAGCAGTAAGGCCTTTACCAATTTGGGGGGAACCAGGGAAGGCTTCATAAAAGAGTTGGCTTTTTTGAGTTGGGTTTTAAAAACTCAGTAGGAATTAACAATGTGAACCAAGAAGCCAAGGCAGGGGAGAGCAAAGGGCATATTTGGAGACAGAGAGAAATGTGGTTTGGCTGGAGCATCTAAGGAATGAAGTAGAATAGTGTGGCATGAAGCTGGAAAGGAAGGTCAGCATTAGGTGCGGAGAACCTGCCTGTCCTCTGAACACAGACTGTGGGCATAGCCCTTACAGCTAAACCTAAAAAGGCTTCGAGGTGCCTTTTTACTAGAACCACCTTAGAGCTTTACAGAACACTTCTACATTTTAAAGGCAACTCAGTGTTTAACTTGAAGGGGTTCTTAGAGACTCTGGGCCCTTAGGGTTCTCAACCTTTGTGGTTCTTGGAACCCTTTGGTGAAGTCTATGGCTCTCTTCTCAGAAGGACTTTTAAATGCATAAAATAAAAAGGATTTCAAATGAAACAAGCAATACTGATATGCTATTACCCATTTCATCCTGCTGCGTCTGTATCTTTGGCAGCTTTTCAAAGATCCACTTCAGCTCGGCACCTCTTGCTACAGAGAGAGAGAGCTGTGGCTCTAGGTCAGAGGGGGCTTCCTTGAGGGAGGGCTAACTAAGCAGACCATATTCCTTTCCCAGGACCTTGGAGGGTATGTTCCGCAAATTGAACAATCTTCTGGAGCGACTGCACCAGTCCTACTTTTTCTACCTCTTGCCATCACTGTCACGCTTTGTCTCCATTGGTCTCTACATGCCTGCCATAGGCTTCCTGCTTTTCATTCCTGGTCTAAAGATATCCTTTCTTGTGTGACAGGGTGTTGGGGATAAGCAGTGGGAGGCTGCCCAGAGACTTGGGGAGTATTCCCAGATGAACTAGAGAGAGGGAAAGCAGGAGAGGCCTGGAAATCTTATCATATAGGGGGAAAGGGATGGACAGGGTCTCCCTAGGCCTGTCATTGCCCTTAACTAGACCATGCCCTGGAACTGTGGGTGAAACTCAATAAGGTGGACTTTGGCCCTGAGGATCGGTCAGGCCTCAATCACAGCCCTCCTCAACTTATTGGACAGGTGAGGAGATGAGGAAGACCAGTTGTGGGGTAGAGTTATTCCCAGGGGTCAAGGAAAAAGACTAGGTCTGACCTGCCTGTCATTGTACTTGGAAATGTGGCTCTGGAGGAAAAGAGATCTTGTTCTCCTCAATCAGTCCCCTTGTCTTCGTGGCTTGGGTGCCATCCTGCCCCTGTCCATCCCCCCAAACACATATCTAGGATTCCCTGGAGAGCGGCCCTAATACTGATTCCCTGGTGGTTTCTATAACCCCCCTCCACTTTGATTCCCTGCTGCCCCCAGGATGTGATTTTGACCCCTGTGACTCTCAACCATATGACTTTGATGCCCTGTGTCTTTCTAGGAAAACCGAGGTGTGGCCCTTACCCCTCTGGTAGCCCCTGTGCTGATATCTCAGGCCACTGGTTTGGCCCTCTACTTGCTGCCTGTCATGGGCCAGCATGTGGCTGCCCAACACTTCCCTGTGGCTGAGGCTGAGGCTGTGGTGCTCACACTACTTGCCATCTATGTGGCTGGCCTGGCCTTGCCTCACAGCACCCACCGGTGAGCTCCTAGTGGGATGGGGCTTATGGGACCCACTATTGAAATATGGGGGGAAAGAGGGCTCACAGTGGGGTGGGGTGGGGTGGATTCTGTGGGTGTGTGCCAAGACCTCCGATCCATGTCTCCTTGTCCCCAGGGTAGTGAGCACTTCTCCTCGAGGCCCAGATAGTGGATGGATGGCCCTGAAGCTCCTAGCTCTACTCTACCTGGCACTACAGCTGGGCTGTATCTCCCTCTTCAACTTCTCACTGGGGTTCTTGCTTGCTGTTACTATGGTGCCTGCTGCTGCCCTCACCCAGCCCAGTGGACCCAGGTTTGTATATACTCTCAACCCATCCCAGCCCCAACTTACCCTCTGCTCCCTCCCTAATGCTATTACACAGTCCAATGTTGCCCCATTTAGGACTCCTCATGTCCTGGATTCCCTTCCCTCAAGCCACCTAGCCCTTGTATCCTCCTGCCTTCCCATAGAGGCGTCTCCTTTCTGGAAACCTCCTCCCCTGATCTTGCCTCTTTCCCCCTCTCCTAGGCTTCTGTATGCTGTATTGCTAGTGCTGGTGAGCCCAGGGGCCACCCTCCTGGGCAGCCTTTTCCTGTGGCGGGAACTGCAGGAAGCACCCCTGACACTTGCTGAGGGTTGGCAGCTGTTCCTCAGTGCTCTGGCCCAAGGTGTCTTGGACCACCACCTCTATGGTGCCCTGCTTTTCCCACTACTCGCCCTAGGCCTCTACCCCTGCTGGTTACTCTTTTGGAATGTCCTCTTTTGGAAATAGTTACACTGTCCCCCTACTTGCCTATCCCCATCCCCTCACTATCCCTCGGGCTTACTGAAACCAAGAGGGAGCTGAGGAAATAGTCCCTTCCATGTCTGTGGTGAAGAATTTTGTAAATGTACATACATTTGGATGGGCCCTTAGAGGCCATCCAGTCCAACCTCATCTTTCAGAGGGAAAAACAGTATTGAAGTGGGGAGAAGTACCGCACTTAGGTAACAGAGCTGGGGCTTTAACTCGGGCCATACCACAGGCCAAAGTTTTTTGGGGGACATCCTCACAGCTTCCGGGAATCATTACTTCAATACTTCTGGGGATCAGTTAACCCAGGTCCAAAACTTACTGCTGGAAAGAAGTAGGACTGTGTGGCTGCCTACAGTGGGGGCAGGGAGGCTGAGGAGGGGAAAGGAGAGGGCTATACATGCCCCAGAGCAGCAGTTCAGTTGGGTTGCTTTGGGAGGCTCTCTCAATGTGTTTCTCTCCCATCCCATGGAAATAAACAGGTTTGGGGGGTTTTTTGTGTGTGGATTTTGTGGGTTTCTTGGTTCCTGATCTGAATCTTTTGGGGAAGTCTGAACAGGTGAAGGGGTCTTGGGGAGAAAGGACTGATTCCCCCACCTCCATATATCAATATCATAACATTTGGGGATTTTAATGGACTGCAAGGTTGATAGGAATTAGTGCTTTAATAGGGCAACCCAAAATATTAATACAACCTCCAGTTGTGTGAGGAGAGGCCTAGTGTCCAAGACTGGGAAATTGATAGTCCCAGTGCATTCTTACCTGCTCATAATACATTTGAAGCATTATTTCAAGTTCTGAGCACCACCTTGTTCAGGACAACTAGATACCCATAGAACATAGAGGGTTGAACTTACACTCAGGAAGACCCGAGTTAAATCCCATTTCAGTTGCTACCAGAGTGACCCTAAGCAAGGCACTTAATTTCAAAGTTCTCATCTATAAAATGGGAATAATAATAGCACCTACCTCACAGGGTTGTTGTGAAGACCAAAGGGGATAATATAAGTAAAACACTTTGCATAGTTTAAAGCAGACTGATAAGCTCCACAAAATATGATTCCTATACCCCATGACAGTGTGATGGTGACTTAGGACTCTCCAAAAGGCTATGTCAGCCCAGTATGGGCTCTAGCAGGTTGTGGCATGTGGAAAAGGTTTTGAGAATGGGTCTTATAACTGACCAAGACCCACCTGGCAGATATGAAAAGATATAGCCCCAGGGGGCTGGTCACTCACTGTGGCAACCCATGAAGAAAAATGCAAATAGCCCTCGATCCTCTACTGGCTGAGTGTTGGAAAAGAGGCAGGGAGTGCCAAGAACTTCACCATTTTTCTGACTGTGTAAAATAGTTTAGCTGTATATAATCTCAGTGTGAGATTCTTGCCCAATGTCTGAGAGAAGGTATATCTAAAAGAACTGAATCACATCAACTTTGAAATTTTCATCATCAACGACAAGGCAAAAGGACATCACAGCCAAAGGAACAGAGAGCTCCCAGGTTCTCCATGGAGAGGCAACTTAAGGAGTTGGCAAAGTTCACAGTTCAGAGCTGGAAGGTTTCTTGAGTCATCTCATCCAAATACATTATTTCTCAGTTGAGGCACAGAGGGCTCAAATGACTTGCCCACTATCACCAAAGGTTGTTTAGTAACAGCAAAAAACTTCAACCAGGTCCTTTTAAGTCTTAATCCTAAATCCAGAATTCTTTCCACTGTAGCACATTGCCTGACTCTGGTAAGTTTTATCAATGTTCCCAAGGCACCAAGAGACATTTCATAGGATGTTTGGTCATCTCATATTGCAGCACTCATGACAGGTGCTGGTAAATGATTGTAGGTCTCCTACAGAAAATGGGCAGTAGAGAAATTCTATGAAGAACTTGATGGAACCCTCCAAATTAAATGCACATGGACTTGGATACTTGATGACTTCATTGCAAAAAGAGGCAAAGAAGAATGGCCAAAAAAAAGCTATAAATATAATTCAGTAGAACAGATGTCCAAATTGACACTATTAGTCAAAGAGATGTAAATTAGAAAAACTTTGGAATGCCACCTGACCCATCAAAATGACCAAAAAACAATGAAATTCAGTGCTTTCAGGCTTGTGGAGAACCAAGCATGCATTAATTGCTCTTGGCGTGTTTCTGAAGAGTAATATGATAATACAAAGTTACAAAAATAGCCATAGCCTTTGACCCAATAATTCCAGCGTTAGGATAATGCTGTTAATACCCTGACTATTAAATAAACAACCAAAAAGTTATCTGTTGAATGATTTTCATAGCAGCCTTATAGGTTGTTGAAAAAAAGTGGAAGAAATGTAAATATCCAGCTATGGGGAAGGGGAGGTTAGTTAAGTTGTGGTTCAGTAATGAAAAAAGCAACTAAGTTGCTTAACTATTAAAAATATGAAAAAAACTAAGAATGAAGTATGAATAAACTGCAAAGGAAAATAAAGAACACCAAAGAATCCTCATGAGATGAGGGAGGAATAGAAATTTTCTAATTGATGTAAATAGTAAAACTAAGCTTATGTAGCTATTGGGGGCTAGAGGTACATATGTCAACACTGCCATAACTGTTCACCCACATTGGGTTCCTTCCCTTACTTTCTCGAATCAGTAGAGAGCAGTGGAACTGCCATTGGATTAATTCACCAACTGTGGTTGTAGCCACCAGACGGAATACTGATTGTACTCCCTCCAATCTGATCAAATTGAATATGTTAGTTTTGTCCTAGGTTTTATAAAGACCTAGGGTTGTGACCTGAATATTCCCCCAAATTAGCAAAAATAGGAAAGCCTCTCATTTCTACTCTATAACCTCCATCCTATTTTTATTCCCAGCTGTCATTTATTTTTTTCTTTAAAAAGTCCATGTAATTTATTGAAATAATACAACTAAAAAACAGCATAGCAACAAAAATTAAACTATATAAAGCTTTCAATTGGCAAGCAAGTTGTAAGACTTGTGGCAGCTCGCATTTGTTCCACCTTATCTTCACACATCCTCCCATCTTAGGTTTAATGGGGAGAATAGAAACCCCAACACCAATTAACATAAACAGATTTGGACTTCTAAATTGAATCAATTGATCAGTCAAGGATATGGACTGGACACAGGGTTACCAGAAAAGAGGAAACAGAATAGTCTAGCTCTCCTCACAATTACTCCAATAAAGATTTAAAAATACCACCAAGCCATGTGATCAGGAAATCTAAGGGAAAACTATATCAGATTATTTTCCCAGGGCAAGCGAGCAAGACTGGAGTTATAGACAGGGGTAGGCCAGCATCTCTATTGCTCTGATCCCAGACCTACATCTAGAATTCAACACAGGAATAAGTGACAAGGGTAGGTTTTTGTTTTTGTTTTTTTACTCTGAACCTACAAAACATTGCAGCTAACGAATGGACTAGGGCTAGTAGCAGGCAATTGGAACTCCACTGTAACCAGAAAAAGGGACACGTTTGTAGTTGTACTACCTAGCCTCAGCAGTAATACCTCTTCAGCATCTCTCATATCCACCCCATTCCCTTCATTGATAGCCAAGTTCAAGACCTTTTTCTTTCTCATCTAGATTATAGCAATAGTAGCCTAATTGGTCTCCCAGTATCTAGCCTCTCCCTCCCAAACCTGTCTTCCATAGCTGCCAAGGAAGGGAGGGAGGGAAGGAAGGAAGGAAAAGAAAGAGGAGGAAGAAAATACATACTATGTGCCAGGCTCAATGCCTGGCTTTATGAATATTTGATTCTCACAATCTCCCTGGGAAGCAGGTACTATTATTATCCTCCCCATTTTGCAGGTGAAGACCAGAGGCAGGCTTTGGTTAAACAACCTGCCCAGGGTTACACAGATTGTAAGTGTCTGAGGCTAAATTAAAATTCAGCTCTCTACTGTTCCACCTAGTTTACTGGGGACTGGTGTGGGAAGGGTGAAAGAGTGGGGTGGAAAGTCATGATTTCAAGGAGAGTGTGAATAGTAACCCATTACTGGGGATAGCCAATCATGGAATTTATTTCCCCAACAACTTTCTCTGCTATTAGCTCTCTGTGCTAAATTCCAGCCCCTTCCAATTTGCAAGCTCCTCTCTTATTAACCCAGTGTAGACTCCTCAGGGCAGTTAAAACCACTTGAAGCAGAGGTTTCATAACATGAAGTTTTCTGTATTGGCAGATACCTTGGGGATTTCTCATATCTCTGACTTGTCCCTTGTGTGGGATGCTCGCCCAGGGACTCCAAATAAAAAAAGAGATTTTGTTGTTTGTCACCAAGTCCCCTTGCAAATAGAGAGGTGAGAGACTCAAGTTGCAGGAGACACAATTTTGGACCATGACCAATGTGAGAATTTGTTTTGCTTGACTATGTATATTTGTTAAAAGATTGTGTCTTTTATTTTTTCAATTTCTTTTGGGGGAGGGGTAGAAAGGTGAATCTCACAGGAAGACTGGGGATAGAGTTGCTCCTCAAAAAGAAAAATAAAATAAAGGGAGTCATTGATACATTTTGGAAGTATATACAATCAGAGCAGCTTTGGGAATTACATTTGAAGTTACTATATACTTAAAAGAAAAGCTACACTGATAAAGATTCACAATTTTATGGACAATAGCTTTTTTTTTTTGGCCTACTTTGTATATGGAAATCCTTATTTTCTTGAGCATCGTTAAGCTGAAATTTTTCTTAAAAGCTGAAAAAAGAGTGGCATAGTCTCAGAAAACACTGAGTGGCTGATGCCAATACAGAAACCAAAGAACTCCCAAACCACAATTTAGCTACTAAGGCTAGAAATATCTGCTGTTTGCTGGTTGCAGACTTGTGGCCAAGAAAGAAACACAAAGGCAAAAGACGGTAAGGGTCCTGGGTTCAAACATACCCTCAGACTCTTCCTATCTTGGTGGCTCTAGACAATTCATTTAACCCCCCATTAACCCCATTACTTAGACTATTACTCTTCTGTCTTAGAACCAATATTGATTCTAAGACAGATGGTAAGGATTATTAAAAAAAAAATCACCGCCAACAATGAACCAAAGGCTCTGAAGGACTCCAGTTCACCCTAAGCAAACACAAAGCATTTTAGCTTGCTACTGCTACTGCCACACCAATGCCAATCCCCTACCATCATTTTATTATTATTTTTAAAACCTTATCTTCTGTTTTAGAATTAAGTACAGTGATCCCTCACCTATCACAGGAGTTACATTCCAGAGACCTCCATGATAGGTGAAGATCCACAAAGTAGAGGTGTTATATCTATTTTATTATTTATATATATTTTAAGTCTTTATAAACCCTTCCCACTCTCCTTTTCCACACTCTTGTTAACCTTTCCCACACTCATAAACAATGAGCCAATGAGCATCCAGGATACAGAACATAGTACTGTGGTTGGTTGCCTTTCATTCTATCAATCAATAGCGTGCTATGTACAATCTCATGTCAGCAAACTTGCACAAGCAGTAGTGGCATACTGTATTTCCATTATATACAGTATGGTATACATCCACAGAATTCTGTGATATAGTGAAAACTCCATGATACAGAATTAGGTTGTTTGTTTTTTTTTTAAACCCACGATATAGTGAAGCCGAGATAAGTGAACCACAATATAGAAAAGGACAACTGTATCAGTTCCAAGGCAGAATTAGCTAATGGTTAGGCAACTGGGATCACTTTTACTCAGTGGGGGTCTCAAAGCTTTATTGTATGCTTTCCTCTGTCTTATTTTCTCCATTTACACTTCTCTCTCCTTTTAAATTTTACTATAATAGCCCTGGGATGCTTTATTTCAGGGTCTCTTTCAAGGGATGCTCAATGTATTCTTTCATTTCTATTTTCCTCTTTTGTTTGAGGATAATCAGGCAGTTTTCACTGATGATTTCTTGTAATGTGGTGCACAGGCTTGTTATTGATCTTATATTATCTCTCCTGTATTTATCTTTCTAAATCAGTTGTTTTTCCAGTGAGATATTTCAGATTTTCTTCTATTTTTTCATTCTTCTGATTTTGTCTTATTGTTTCCTGATGCTCCATGAAGTAATTAGCTTCCATCTGCTCCATTCTAATTTTTAGGAAGTTATTTTCTTCCTTGAGTTTTTGTGTTTCTTTTTCCATTTGTCCCCTTCTAGTCTTTAGGAAGTTGTTTTCTTTGGGGGGGGGGAGTGGCCTCCATTTCTATTTGGATCATTCTAGTCTCCAAATTATTGATTCTTTCTATTCTTTCTTTTATTGTTTGATTTTTAAACTTCTTTTCAAATTCTTCCAAGAGTTATTTTGGGGCCCAGCATCCTTTCTCAATTTCCTTTGGGGCTTTATGTATTTTCTTTTTGCCATTGTTGTCCTTTTTCAAGTTTATATTTTGATCTTCCATGTCACTAAAATAACTTTCTATGATTTGGTTTTTTCTTTGACTCTTGCTCATTTTTCTAGTTATCTTCCTCCCTCCCCTCATTACTTAATCTATCTGTTGAGGTTCTGTTCAGAAAATTAAACCTCTATCTCCTTAGTCACTTCATCTTTTGCTCATCACCCTAGCTAATATCTACCGCCTCCCAAAGTCACTCCCATTCTTTTCTCAATGAGTTTTGAACATGGATCACAATTTTTCTGTCTTTCTCAAATCTTGGCCTCATACTAGGGGGCATAAATATACATACTCTTCTTCAAATATCCTATCCACTCAATTTCTCACCCTACTCACTTCCAGTGAGCTACTCCTCCACCATACCTTAGCCAGACACAAAGATGGTCATATCTATAGTGGAAGTCTAGTCACTATCCAAGAGACTGAGAAGCCATCAATTACAATGCAGTGATTTATTGAAAGAGAGAGAAAGAAAAATAACTGGGATACAATACCTCAGTCCTTGACCTGGTCTAGATTCAGTTGGAATACACTCTCTGGTCAGGGTTCAGTTAGAGATTCTATTCTGCATATAAACTCATTGGAATGCTCTGGTCAGGATTCAGTTAAAGGTTCTTTTTTTTTTTTAATTTAGAGTTTTTTCCATGGTTACATGATTCATCATCCCTTCCCCCTTTTCTCCTCTCCCCTCCCAAAGCCAACAAGCAATTCCACTGGGTTATATATGTATCATTGTTCAAAACTTATTTCCATGTTATTCATATTTGCAGTAGAGTGATCCTTTAACATTGAAACCCTAATTATATCCCTATCGCACTACATGATCAATCATATATTTTCTAATGCATTTCTGGTTCCACAGTTCTTTCTCTGGATGGGGATAGTGTTCTTTTTCCTAAGCTCCTCTGATTGTCCTGGGTCATTGAATTGCTACTGGTAGAAAAGTCTGTAACATTCAGTTGTGCCATAATGTATTAGTCTCTGAATACAATGTTCTTCTGGTTCTGCCCTTTCACTCTGCATCAATTCCTGGAGGTTGTTTCAGTTCACATGGAATTCCCCCATTTCTTTATTCCTTTCAGCACAATAATATTCCATCACCAACATATACAACAATTTATTCAGCCATTCCCCAATTGATGGACACTCCCTCATTTTCCAATTTTTTGCCACCACAAAGAGTGTGTCTATAAATATTTTTGTACAAGTCTTTTTCCTTATTATCTCTTTGGGTTACAAAACCAGCAGTGGTATTGCTGGGTCAAAGGGTAGGCATTCCTTTAAAGTCCTTTGTGCATAGTTCCAAATTACCCTCAAGAACAGTTGGACCAATTCACAACTCCACCAATAGTATATTAGTGTCCCAATTTTGCCACATCCCCATCAACATTTATCACTTTCCTTTGCTGATATAATGGCCAATCTACTAGATGTGAGGTGGTACCTCAGAGTTTATTTAATTTGCATTTCTCATTTTTTAAGTGCTTATTGATAGTTTTGATTTAATCCTGTGAAAATTGCCTATTCATGTCCCTTGACCATTAGTCAATTGAGGAATGGCTTGATTTTTTTGTAGATTTGACTTAATTCCTTATATATTTGGGAAATTAAACCTTTGTCAGAGAGTTTTGTTATAAAAGTATTCTCCCAGTTTGTTGCTTCCCTTTTAATTTTGGTTGCATTGGTTTCGTTTGTACAAAACCTTTTTAATTTGATATAATCAAAGTCATTCATTTTACATTTTGCATTATTCTCTTTCTTGATTGGTCTTAAATTCCTTCCTTTCCCACAGATCTGACAAATATACTAGTCTATGTTCACCTAATTTATTTATGATTTCATTCTCAGAGTTTCTAATCTGCATATGAACTCAGAATGTAAATTTGAGGTAAATAGTGTAAAGTTTACAGAAACTGGGGGAAAGGGCAAATTTACTAACATTTTAAAGTACAAACTTAAACACTAGTTGTTTCTGCCTTCTTCAGACCAAAAGGGATTAAGAGGAATGGGATGGGGTAATAGACAGGGAGGGAAGGCTGCAGACACAGGGTCTTTAGGGGCATGCCCTCCGTGAATGCCTGGGTCCTAGGTTGGTGGGGACCTGTTTGGAGATTTGAAGGATGTCCAGTGACTGCTTCCCCCGATTGGAAGACAGGTCACAAGGGGGAGAGTCAGCCCCTAAGACTGGAATGTAGAAACCAGGACTGGGGCAAAAACTAGAACACCTGATAGAAACAGAAATAAAATTAGTACAATAGCAATTGGCATTACACATTTGCATTTGGGTATCTTAGTCACAGACTTCTTCAGAAATCGTCTTCTGACAGGAATATATCCCTTTAGGAAATAGGATTCTTGAGTTGTTTGCAAAGTTGGTATGTGATGTCTCTGTTAAAGAATATCCTTTTGCAAAGTACACATTAACTATTAGCATCTATAAACACTTGAGTAACAATATTTTACAGATGTATTCCTTTACCCCAAATTCTGTGGGAAATTCAAGAAAGCTTTGAGCTATATATTCAGGCTCAAGATCCAAACTTCAACTGTGGCAAATTGAGGCTACAAATACTAGCCATCTATGAATAAACTTCACCTACTTCTCAAAGAATGTTCCCTAACAATTTGAGAATTTTCACTTATTAGGGTTGTTTGAGGAAATGGAAACTTTAATTTTACAATTTGCATTATGTGCTGATTATGGGAATTTGTCACCAAGGAAAATATTTCCTCATAGTGAGTGGCTTCTCATGAAGGTCAAAGCTATCACTGGCTCATGCCAACATTGTATCCCTCAAGGATTAACAGCCTAGATGGTCAGAAAAGATCCATTCCCAGATGAGCCCAGAATATGCCTCTGTAACCATCCCAGGACATTCTCTGTCCTTGGTGTACTTTGTCACCATTAGATCCCAGAAGCCTTTTTCTCCTTAAAAGACAAATCTTACCCATTACAGCTCAGAAATTCTGCTTACCAGCAGTCCAGAAACAAATTTCCATACCCTCAAACAAGCCTTTCTGATTATTTGTCCTCTCTAAGGATTCCTTAAAGCCTATGAGTCTACATTATACTAGTTATTATTACTTTGGCAATAATTTACATATCACACTTTAGTCACAAAAACCTGAAATAAAAAACATGAGTGCTTAACTGAGTAGCTCCATAGTAATATAAATCAGGGCTGTATCATCTCCTGGACCTAAGTCATCTGAAAGACTAAGATAAGATCAGTCAGGAATCTCTCTTAAGAATTTCAGAAAAATTCCAGAATCATTTGTGATTTTCCAAAACTACATACATCACACATCAATTCTATGACAACTATTTTCAGCAAATCAGTGATCCAAGACAATTCCAAAGGACTGATGATGAAAAATACCATCTTCCTCTAGAGAAAGGACTGATAGAGTCTGAATGCAGATAAAAACAACTATTTTTAATTTTCTTTATTTTTTGTGCATTTTTTGGTCTGTATTCTCTTTCACAACATGACTAATAATGAAATGTTTTGTATGACTGAATATGTATAAACTATCTCAAATTTCTTGCATTTCAGGGAGAGGAAGGAAAGAATTTGGGATTCAACATTTTAAAAAATGAATGCTAAACATTTTTATGTGTAATTGGGAAAATAAAATATTTTTAAAATAACATTTGGAAACTGATATGTGGGGGTTACAGAGATTGAGGAGTCAGAGATGGCAGCAAGTTTTTAAACACAGGGAACTGGAAGTATGGTGGTGCCCTTGGCAGGAATAAGATTAAATTTTAATGGAAAGATGAATTTTGATCTAGATATGTTGAGTGTGAGATCATTGGGGGGCATCCAATTCAAAATAGGCAAATGGTAATGTGACACGAGCTCAGGAGAGACTGGAATGGTATATAGATCTGGAAACATAGACACAGAGATAGCAACTGAATCCATAGGAACCGACGAGGTTACCAAGTGAGAGAGTGTTGGAGGCAAGAGAGGAAAACAAAACATTCGGGGTGACACTAATGATGATTGATGGAAAGAAACCAAAAAGGAGTGTTAAATAGATGGGGCAACCAGAATAGAGTGGTGCCATGAAAACTCAAGAAAAAGAGAGTATTCAACAAGAAAGAAAGTGAGCAATTCTGTTAAACAATGCAGAAGGGTAGATAAAGTTCTATAAAAATATCTAATGTTAATATTTTCTGTTTGTTCCTTGAGGATGCTGGAGAGGCAATTCCTGCTTAGATATGAGTTGGACCAAATGTTCTCCAGGAGCCCTCTTCCACTCTCACTCGTATTTTATTTCTATTGCCGGAGGAAGGGAGGAACTACCCACTTCCTAAATACTAGGAAAATGATGCCTGTTCCTATGACAACAGAAGAGGTCCATTTGCCATCCCTCTGTTCCCATGGCAACAAAGAGAGATTGGTGCTCCCTCTTGCATCGCCCTCTGGTGTTTGCAGAAGCTCTCGGTTTTATTCACCTGGTACAACCCTTGAAGGCTTATTCCTTGCGCAGGCGCACTTTTTCAGTACCCTGACATTCCGCCCCCACTTGCTTTCATCCTGGCTATGCGGCACTGAGGTTGGACAGTCTGGTCCCCGACCTCCTTGTTGAGGCTCCTCCTCGTTGCGGCGGCCTTGCCCAGCGACGCGGCTCTCGCGAGGCTTTCGGTCCTTGCTGCCGGGGCCGCACGGGCTCACGGGACGGCGGTGGCGGCGGCGTTGAGGAGGCCCGAGATGGCGGCGGCCGGGGCAGTGGGGCGCTTGTCTGTGCTGGGGCTTCCGCGCGCTCATGGCCGGGTTCTGCTAGGCGGAGCGAGGCCCGGGCCTCTCGTGCTGCGGCTGCCTCAGGTGAGCGCGTGCCGCCCCCTCCTCTCCTCGCTCCTTCCCTCTGTTCATTCCGGGCGGCCCCGCGCCTGTCTGAAGGTCACGGCTTCGGACGCGCGGCCTGGCCTAGCCTCGGCTCAGCGGGTTCTCACCACGGCCCCGACGCTGCTCCGTGGTGTCTGCGCCACAGCCTAGGCCTGGCCTGGCAGCGAGTCCTTGCTCTGCAGCTCGAGCCGGGCATAGTTGCATGTCCCTGCCCTGCAGCCCACCTTCCGGCTGGGTTTGGTTCCTACCCCGCTACACTAGCCCTACCCTCTTGTTAGATGGATGTCCCTAGTCCGGAGCCTGTCAAATGTCAGTCTCTGCCAGAACCACTCACTTCCCCAAATCCACCTCATCTCTCACCCTAAGGCCTTTTTCTAGCCCCCATTGGGCCCCTACCGACCCCCTTCCTCCCCCCCCCCCCCCAGGTCTTTCCACCCAGGCGTCCCTGTCTACCTGAGCTTCCCATTAAAACCCCCGATTTTCATGCCCCAGAGGTCACTGTAGAAGTCAGGCTTGAGGACAACCCCACCCTGTGGTCTGAGCTTTCTATGCATGACCTCCCATGATTTCTTACTGGTCGCTCTGAGTCTGTTGTGTGGCCCCCTCCTAGGTTATTTTGGGGCCACGGAGCCCCTCAGCTTGGGCTCAACTCCCATGGTCCCTCTACCCTTGGCATGGAGCCTGAGGTGACCTTGGCCCAGGACTATGGGCTAGGGAGGGAAGCTGTCACAAAGTACAAAGGAGGAGGGGTAAGCATTTGTAACTTATCTCTAGCCCTAGGCTCTGCGTCCTCTCTAGGAATTGGGAAGGGGATTGTAATGGGAAAGAATGAGATCACACCCCAGAAAAATTTCACCCCAGACACCTGCTGTCTGATCAGATCTCCTCTGCCCCATGTATAGGTGTAGGTCCTTTCCCTGACCCAGAGCTCCAGCCTCTAATCAGCTCCCAGCTAGGTGGCTGACTGTCAGGAAGTAGGTTTTTGCCCTTGGATTGCATTGTTTTCAAATTCTGTCTGTGGTTTGCAGCATCCCACCTTGCTCTTCTCAATATTTAGGACTCTGTGAGGTACATTCTTTTTACTCATTCCCTTACTCCTGGATTTCTCCACCTTTGTCAGTCCCCATATTGGAGAGCAAGGAAAGGTGTGACCTTGGTCTTTTTTTTGGCAAATTGAGTTCCCAGGACCTGGAAGCTGGAGAAGCTGATGGGAGGTCTGCTTTACAAGAAAGAGGGGGGCAGGCTATTTTCCATCCCTGCTACCTTAAAGTGGAGAGGAGGATATGAAGAGAGGTTAGACCACCAATGAAGTGTAGCTTCTTGATAGGAAGTAAGTGAGCAGGGTTTGTAGAGTCCTCTAAAGATAAGGTAGCTCCCCTTTACAAGCTAGTCTAGAAAAAGAAAAATTCTGACTAGAATTCCCGAGTATCCTGATAGGAGATATTTGTATACCTTTACTTGGCACAGTACCCCTTCTCTCTGGTGTCTAGGTATGACCTCAGTATCTAGCTACCTTTGACCTTGAGCTTCTGTCCTTATTTAAGAGACCTATCTTCCCCATGTTCTCCTAAACCACTTCTTAAAATTCATTCATTGTCAAAGGATGGGTTGGGTGAACCCTGAGGGTTGGTCTCCAGTTTGGATTGGAAGAAAAAGATGAGGGATTGTCACCTTTTCTGTTTCTAAGGGAGCAAGAATGGAGGGGACTCTAGGCCTTATTGAAAATAGTTTTTCCCTTCCCTCAGTTAGGAGAGGTAAAATAAATCTTAGACCTAGAAAGTACTTCAGCCACATAGGAATATTATAGGATTTGGAACTAGAAAAAGCAACGTTAGGGGTCATCTTTTACTGATTAAAAGACCAAGAAGACCACAGCAATTAATGAATGGGCTTCCTTAGAATTTAGTCACAATGAATCAATTACAAAGTCAGGACTAAAACCTAAATCCCAGTTTTCCTCCACCATTCTTTCAGGGGGTGGGGGTAAGCCTAGGAGTGGGGATGGCCATAGTCAATCCAACTATATATAAATGCCATTTCTTTGGGGATATGGGCTCTGAGATGAACCTGGGCTGGGGAGGTGGGTTGTAAACTAGTTGGAGTATTGTGGACTTCCCAGAATGGGAAGAAGAACCTTGAGACACTGAGCTGATGAGAGCCCTGAGTGAGGGTGGCATGAGCTCTGAGTTGAGTGGGTACCTTGCAGGCTGCCACAATGTCATCATTCTCAAGTCTCTCGAGGGGCCGGAAGGTGGTACTATCAGCCCTGGGCATGCTGGCAGCAGGAGGTGCAGGGCTTGCTGTGGCCCTGCATACTGCTGTAGGTGCCAGTGACCTAGAGTTGCACCCACCAAACTACCCCTGGTCTCACCGAGGCTACCTCTCCTCCTTGGACCATAGCAGGTAGGTCTGGGGTTTTGATATTAAAGCTTGGGAATTTTAATTAATGGGTAGAACATTCCGATAGGGTGTGGTGGGAGGTGGTAGAATGGAGAACAAAATCAGTTGGCTGCCCAGGAATTGGCCACAGTAGAGGGTCGCTTAAGGCTTCCCTGAATTCTTTGTCTCTTCCATTCCAGCATTCGCCGGGGCTTCCAGGTATATAAGCAGGTGTGTTCTTCCTGCCACAGCATGGACTACCTGGCTTATCGCCATTTAGTGGGTGTGTGCTACACTGAATCAGAAGCCAAAGCCCTGGCAGAGGAGGTGAGGAAGATGTGATTATACCAAAACAGAGGTCTAGGTCCTGAGAGAGTGAAATTGATCTAAAGAACAGAAAAGGGCTGGGGGTCTCTTCAAGGTAAAGGTATGGAGAGGGAACTTATGTCTGAACTTTCATCAGGGAGTCTTGTGGGATTTGGAAGAGGGAAGTTGGGTACTTGGGTATAAACTGCCCCTGAATAGCTCAGTAACTTAATGTCTGGGTTCTAGATAGAGGTTCAGGATGGCCCTAATGAAGATGGAGAAATGTTCATGAGGCCAGGGAAGCTTTCTGACTATTTCCCCAAGCCCTATGCCAACGCTGAGGCTGCTCGAGCTGCCAACAATGGGGCATTACCACCCGACCTTAGCTACATCATCCGAGCCAGGTACTATATCCTTTTTGTTTTTTAACAAGTCATTGGGAGCTAAGCTAGGTCCTGGACTTAAAGGACCCCAGTGGGTGATTCAAGGGCTTGGGCATTACTGACTACTGTGTTCTGGGCCAGGCATGGCGGTGAGGATTATGTCTTTTCTCTGCTCACGGGATACTGTGACCCACCTGCTGGAGTCTCCCTTCGAGAAGGCCTTTACTTCAATGCCTACTTCCCTGGCCAGGCCATTGCCATGGCACCCCCTATCTACAATGAGATCCTTGAATATGATGATGGTGAGCTTCATACCACACCCATCCTCCATTTTTTTTTCTATTCCTTTTCCCTACCTGCTGTGTCCTATTTGTATTCCATCTCACTATGCCTTACTCCTTCCCATTCCCCACTATTCTTAGCCCTCTTCTCCCATTCTTTATTCTGTTTACTTCCTGTGGGACCATTGGTAATTCTCTTACTTTTCTGAGCCTAGGTTTCCTCTTGTTGGGCTCTTTTAGCTCTGAATGCAATGACCCTTCCCTACCATTTCCTATTATCAGGGCTGAAGTGGAAGCTCAAGGCTCCTGTCAGAGGCACTTACTTGACCCATAAAATCAGGAGACACTCCTTCCCAAATCCTGTACAGCCCATAATCTTAGCATGAGGACTTGTCCTCATGGTCCCTTTGCTTTGGGTCCAATCCCTTCAGTGGTCTGGACCTATTTGTAGATCCTGTTGGTAGTGCTTTGCTTTCATCACATCACTATTCTGGTCTCCACAGGCACACCAGCCACTCTGTCACAGTTAGCAAAGGACGTGTGTACCTTCTTGCGTTGGGCATCTGAACCAGAGCATGATCATCGCAAACTAATGGGGCTCAAGGTGATAATGGCCTAGGAGAGGGTAGGGTTGGGGAAGGTGGGTGGAAAGGGAGGAAGGGAAAAGTGGGATATTGGGGCAAGGAGTCCTCAGCCTATGGAGGGAGGGAAAGGGGAGGGAAAAGGGAGTTCCTTCCTGAACTCTTTGAGGTCTGCCTCCCTAGATGCTGCTAATGTTTAGCTTGCTGATCCCCCTCACCTACGCCATGAAAAGGCACAAGTGGTCAGTGCTGAAGAGCCGAAAGCTGGCATACCGGCCCCCCAAGTGATCATACCTTCATGTGGACATCTTCCCATACCATTGGGCTTAGTTCACCTTGGCCCTGCCTGGCACATTTCGTCTATCCTACAGGCATGGTCAGCCTGGCCATCAGGTGCAGCCTGGTCTGATCAGTTCTCTTGGATGGGCAAGAGTGGGGGTGGGGCAGAAGAACTGGCTTTGCCCCACCAGCACTGCCAGCCTCTCCTCTCTTCCACCAGAAATAAATTAAGTTTCTCAATGTGATTGTGTGAATGGCTAAATGAGGAGACCGAATAGGGCCAAGTAAAAGTGACTAGCTTGAAAAACTAGGCTTATGAGAAAACTGGGTGATTACAGTTTAGGTGCCTTCAAGAATGAGGAATGGGCTATGCCTGTGCTCCTGAAGCAGTTTGGATAATTGTAAATTTGGTTTAGGCAGAAACTAAGCTCTTACCCTTTAATAGCAGAGACTTGATGCAGAGGAAGGGTCCAAAGATAGTAGGATCAGTTACCCATATTTTCATCTTTTTTTTTTAATCTGTCTTAGTAACAATTCCAAGACACAAGAGCAAGGGCTTTCTCAGGTCACACAGCTGGGAAGAGTGAGCTCAGATTTGAGCCCAGGTCCTCCCCACTCCAGACCTGATGCTCTATCCATTATGCCACTTAGCTGCCTCTCTTTTCATTTTTAGAGAGGAGGAAACAGCCCAGGAATTGCTGATTTGCTCAGGGTCATTGTGGGAAAGCAGCAGAAGGGTTTGAAGGGAAATTGACTTGGAAAAGAAAATGTTTGAGGGAGGAGTGCTGGAGGTGGGAAAGATAGATCTAAATTTCTTTATGATTCCTGAGTTACTTTCAGTGATGTCCCACCTTGTGAAGAGAACCCTCTCCTTATTGCTTCCCTTGAAGATATTTACCAGAGATGGTAAATTTGGTTTAGGGTCCCATCCCTAAGAGATGAGTCAGAGATGACCCATCCCTCAGAGATGAGGGAGGACAGAGCATAAAGGTTGATGTTTCCTATAATTTGAACAAAAAGTTGCATCCTATAAGATTGAATACCCCAGGATAAGGTGGAATTGTGCCTATCTTATCTTACTATTCCCTATCCCTCTTCCTACCCACCCCACTCCAGGGCAGCCCAACACCCAAGGCAGTGTAGGAGATGATACAGGAAGAAAATATTTACCCACACACATCCACATCTTTGAGAGTGCCACCTTATAAACTATCCCAGGCAAGACCAGGAGACTGTTGTGCCCTGCCTTGGGGAGTGTGGACACTGGGATTTTTTTTGGCCTTGAAGCTGTTACCATTACACAGCAATCCCAATTCTTCCCTTTGATATTCACCTAAAAGGGATTGGTATTCAGCATCCAGCTAGATTAGGTTCACATCCTGTCATCTTCAATGTAGACTCTTCCTCTGCTACCTTAGATCTTGCCCTTTTCCTAGTGCTACTGCCCTGGTTTCAGTCATTAGCCTTCTCTATCCCACTACTGAAGAGCTTTCCTCTAGCACCATTCTCATATCCCTCTAATCAGAAATCTTCAGGGATTCTTCACTAAGTAAAAGCACAAATGACAGGTCCCAGCCTGCAAAGCCTTCCATAATCTGACTCCAATCTCTTTCCTGCTTTATCTTGCTATTAACAAACCATTTGAAGCAAGCTGTACTAATGTTTCTAGTTCCTTCTTCCTCTCCTATTTCCCCAAAGGGCTAGAATGAACTGTTCAATCCTCCCAACTGCTGAAATGCCTGCATTCCAAGCCCATGTCATGCTCTCCTCCTATGTATGTAATTATAACTTTCTCCTTTCCTCCTCCAACCCAGTGAAAATGGTCTCTCCAAGTTCCTCAGAAAATACCTTTACCTGTCCTAGGTATTTATCTTGCTCTTGTATGTGCATGTCTGTTCCCTTCATGCCACATCAAGAAGTCTTTGAGATCATGGCTTATGTTTTGTCTTTACTTCAGTAATTTGTGTACAGGTGTGGCTTTGGAATGCATGAATTAAGGGAAGGAGGGGAGACAAGTTAGATACCCACTCTCCTAAGAGCCCGTCTTGGCCTATACATTTCATTAAAGATTAAAAGAATTTCCACACACTTCCTCAAGCCCTTCCTCCACTCTCCTCTTAGCAACTTGATTTCCCTAGTTATTCCTCAACTTAATAAGGTGAATCCTTCTATTCTCACCCTTCTGACTCCTCCAGAACTGCATTTCTTTCATTTCATCCCTTTATGCATTTTTAATTTCTCTTTCCATTGGTTCCTGCTCTTCACCTGCAATTATATAACATTTTATCCACATCACTATGCTGGGAGGATAGGTGATATTCCCATTTTGCAGATAAACAAACTGAGGCAGGCAGATTTGATCTTCCTGACTCCAAGGCCAGTACTTAGTGCACTATACCATCCATTTTCTTTTAGGAAATGCCTGATGATACCTGACATTTCTACCCATTTCCTTACCATTCCCTCTTTTCAATCTTGTCTGGCTTTCATCTCTACAGTTCTCTCTGAAACTGCTTTCTCAAAGGTTGCCAATGACTTCCAATCCCATTTCCAGTGGCTTCTATTTAGACCTCGTTCTCCAGTACTTCCCCATCATTTTACAATGCTGACCATGTTTTCCTGCATAGTCCAGTTTCTCCTCTGACTCAGGGATTTCTTAAAAGTGGGCATTCTCCAGGCAAATCTTCCCATGGCTCTCTTCTCTCTACACTCTGCCTTTAGTGATCTTAATTATTCCTATGGAGATGATGCCCCAAGCTACCTTTCTAGTTCTAAACTTTCCTCTGGGCTCAACAGTTAATCTCTACCTTGTATACCCTGCTAGAATCTTTTCCCCTACTAAACTTATTTTATTCTTCCACTCTCCTATATTTGTCACCTTGGATATCTTTTCTTTACCCCTTCTTATCCAATCATTAGCTGTCCTGTCAGTTCTACCTTACCAACATCTCACCCATGACCTTATTCTTACTGTCACCATGCCGGCATAGACTTTTATTTCTAACTATTTATATTATTCATAATAACCTTAAGTAGGTTTCCTTGACTGTTTTATATTGATCCCAGTCCTTCATAGTGATTCTTCCTTACATAAAGATTCAGTCACATCAATCCTGCTGCAAACTCTAGGAGCTCCCTATTCCAGAGCCTCCTGAGGAAAGTTGAAATTTCATATTGTGAAAAGGGAATTTTTAAACCAATTTTAACTCTTACAACACCCTGTCATTCAAGGACCTCCACAACCTAGTATTCCCTTTACTTTTCTAGCCTTATTTTATATTTACATCCCCAGCATTATTCTAGCCAAATTGGACAATTCACACACATACCCTGCACATTTCCACCTCTGATCTTTTGCTGTCTCACAACCATCTCTGATGGATTTTTACCTATCTTCTTTTAAAGTTCAAGCATCTACTCTTCCAAGAATCCTATTCTCATCTATACTCCCTTCCCCCCAAAAAATTCTTTCTAATCCCTCTTGACTTCACAGAATACCCTGGTTTTGATTTCTAATTAATTTAAGTAATGTTTATTATAGTTGTCTATTTTATTCCCTTCCTGCCTATGAGGTCTGTGAAGGGCAGGGATTCCATGTAGATATGTGGCGATGGTACTGACCAGACAGCTCTATAATACTCCAGCTTCCCAGTACATATTGGGGAGAGGTCTCAATCACAGAAGCCTGGCTTAGATTATGGATGTAAAAGTGCTTTTACTAAATCTTCTCCAAATATGATGGGTTATTTTTATTATTATAGTCTAATTTCCATCCTGTTGTCCATCTAGGCTTAAATGGGTAAGTCACTCTCGGCCTTCCTTGATCCTCTAAGTTAGGATATGTCCCCAGTCTGTCCATTTGACCCGCTTGGGTCAGGAAAATTCACTTGACAAGTGAAGGAAGCCATCCAAGGACCCGCTGCTGGGAGGAATTGCCAAGTCTTCTCCCCATCTTGTAACCTGAAGAGGGAACGATAAATGGGGATCAGTTCTAGTTCTTGGCCCAGTGCATTGAGTATAAGATGCTTCATAATGTTCACTTAAGAATTAATGATTGATCCTGAACACTTTTCCCAGCCCTTACCTTTGGGGGCTGTTGAGCAGGAGCCTCTGGCTGGGGGCTTCCAAAGGCCGGTCGCTCGGTGCTGCACATCTCGCACCCTGGTCTCCCAGGAACATTGATGAAGGTGCATGAAGGGCAGGACCAGCCGACCTGGTAAGAGGACAGATAAAGATGGAAGGGGGAAATCATTCAACCACCCTTTCTCAAGCTCTGAGCCTTAAGGATTGTGGATTAGACTATGAGGCAAGAGTCTGGTTTTAAGAGACATTTCCTGCAAGGGATGATGGTGGGGCACAGTGGGTAGAACATTAGACCTGGAATTAAGAAGACCTGAGTTCAAGTCCAGTCTCAGATACTTAATTACCTGTGTGACCCTGGGCAAATCACTTAACCTGTCTCCCTGAGTTTCCTCATCTATAAAGTGGAAATTCTAATAATATCAATCTCCCAAGGTAGTTTAAACATAAATGGAAATGTTTATAAGGTCCTTCATAAACCTTAAAGTGCCACGTAAATGTTGGTTATTATTTCTTCCCTTTCAGTTTGTGCTTCTATACAATCCAGATACTGAACTTCTAGCTCCGCCAGGTCTTTGTGTCTAGCATATAGCAGGTGCTTGCAGACTGAACAACTCAATGACCACTTTTTCATCATACCCTTCCTCAAAACCTAGGGAGTATGGGGGTAGATCAATGGAATAGACTAAGGGTAAATAAACTCAGCAATTTAGTGTTTGATAAACCCAAAGATCCCAACTTTTGGAATAAGAACCCATTATTTGAAAAAAGCTGCTAGGAAAAACCGGGGGAGGGGGGGGAGTATGGGATGGAGATATATGACAAGGCAGAAGTCAGTTACCTCCTTTCACAGGTAAGGAAAGTGATTTCATGAAACTTTCAGCCCAATCGCATTCCCCACCCCCTTCACAATGGGCTGGGAGACATTCTCACGTGATATACTCACTTGCAGACATCCAGAAAGGTTGGTGGAGGCTGGTGGACGAGAGGCTTGTGGGGGTGGGTGGGTGAGAGGGGAGCTGATCTCCCCATTTGACTTCTCCCTAGCTTCTAGCCTTCGGCCTGTGTCAGAGAGTGGATTACAATTTAGAAAGGAATAACCCTACCCTCGACCCCTTCTCCTTCAGACTGACCCCCACACCTGGCCCTGACTGATTCACCATCCCACCCTCCAAACGGTCACTGACCTGAAGGCCGAGCACCATGAGGCCCAGGGGGCCCAGAAAGCAGGTATAGGAAGGCGGGGTCTCCATCCCTCTGTACCCCATAGGAGGCCAAGCTCCTTTCGGGCACACACAAACAACGGCCTATTACCCAGCGCTGCACCCGCGGAGGGAAGCCGTATTCTTTGAACACCTATGGTCCCAAACATCCCAAGTCAGGAGGTCCCTTATCTCTATGGGGATTACAGACAACCACCCCACCCTTCCCTTCCTCCCCAAGGCCTCAGAGGCCCCCCCACAACCACTCTCACCTGCTCTTGTAGAGCTGCTACTGTGCAGTGAGGATGAACCCGCAGAGAGATGTGAGCTGATGATGCTGCATCCTCCACTGTGACCTGAAGCCTGGACCAACAGATGAACTGATGGGGGGAAGGATGGATGGACACCTTGGTGGCCTGGGGAGCTGTCAAGGGACCTCACAGAGATTCTGCAATGTCTCCCCTCTAAGGCCTGGGTGGGGATAGAATTGGTGGTGGCCAAAGAAAGGAGGCTCTCACCTGATGGGCCCTGGGGGAAAGCAGCTCTCCTGGAGCACAATGTTGAGAGGCACCTGCCTCTGGGCCAGGGCTGCTGCAGCTTGAGCTGCTCCCTGCTCATCGCCCCCACAGATGGCCCGGGTCAGTCGGTTTGTCAAATCCTCTGCAGGGGACGTGGGGAGAAAGGGAGGGTGTGTGACAGTGCTGGGCTTAAGGTCTTCCCACCCCAGCCCCTCCACCCTCTACTCCTCCCCCTCCAGGTAACCTCTTCTCTCCTCAGCCTCCTATCTTCCTGACCCAACTGAACCCCACCTGACCCAGACATGCAATCTCTGGAGATGAGAGCCACCATCTAAGCTCACCTTTCTCAGAAAAATCCTGAGGGCTCCATAGGGACTCAGCCTCAGAAGCTGGAGGTGGTGTGGAGATACTAGGGGGCAGAATGCCGGGGGTAGGAGCTGAGGCAGAGCTGGCAGCAGCTGAGAGGGAGAACATGAGACAAGATAGGCAACTTCCCACAAAACCCCGAGCTGGCCCCGATGATATGAACCCATCTCCTGTGACTCTGGTCATCTTCTATGACTCCATCTAATATGATCTCATTTCTCAAGCGCCTCCCCATCTTTGTGACCTCTACCCCTAATCCCCTCCATAAGCCCTGCAACCTCCTCCCTGGGGCTCCGGTTCAGAACTGACCTGTGCCCCGGAAGGCAGGATCCCGGGCTCTCTCCAGCAGCGTACTCCAGCGCTGGGCGTCTTGGGTATCTTGGAAACACAGTGTCACAGCACCCGGCCCAGGCCCTTCCTTAGGCGGCTGTAGCTCTAACTCACAGGGGCCACGGCTAGTGCAGGTCACGGATTCAAGGGGCCATTGCAAGCCCTCCTAGGAGGGGGACCACAGCGAGCATGCAACTAAGTCCAGTTGGGGGGAGGGGCACCCCGGACTCCAAGCTCATCATAGCTCAGACACTTTAATGCCTCCTCCACCGCCCATTCCATCCTCTCTCCCTCTTAGCCCCTAGTTGTGCTTACCCCGGGAGGGCTCCCAGAGCCCTGCAGCGCCAAGCGGAAGTGCCCGGGCCGCGCGGCCTCCGCGCTCAGCTGCAGCCGCCACAGCCCATCGGGCCCTGGACCCGACCCGGGTCCCAGGCCACGCACCTCCACGAACACTACCGCCTCCTCCAGCGCCGCGCCCTCTGGCTCCTCGCCCCCGCCTGCAGGCGGCGCCATCACTCCGGTCGCCTGGGGCCGGGAGTCCCCAAGCTGCAGACCGGCCTAGAGCAGGGGGGGCGGAGGAGCAAGCGGTCAAAGCTACGGGAAGGGGCCGGGCAGTACCAGGTGTAGTATGGCGGAGGGGAAGAGGGAAGGGCTCTGGTAGGACTCTACCACTGAGCCGCGGGGGTGGCTTGGGTGAGATACTGACATATGGGGCCTCTTTCCCAGAAGGAGCTAGAAGAGGACTATACCAATGATGGTGCTGGGGGGAGTGCGGGCTGTACCACTGAGGGTAGGATGAGAACAGCACCTGGAAAGCGAAGCACTCAGGGCGGGTGACTCAGGCGCAGAATCTAGGAGAGCAGGGGCCACCCTGCTGCATCCAAATTTCCTAATTTTGTGTGGAGCACTAACAACAATAAATTAATAAAGGCTAGGTGATTTGGGCCTAGTAAGGGCCTCAGGAAGGATCTAAGGTAGGATCTTGTGAAGATAAGATTAACTTTCCCCTCCTCTATTTTTAATCAAATCAAGAATAACTTAAAGTACCCCTACTTACCATTAAGTATGAGAGTTCACAAGTCACTTACTAGAGTGACAACTACAAAGGCACTGCCCCGCCCCCCCCTTGGGCAGTACTAGGCAAATTGAAAGACTGCCATTGGTTTCAGTGAAGGAGTGACAGGAAGTGACAGGAAGTGGGAAAAGGGGGTATAAATAGAGACCACTATGGTCTGGCATTCATTCCCTTCCTGGCATTTGGAGAGATTGGTTCTAGAAATATTTGCCTTGACCTGGAGGAGACCTTTTCCCTGGATCCTGTGTCTACATGCTGGGTGAGTAGAACTCTGGCTGAAGACACCACTAGGACTTCTGGCTGAGGTTTACCAGGAAATCTATGTGGGGAAGCCCCTGTGGGGCTGAACCTCACTTCACCAGAGAAGGGTTGGTAGGCTTGTTAAAATCTGTCTCTTTAGCTATATTTTTCCACTTTCACTCTTTCCACCTCTTTTATTTTTAAATAAAGCTGCTAAAAGTCATTTTGACTTAAGCTATAGTATTTTAAATTCTGCAACCACAATATTACTTTATAACTATCATATTTAGCATAAAACCTAAATTTAAACTCTTACAATCTGAACTCAGGTTTTCCTGATGCCTGCTCCAGAGCAGGTCTAGGCCAGATTCAGGAGGAGTGACCCAGAAGTGACTAGGTCCTGCACTGCTTCATTTTATTGCAGACTTGGGCAGAGGCAGGGATGGTCTCATCAAAGATGCACATGACCCAAAACCAACATCCTCTCAGGATCCAAGAAGATCTTGACAGGCTAGAATTGGATCAAATCTATTAAGAATGCAGTTCAGGAGGGGTAAGTATAAAGGTTTACACTAGGGTTCAAAAATGATGGTGAGTCTGAAAAAGATTTTGGGCTTTCAAAAGCTAATTTAGGCTTGAACTGCAGATCAGACATATTGTTTTCCACATTAGCTTATTTATGGTTTTATTTTGGGATTTTGTTCTTATTTGAATTTTTCTTACAACAATGACCAATGGGGAGGAATGTTTTGCATGATAATACGTGTATAACCCAGTTCAAATTGCTTACCATCTCCAAGAGGGGGAAGGAAAGGGAGGAAGAGAGACAATTTAGATCTTATCATTTTGGAAAACATTTGTTGAAAATTGGTATTACATGTACTTAGTAAAATAATATATCTATGCATTTTAAAAATAACAAATGTTTGTTGATTGATTGCCCATTGGCTGATATTTAGACTGGAAAAGAGAAGACAGCTAAGAGGATTTGATGTGTTCTCTTTGTTCCCAGAGGACAGAACTAGAAGCAAAAGGTTACAAAGAGATTAATTTCATTTAAATGTCAGGAAAATTTTCCTACTAGAGCTGGCCAAAAATTGAAATTAATGGAGTGGCCCATCCAAGTTATCCTGAAAATCTGCAGCAAAGGCTAGATGACCACTTGTATAGTGGTCTATTTCCTTCTATCATAGACTGGAACTGAGGGTCACTTGAAAATCCCACTATAATAGGGAGATTTTTAAAAATCACCATGCTTTCTAAAAGAAGATACTAAAAAGAGACATTATTTGCGAGAAAGATTCCAATGTGACCCCTGACCACTAGCCCTCTAGAGATTCAGCCATGAGGTCAGCAGCTTCACCAACTTGGGAATTATTAGGATTTGGAAGAACCTATAGAGAGGCATCAGATGTCAAGATGTTAGGAGACATCTTGTACTTTGTACCTTTGGACCAAAATGCTTTGTTCAGGGGACTTCTTAACAGTCTTTAGGTGTGCCTATATAAAATCAGGCACAAAAGACTAAATGGGAGAAGCTAAGATTCTAGAAAGTGCCCAAGAGTGGAAGTAATGCCCAGCAGTGGCCCATTACCCAGGAATGACCCTGATGCTCCTGAACTTGGTCCATTTCAATTCTCCTTTCATAAATGTACTCTGTACATGTATACATATACATGTATGTATATAAATAAATGTATGTATGTAAATAAATCTGTACATACACACATATATCCTCTCTGGAAGTGAAGATGAACCCAGAGGGAGATATAAGGAAATAATCCTTTTAGAATTATATGAAAAATCGATTCTATATGTGAAAATTTATTATTACATTAATTGGTAAAAAAATTTTTAATTAAAAGTTAAAAAAAAACAGTGATTCCATTCTGCCTTTACCAGCAGACTTCCTCTTCCATCATTCTCACTCTCTTCTTATCTTCAATCTTTCCCTGTCTACTAGCTGCTACTTTATTGCCTACAAACTTGCCCCCAAAACCCTCACTTCATCCCTCCATCCTTTCTAGTCAGCCCATAAATATCCCACTTTGAAAGGCTAAAACCCTTGAGAAGGTCATCTACATGACCTCTCACTCTCATCTTAACTCTTCAGTAATCTGGCTCTTGACCTCATCATTCAACCAAAACTACTCTCTCCAAAGTCTGAACAATTTCTTAAATTCCACATCCAATGGCCTTTCCTCAGTCTTTGTTCTTGACCTCTCTGAAGCCTTTGATACAATCACCCTTTTCTCCTAGATATTTTATTTGCTCTAGACTTTTATGACACCATCTCTTCTAGTTCCTCCTTTGCTTGCTGTATCTTCATCCAGGTCACTCCTGCTAACCAGACCTGTTATGAGTCTTCTTCTCTTCTCCCTCTATATTATTTTGCTTGAACTCATAAGCTCCCATGGATTCAATTATCATCTCTGTCCTGATGTTTCTCAGATCTAGTTATCCAACTTTAACCTCACTCACCCCCACACTCTCATCTCCAACTCACATCTTTCCAACTTTCATCTCAGAGTCCTGTAGATGTACCATAAACTCAACATATTTAAGTCTAAACTCATTCTCTTTCTTCCAAAACTCTCTCCTCTCCCTAACTTCCTTCCCAATTGCTGGCATCACCATCCTTCTAGCCCTCCAGTCTCAAACTCTGGAGGTCATCAGAGACTCCTCACTCTTTCTCATCCCTTATATCCAATCTGTTGCCACAGCTGTTGATTTTATAACATCGTTTATTCATGGCCCCTGCTATCCTCTGGCACCATTACCATCATAGTGAAGGTCCTCATTACCATATGCCTGGACTATTAGTGTCTACTCACTCCAGTCCACCTTCCATTCAACTGCCAAAGCAACCTTCCCAAAGCTTCCCTCTCCTACTTAAATTATTATTATATATTTTAATATTTATTAGTATATATTATACACAATATATAATATAATAAAATGTATTATACTTATATTTATATATAATATATATTATATAAATTATTATTATATAGTGCTTACTATACCAGTACCAGACACTGTGCTAAATACTTTACAAATATTAACTCATTTGGAGCATCAAAGTGGCTCAATGGATAGGGAATCAGGCCTGGAGTCAGGGCATCCTGGATGCAAATCTGTCACACTTTTTAGCTGGGTGACCCTGGGAAAGTCACTTAACCCCAATTCCCTAGACCCTGCTGTTCTTCTGCCTTGGAACTGAGACTCAATATTGATTCTAAGGCAGAAAGTAAAAGTTTAAAAAACAAACAAACAACCATTATCATCACATTTGAATCTCATGAAAACTGAGGGAGGTGTTATTATTACCCCCATTTTACAGATGAGGAAACTGAGGCAAACAGATTAAGAGATTTGCCCAGGTTCATACATTGTCTGAGGCCAGGTTTATGAAATCAGATCTTTCCACTATGCCACCTAGTTGCCTTGGTAAACTCCAGTGACTCTTTATCAACCCCAGGATCAAATATAAAATTTTTTCTTGGCATTTAAAGTCCTCATGTTGTGGGAGAGCTTTGAGGGGAAACCCTAGGTTCAGGACAGGCTATCTTTTACAAGAAAGCAAGACTCTAAAACTTAGCTTAAAAACAAAGCAAAAAAAGAAGTTTATGAATTTGGAGGTAAGGCTGAATGGCTGGGAGACAATGTGCAGGTGGAACACTACCTCCCCAAGGAGATGGGGTTTGGGGTTTTTATGCCCCTTTGACAACAGGGGTTACTGGATAAGAGAGGGGATGGGGTGAATCAGGAATGAGGTAATTCATTGGGTTGGGGGGGGGTATAAGGGATGATCTGTGGAATTCAGGGGATGATTGGATTAAGCACCCAATGCTTCTCTGGGTGGAATTGGAAGATGTATATCTATATTGAAGAGCTAAAGGAAAAGTCCAAGGTGGGGGAATGCTCCTCTCAGGTAGCAGAAAGGAATTTCCCATGTCCTCTTTGACCTAGAACACGTCTAGAGTCTAGGAGGAAACCTGTACCCCACCATCATTCAATAACCTTGTCCTCCTGAACACACCCCCCTTTTCAGTCCTCTTACACCTTATAACACTTGCCATCATGTGCCCTGGGATCCAGAGACCCTGACTTCCTTACTTTTTCTTTTTTTTTAAACCCTTAACTTTGGCCTTAGAATCAATACTATGGAGTGGTGAGGGCTAGGCAATGGGGGGTTAAGTGACTTGCCCAAGGTAACACAGCTAGGAAGTATCTGAGGTCAGACACTTTTTTTGAACCCTGGACCTCCAGTCTCTAGGCCTGGTTCTCAATCCACTGAACCACCCAGATGCCCCTTCCTTACTATTTCTTGAAAAAGATAATCCATATGCTTATTCCAGGTATTTTCATTATCTCTAAACCATGGAATGCTTTCCCTCCTTATCTCTACCTCCAGACTTCCCTGGCTTCCATTAAGTCCCAGATAAAGTTTCACCTTCTACAGGAAGCCTTTCCTAACTCTTCTTGATTCTAGTGCTTTCTTTCTGTTGATTATTTCTAATTTAACCTGTATATATCTTATTTGTACGTATAGTCTCTCCCATTTGATTATGAGCTTCTTGAGGACAGGTACTATTTTTTTAACTTTCTATTTCTCTTCAGCACATTATCTGGTACAGAGGAGACAATAGATGGTTATTGATTTACTCATTAGTATCTTGATTCCTTAGGAACCAAACCACAAGATATTTATGAGTTATCATTTAACTAGATAAATCCTGGAAAAGCCAAAGAGGGCAAGAATTTAGATTTCATGCTTGCATCAGGAAGAAGGTGAGAAGTAACATAAGCTTTTGTATACTCTCTACTGGCTCCATCCAGATAGAGATAACCACCAGGAAACAGTTTTGTTCACTAAAATTATCCAGGGAGTGATGGACAAGGTTGTACATCTCTTGTATAAGGTTGGGGAAATCTCTCCCTTTCTGCCTTAGAGCACCTCGATCATAGATGTTAGGGTTAAAATTCTCTGGAGACCATATCTTCATTTTATTACTATTTATTAAAGCATGAAAAGTAAGCCAGAGAAAGAAAAGGCTTTAGCCATGCAGCCTAGAGCTAGATGACATGCCTCCTCAGTCTGGGATTCCAAGGAAAAAAGAGCTACTTTCTCTCCCTTCTCCAATTTAAGCTCTTCATGGCATCCCTTTCCCAAGCCTATCTGATTGTAGGTCTCCAACCTCAGTCTGGAAAAGAGATGAGTCTTCCAGCTGCCCAGAGTCAGGAGTTAGAATGTTTGCACAGTGGACATATCCATTTTTCTCTGCTTGACTTTGCCTGGTTTATTAGTTGTTTCACTATTACAGCGATTTGGTTGCAAATAAACAAAGAACTTGTCTCCATCCAGATTCAGCAAGTGGGGAGAAGCAAGTTCATAGCTTCAATCTTAAGATAAAACTTTTTTTCCTTTAAAATCTAAAGGTTTTCTTGGGGTGACAAAAAGAGGTTCAAATTAATATTAACCTTCCCACTTTAGTTTCCCCAATGAATCATCCAAATATTATATCTATACATTTCCTTTTTAATTGTTGGTTCAAGAGATGGTTCCCTTGGTAGGGTAAGATATATTTTCTCTATATATACTAGTATGCATATATTTAGAAATGTAAATTATATGAGAAACAAAAAATGATCAATAAAATAGATTTATTTAAAATAATAATAAACAATATAAAGCACCTAGTCAGACCTAAACAATATATTAATTGCTTATAGGAAGGCCAAGCTGATATGATAAAAAGAACAAGTCTACCTAAATTAATTTATTTATTCAGTGCTATACCAATCAAACTACTCAAAAATTATTTCCAAGAACTAGAGTAATAACAAAAATAAATAGAAAAACAAAAGGTCAAGAATACCCTTTGATCCAGCAATATCACTACTGGATTTGTATTCCAAAGAGATCAGTCATAGGGAGAAAGGACCACAAAAATATTTTTAGCAATTCTTTTATAGTTACAAATGTAAAAATTAAATTTATTGTCAAAAATAAAAGTATATTTTAAGGGATTTATTAATGATCATTAGAAATCAAGGAATAAAGAAGTTACAAAATAAAAGCCACATGCCTGTGGCTGATCAGCCCATTTAAATTCCTCATGCTTAACTTACCACCACCACTATGCTGGCAGCAAGCCCAAGAAAAAGGCCCAAAAGGACCACCCGCTCACTAATATTCTGTGTCTACAGGAAGTACGTAAGAACCGGAAGTCAGTGGGCTCCTGGGAGATTTTATTTCAATAATAAAAAATGTTATATTTTAGGAGGTTTATTAATGATCATTAGAAATCAAGGAATAAAAAGGATACAAAATAAAGACCACATGCCCATGGCTGATTGGCCGGTTCAAATGACTGCCTTACCACCACCAAGCTCAGGACAGGAAGTAAAGAGGCAGGACCCTCCATGTCCCCACCTAATATATACCCTGTCTACAGGAAGTATGTAATAACAGAAAGTCAGTGGGCTCCCAGGAAATATAGTTCTTTTTTAGGGTAACGGATTTTCAATATACATCCCCCTGAGATCCGTGGAAGATAGTCTCTTCAATGGATCTTGTAAATATAACCAACTTTGAAATTATAATAATTTGGGGATAAGAAAAAAACCAATAACCACCTATGTGACAATTTAACAAAGCCAAAATGGAAGAAAAAGCTGTATCCTATTTAAGATTTTTGCATCTATATTCATTAGGGAGATTGGTCTATAGTTTTCTTTCTCTGTTTTTGATCTGCCTGGCTTTGGAATCAGTACCATATTTGTGTCATAAAAGGAATTTGGTAGAACTTCCTCTTTGCTTATTATGTCAAATAGTTTGTATAGTATTGGGATTAGCTTTTCTTTGAATGTTTGATAGAATTCACTGGTGAATCCATCAGGCCCTAGGGCTTTTTTCTTAGGGAGTTCTTTGAGGGCCTGTTTGATTTCTTTTTCTGATATGGGATTATTTAAGAATTCTATTTCTTCTTCTGTTAATCTAGGCAATTTATATTTTTATAAATATTCATCATTCACCTAGATTGGCATATTTATTGCTATATAATTGGGCAAAATAGTTTTTAATGATTGCCTTAATTTCCTCTTCATTGGAGGTGAATTCTCCCTTTTTGTCTATGATATTGTTAATTTGTTTTTCTTCTTTCCTTTTTTTAATTAGATTGACCAGTACTTTGTCTATTTTTTTGTTTTTTAAAAATACCAGCATCTAGTCTTATTTATTAGTTCAATAGTTCTATCACTTTCGATTTTATTAATTTCTCCCTTAATTTTTAGGATCTCTAATTTGGTTTTCTTCTGGGGGTTTTTAATTTGTTTGCTTTCAAGTTTTTTTGATTTGCATGTCCAATTCATTGAACTCTGCCCTCCCTAATTTGTTAATATATGAACTCAAGGATATAAATTTTCCCCTGAGTACTTCTTTGGCTGCATCTCATAAAGTCTGAAAGGATGTCTCATCATTGTCATTTTCTTCAATGAAATTATTAATTGTTTTTATGATTTGTTCTCTAACCAATTTTGGAGAATCATATTATTTAATTTCCAATCAATTTTTGATTTGGCTCTCCATGTACCCTTACTGATCATTATTTTTATTGCCTTATGATCTGAAAAGGTTGCATTTATTATTTTTGCTTTTCTGCATTTGTATGCCATGTTTTTATGACCTAGTATATGGTCAATCTTTGTGAATGTGCCATGTGCTGCTGAAAAGGTGTATTCCTTTTTGTCCCTATTTATTTTTCTCCATATATCTATTAACTCTAATTTTTCTAAGATTTCATTCAACTCTTTTACCTCTTTATTTTTTTTATTTGATTTATCTAAATTTGATAGTGATAGGTTCAGGTCTCCCACTAGTATAGTTTTACTATCTATTTCCTCCTTCAATTCTACTAGTTTCTCCATTAGAAATTTGGGTGCTATACTATTTGGTGCATACATATTGATTAGTGGTATTTCCTCATTGTCTATACTACCTTTTATCAGGATGTATTTACCTTCCCTATTCATTTTAATCCGGTCTATTTTTACTTTGGCTTTGTCAGATATCATGATTGCAACTCCTGCCTTCTTTCTATCAGTTGAGGCCCAATAGGTCTTCCTCCAATCTTTAATTCTGACCTTGTGAGTATCTACCCACCTCAGGTGTGTTTCTTGTAGACAACATATGGTAGGATTTTGGATTCTAATCCATGCTCCTATTCATCTAAGTTTTATGGGTGAGTTCATCCCATTCATGTTCAAAGTTATGATGGTCACTTGTGAATTCCCTAGCATTTTGATATCCTCTCCTAGTTCTGTCCTTTCTTCTTTTGCTATATCCTTTTCAACTAGTGGTTTACTTTTAGTCAATCCCCCTAATCTCCTCCCTTGATATGCTTCCCTTTCTGGTCCCTCCCTGTTTCTTTTTAAGGGTCTATTAAGTTCCCTTCCCCTCTCTCCTTCCCTCCCTTTTTGTACTCCCTCCTCCATCCTCCCTTTATTTCCCCTTCTCCCTTACCCTGTAGGATAAGATAGAATTCAAGATCCCAATGGATCTAAATGCTCTTCCCTCTCAGAGCTTATTTCACTGAGAATAAGGTTTAAGTATTACCTATTAGCACTCTCTTCCCTTCCTTCTTATAAACGGATTCTTCCCCTCCTCTTCCCATGTGTATCTTTGTGTGAAAAGGATTATTCTATTTATTTTATTTCTTCAAGTATCTCTTGGTACCATCATCGATTCTCCCCCACACCCCTTTTCTTTTTTCTTTTTTTGCATTTCATCTTATAGCCCTTAATGCCCCCAATCTTTTCCTATGAGTGATTCTTCTAATTACTATAATAATGAATGCAATTTTTGAGTTACAAATAACATTTCCCCATATATTAATATATATATATGTGTGTATATATATATATATATATATATATATATATATATATATATAATTTGAACTAATTGTAGCCCTTAAAGAAGAGAGTTTGAATAAAAAACCATTTTTCTCCTTTTCCCTCTTTTTCATATTTACCTTTTCATGTTTCTCTTGATCTCTGTGTTTGGATATCAAACTTTCCACTTAGTTCTGGTCTTTTCTTTACAAATACTTGGAAATCTTCTATTTTGTTGAATGCCCATACTTTCTCCTGGAAGTATATAGTCAGTTTTGATGGATAGGTGATTCTTGGTTGAAGACCCAGTTCTCTTGCCTTTCTTAATATGGTGTTTCAAGCCTTGCGGTCCTTTAGTGTGGAATCTGCCAGATCTTGTGTGATCCTGATTGGTGCTCCTTGGTATCTGAATTTTCTCTTTTGGGCTTCTTATAGAATTTTCTCCTTAGCTTGAAAGCTCTGGAATTTGGCAATTACATTCCTGGGAGTTGTCTTTTGGGGATTTAGTGTAGAGGGTATTCTATGAACTCTTTCAATGTCTATTTTGCCCCCTTGTTCAAGAACATCAGGGCAGTTTTCTTGGATCATTTCTTATATTATGATGTCCAGATTTCTGTTTATTTCTGGCTTTTCAGGTAGACCAATGATTCTCAAATTGTCTCTCCTTTCACTGTTTTCCTGATTTGTTACCTTGTCAGTGAGATATTTTATGTTTTCTTCTATTTTGTCAGTCTTTTGACGTTGCTTTATTAATTCTTGCTGTTTTGTAAGATCGTTGCCTTCCAGTTGCCTAATTCTGGTCTTTAAAGACTGGTTTTCCTTTTCAGTTTTGTCTATCCTGCTTTTGGTGGCTTCCAGCTATTTCTCCAATTGGGAGTTCTTGTCCTTTAGACTGTTGTTTTCTCTTTGAATTATTTCCCACTTTTCTTGCCAGAAGGCTTCCATCTTTTTGATAAGCTCCAATTTGAATTCTTCCAGAGCTTGTGGACAATTTTCTTTCTTTCCTTCTTTCCTTCTTTCCTTCTTTCCTTCTTTCCTTCTTTCCTTCTTTCTTTCTTTCTTTCTTTCTTTCTTTCTTTCTTTCTTTCTTTCTTTCTTTCTTTCTTTCTTTCTTTCTTTCTTTCTTTCTTTCTTTCTTTCTTTCTTTCTTTCTTTCTTTCTTTCTTTCTTTCTTTCTTTCTTTCTTTTTTGAAATTTTTGACTTTGTTTGAATTTCTTCCTCTATTTCCTCTATAGCCTGGGTTTTATAGCCTGGGTTTTCCCTCCATAAAAATTTTCCAGGGTCAATGCCTTCTTCCTGTTTTTCTTGGAGGGTGTTTGTTGGTCCTGGCACAATTAGCCATCCCTGTGGTGATTTTTCCTTCCCTTTTCAGTCAGAAATCTGAGTGAGATGGGCAGGTTCTCTGTTTATGGAGTTAAGGAGCAAGGTTTTTGCCTGAGGCAAGCTCTCAAATCTCCACAGCCTCCACTGTTCAGGAGAGCACCCATGGTCTGCATTCCCCAGCACGTCAGGGTTTCCAGTGTAACTGCTCTCAGGGGTAGGTCCCCAGCAGTCCTAGTCAGCTTCCAAGGACCTAGAGGTGCCTCTAGCTCACTCAATGATTCTGGCGTGTGCTGGCTCTGGCTCTGACTCTGGCTCTTTAGGTGGGGTGGGGGAGGGGAGATCGGCTCATGTTTGGGTGGGAGCTTTTTCACCCTCTTATAATGTAGAAATGCCCAAACCCCATGTATCTTCAATGCTGCACCCTACTGTAGAGTTCCTCTGTTCTTCTGAAAATGGTTTTTATGGTCTTTTGAGATAGTCTATTTCTGTGAGTGCTGGGGAGAGGAAGCATCCTGTGTCTAGACTGCCACCATGCTTACCCGGAAGTCCCACACTTTCACATATATTCCATTCTTTCTTAGAAGAAATATGCAGCAATAGCTTTAGGACCTTCCCTCTATATCCAGACTTAGTTTCAGCTGGAAAATTTTTTTTAATGAAATTAAATTAAAAAAAAATAACTGTTAAAAGAACAACTTTTGTCAGACTAACCTTATTCCTTTTTTTTAAAAGTTACTGAACTATAAATTAGGAAAATGCTGTAGCTATAAGTGTAACCTAGATTTTAGTAAAAGCATTTGATAAAGAATCTATTCTTCTGTGGAAAAGGAGGAGAGATGTGCTTATTCATCAATAATATAACTAAATGGATTTGGACCTTGTAGGATGGCTGAATTCAAAGTTGAGGCTTTTTTGTTTTATTTTGTTTTTGGTTTTTTTTAGTGGAGAAGAGAGTTAAGGAACATTGGTTCTTCCTTTTAAGACTACTGATTAATTGGCTTTTCCTGGCTCAGAACCCATCACATAGAGCAGGGGAGGCATATCCCTTAGCAAGCAGCTGAAATCCTTATCTCCCATGCTCCAGTAGGGTGTGTTCTACTCCATTATACACACATTTAATGATAAATGTAATTCATGTGAGATGAAGACAAGACAGATTTGGGTAAGGAGTGGGGGCACTTACAGATGGAGAGTTCAGGAAAGATGGAGATTGAGATGAATCTTAAAGAATACCAGGAATTCCAAGAGGTAGAGATAAATGGGACCTAAATTGTAAGCATGGCAGTTGGCCAACCAGTGCAAAGGCATGAAGGGCCAAGTCATGGAGCATGGGGTGTATAAGAACCCTGAATAGTCTAGATAACAGCATATTTTGGGGGTTGGAGTAATGGAGTCAGGAATCAGTGTGAAAGAAGGAAGACTGGAAAGAGAGGAAGGAATCAGGCTGTGAAGAGATTTAAATGCCATACAGAGGAGTTTATATTTGATCCTAAAAGTAATAGAAATAGGGAGTTTATTGAACTTGGGTGTAATATGATCAAATCTATATTTGAGAGCTGTGCAGAAGAAGAAGTAGAGCTGGGGAAGAGACCAGAGGCAGGGATGATAAATTGCCTAGTGAGGTGGAGTGGATAGAACTTGGCTCTTGGAGAAATACTTATTCAACTCCAGACTAGAACACATTAGTTATGTGACCTTGGGTATATCATCTAACCTCTGTTTTCTCAGTTTAGCTATAAAATGGGGGTAATAACAATTCCTACTTCTGTGAACTTGGAAATTACTCCACCCTACTCAGACAATGCCTTAGGGGAAGATAAAGTTGTAAACTCCTGATTGGACGATGAAAGTCCCCAACTCATACCTTATAGTAAAGCTAAAACCTTAAGCTAGGTCTATTTTAGATCTAATACAAACAAGGTGTTAAGTGCCTGTAAAGGTTAAATTAGTACCTAAAAAGGTCAAATAACTTACAAAAAGCAAGCTTAACAAAGAGGTGTGAATACTCAGAAGATTTAATATAACCAGAGAAGGTGAAAACCAAAGAAGGTAAAAACTAAGAATGGGCAGTCCTGGAAAAAAGCGTCTACTGTGATTGGTAGATGTGAAATTTTAGGGGAGGTGACATAAGAGAAAAATCTCTTTAAAAGGAGGTGAAGGAACCATTCAGGGTCAATTGAATTCAGTTAGGAGTGGAAGAACCCAGCTTGGAGACAATCTTGTGGTGAGTGATAAAGACTGACTCGCTCTCCCTTAGGCTCAGGCCTAGGCCATTTTGGCCTAGGCCCTTTCTACTGCTTGGCTATTTTCTTTCTCTCTCTCTCTCTCTCTCTCTCTCTCTCTCTCTCTCTCTCTCTCTCTCTCTCTCTCTCTCTCTCTCTCTCTCTCTCAATTAAAATCTCCATAAAACCCAGCTGACTTGGGTATATGGGAATTTTCCCAAGGTGACCACTTAATTTTAGATTTTAAATCAAGGCACTAAAAATTATCTTTACAGTTTGGCTGAAACCTTTACAGTTTTTAACATTCACAGTAGAGAGGCTATGGGAAAACAGGTACTATTTTTTTTTTTTATTTAAACCCTTACCTTCTGTCTTGGAATCAATACTGTGTATTGGTTCCAAGGCAGAAGAGTGGTAAGGGCAAGGCAATGGGTATCAAGTGACTTGCCCAGGGTCACACAGCTGGGAAGTATCTGAGGCCAAATTTGAACCCAGGACCTCCAGTCTCTAGGCCTGGCTCTCAATCCACTGAGCTACCCACTGAGCTGCCCCCAAAGCAGGTACTTTTAATTTATTATTGGTGGAGCTGTGAATTGGTCTAGCAATCCTGGAAAGCAATTTGGAAGTAAAACTTTGCAATCACTTTGATCTTACAACTAGGCTTATACTCCAAAGAAATCAAAGAAAAAAGAAAAGGAGCCATAATTACAAAAATATTCATGGTGGCTCTTTTTTTAGTGGCAAAGAATTGGAAATTGGTGGGGTGTGCATCAGTTGGGAAATGACTGAGCAAGTTATAGCATATGAATGTGATAGAATATTATTATGTTATAATAAATTATGAAAGGGGAAGACTTATATAAACTGATACAGAGTGAAATGAGAAGAACCAGAAAAACGATTGATTCAGTAAGAATAATGTTGTAAAGATAAACAACTTTAAAAGACTTAGGAATTCTGATCAACACAGTGACCAACCATGATTCCAAAGGTCTCACAATAAAACATGCTGCTCACCTTCACCATAAAGAGATGATGGACTCAAAATGCAGATGGAGACATTAAAAAAAAAGTAAGGCCAATGCAGGAATTTGGTTTGACTATACATATTTGTGAACAAGTGTTTTGCTTTGTTTTTATTTTCTCAGTGCAGCAGTATGTGTGGGAGGTGAGAAGAGAGAATGTGAACCTGAAAGTAAAACTGAGCTCAAAAGAAAGAAAGGAAGAAGTCAGAAGGAGGGAGAAGGAGGGTGAGGGAGGGAAGAGAAAAAGAAAGTAACCTGACTGAAGTGGTATTTTAGGAAGATTAATCCTATGGCTATGTGCAAGATATTCTTCGAATATTTGGGAGATTTTTCCACCATAAAGAAGACTGTCTTGACTCCCTTTAGGACAGAGAGGGGACAACAGAGGTACTTTGGGAGAGAAAGCTATATATCAGAAAAGAGAGGTCAGCAGTTGATTAGATTAGTGAGATAGAATGGAGAAAAATACTGGATGAAATGTCAAAAGACCTAGTTTTAAATTCTAGCTCTTGCACTTATGATATCTTGACTTGTGCATGAATTGGATTTAAGTGAGGCAGAATTGCACAAAGTCATAAACTCACTCTCTGCCAGAATATTCAAAGTCCAGTGGCAAGACAAAAATTAAGATGGCTCAGGTGGTTATTCTTTTAAGGATTATGGTAATGAAGAATCAGATCTGCCTCCCTCTTCCCTTTGTTGTACTCCTCCCTTCTCCATTGTAAACCTTAAAATTTCTTAGACTTATAAATGTTGGAAATTTCACCATTGGGAAATTTCATACTTGAAAAATTTCCTATTGATAGTGGGAACTCTATTGGAATGTGAACCCCATTGGCATGGGAGGTTCCTCCTCCTCCCTTCTTAAGATTACTTTAGGACAGAAACCTTTTGCTGAACAATGGAAAGGGCTTTGACCTATGCTTAAGCATAGAACAGGAAGTTCTTTGAGTCATGATTGATTTTAGAATTGATACAATAGAGATACTTGGAATGACGGAACCAGGTCTTGGAAAATACAATTTCTACCCCACTCAGTCCTAACAGGATTTAGGAAGGGCTGTAGCAAAGGATCAAGATTTAATTATTTGAGAATATGACCTTCAACAGACATGTGCAAAGCCACAGACCTCTGGGCGGTCCTGGGTTAAGCTCGAGCCACCATTGGCACAGGGAAGACATGGACAGTGATTGGTAGATGTGAGAACTGAGGGGAGGGAACTTGGATGGTTTCCTTAAAGATAGAGGGGTCTGAGGACTGAGGGGGGTGGTTGGTTGGAGAGGTTTTTGCTCTGAGAGGTGGTGCTTTGAGAAGTTTGCTCTGAAGGAAGCTGGAGGTGGAGGCCCCTGAGACTGTTTCTCCATTTTGGTCACGTGAGTGATAGGGACTGATCTCTTTTCTTTGCCTCAGCTATCTAAGGGCTTGGGCCTTTTGGCCCAGCCTAAACAGAGGGGATATTTAAGCCCTATTCCCTTCTCTCCCCTCTCTCTCTCTCTCTCTCTCTCTCTCTCTCTCTCTCTCTCTCTCTCTCTCTCTCTCTCTCTCTCTCTCTCTCTCTCTCTCTCTCTCTCTCTCTCTCTCTCTCTCTCTCTCTCTCTCTCTCTCTCTCTCTCTCTCTCTCCCTCTCTCTCTCTCTCATACCTTTCTTCTTCCTGTTTGTAATTAAAAACTCCATAAAAGGTTGACTGCTGACTTGAGTTTTCATTTAGGAATTACATAGCTGAATTCCTTGGCGACCTTAAATTAATATATATCAGTCTTTTAAAGTGATTTCCTTGTCACACCCTCCCACTTCAGTTAATCTCTTCAGTTGGTGACAAACTGGGATTCAGTTCTGAGTAAATTTCTTGATATATCTAATAGATAATTCCCTCTTTGAATGGTTGGATCAAGGGGTTTATTTAAGGAAGGGGAAGGAAAAGGAAATTGGATAGGAGAGAGGGTTTAGGGTTTCCTTGATTTTAAATAATCCTAAATTGAGATTAATATTGTAGTCGTGAATGAGGGATGTGGCTAACAGGGTTGAGGATCTTTGAGTCACTTCCTGATACAATAAAGAGAAAATTAGTAAGAAAAGGGTCTTCTAAGTCCTTACTCCTCCCTGTCTCAGGAGAAAGAGAGATCTCCAACAGTTTGGATGTTTCTTTTAACAGTCTTCTTGGAGCATTCAAGGAATGCTCCTTGGTTGACAGCTTCCGCAAACCTTCATCCGTTGCCTCTGTTTTCAGGTTTTCTTCAATTTTACTCATCCACAGATGCAGTGGATGATCTTTGCTTCTTTGATGCCTGACCAGACTCTAAGCACTCCCTAGTGCCTGCTTCGGCCACCTTTGTGGCCATTGGAACAAACTGTTCTCATCCACCATTGCACCTTCACATGCTTGGAGTAGACATTGTGACCACAAAAATATGGGTTCAAGACTTTGAATTACCAAAACTGTAAAGATAATTTTTAGTGTCTTGATTAAATAAAAAATAAGTGGTCACCATGGGAAAAATTCCCAAATATGAAATACCCAAGTCAGCTGGATTTTATGGAGATTTTAATTAATATAAATGAAGGAATTAAGGAAAGGGAAAGAGACAGAGTAAGAGGAAATAGTAGGAAAAGGCTAGGGCCTAGGCCATTCTCATTAAGAGAGAAACTAAGTCAGTCTTTAATCACTCCTCACAAGATCTAGCAAAACTCTAGTGTTCAGAGACCCAGCAGCCTCCTCTAACTCTTGACCTCCAATTCAGCTACCAAAGCTGAATTAATTTGAACTACTTTGAACTGGTTCAGACAGCTCCTTTTAAAGAGAAATTTCTCTTGTGTCACCTCCCCTAAATTTTCACGTCTACCAATCACAGTAGACGCTTTTCCTAGGACAGCCCATTCTTAGTTTTTTAGTTCTCACCTTCTCTGGGTAGATTATATCTTCTGAGTACTTCTCACCTTTTTGCTAAGCTTTCCCCTTGCAAGTTGCCTGACCTTTTAGTGATTAATTTGGCCTTCATAGGTACTTAGCACCCTTTTGTATTAGATCTAAAAACAGACCTAGCTTAAGGGATTTTGCCTCACTATAAGTATGAGTTAAGTACTTTTTCATTGTTCAGTAAGGAGTTTTACAACTTTATCTTCCCCTAAAGTATGCCTAAGTATGGGTGGAGTAATGTAATGTTCTCACATACATTCCTGACTAAGTACCTCCATTGTTTAAAATGGGGAATAGCCTTAACCAAATGTTCTAAATTAGAGTCTGAGAAATTTTAAGATTCACACATGAGCTAATTCATTGATTGGTTTGTGATCCATCAGTTACTTTCAACCTGATTTGACCCATTTGCTGAGATGGTTTTCCTGGGGTAGGGAAACTGCACCTGCTACAGCTTCCTGGAGCCACAGATGAGAGTTGGGTGAAAGGGGTATGAGCAGCCCTGGAAGACAAGAAGAAAAGTCTAAAAGATATGGTGAATAGAGCAACAAGATAGCAGAGTAGATAGAAGGCAAGACTTGGAGTTGGGAAGATATAGCTTCAAATCTGGTCTCAGATACTTCCTAACTGTGTGACTCTGGGCAAGTCACTTATAAGACCCCAGTTGCCTAGCCCTTACCTCTCTTCTCCCTTGGAACCAATACTTAGTACTGATTCTAAGACAGAAAATAAGGGTTAAAAATAAATACATAAAAGATACAGTTGGTGTTAGGCTCAAATTGTAACAGGCCTTGAATGTCAGATATAAATTGTGTGGAATGATTGTGCCATTTTGTGGGTAGATTATGGGGCCCTGAATTTGGTCGCAAATGTAAACAGAACAAGTGGGTTTGTAGCCTGCCTTCTTAAAGCCTGTATGTAGAAAGGCAGGCATTGCTGTGTTATAAACTGAGAGTATAATGTGCCTGTGTTTTCCACTAGGTGGCACTCTATGCTAGTCACCATTTAAGTGGTTTGGTTAGAGTCTCTCTAGCACACATCTGAGAATTTCTTACATTATAGTGTCAGAAGGTTCTGATCCACTGAGTGGTTTAAAACCCATGTATGGAGGGGCAGCGAGATGACTCAGTGGATAGAGAGCCAAGTCTGAAGTCTGGAGATCCTGGGTTCAAATGTGGCCTCAGATATTCTGAGCAAGTCACTAAACCCAATTGCCTGGCCCTTAGTGTTCTCTCACAAATAAAGTCAGCTAAACACCTGGGAAAAAATGAATTGCTCACATATTGACTGAGCGAGTATAACAAAGATGACAATTCTACCTAAATTAATTTATCTATTCAGTGTCATACCAATCAAAATTTCCAAAAATTATTTCAAGGAGCTAGGAAAATAAAATAAAATTCATCTGGAAGAACAAAAAAAAAACAAGAATATCAAGGGAATTTTAAAAAATAGGAAGGAACGCAGCTTAGCTGCAGTGGACCTCAAACTATATTTTAAAGTGGCAACCATCAAAAGAATCATACTGACTAAGAAACAGAATGATAAATTAATAATATAGATTAGGCACTTAACAGGAAATAGTAAACAATCATAGTAACCTAGTGTTTGACAAACTCTAAGATCCAAGCTTTTCAAAGACCTCATGATTCCAGAAAAACTGCTGGGAAAACTGGAAAATAGTATAGCAGAAACTAGGCACAGATCATGACATATACCAAGATAAAGTCAAAACCAAACAAGAGTCAGAGTGTATTAGAATATAAAAAAATGAATAATTTTGATTATATTAATTTTAAAAACTTTTTTACAAACAAAACTAATATGACCAAGATTAGAAGGGAAACAACAAATAGGGGGAAATGTTCATAGCAAATTTCTCTTATAAAGGTCTAATTTCTCAAATGTATAGTGTGAGATTTAAAATGGTTGAGGTCTTAAACTATAGTGATTAAAATAGTGGAAGATATAAATTGTGATAGATATAAGAGAGGGTGAGTAAATTTTGACCGCAGAAATATGTTTCACTACAGTGTCTTGGGTTTTAAAATCAAATATAAGGTGGTCGCCAGGGAAATATTCCCAATTATTCAAATACCCAAGTCAATTGGATTTTATAGAGATTTTAATTAACAATACAATGAGTAATCAAAGAAAGAGAGAGAGAAAGAAAGGAATAAGTATGAAGGGCCTCAAGCCAATATGGCCTAGACCTGAGTCTTAAAAAGAGAAATCAGTCAGTTTTTTAGCACTCACCACAAGGTCTGACTAAACAAGGATTCTAGTAACACCAGGCCAGCGTCCTTCCTCAAGGAGTCTTCCAGCCAGAGATTGTTTCAAAGGGCCTCTCTCAAGAGCCTCCAGAGCTCCTACCCCAGAGGGACAGAGCCCCTTAGAGGAGCTCCTCAAGGAGCTCTCCTTCAGAATGAGTCAGAAATCGAGATCTTTTCTTCTCTGAGCTCTTATTTTTAAGGGCAAAATCTCCTCTGTCACCTCCCCTAAGTCCTTACATCTATCAATCATTGTAGATGTTTCTAAAGGACCGCCCATTTTGAATTCACAGCTGAGTAGTTTTAATCTCTTTAGTAAGTCAGGAAAAAATGCTGCTATGTCGACAAATTTCATTAAGAAAAAAACCTCTGAATAAGTTATCACCCTATTAGGTTTAAGTAGTTTACAAGTTGTCCCACCTTTATAGGTACTTAGTATCCCATTGTATCAATTCTAAAACAGTCATGACTCAAAGAACTTCCTGTCCCTTCCATAAGCATGGATCAAAGTACTTTCATTGTTTAGAAGCAGTTTTCTGTCCTAAAGCAGTCTTAAGTAGGGTGGAGCAGGGACACTCCCATAGCTAGGAACCCCCTCACTCAAGTAGAGCTCTCACCATCCGCTAGGGAATTTTTTAAGTAGAAGATTCCCCAATGGGGGAAATCCCTAACATTCATAAGTCTCAGAAATTTTGAGGTTTACAATAGGGAACTGTGAAGCTGGGATTAACCCTCCCTTGCCCATTTTTAGATTTAATCACCAGAAGCATATATACCCCACTTACACCTGAGTGGGGAGGTCTATGATTCATGTGTGTGAAAGTGGGTGACGAATTAGAAACCACTGAGTGCCCCTGGGCAGTCCTAAGCAAAACTATACACTATAATTTGTCCACATAAAAAGTAGAGGAAGGCATAGGAAGTGATGCAAAGAAGTGTCTTTAAAAGGAGTTACAACTTCCTGTGAAGGAGTTCTGAGTTTGAGGCTGGTGAAGAATCTGCTTACTGGACCTGAGACCTTGGACTTGGTGAGACTGTTTCCCTTTGAACTACCATGTAGGTGAGTGAAAAAGGCTGACTCCTTTCCTGATTTTCTGAAGGGAGTAGCCTCAGGAGAGGCCTCCCCTCTTGAGAGAGGCTTTGTGACTGAAGTTCTTGCTTTATTCATCCTTGGGTCCTTGGCTCAAGGCTGAGGCCCCTCCAGCTAAGGACTAATTAACTCTGCTTGGGTTGAGCCAGGAGCTGGAGCAAAATACTTAGTGTGTTAGATTAGATATCTTACCTTATCCTCTCTGATTTTCTTACTATAACTCTTTTTTTATTTTATAAAGAAACTGCTAAAAAATTATTTGGAATTGATAAATTCCTGGTGACCATCCTCTCTGATAAATCTAGTCCAAACCTTTACATTCTAGCGAATGTAAAACAAACAATGTCCAACGTCCACATGGTCTTGAATGAACAGAAAGGGAGGGAGGGGGAAGAGGCTCAAGTCAGTCTCATAAAAGAGGAAAACAAAATAAAAGGACTGTTCTGGATGGGGGAAATGGGAGCAGAGGAGTTCTGACACTGGTACATATCTGATGTTCTCAAGAACTAAGTCAAATTTATAAGAATACAAGCCATTTCCCAGTTGACAAATAGTCAAAGGATATGTGAAGATGGGATTAACTCCACCATATTTATTCTTTAGATTTTAGCCACCAGGAATGTATACACCCCCACTAAAGGATTAAGTAGGGGGAAGGGGAAGGTCTATGGCCAACTTGTACTAGTGTTACAAGGGAATCGCTTTAAAAGACTGATATATATTAATTTAAGGTCGCCAAGGAATTCAGCTATGTAATTCCTAAATGAAAACTCAAGTTTGCAGTCAATCTTTTATGGAGTTTAATTACAATAGTAGGAAGAAAGGAATTAGAGATAGAGAGAAAAAGGGAGAGAAAGGAATAGGGCTTAAATACCCCTTCTGTTTAGGCTGGGCCAAAAGGCCCAAGCCCTTAGATAGCTAGGGCAAAGAAAGGAGATCAGTCCCTATTACTCACGTGACCAAAATGGAGAAACAGTCTCAGAGGCCCCCACCTTCAGCTTCCTTCAGAGCAAGCTTCTCAGAGTACACTGCCACCACTCCGATCAACTCCTCAACCCCCTCGAGTCTTCAGACCCCCCTGATCTTTAAGGAAACCATCCAAGTTGCCTCCCCTCAGTTCTCACATCTACCAATCACTGTCCATCAATTTCCCTGTGCCAATGGAGGCTCTAGCTTAACTCAGGACCGCCCAGAGGCTTTGCACATGTCTGTTGAAGGTCATATTTTCAAATGATTAAATCTTTGCTCCTTTGCTACAGCCCTTTCTAAATCCTGTTAACCTGAGTAGGGTAGAGATTGGAATAATTAAATTTTGATCTAGGCTGCAGCCCTTACTCAATCCTGTTAGGACTGAATAGGGTGGAGATTGATTCCAAGTATCTCCATTGTATCAATTCTAAAATCAATCATGACTCAAAGAAATTCCTGTTCTATGCTTAAGCATAGGTCAAAGTCCTTTCCATTGTTCAGCAAAAGGAATTTTGAGGTTTACACTAGCAAATGACAAATCAGAAACAACTGACTGCCCCCTTGGCAGTCCGAAGCCAAGTTTAAGCCACCATTGGTACACATAAAAGGTGGACCAAAGGCACAGGAAATGATGCAAAGAACTGCCTTTAAATTTGGTGGCTACTTCCTGTGAGGGAGTCTTTGCCTTTGAACTTGGCCTTGGAGGAACTCAGGTTGAGATCTCAGATTGCTTCCCTTTGGACTGACAGGTGGTAAGTGAAAAGCTGACTCCCTTTCCTTGGCTTTTCTGGAGGTACTAGCCTCTGGAGAGGCCCCTCATCTTGGAGGAGGCCTTGTGACTGGAAGCCTTGTTTAATTAGTTCTCTGCCCCTCCCCCCCTTTGCTGGGGCCTCTGAAGCCCTGCCTGGTTCGGATCAGGCCAGAGTACGCTGGCGCTCTCTCTCTCTCTCTCTCTCTCTCTCTCTCTCTCTCTCTCTCTCTCTCTCTCTCTCTCTCTCTCTCTCTCTCTCTTTGTAAATAAAACTACCACAAAAGTCATTCTGACTTGAGTAATTCATTGGAATTTAGTAATTAAATTCCTGGTGACTATACTCTTAAATATTCAGTCTAACCATAATTTTTATCCTTTTCAGATATCAACAAACAGTTTTCAGATTAAATCAAAGCCATCAATAATCATATGAAAAAATGTTCTAAATCACTCTTGATTAGAGAAATGCAAATTAGAACAACACAGAGGTATGACCTCACACCTTTCAGATTGGCCAATATAACAGTAAAAAAAAGTGATAAATATTGGAAGGGAAGTGGCAAAATTGAGACACAAATGCAATGCTAGTAGGGTTGTGAACTGATCCAACCTTTCTGGAAGGCAATTTGGAATTATATCCAAAGGACTATAAAACAATGCATACCTTTTGATCCTATAATGTCACTACTAGGTCTGTTTCCCAAAGAGATTTTTTTTAAAGGGGGAGGAAGGACCTACTTATACAAAAATATTTATAGCAGCCTTTTTTTGTGGTGGCAAAAAATTAAAGATTGAAGGGATGTCCATTAGCTGAACCAATTGTGGTACATGTTGGTGATGAAATGCTATTGTACTATAAGAAATGATAAGCAAGGTGATTTCAGAAAAAGCTGGAAAGATCTACAGGAACTGATGCAGAGAAAAATAAGTAGAACTGGGAGAACATCGTATTCAGTAACAGCAATATTGTACAATGATTACTTGTGAAAACTTGGTTACTCTCACCCATGCAATGATCTGAGACAATCCTGAAAGACTTAAGACAGGGAATGCTATCCACCTCTAGAGAAAGAACTCTTGGAGTCATCTTTCACATCAGGGTATTTATGGTTTTATTTTGGGATTTTGATTATGTATGAGTGTACTCTTGCAACAGTGACCAATATGGAAGTGTATTTTGCATGACAATAAAAATTAAATTTAAAAATTAAATTAAAAATGAATACATGATTTAGAAATAAAGGGTGATATCATAAATAAATCAGGGGGGCATAGAATAGTTTACCCATCAGATCTATGGATAAAAGAAGAATTTATATCCAAGCAAGAGAACATGACAAGCTGTAAAATAGATAATTTTGACTACGTTAAATTAAACTTTTTTTGCACAAGCAAAACCAATGCAACCAAGATTAGAAGGTAAAGGGATTGCCAGGACTGAAGAACAATGAGAGAAATGATATTGCCAACCTGCTACCCTGGATCTCACAGCAAAAGCTAGGAATCAGTAAAAACAAGATATTATTGCAAAGGCATTTTTCTTGTTGTGGCAAAATAAAAATACTCACGAGTTAACATGTCCTGACAGTCTACCTTTAAAAAAATAAAAATAATTAGTGGTCACTTCAAATTTCAAAAAGTCTATTCATTGACAATGTGGCTAAATTCACAAATGAAATTCAGCCTCTTCTGAAGGTGCTTGACCTAGCCTTTCTAATTAGCATTACAAGCATCCATAGCCACAAAAATAGACCTCTCAAGGTAGAATCTTTTAATATTGACCTAGTGTTTCCCAGATCCAAAGTCTCCAAGAATCTTGGTTCTCACCTCTTCCCAAACTTCCTTCTTAACTAGTCACATAGCTATAAAAATACGAGTGGGGCAGCTTGATGGCTCAGTGGATTGAGAGCCAGGTCTAGAGACAGAGGTCCTAGGTTCAAATCTGGCCTCAGACACTTCCTAGCTGTGTGATCCTGGGCAAGTCACTTAACCCCCATTGCCTAGCCTTTACCACTCTTCTGCCTTGGAGCCAATACACAGTATTCACTCCAAGAGGGAAAGTAAAGGTTTAAAAAAAAAAAAGAATCCAAAACTGTGATCCACCCTTTGTTCATCAGTGCCACTACTAAGTATATATCCCAAAGAGATCAAAGATAGGAGAAAATTACTTACAAAAATATTTATAGCAATTCTTTTTGTAGTGGCAAAGAATTAGAAACTGGAGGAATGTCTCTCAATTGGCAAATGGCTGAACAAATTGTGGTATATAATTGTAATGAAATACTATTGCACCATAAGAAATGGCAAACAAAATGATAACAAAAAAACTTGGAAAGATTAATATGAAGTGATGCAAAGTGAAGTGGGCAGAACTAGGAGAATGTTGTACACTGTGTCAACTTGAAATTTGGAGACCCCAAGTCTTTAACTGTCCCTTGAGAATTCACCCAGAGGTAAGTCTCAGACTGGCCCATTTTAGACTGAACAATGGACTTTAAGGTAGACCTAGTAGTAGTCTCTCGGAAACTGAGGATGACGATTGTCTTTGTGCGTTTTCATCTATGGATAGATGAGTGTGCACAAAGACACTTGTGCGTGAAGGAGATTTAAGTGGAAAAGTTGTTGCACAGAGACAGTCCCACTCTCTCTCGGTGTTGGAAGCCTGGGTCCAGTCGTTACACCTGGAGACTTCCTCAGCTGCATTGGATAGCCATGTTTTCTTTTGTGCTCCAACACACCCTAAGCACTACACAGTGCTTTGCTGTGTCGCCATCTCAGCCGTTGAACCTTCTTATTGGTTTCTTCCGCCTGTTCCTCTGAAGCAGTCTTCACATGCTGGGTGAGCAAAGCCCTAGTTCACCAGGGGTCCACAACGACCCAATGGCTACCCTCACAAGGTTTAGCCAGCCTGTTGAAGCCGTTGCCCGGGGTGTGACTGCTGCCGCATGCTAGCAGCTACTAGGAGCCACAAGTGAGAGCTGGGTGTCAGGTGGGGGTCAGAGGCTGGAGAGCTGCCCTAGGAGGGCACAACAAGCCCTCCATACCAGAGATACTACCCCTCCCTGAACACCCCATACACCCTAAGGTATGACCTTGGGCTAGGTATGACCTACCCCAAGGTAGACCTAATCAAATGCTAAGTACCCTTTTGTCCTAATAGTTTCCCAGATAGCCCAGCCCTTGGCTGGACCCTTCCCTTTTGTATTCATTGTAAGGCATCAGCCTCTCCCTGATCATCTCATCTTTGGACTTCTAGTTCCTTTTAACCATGGTAATGTCAATCAATCATACTTCCCTGTCTGTAGTTCCCCAAATGGTATGTGGTTCCCCAATTGTTCTTTGGAGAATCATCTAGCATGGTGTATTCTCCCAGGGATACAGAGCCCCATTGGTGCTTGGCTCTGTGATAGTGACCAATTACTAGTCCTATCTCTTTCCTGATTAAAGATTTGATTTTTCTGACTACTTTAGTAGTTTCTTATTATTTCCAAGTTAACAACTATAACAGCAATAATGTATGATAATCAACTGTGGATGATATATCTATTATCAACAATGCAAGGATCCAGGACAACCCCAAGGGACTCATGATAAGAAAGGCTATCCACCACCACAGGAGGAACTGACTGAGTCTGAATGCAGATTGAAGCATACAATTATTATTTCCTTCATTAATTTTTTTCCTAGTGTAAGCAATATAAATCTTCTTTTACAACAGGATGAACATGGAAATATGTATTATATGATAGTACATGTACAACCTATATATTACTTGTTGCCTCGGATGGGGAGAAGAGATGGGAGGGAGAGAGAGAACATGTGAGGGAGGCCCAAGCAGGGAGCTGTGCAGCACATATCACTATAGAACATCTGACCAACAGACCCCTGTCAGGGAACCTAAATGTGCCGATGCCCAAAACGTAGAGTCCAGGAGAAACTTGTACCAACGCCCAAAACATAGATTCCAGGAGAAACTTGTGGGCCATGTATGGTGGCTAGTGATATGCTATCAGGCATTGGGTATAAAAGACTCTGCACTCACAACTGCAGGTGGAACTCTTGTGCTGAGCTTCCCCAGGTGCATACCAGAATAAAGGACCCTTTCTGCTTGATTGCATTGTCCGTGGGCTTTTCCTTGGTGGTGGGCGACGTTCTGGACCCTAACATCTTGGGGGCTCGTCCCTAACCTCGTCCCCACCTTGGAACCCTCTGGACAAAGGGGCAAAAGGCGCTGCCTTGGACTGGACCTTCAGGTGAGCTGAGTGGGGTGTGAGAGAGTGTGTGACTGTGGTGACTGGATGTGTATGGGGGAGAAGAGGACCCTCAATGAGCATACGGCTTAGTGAATGACATGTGCCTGTGATCTAAACAGGACATTCTATGCCAAGCTCTGAGGCCCATCCCATTCTGGGGTGAGGGGGCTTGCCCCCGCGGCATCGGTCCGACCCTCCCACCTATTTCTGAGTGTTGACTTGGGAGTACCGCAGTTCTGTGTTCTTCGCAAGAAGGCCAGTCGGGAAACTAAGGAAGCATCTGTGATGGGGGGGGGGGGGGATACGGTCCAGGGCAGGTGCCCTCCTAGCCCTAGCCTCCGTGACCTATCTCATCATCTTCGCCTTAACCTCAGGACCCAATATGGGTCAAAGCCAGTCTACCCCCCTAGACCTGGTCCTCCAACATTATGAGGACTTTAAGTCAAGAGCCGAAAACCTAAGCCTGATAGTTCATAGGGGAAGGTTGTAGACTCTCTGTAACGTAGAGTGGCCCACTTTTGGGTGCAGGTGGCCCCGAGGAGGTACTTGGCAGAACAGTATCATCTCTGCCACTCAGGGACGGATCCGCCTCCCTGGACCAGAAGGACACCCAGACCAGGTCCCTTATATTTTGACCTGGCAAGACTTAGCCTTAGATCCCCCACCTTGGCTGAAACCCTATACTGAGGCTATCCATGTTCTAGTGGCTTCACTAGACAATAAGAGCAAGTCCAGGGAACAGCCTGAGAAACCTGATCTTGAAAAGACCTGTCTGCCTCCAATCCTCCCACCACCCGAGGAACCCCTCCCTGACCCACCTCTACCCCCTCCCTATAATCCCCAGTTGTACCCTCCCCTCCTCCTTGATGGAAACGAGGCAGCAGCGATACAGGGAGCAGGCTTACCCAGCCCTCCCCCAGATCATCGCACCAGGGGCTGAGTACCTACAATGCAACTTCCGCCTCCCATTCCAGCGGAAGCCCCCTCCTCTACCACTGTCCTACCAGTCCGCACCGTCGGACCTATGGTAGAAGGAGGTCCCATGGTTTTTCAGTACTGGCCTTTCACTTCTTCTGACTTGTATAATTGGAAACATCAAAACCCCCTTTCTCTGAGCAGTCCCAGAAACTAATAGACCTGGTTGAGTCCATTTTTCTCACCCACAGTCCCACTTGGGACGACTGCCAGCAATTATTCCGTATGCTTTTCACTAGCGAAGAGCGAGATAGGATCTTTGCGGAAGGGAAAAAGCTGGTCTTGGGGGAAGATGGGAGACCCACCACCGATCCTGTGTGCCTCGCCGCGGCGTTCCCCACCGAGCGGCCTGACTGGAACTTCGCCACTGATCAAGGTAGGGAGCGTCTTCAGTCCTACCGCCAGACTCTCCTTGCTGGGCTTTGGGCAGCAGCCCGTAAACCCACCAATTTGGCTAAAATTGATTCTGTTAGGCAGGGCCCTGAGGAGACCCCTGCCGCATTTCTTGAGTGGCTGCAGGAAGCTTTTCGCATCTATTCCCCGGTGGACCCAACAGCACCCAATAGCCAGACAGCTGTTCTTCTTGCTTTTGTCAATCAGTCTGCCCCTGATATTTGCAGGAAGCTCCAGAGGGCCGATGCATTTACAGCCCAATCTCTAACTGAATTACTTAAAGTAGCTGAGAAAGTTTTTAACTCCCGCGAAACCCCTGAGGAACGAGCTGACAGATTAAGACAGGAGGACATTGCTAGACAGGAACAGAGACAGAAAGAGACCGAAGAATGGGAACTCAAGCATTTGCAGGACCTCCAGTCCAGGGAAGAGAGGGCTAGAAAGCAGCTAATTCGGACCCAACAACACACAGCCCGGGTCCTCGTGGCAGCTCTAACCCAAACCCAACCCCCTCCCCTCAATGGACAACCGCCTGACTGGCGCCCACAGGGTCCTTGTTTTCTCTGCAGGAAAATTGGCCACTGGAAGCATAACTGCCCCCAGATGATGCAAGGCAGAATGAGGCAAGGCCGGCAGGGCCCCCCTCCCTCAAGGCGCTGGGATAGCTCCTCCAACACAGACAGGGGAAGGCCCAATAGGAATGTTATCTCCTTTGCTGAAGATGACTGAGGGGGACGGGTCTCAGGCCCCCTCCCTGAGTCCTGGGTAAGGGCTTATATTGAGGGGAAACCCCTTCCCATGCATGTGGATACTGGAGCCGAACATTTGGTCCTCCTGTCACCCTTAGGGAAGACCAGCCCCAAAACCTCCTTGGTCCAAGGGGTGACGGGGTCTAGCCGATACCCCTGGACCACAGCATGAACCGTCAACCTAGGAACCCGCCAAGTTTCCCATTCCTTCCTCGTCATCCCTGAGAGCCCGGCTCCCCTTATCGGGCGGGACCTCCTCCACAAGATCGGGGCCCACATTCACTTTTCTCGCGGGACCGTGTCCCTCACGGATGATTCAGGGGCCCCCCTCAGGGTCCTTACCCTAGCCCTCCAAGATGAACACCTTTTATATTCTGACCCAGGCCCCCTGGACATTCCCCCCCATGTGCGACCATGGGTGGACTCCATTCCTAAGGTCTGGGCGGAACTTTCCGGAGTGGGGCTAGCCATAAACCAACCACCCATTATCATTCCCCTCAAGAGTGGGGCCACCCCTATATGGGTTAAACAATACCCGATGTCAGCCGAGGCCAGAAACGGCATTCAACCTCACATTAAGCGCCTTCTGGCCTCTGGGATCCTCACACCTTGCAAATCTCCATGGAACACCCCACTCCTCCCCGTCCTTAAACCAGGCACAGGGGATTACAGACCCGTTCAAGACCTATGGGAAGTCAACAAGCATATTGAGGACATTCACCCCACCATCCCAAACCTGTATATTCTCCTTAGAAATCTGCACCCTTCCCTGACCTGGTATACTACTTTAGACTTAAAGGATGCCTTCTTCACCCTCCCACTGGCCGCTGTTAGTCAGCCCATCTTTGCCTTTGAGTGGTTCTCCCCTGAAACCCACTTGACTATACAACTCACCTGGACTCGACTTCCCCAGGGGCTAAAACTGAGCCCGACCATCTTTAGCAATGCTTTGGCGGAAGATTTGAAACCTTTTAGCCAGCTACATCCCACTGTGACTCTCTTGCAGTATGTAGAAGACTTGCTGATTGCCTCTCCTACGGAGGAATCCTGCAAGGAGGCTACAAGGGACCCCTTGCTCTGTCTCGAGGCTGCTGGCTACTGTGTCAGTGCCAAGAAAGCACACATAGCCCGCCTAGAGGTCACCTTCCTTGGCTATCACCTGCACGATGGCCTCCGCTGGCTCACCCCAGCCATGACCCAGGCCATCCTTTCCATCCCCACCCCCTCTTCGCCTCTGCAGGTACAGGAATTCCTGGGATCTGTGGGATACTGTCGCCTTTGGGTGCCCAACTTTGCAGAGATAGCAAAACCCCTCTATGCTGCCACCCAGGAAACCTCAAACTGGGTTTGGACGGAGGACGGAGGACGAAGGCTGGAAACAGCTTTCCAAGACCTCTGAAAGGCTATGCTGCAAGCACCGGCCCTAGCCCTTCCTGACCCAGAGAAACCCTATCAGCTGTTCATTGAAGAACGTCAGGGGGTGGCGAAAGGGGTCCTCACTCAGAAACTGGGACTCTGGGACCGGCCGGTGGCCTACCTTTCCAAACGGCTCGACCCGGTCTCAGCGGGATGGCCTTCTTGTCTCCGCATTATCACAGCAGTGGCCCTCCTGGTCAAGGATGCTGACAAACTCACACATGGCCAGCCACTGCTCATTGCCACCTCACATGCCATTGAGAGTGTCCTCCGTCAACCTCCGGTGTGCTGGCTGTCCCATGCTCGGCTGACCCACTACCAGTCACTCCTCCTGAATGAGGCTCGGCTGTCCTTCCGGGTAGTGTCCACCCTGAATCCCGCCACACTTCTCCCCACCGGGGATGACAACACTGAGACGCACTCCTGCCAAGAGATCCTTGTGGAGTCGATATCTGCACGACCTGACCTCAAGGACGTCCCTCTGGCCAGTCCGGACCTCGTCTTCTTCACCGGTGGCAGCAGCTTCATGTCCCCACAAGGTAGGAGAGCCGGAGCCGCGGTAGTAGATCATACTGGCCAGGTCATCTGGGACGTTTCCCTCCCCAAGGGGACGTCAGCACAGAAAGCAAAGGACAGGCGAGTCACTATATACACTGACAGCCGCTATGCCTTTGCGACCCTGCGTGTGCATGCACCGATATACCGGGAAAGGGGGTTTGTCACTTCAGCTGGGAAGTTGGTGGCCCACCTCGAGGACATCCAAGATCTCCTCACAGCCGTCTGGGAGCCCCGTGCGGTTGCCGTTGTCCACACTCCTGGACACCAAAGTGGCTCGTCCCTCCTCGCCATGGGAAACCACTGGGCAGACGAGGTGGCTAAGGCAGCGGCAACGCGGGATCGGGCCCAGACCCTAGTGCTGCCCATCCAGGCCGACCCAGAGCCACTGGGCCCCTCGTCCCTTATCCCAAACCCCCCACCAGACCCTCCACAATATTCGGACAGTGGCCACCGATGGATAAAAGGGAAAGAAGGACGGCCGATTGGGTCCTTCTTCCAGGACCCTGCTGGTAACCTGCTTTTACCTAGAATCGCTGGCCAACTTTTGTCCACCCACCTCCACCATCTCACGCACCTGGGTGCTAACAAACTCCATGAACTACTCCGGAAAGGACGGATTTGCTTCCAAGGCTCTCGGTCCTTCCTAACAGAATTGGTCGACAAGTGCACCGCCTGCCAGCTGATCTGGCCGGCAAACCCGAATTCGCACTTCGGAACCCGCCTCCGCGGCACCCGACCCTGTGAACACTGGGAACTCGATTTCACTGAAGTACGGCTTGGCAAATTTGGATTCCGGTACCTCTTAGTTCTTGTAGACACCTTCACAGGGTGGCCTGAAGCCTTTGCAACAAAGACTGAGACCGCTCAGGCAGTCGCTAAAATCTTGCTGGAAGAAATAATCCCTCGTTTCGGGGTGCCCTCCTCTCTAGGCTCGGACAATGGCCCTGCATTTGTGGCCAAGACCTTACAGGCGCTGGCAGGGGGTCTCGGGGTAAAATGGAAATTACACTGTGAGTATAACCCTCAGAGTTCAGGGCAGGTAGAAAGATTGAATCGGACCCTAAAAGAGACCCTTACTAAACTCTCTTTGGAGACTGGCCGGGACTGGGTGACGCTCCTTCCCCTAGCCCTTTTTAAAGCCTGCAATACCCCTGGGCCCCTCTCCCTCACCCCTTATGAAATCCTTTATGGTTCCATTCCCCCTGTCCTCTCTGCCTTCCCGGATGCGGCCCCCAGTAGCCCCCCACTGCGGGACTTTGTCCTCTCTCTCTCCCAGATTCAGTCTGACCTCTGGCCAAGGCTCCAGGCACGGTTCCAACCTCCTCCCCATGACCCTCACCCCTTCAAACCTGGGGACTGGGTCTGGGTTAAGAGACACTGCAAGGCCAACCTTCAGCCGCAGTGGAAGGGGCCCTATGTAACCCTCTTTGTCACCCCTTCATCCCTTAAGGTCGATGGAATTGGCCCTTGGATCCACCACTCGCACGCGAGAGCCGCAGAACCACCAAAGACCACCAAAGTCTGGACAGCCACATCCCATCCTGACACTCCTCTGAAGCTTAAACTTCACCGAACAGCATAACCCCCCCCATCTGCGAGATTTTGTTTTTTCTCTTTCCCAGGTGCGTGCCGAATTGTGGCCACGTCTTCGAGCCCGGTTTCAACCACCACCCCACGAGCCCCACCAGTTCAAGCCAGGTGACTGGGTCTGGGCTAAGAGACACCGAAAGGAAACCTTGCAACCCAGGTGGAAAGGACCATACATCGTCCTGCTGACCACCCCATCAGCGGTAAAAGTGGAAGGCATTGGGCCCTGGATCCATCATTCCCACGTCAGGCTAGCCACAGCACCAAACCTAGAGTGGGAAGTCAAGGCCCATCCAAACAACCCGCTGAAGTTGACATTGAGCAAACCCTAATGGCTAGCCACTTCCAGCCCCTGTTCCCCATCCTTTTGGCAATAGAGGTACTGAACAGCGGTCCATGCGCTGGGACTCGGATTCCCGGGTTTCCCGGGTTGTGGTGTGCGAGAGTTAATAATACTCTTGTACTCATCCGTGACTCTTCAACTTGTCCCCCGCCCACGACGACCCTGAGCACATCAACGACGGCCACTCCAGTGGACCAGGTAACCAGCACCAGCGACGGCGCCATCTCAACCACCACGACTGCCGCCAACACCGCCTTGACCCCTGAGATTTCTACCTCAGCCGAAACCCTTTCCCCAGCTAATGCCCCTTCACTGCCCCGGATTCCGCGAAGCTTATCTGTGCCACTTGCCAGTAGCCCGCACTGGCCATGGAAGTGGATATTAACCAGCGGACAGTCCACACGACCCGTGGAAGAGATAAGCACCGCAGGGTCTCCCTCCTTAATCGTGTATCCCTGCGACCTGGCCGATACTCCCCCCTGTCGCTGTGACACGGCTCAACGCGCCAGTGCAGACGGCTATACTCGAAAAGGGACGGACTATGACCCCAGGACCCGACAATACTAAGCCTGCCCGGCTTCGAACCCGGGAAGCCGTACTGCCACTCCCCAGGCCAGTACTATTGTTCTTCTTGGGGTTGTGAAACCCTGGCCACTAACTGGCAGACACAGGAACCCGACCGATATTTGCAAATGAAAAGACATACTGATGGCCAGAATCTCAACCTCACGGTACTACAGCCTGAGGACGTCAGATGGCTGTCCGGTAGGACTTGGGGGATTAGGCAGTATATGTCAGGAGCAGATGAAGGAGACCTCTTTCGCATCCAAAAGTTACCTATGGTGACCGCCCCATTTTCTTGGGACCTAACCAAGCCCTAAGACCCCGACCCCAGCCGCCGCCCAGACCTGAGACCACCACAACTCTTGCTCCGGCTGTCAACAACGCAGCTAGTGCCCCAACCCCCATTGCAACCGCTGGAGCTCTGACAGCTACAGCCTCCAGACCCGCAGTTCCCAGACCAAGCATTCCAACACCTAAACACTTATACCTGCTACAGGCGGCCTTCGCAACTCAATTCCTCCGCCCCTAATCTGACCACCAGCTGCTGGCTGTGCCTCGTGGCATCACCCCCTTACCTTGAAGCTTTTGCCATCAATGGCCCCCCCTTACCACCCACAGCGCCCAACAATTGCCTTGCAATTGGAGCGAGACAGGCACAGGTTTGACTGTTCCCCTAGTGGGAGAGAAGGGCACTTGCGTCCTCAGGAATTCCTCTGCAATCTCGACTGCCGAAGTTGAGGCATGGGCAAAACAAGCCCCAAACTGCCATACCATCGCCACCTTCAGTGGCACTGCAGGTACTCAGTATATGATCCCTCCTAACGGGACCCGGTTCTTGTGCTCAGTGACAGGGTTACAACCTTGCATATCCTCGGCAGGGCCCAGGGAGATTTGCCACTTGGTAGCGGTCACCCCGTGAGTCACCGTACGGTCACATCAGGCCTTCATGGCCTTGTGGGAAAGACCTCAGATCCTTAGGGAAAAGAGGGCGCCTGGAGCCATTGCACTAACCATTGCCACCCTTCTAGGGGCAGCAGGGGTGGGGACTGGAATAGCCGCCCTCACCACTCAAGAGCAGGGCCTGAGACACCTTACGGCTGCCGTGAACATGGACCTCACGAAACTCGAAAGCACTCTGAGGTACTTAGAGAAATCCCACGACTCCCTAGCCGAAGTAGTCCTACAGAATAGGAGGGGCTTAGACTTGCTCTTCCTTAAAGAGGGAGGACTCTGTGCAGCCCTAGGAGAAGAATGTTGCTTTTATGCCAACCATTCCGGTATCATTAGGGACACCCTCGACCAGCTCCGAAAGGATCTCGAACAAAGGAAGAGAGCAGCTATTGGCCCCTGGTACGCCCACCTTTTTAACACCTCTCCCTGGCTCACTACCCTGGTCTCGTCCCTCCTAGGACCCCTCACCATCCTAATCCTACTCTTAACATTTGGCCCCTGTATTCTCAACCGCCTTGTCCGGTTCGTGAAGGATCGTCTGGATGCGGTCCAGGTGCTGGCCCTCCGACAACAGTACCAACCCCTAGCCACTATCGAGCCCCAAGCCGAGGGCTACGAGATGCCCCCACAGGCAGGCCTTCCCTCTGACCCTTGAGAGAAAAAGAGTAGGGAATGAGGGAGGCCCAAGCAGGGAGCTGCTTGGTCAGTGCAGCACATATCACTATAGAATATCTGACCAACAGACCCCTGTCAGGGAACCTAAATGTGTCAACGCCCAAAACGTAGAGTCCAGGAGAAACTTGTACCAACGCCCAAAACATAGATTCCAGGAGAAACTTGTGGGCCACGTATGGTGGCTAGTGATATGCTATCAGTCATTGGGTATAAAAGCCTCTGCACTCACAACTGCAGGCGGAACTCTTGTGCTGAGCTTCCCCTGGTGCGTACCAGAATAAAGGACCCTCCTGCTTGATTGCATTGTCTGTGGGCTTTTCCTTGGTGGTGGGCGATGTTCTGGACCCTAACACATGGATTTGTGAAGATTAAAATTAATATTAATACTCCAAGTATTATTTTAATACTATTTATTAAAAATCAACTTAGAGCAAAGAGAAAGTAAAAAAAAACAAAGGAGCCTAGCCAGCCACTCCCTTCCTCCATGCCAATCCAGCCAGAGGGACACTCCTGGGAGAGAACCCCAGTTTGGAGGAAGTCAAAACTGCATACCAAATTAGCCAATGACACATAACAGGAAAAGAGGATTGCGGGAAATGTAGTCTCTAGGGTTCAAGATTCTAAATCAATACAGATTGCAAAATGTCAGAAAATGGTTATTAAAAATTCTATTGACATATAATCTGGAAAAACACATGGGCTGGGTTTGACACTTAAATTAATGGATGACATGAAATGTTGATCAGAATGATTAAAAATAGGAAATCTTTGACTCTTCCACTACCCTATATCTCTGTCAAAATAACTTCACATTTATAGGACATAGATATTCAGTATGATGTAGCTATGTGGTTTATTACACAGAGAAACAAATGAAAGGAGAATAAATGGCTGAGGTTTCCACATGGAACCTTCTGCTTAACTATCTCCCAAAATTCCTCTCTTATCCATAGGTCATAGAGAGGGAATAAGAAGAAAAGATAAATCAAGAGAAAGTAGAAATTTCATGAATGGAGCTATCTTTCAATCTGGCTACACCATCTGCTGTTTCTAATAGCTGCCAGTCTTTACGGCTTTGGACATGCATCTACTATGACCCTCTCTACCATCTGTGTCTTAGAGTGCTATAGATTTGGGGAGCACTGGTTTACAGTTTTGGCTCTATCTCCTCTAACCCTAGCCATCAGTAGACTATTCTGCTTTTGAGGCAGCTGCTACCACCCAACATCTCTAACTTCCCAAAGGTATGTCTCTTGACAGCATTTTGATTAGTGTATAAATGGAGATTTTGAACCCTTGTAACTGCGAAAATGTGGGTTTCAAGACTGTGAATTGCCAAAACTGTAAAGATAATTTTTAGTGTCTTGATTTAAATAAAAAATAAGTGGTCACCATGGGAAAAATTCCCAAATATGAAAATACCCAAGTCAGCTGGGTTTTATGGAGATTTTAATTAATACAAATGAAGGAATTTAAGGGAAGGGAGAGAGAGAGAAAGAAAAAATAGTAGGAAGGGACTAGGCCATTTGGCCTAGGCCTGAGCCTTAAGAGAGACTAGTTAGTCTTTTATCATTCACCACAAGATTGTCCTAAAGCAAAACTCCAGACCTTCACTGAAATCCTCAACTCCTGAACTCAGTTCCGAGAGCCAGCTCCTCCAAACTAACTCCAAACTCCAACTAAGTTCCAAGAGCCTCCTCTGAACTCCTGACCTCCTTTTAAAAAGAATTTTCTCTTAGGTCACCTCCCCTAAATTTTCACATTTACCAATCACAGTAAACACTTTTCCCCAGGACTGTCCATTCTTAGTTCACATCTTCTTTTGTTATCACCTTCTCTGATTAGATTATATCTTCTGAGTATTTCACATCTCTTTGCTAAGCTTGCCCTTTGTAAGTTGCTTGACCTTTTAGTGATTAATTTAACCTTTATAGGTACTTAGCACCCTTTTGTATTAGATCTAAAAATAGACCACCTAGCTTAGGGTTTTTGCTTCACTATAAGTATGAGTTGGGGACTTTTCATTGTTCAGTCAGGAATTTTACAACTTTATCTTCTCCTAAGGCACTGTCTGAGCAGGTTGGAGTAATTTTAAAGTTCTCAATACATTCCTGACTAAGTACCTCCATTGTAGAAAATGGGGAATAGCTTAATCAAATCTTCTGAAGTAGAATCTGAGCAGTTTTAAGATTCACACCCTAGACTTCATTCCCCAGAAGTCCTTGGTATTTCCCAGAATTCCCTATAATCTCTCCTGAGTCTCTATGATAGCGAGATCACAATTGGTATTTAACTGGCAGTAACAACTCCCATGCTCTCTTCCTTTGCAAATGATGTAGCAAATATAGTGGTAAGCTAAGTGCAGGGATTTTAAATGGGCTAATCAGCCATGGGCACCTGGTTTTTATTTTGTATCTTCTTTCTTCCTTGATTTCTAATGATCCTTAATAAACCTCATAAAATATAATATTTTTATTATTAGAGATATAATTAAATTTTTTACAGTTTTGGCAACCATAAGTTGGACTAGAACTTCTCATTTTTTTTAAGATAGCCTAGATAATTTTTTTTAGCCATATTTCTCCTGCCAAGGCATTTTGCCCACCCTTGCAAAGCTGCTTCTGATTCAGCTCACTTCTGGTGCCTGCGCCTGCCTCCTGCCATCCTCTTCTGACCTTCTTGACCCAGATCACTCACCCAGCCCCTGTCCCAACCCCAGGCTCATGCCCTAGCAACTCTACTCCTGATCTCTGGCCTCTGAGCCAGATCGGTCATCCAATCCCAGGCCCAGCCCCAGGGCCCAGGCTGCTGGTAGCAGCCACTGTGTCTTCAGAATCACAAACCAACTAGTAAAAACTGGGGTATTCTTTCCTTAGGCTACAATTAGCCTCCACATGGCTGGGGACCTGAGGGGAGAGGGGAATGAGGAGAAGGAAGAGACTTTTCCAAACAGGAAGTTGATTACAAACATGGCGTATTCTAGGAGAGAGCAGTGCATTGCCTATTTCAAAGGATGTTTTTTGAGTGCACTGATCCTTTTACTTATTTTACCTGAGATGCAGGGGAGAAATTCATCTCCCTGCAACTCTTTGCTATTTGGGCCTGCCCAATTTGAGATTCCTAAAACCCATGTTCTTCCTTGCTGTGGGATATTCCACAGTACTGACAAAAGGAATCTCAACAGATTTTTAAAAAATGAACTTTAAAGAGACTGGAGGTTATATTTTTAAGGCTTTTTAGATTCCAATGTTTTATAAAAATCTCTGTATTTTATTGCATTTTGCTGATCGTTTTAAGATTTAATTTTGTTGGTTTTAAGTTCATATATTAATGTAGTCAATACTATTCTGTTACACTGAATCATTTTAATGTACTGGTTTTTAACTACTGTTATATTCTGTTGCTTTTCCCCTATAACTATATTGAACAAACATTATTGAATAAGCCCATATATAAAAACAGTCTTTTTTACATTTTGGCTTTGTAAATTGCCTCATAGAGGATGGATGGATTTCATCAAAACTGGTTACAATTGTATAAAAACCTTTGAAAAATTTAATGAGCTAAATATCTCAAATTGATTTTAAGGGTTTTTTAGACATGATTTTTAGATTTTTTTCCCCAACAACTCTGATCATTTTGCCCGCCTCTAACAGGAGGTATGGTCCATTTTAATAGCTGAAGTGAAATACAATTATAATCTACACCTCCCACATTTATAAAAATGTGAATGGATGGGACATCACAGTCTCATACCAAAGGAGCTGGGAAGTTAATCCCAGGGCATGGTACCCCTAGATGGCTCCCAAAAGGGAGAATCTCTCACTTATAACTCTTCAGCTCACTTTACCCTTTCACCAGAATGATATCTAGATTTCTTGATGATGTTCTAGACCCAAATAAGTTTTACTTTGTTTAAAAATGTATTTGCCAGGGTTGAAACATTGCTACACCTAAAAAACTTGTGACAAGTATCCATTTCTTTATATGTCATACAGCAGATTCATGTTAAATATGATAGTGGTTTTGTTTGCTATTGTCATTAAATGGGCGATTATACCTTTGGGGATTTTGATATTTTTTGAATGTGCATTACCTGTTGTATTATTGTTCTTTATAAAAAATGGTTACTTTGTGAAATTTCATTTGCTTGTACTCACAGTGGATCATGGCCAGCTATGAAGAAGAAATAGATATCATTTTTGGTGAGAAACCTTTGTATTCTACATTTCCTTAGCTGACACAGTGTGTCAATGATTATAGGCTATATTTTTTATTTTTAAAACTTTTATTATTATATTTTTCTTTCATGTGCAATATGTTATTTCAATTTTTAATTTTTTCTTTTTTATATTTGAAGCACATGTCACCAGTATTAAGAAGATTTTAACTTTTTCTGATTTTTCAGTAATATAAGTTTAAATAAATGTTTGCTATAATGTCAATGTATACCCAAAAAGCTTTAGACTATAAAAAACAATGCCACTGATTGTTTAAAAAATTATGAGGCTTTGCTTAATGATTCTGTCTGATTCCAGGACAGGAGAATACAAAAAGAACCATTGCACAGTGCCAAAGAAGCACAAAGCTAAACTGCATAGTGCCAATCAAGCACAAGGTCAAAGAGACCAACCAATCCCAATAGGGTTGATGCAAAATTTTGAGCCATGACAAGAGGACTTGAATGTGTTTGGGGTTTGAGGTTGCGGCTGTTTAACGTGTGTTAAAGACAGGTATTCCTTGTTCCACATTCTAGCAAATATCTCAAATTTGGCTTCTACCTGGCTCCTATAATCTAGTCCCTTTTCTGTCTTTCATAGTGTGGCAAACTTTCTGACTACTGATTGGGTAAATGCATAATTGCTTAAATCATTTTAATTGGGCCCTGATTCAAGGACCTGTTATAAATTTATTTTTCCTTTACTTAGAATTTTTACACGTAAGACTTTGATAGTGTATATTTCATCCAGAAATTATCTTGTTTTAATTTGGATTTTTTTAAATGTTTTTTAATTTTCTTGCCAATTGATTCATGTACCTCATAACTCAGCCATGTATCCCTAAGAGATCCCTGTGTTTTTCAATCATCCTCTTCAGGGAGGGAATGTATAATTATTATTATTTTAAATTGCAAAGTTTAAATTCCTTTTGAGAGAGAAATTTTAGGTTAAGAAACATGATACCTCTCTGAATCCAGAAAGTGAACTGTTTGGAGAAGGCACCATGAAGATGCCTCCACAGACCACAGGCTGCACCAGAAGATCAAGAGTGAATTTTGGAATGTGGTGATTTGAACTGTTGGGGGTAGTAACATTTATTTTTTATGTATATTCTTATGCCAAAGAGGACTGCCCCCTAACTGGCTTTTTGTCAATGCGCCTAGCAATCATTGTTTTTGTTCTCTTTTCCTCTTATCCTCACATTATTGTAATTTCAAAGTTGGTATGTTTACAAGACCCATCAGAGAGACTAGTCTTCCTTGGTTCTCAGGGGAAATGTGTAAATGGAGATTTTGAACCCTAGACTTAATTCCCCAGAAGTCGTTGGTATTTCCCAGAATTCCCTATAATCTCTCCTGAGTCTCCATGTTGGTGATATCACAATTAGTATTTAACTGGCAGTAATGCTTCCCACGCTCTCTTCTTTTGCAATGATGTAGCAAGTATAGTGGTAAGCTAAGTGCAGGGATTTTAAATGGGCTAATCAGCCATGGGCACCTGGTTTTTATTTTGTACCGTCTTTCTTCCTTGATTTCTAATGATTCTCATAAAATATAATATTTTTATTATTAGAGATATAATTAAATGGAAAAACAGAACCAGTATAGTAGTCAGCAAGACTAAATCTTTAATCAAGATAAGAAACAAGTCCTTAATAACCTGCCACCACACAGAGCCAAAGCTATGTGGGACTCTGGGGACAGTGTCTCTGGGAAATTCACTGCCAAAGATGATATTCCAAAGAATAGAACTTGGGGAATTATACATTTTGGGGAAATTAAATATAATAAACATACACTGAGAGTTTACAAAGAGGCTTGGGAAAGAGGCTATAGCCAGAGGATGAGGTATCAGGAAGGGTCTTAATACTGCAATGGTTCCAGTAAGGTGCTGGTCTTCTGTAAAGGGTGAAATTATGGCTGAGACTGAATGTATAATTAATTTAGGTCACCAAGGGTTTTATTCATAAAAATCCTAATGAAAAACCCAAATAATAAAATACCCAAGTCAGCTGCCAAATTTTATGGTGATTTAATTGATATAGTAGAGAAGATTAAGAAGAAGGAAGAAGAAGGAGTAGGTTTTCTCTCTCCCCTCTTTCCCCCCCTTCCCCCCCCCCCCCGCCTGGTTAATACTGGATGGGGAGATCAGGAGATAAGGGAGTAAAGGTTTGGAATATGAAGGAGAAGGAATCAGCCTGACCTCCAAAGGGGCTCAGCTAAGATGCCCGAACCTGAAATCAGCTCCAGGGCAAAACTTACCACCCAACACTCCAGATGTTGGAACACTTAACACGCTGCCAGTTAGAGTCGTCTCTCCAGGGGAAGAGAAAGAGGCAGGAAGTGACATGCCTTGTATGGACGTTTTTACATCACTTTTCTGTGTCTCATCTGTACCAATAAGTACTTAGCTTGACTTAGGACAGCCCAGAGGTCTGTCCTTTTTTTGCACATGTCTGTTGAAGGCCATCTCCTCAGATAATTAAATCTTGAGTTTGATGCAGACCTTCAAAATCTGGTAAAACTGAGTAGGGTGGAGAATGTAGAGTTTCCAAGACCTGATTCTGTTATTCTAAGTATCTCCATTGTTATTGATCAGGAAATAGCTAAATCAGATCTTCTAAAGAATGGTCTGATTAGGGTGGAATAGTTTTAAAATTCACACTTCTTGGGAATGAATCTCTGATACAATGGGGGAAACTTCTAAAACAAAAAGGGTGATTGAGTATTTGAGCATTTCTAACATATTTATTCAGGACACTTAATGGATGCTTGGTGGTCCGTTGTTCAGGCTAAGACAAGGTCAGTTTGGGACTTCCCTTAAGGCAAGTTCCCAAGTGACTGGTATGAAGAGTGAATCAAACTCTCTTTGTCTATCAATCAACAACTTTTAAGTTAATCAATCAAAAACTTAAGTACCTCTATTTATCAGTCACTAAGTATGAGAGTTCATAAGTCACTTGCTAGAGTGGGTGACAACTCCAGAGGCTACTGCCCATCCCCTGGACAGGGCTAGACAAATTGAAAGATTGGATTCTGGTGAGATTCACTTTCGTATTCACATTTGCAGTCTGGAGACATTAGGATTAAACTTCGGTTATTTATAGCTAGGCAGTACTTTCTGTCTTTTTATCTATATTTTCCACTTTCACTCTTTCTACCTCTTTGTAAATAAAGCTGCTAAAAGTCATTTTGACATAAGCTGTAATATTTTTAAATTGGCAACCACAATACTACTTTAGAATTCTCATATTTAGCATAAAACCTAAATTTAAATTCTTATGCTGGGGCAAACTTTGGGTTTCCCAAAATATAGTTGACAAACCCTAGCACCAAACCAACCATTAAGAGACTGAGTTAATAGTATTTATATGGTACTTTAGGGTTCGTGCAGCACTTTATCCTAACTTGGAGCATAAGGGGTATTCAAGGAGGACTAGAATCTGTCATGAGGGTTTGCTGAGCCCTATTCAAAAAAGGGCTCTTCATCCCTGACTTTGGCGTCCCCCTTTCAACCAACTCTCATCTGTGACTTCAGGAAGCTGTAGCAGATGCAGTTGACCTACCCCAGGAAAACCATCTCAGCAGATAGGCCAAATCAGGTTGAAAGTAACTGATGGATCACAAACCAGTCAATGAGTTAACTCATGTCTACCCCAAGCATGTGAAGGTGCAACGGGTAGATGAGAACAGTTTGTTCCAATGACCACAAAGGTGGCTGAAGCAGGCACTAGGGAGTGCTTAGAGTCTGGTCAGGCATCAAAGAAGCAAAGATTGTCCACTGCATCCTGGGCCATCTTGATTTTTGTCTTGCCACTGGGTTTTGAATATTCTGGCAGAGAATGAGTTTATGACTTTGTGTAATTCCATGCCCCATGTGCCACAAACTTTGCACCTCAGTCTTTGGACTCCAAAGCCACATGAGGGTACACCGTAGATGAAACTGCACAAAGACAATAGTCATTCTCGGTCACCGAGAGACTACCACTACTAATTCTGTCTCACTTAAATTCAATTCATGCACAAGTCAAGATATCATACTATAATGTTATTGGTCCTTTTAAAAAAATGAAGGACAAACAACAACCTATGCTACTTCACTTGGGCCACACAATAACTTCATGTTATTATTATCATCATCATCCCCATTTATAGATGAGGAAACTGAAGCTGATGGAGATTAAGTGATTTTCCTCTGGTCATGCTTTCATGACCAGAGGTCATACTGAATCAGTATTTTAGTTAGATCTTTATGACTCTCAGACTAGGACTCAAACCACTTCTCCACCTGGTTGCCAATTCCTCTAAAAGTCTTTTCAGGGCAAATAAGTGAAAAACAGAATTACAGCCACAAGTGTTCTACATTAGGAATGAGAGGAGTTTCTCTTTCACTATAAACACACTTAGGGAAATTCAAGGGAGGAGGAAGGGCAGTTCCAGATCACAACATTAAAGGGATTGTCAAAATAAAGCGTTGCATTAATTTTTTGTTACCCGGTACATATAAAAGTTTACACTATACCATAGTCTATTAAGTATGCAATAGTACTGTCTAAAACAATGTACACACCTTAATTAAAAATATTTTATTGCCAAAAAATGCTAACCATCATTTGAGCCCTCAACAATTTGTAATCTTTTTGCTGGTGGAGGGTCTGGCCTCAATGTGATGACTGCTATCTGATCAGGTTGTTGTAGTGGTTGTTGAAGACTGGGGTGGCTGTGGCAATTTCTAAAAATAAGACAACAATGAAGTTTATCACATTGGTTGACTCTTACTTTCACTTTAACACAGAGGCCAACGTAGGGTTATTAATTGGCCTAATTTCAATATTGTGTCTCTAGGAATAGGGAGGACCAAGGAGAGAGAGGGAGATGAATAAGCTGGTCAGTGGAACAGACAGAACACACATAATATTTATAGATTAAGTTCTTTGTCTTACATGGGCAAGGTGCCCCAAAACAATTATAATAATGATATTAAAGATCACCATAACAGATATAATAACAATGGGAAAGTTTGAAATATTGTGAGAATTATCAAAATGTGAGTGACATAGGGATACAATGTAAACACAGGCTGTTGGAAAAACGGTACCAATAGACTTGCTCTATATGGAATTGACACTGTCATCATGGAATCTAGAAACCCCAAACTTGTAGCCTAGTAAGATCTAATGAACCCCAAGTTTTAGGACTAGATTGTAAGTTGGAAACCCCCAAGTTTGTACTTGTTTCCTGTTCCCTGAGAATCTAACTTGAAGGGAATCTCAGGCTAGCAGTTTCAGACTGAATAATGGATCCTGAGGTAAAAGACAAATCCATTTGATGTGGAGGCTAAGCCCAAGCCCTGGGACTCTTATCTCCAGAAGCCTCTCCCAGTATATCATACCCTTCTTCTGAGATCTAGCACAGTAGGCAGCACTCGGTCTTGAAAGTTGAAGGTTCTTGGAAGGGAATGTGGTACAATGGGAGAATCTTCTAAGGCAAAAAGAGGCACTCAGCTTATGCTTAGTCCCACCTAACTGGGAATGTTATTTAACTTAGGGTCCATTTTTCAGTCTGAAACTGCTAGCCTGGGATTCCTTTCAGGGTGAATTCTCATAGGAACAGGGAACAAGTATAAGCTTTGGGGTCTCCAATTTACAAGCTAGTCCTAAAACTTGGGGTTCTTCAGATTTTACTGGGCTACAAGTTTGGGCTTTCTAGATTCCATGTTGACATAATCAAAGGTAAAATTGACAGGTCTTGCTTGTAGGGGCTGTCAACTTGAAATCTGGAGACCCCAAGTTTGCCCCTGTCCCAAGATAATTTGCCCAAAGGGAGGTCTTGGACTCACCTTCTTAGAAGTTTCCCTCATGGTATCAGAGATCTATTTCGAAGATCAACACCTGTGCAGGGACCATCCTCTTAGCATATATTGTAAGTAGAACTACTCCCTGATACCCCAGCCTCAAGGGCTATGGTTTCTTTCCCAAGCCTGTTTACATCCTGTTAGTATAGGCTGGACTTCTCAATGGAAACATTGTAACCATGGCGATATCATTAATCATACTTCCCTGTCCCTTAGTTTCCCAAATGGTATATACATTCCCCAAATTCTATTGTTCTTTGGAGAAATCATCAGTGTAGACCCTGTGAAGCTTTTTGTGCTGGGTTCTGTGTAGTGGCCAATTATGGGACCTATCCCTTTCCCGATTAAAGACATGTTTTTTTTTTTTCTGACGACTTTAGTAGTTCTCTGTTTCCCAAGTTAACAGGACTTAGATATGGGAAACGAGAAATAGGAATCCAAGATGACTCCTTGTTTGTGAGCCTAAGGGAGTTGGAAGATGATGCTGCCTTTATAGTAACAAGGAGGTGAAGGGTGGGGTGGGAATGAGTAAGGGGAAAAGATGAGTTTAATTTTGAACATGTTAAGTTTAAGACGTCTACTACTAAACATCCAGTACCACAAAAGTTTGGAGAAGTAAGATTGGAGATCAGCAGAGATTGAGGCAGAAAATAAAATGGTAATTAAATCCTTGGTTAAGTTCTCTGCTGACAGAAGAGAGACATATGTGGGACTGTTAAGCTGGAAAAATACAGAGCTACAAAAGTAATTATAAGAGGATCCTTAATGGGGGTAGCCAGATTAATCTGGGAAGACAGAAGAGCCACAGTCCTTGGAAACTAAAGAAAAGGGGGAGCTTAAATCGATTTTAGAAAAGGGGATGGGGCTGTTACATTGAGTTTTCTGAAGTTTAAGAAAGATGTAATAGCCCTTGTCGTTGGTAAAGTTAGGGTGACTGAAAGGTACTTAAGGTTTTGATAGCCATTAACTAAATCTTGGCTAGATTGGAAAGGTACTTCGGATTGGCTTTTTTTTTTTAATACTTAGTTCGAGGGAAAAAGCAAACCCAATTCTTAGTTCAATCTTTGTCTTTGGGGTTCTTTCGTTTTCACAAACTGGGAAAGAGTCAATCTAGTGATTCCTTAAAGACGATGTTGTCAGGACATTTAAGAAGAGAAAAATTTAGAACACCGGTGTGAGGAATGTGACGGCGAATCAAATGAGGAGTACATGCAGGTTTGGGGGGTGGGGGCTCCAGTTGAGATTAGCTAACAGATTTGCAATGGACCAGTCAGTTTACATGACACAGTAGGGTTATAAGACCATAGGTTTAGAAAAAGGAGGATCCTTAGAGGCCATGGAGGGCTAGGCAACAGGACTGAGTGACTTGTCCAGGGTCACACAGCTAGAAGTTATCTTGAGGCCATATTTGAACCCAGGTTCTCCTGGGAAGAAGCTGTAACAAGCAAGATAAGGGGGAAAAGAGATTCAAAAGAAGACTGAATGAAGCCAGGGTCAGGGTGATGGCCTAGGGGTGGAGGTCAGAGGGACTGGGATAGATGAGGCTGCGAGACACTTCTCCGGCTGGCCGACTATCGCGGATCGTTCTGAAGGCCAACATTTGTGAGTTTACCCGTGAGACAGATTATAGAAGCGGCAGGCAATGCTCTTTTGGTTCCTTCTCGCATTCTTTGTCTCCGAGAGTCCAACCCGCAGGCGCGACCCAGCCCACTCCTCCCGCCCCTTTCTAATCCCACTCTATTCCCAGAGAGGAATCGGTACCTAAAGCACACAGAGAAAGGGTGGGAACGGATAACCGAGACGAGAATGGCAAGCCCGGCCACCAACGAGAAACAAGGCAGGGTCCGAAGACGCAGAAAGAAAACTACACCAATATGAGAGCTCTCTTCCAAGACAGACCAATCAGTGGGGCGGGCGCACAGGCTGTAAAAAATGACGAGCAGGAATAAGGACCAATAGCTATGAAGGACTTGATGAGAGGCGGGGACCTAAGCCAATGGAAATAGGCTAGTTAGACCAGGGAAGAAAAGGAGAGACCAATCATCAAGGCCAGATCCGTGGTGGGGGAGGGGCCTGGCCTAGCGGGCGCTTGTTGTTCTCGGGTTGAGGGAGGCGGAGGCGGCTTCCTGTGTTTGTCTGTCTCTAGCTGTGTTGCTATAGTCGGGCGCTGAAGGCAGCCAGAGCCGGATCGGTGGTAGGGCCATGTCGCGGAGGTCGCCCGCAGAGGCGGGCGGGACCCAGAGGAGAGGGCTGTCGCTGCGAAGTTTTCCTCGGTTACAGCGCGGCCCGAGCGAAGGCCGCAGCGTCGTAGCCCCTAGGGACTGAAGAGCCTCTCGGACCTCGGGATTTCCTGGTACCGTGCAGCTGGACGCCCCAGTCAGGTTGGTGTAGCTGACGCCTCAGTGGCTGTCTCTGGACTACAGCTCCCAGCAGCCCTCACACCCAGCCTTCTCCCTTTCTAGCGCCGCACTGCCTCCTGGGAGTTGTAGTTCCAGGGAGGCGGGGCTTGACCTGGGGGTGTGCCCGGCCTAGGCTGAGGGAGGGGTGAGCTGGGAGCGGGCTCCTGGGAGGCTCCGGTTCCTTTCCCGTGCTCGCGTATGGCGCCTCCTCCTTGCTCTGGGGAGTGGAAGCCGGTACTGTGGAGATCTCCCAGTACTTTAAGCAACCTGGCGTACCAATCCAGGTAAAGGAGACTCGGCCCTGCTCATTGTGGGGTGGGATGGAGGCATCTTGGGTTGGTTGGTGACCGACTTCTTAGGGTGTGGCCTTCGATTTCCCTTCCCCTCCCCTGGCCCCTAGTGTGGGGACAGCAGGTGTCCAGATCCTCAGACCCTGCCCTCACCCCCACCCCCTTTTGCTGAACCTCTAGACATTTATGGACAACTTCCTACACTGCACTCTCCCAACCAGCCCCGCCCCCCTTCCCTCCCCCCAGCAGCACCCTGGGGTGATAGAGGGATAAGATAGGTAGACTTCTATACACACACATATATATCTTTTTACACTTATACACATCTAAACACTAAGAAAAGGAGGGAGGAGTGGCTGTCAGAGAGGTTTTGTAAGTGCTTGGAAACCTTGGTGAAGGCTCTGGTCATTGATTGGGAGAGAAAGAGACACTATAAAAGGGACCACACCTCCCCTTTTCTCTTCGGTAAGAGGATCTGCCCTCAGAGATACCAGAGCCCTCCAGTAGGGGAGGGACTAGGGTTCTGGCCTCTTAGGGTGTAGGGACAAGAAGGGAAGTTGGCACTTGGCCCCCTTGCCTGCTGTTCACTCCACAAGGTCTGGGCCAGGGCCAGGTCTCTGCTTGTTTACAATTTCTCTACTTACAAAGCAGGCAGCTTGTGTGTTTGGGGCAGGGGAAGCAATAGGCTAGAGAGGGACCCAAACCTGGCTGGGATGGGTGATGAGAGATATAAGATTCCTTTTCTTTGGGACTAGAGGCACAGGGTTTCCCTGCCATGGTTGGGGTAGGTGGTTGTGGAATTTTAACAGTGATTTTCCCTACCCCTCTCTCAAACAAAACACCTCTGAGCCATAGTGACGGGCCCCATGTACCCAACAGGCACACTTTCTTTGCTGCCCTAACCCAAGGCCCTTGACTTCCTTGGCCCTGGCCCCTGCAGAAGATGAAGCTCTTAGAAAACTCCAGTTTTGAGGCGATCAACTCCCAGCTAACGGTGGAGACAGGTGATGCCCACATCATTGGCAGGTGAGGCCTTCAGCCCCTCAGGGTCTCTCTGCTTTAAGGGGAGGCACTTAATGAGACAGGCTCTGGGGTTCCTTTCCCTATGAAGGCAAAGGAAAGGCAGTGTGGTTAGTGCCTCCACCCTCCCATTTCCTTCCTCTTACTTTTACCTTCCCTTCCTCCCATTTCACTCACTGCAGCTTTTATGTCTTGTTTCTAAGGCTAGGTGCTTTTGAATTCCTAAATCTAAGGATTGGAGGTTCCACAGGAATTGCCCCCTAGAATCCAATTAGGCTAGATATATGATGAAGTAGAGTGGTGTTAAAGCAAATAGAAACAAGAGCCATTAATCTGTATATAAGGCTCTCTGGTGGCCACATTTTAATTTAGTTTTACACGTAATATTGTTTTTGGCTTGTTATATTTTTATTTATTTTATTAAGTATTTCCCAGTATATTTTAATCTGGTTTGGACTATACTTCAGAGTATTGAGGGCTGCTGTCATATGTTTGGAATCTCTGGGGGAGTAGAATACCTATCTTGGAATCAGGAAGAATTAGCTTCAAATCTAACTTTTGACAATTGGTCAGACTTCTCTAGGTCTCAGATCCTCATTCATAAAATGAAGGCATTGGACTAAATGGCCTCTTAACACCTCTTCCAACTTGATCTATGATCCTACAATCCCATACAACCCTAATCCTTGTCCCTTTTTCTCCTCTTTGTTCCAGGTACTGCCTCCCAACAATATATCTGCCATCTATTCCCTCTGTATGTGTCTATCCAGTTTTCCATCTTCTTGTGTAGCTAACATGTTGGTTTCAGGTTTATAACCTTTTCTTCATTCCTGTTTGTACCCATTTACTATCTCTTTGAGGATGTCCAGTCCCATTTCAGATTCATCTCCTATATCAACTCACAGACTGTTAGAATTAAAAAGGTACCTTGAGTTTAACTTCTCATCCTTCCTTTCCCTCATTTTATAGCTTGAGCAGCTGAGATCCAGAAAGGAGAAATGCAATTTATCAAAGATTTATTAAGCCCTTGCTTTTTTGCAGATTTCTATGCTAGGTGTGGAAAAGACATAAAGTTGATAATTTAATTAACCAACATCTGTCAAGTACTTACTGTGTGTTATACCAGCAGCTAGAAATTCAAAGACAGAAAACAAAAGTCTTTTCAATCAGAGTGTCTGTATTCTATGGGGTGAATACAGCATGTAACTAAATTAGTAAATATTAGGTAACCTGAATAGGACTAGGGCATGAAGAACTTGAGAAATCAAAGAAGATTTCAAAGAGGAAGTGACACTTGAGTTTAAAGGAATGTGAGAGCTGGAGGTGAGGTGAAAAGTACATTTTAATGATGTTGTGGCTTCTGCAAGTAGTAAGAGTCCTGCAGATAGAATGCCAACTTTGTGTTTTGTAATCTATTTTGCCTGGATTATGAAGGAGAATAATGAGATAGGAAGCTGGCAAGATTGTGAAGGACCTCAAACACCAAGCTTAGCTTTGGAACACAGGAGTAACATGATCAGGAAGTAACAGGTAACAGGTCCTAGGAAAATAATTTTGCTGTTTCTTGGAGGGTTAAATAGGGGAAATACTACAAAATTTCTAACTGTAGGAACATAAATAAGGGAAACTAAATCTCCAAGCCAAAAAGAAATAGGTTTATTGAGAGAGGGACAGTCTCACAATAAAGTCAGGCCTCTCTGTTCAAGACCAAAAGACCCCAAGCACTGTGAGAGGCCTTTCTTTATACCCCAAGAATATCACAATTTACATACCAGCACAGAAATAATCCAAGATAGTGATAAAAATAGAGAGATGTGGATTGGTTGAAGTAATCAGGAAATACTTGTCATTGGAAGAAAAAGTCACTTGATGACTTGAAAGTCACTTGATAGACAAAGGAGGAGTGGGGGAGCCCAAACCCTACTTTCTAAGCCTGATGATGTCACTGATATTGTTTACTAAAGTGACCGAGGAGGAGGAGCCAGGCCCCCAAACAGGGCAAAAGCCTGGTGATATATATTAGGGTGTATACAGAGGTGAAGGGGTATCACCAGGCTTCTAACTGAAGCAAAAGCCTCTATGCTAAAGAAGACCAAGTCACAAGTTCAAGACCATGAGTGCTGAGGGTGCATGATATAGCAAGTTAAAGGCTAAGGTTAAAACTGAGGCCTATGCTAACAATGATTAGCTATGTTAAAGCAGTTATCTTAATTTTAAAACCGTAGAAATTACACTAAAATAATCACAAAAGGTCTACTGAAGTCATCACTTATGCTAATATTATTTAACTGTCCTAGAATTACAATTATGATTAACTTAATACTACTGCTAACATTTAAAATCTAACCATCATAAAAGAGGGGGTAGGGGATTTTTCACTCACAGAATGATCAGAAATAGATCATTTAGAAGGTTATTATAACAGTTCAAGTGAAAGGTGACAGATGAAGACCTGAGCTATGGTAATAGCCATGTAAGTGAAAAGAAGACAGATTAGATATGATGGAGGTAGACTTGGCAACTGTTTGGATATAGGAGAGTAGTAAGAGATAGGAAAGGATTAAGGAATATTCTGAGATTGCAAACTTAGTTGATTATAGTATTCTTCACAGAGATAAGGAAGTTAGAAGGATGATGAGCTCAATTTTGGACATCCAGAGTTTTAGCTGTTGATGCGACATCAAGGAAGGGATGTCCAGCATATAATTAGCATTGCATTTAGTGAGGCAGGAGACAAATTCAGCTGGGGTGTATAGATTTTGGAGTTATCTGTCTAGCAATGATAATTGAACCCATGGAAACTGATGAGTTCACTAAGAAAAAGAGTACAAAAAGAGAAGACTGTCTTGAAAGACATTCATGGTTATAGGATGGGAAATAGATGGTGAATTAGCAAAGGAGTGGTCAGATAGGAAGAAAACTGAGAGAGTACTAAGGCTAAGGGATGAAAGAAGAGATGGGCAACCATGTTGAAAGTTGCAGAGGTCAAACAGGATGACTGAGAAAAGACAGATTTGAAATAGATTGCATAGCAATGGAAGAAAGGCAAAAGAGATAATAGGACAATAGTTTGAGGAGATAGAAGGTTCAAGGTTAAGTTTTTAAGGACTGGAGATACTCGAGCCTAATTTTAGGCAGCCAAGAAGAAAATTGCACAAAATAAGAAGACCGAAGATGAGAGGGAAGTAAGGATTGGAGATTGGATGAAATTCCTAGAGGGCTGTTCCTTGACAAACAGAGTCCCTTCTTCCTTAAGAGTCTACATCAAAGGAGGAATAGACAGATGAAGGAAGATATATAGAGTGGTTTTGAGATATGGAGGTGGGATGTTGATGAGGGAGCTCACAAAATGGACAGGTTCAACACTCAGTAAAGTAGTGGGGTGATTTGATAGGAAGAGATCAAAATAGAGTAAGAAGCTGGAGATTTTGAACAGCTGATTTAAAGAATGTGGTACTTAGTCCTATAAGAGCAAAAGAATTATTGGTCAGTAGTGAAGTCCTAGTACAGGTCCTTATTACTTGTACTATTACATAGTGTCCTAATGAGTTTTTCTGCTTCTAATCTCTCTCTCTCTCTCTCCAAATATGTCCTTAGTATCCAGAGTAATTTTCTTTATTTATTGATATGTTCTTGTTACTTCTATGTTAAAAAATGTTGATTGGTACTTTCTTGCTTACTAAGTCAAAGTCACACTCCCCTTTCTGATTATTTTAGGCCTTCTATAACCTGGTTTCACTTTGCCTTTCCAGTCTTATTTCATGTTATTTCTATCCATGTAGTCTGTACTCCAGCAGATCCGAACAACTCTCTTCTAAATACATCTTGCACCAGACCACTTTTATATCCTACCTTTGCTCAGATAGTTCCCTATGCTTTGACTGTCCTCCTCATTCTTTGTCAGTGGAATTCCTGCCCATGTTTTCCAGCTCAATTCAAATACATCTTGGACTTCATGTGGCACTTTAAAGGATCATCGATTTAGGACTAGAAAAAAAATTAAGGTCTATTTGATAGTTCTTTGTTTTATAACTCCTGAAGGCACTTTAAAAAATTGAATAGTAGGATTAGGGAGCTGGATAATACTGTGGATAGAGTCCTGGGTCTGGAGTCAGAAGACTTTATCCTCCTGAGTTTAAATCTGGCCTCAGACACTTACTACTTGTATGACCCTAGGGATTTCATTTAGCCCTGTTTGCCTCAGTTTCTTCATCTGTAAAATGAGCTGGAAAAGGAAATGGCGAGTGGGTATATCTGCCCAAAAAACTCCAAATGGGATCACAAAGAAGAGTGAGATAAAATTGATATACATATCTGCATTTGTATCATTATCTCCCTACTAGTAGAGCCAAGATCTTGGAGAGTAGAAACCAGTTATCTCTTTTTCACTGCCCATTTGTTTGTTGAATAAATGAATGAAGGACTGGAGAATGAACTAAGGGGAATTGGGGAATACTTCCTGGGGATTGGAGACCATTTGAGTTGGGCTTTAAAAAGAGATCTTTACGGATTGTCTCAAGGGAAAATATGAATAAAAGGCAGGAAAGCAAGATGGGTGTAGATGTCAAGTTGTTTCATGACTTCTGGGGTCACACAGTTCATTAGTAACAAAGACTAGCAGCCACATTTGTTGGAAAGAGCACTGGACCAGAGATCAGGAGGGATCTGAATTCAAATTCTAACTCTGATAGTTACTAGCAGTGTTTCCGGTACCTCAGCTTCCTTATTTTTCTTACATGATCTACTTCTTAAGGCTATTGAGAGAAAACTCTTTAAAAGCTTCAAAGCTCTAGAAATAGGAGTTGTTGTGGTTGTTTCCTGATTTCTAGTCCTGTGCTCTTTACATTCTCCACCCTCATCTGTGGATCCCTCCCCCTCCCCCCCCAGGATCGAGAGTTACTCCTGTAAGATGGCAGGTGACGACAAGCACATGTTCAAGCAGTTCTGCCAGGAGGGCCGGCCCCATGTGTTAGAGGCTCTGTCACCCCCCCAGACCTCTGGTCTCAGCCCCAGCAGGTATGGTCCGTCTTATAAGAAAGCTGGTTCTCCAAGCCCTAGGGGAAGGGCACCCAGGGATTCTGAATCTGGGGGTGGCAGGTGGGAACTGCCAGAAAGGAGGTGGAGAAGGATGACCCAACCATGTCCCCGACAGGCTGAGCAAGAGCCAGGGAGGGGAAGATGAAGGGCCACTGAGTGATAAGTGCAGCCGAAAGACCCTCTTCTACCTGATTGCTACTCTCAATGAGTCCTTCCGGCCTGATTATGACTTCAGCACCGCCAAGAGCCACGAGTTCAGCCGGGAACCTAGCCTCAACTGGGTGAGGGGGAGTAGGGGGGAACTTGAGGGGAGGGGACTGGGCATTAGCTGGGGCAGAGTGTGTGTAAGGAGTATGGCTTTAGTGGTGGATGGCTTTTTAGACCTGGACCCTACTCCCACATTTTTGTCCTGGCCAGAAGTTGTTTTGTTTTGGAAATGAACAAAACATTCTTGTCATGTTCCCCTCTCTCTGTCTCCCCTGTGCCCCCCCAGGTGGTGAATTCAGTAAATTGCAGCCTGTTCTCTGCAGTTCGTGAAGATTTTACTGCTCTGAAGCCTCAGCTCTGGAATGCAGTAGATGAAGAGATTTGCCTGTCTGAGTGTGATATCTACAGGTGGGAATCCATTAGGGATTTTGGAAGTCAGTCAGAGCATGTACAGGGAGCTGTCAGGACAGTTTATGCTCCTGGCCACACCTCAGCCTGCTGGTTCATCGTTCAGGTCTTACTGTGCATGGATACACTCATTTCATCTTTTTATACCTGGGGTTTATACCTTTCTGGTGTCCTGGACTCCTTTGGTAATCTGGTGAAGCCCATGGTCCCCTTTTAAGAATAATGTTTTTGAGTGCACAAAATAAAATACATGAGATTACAAAAGAAACCAATTATATTGAAGTACAATTAAAAAATATTAAAAACAACAAAAACAAATGCACAAGTCCAAGATAAGATCCCACTCTATACACCTAATACTCATCACCTTCCAAGGATTCAGATATACAGACATACAGACGTATCTCGCCCATAGGCATTTCAAATTCACTGCCTCCAAAATGGAATTCATAATCTTTCTCCAAGCCTACCCCTCCTCTGTATAACTTCTTATATCTGCCAAGGGCACTATTAACCTAGTCACCCAGATTCCAGACCTCATAGTCATCCTCAACTTGTCCTCCCTCATTTCTTATGTACAGTCATTTACAACTCTTATCAAATGTTCTTCCTCTTATAACATTATCTCTTATTTCCATTTACATAGTCCCCACCTCTTTGATGATGACTAGACCTTTATTACCTGGACTATTACAATAACTTCCTAAATGGTCTCCATGTATCCAATTTCTCTCCTCTCCATAGCCACAGAATTGATGTTTTTAAAGCACAAATCAAGAAGGTCCAGTGCTTTCCTGTTACCTCTAGGATAAAATAGAAAGTACTTGTTTGACATTTTAAATTCCTTCCCAATATGATTCCAGTCCCATCTTTCCAGACTGGCTTCACATTGTTCCTACAATGGGCCTTTGAACTTCCTGAACTCAGTATTGCCTCATCAGTTTTGGTGCCTTCCTACAAATATAGACTGAACCCCTGGAGCAGTCTCCTTCTTCCCCTCAGCCTCTTCTAGTCTCCAGGGTTCTGAAAGACTCACACTTCAGGGAGCACCTTCTATATGAGAGAAGCCTTTCATTGTCCTATACTTTGATGGTATTTTCATCATCTGGAAATTACTTTTGTATATATTGAGTGTTTACTTAATGTTGTCCATATTTTCCTCAGCAGACTATAAGCTTTCTGAGGACAGGAACTTTTAGCTTTACCTTTGTGTGCTCACTACCCTGTACAGTGCCTGGCTCTAATAGATATTTAATGAAGTAAAGTCATGCAGTCTTCATTTTTCCCTTAAAGATAGAACTCTTTCTGGGGCTCCCCTACCCCAAATAAGAGGCCTGGGGTGGGGGTGGGGTGTTCTGGTACCCGTGGGGATCTCTAACCTTGTGCCACCCCACCTAGCTACAATCCTGACCTGGACTCTGACCCCTTTGGTGAAGATGGCAGCCTCTGGTCCTTCAACTACTTTTTCTACAACAAGCGGCTCAAGCGCATAGTGTTCTTCAGCTGCCGATCAATCAGGTCTGCTCTGTCCCCCATCCATTGAGCCAGTGCCTTAGTCCTTAGCTCTCCTCTTGGGGCCAGTTGGGCTGTGTACGTATGGGAGAAGGGGTGTGAGAGGTAGAAGGGGGTTCTAAGGTCCCATCTCCCCTGCTCCTCCTACAGCGGCTCTACCTACACTCGATTAGAAGCTGGCCATGAATTGGACATGGACTTGGGAGAAGAGGAAGAGGAGGAGGAAGAAGAAAGAGGGGGGAGCAGCAGTGAGGGGGCAGCTGAGGAGACCAGCACCATGGAGGACAGGTTTGCCTTCAGGATTGGGGCCACTTTGCAGTATGTTCTCTCTCACCCTGGCCCATCCACAAGAGGGGGAAGTTTTCAGTAATCATGTTTTTCTCTATTTACCTCCCACTCCTTAATACTGCTCCTTCTTGACCCTGACCCTTCAAACCCCTATCTTTGGCTTTTTTATCCCCCTTCTACCTCAGCTTTTAGAGTTGACCATCTCAACTCCTTTTTCCCCACTTTTCGGCTCCTGACTATAATATCCTTCTGTCCTTTGTTCTTAGGCTCCAGGTGATCTGCATGTGAGAGGTGCCAGAACCACTCATCTTCACTGCTCTTGGGCGGGGACTTTTCCTGTCTGCTCGACCCCCACGGGCCTCCCAGTTGGCCATCCCTCTGCAACCAGCTGGGCTTAGCCCTCCTAGCACTTTGGCTCCAGACTGTGAGCAACTGACTCTTCCTCCAAACCTTTCCCATTCCTAAGGAACCAGCACCAGAGCCCCTGCCTTCTCCCTCATGCTGCCTAGCCCTGGACTCTTGGGGTAGGATTGAGTCCCACTGACTGTGTCCTTGGGGGCGGCAGGGCTAGCTTTGACCTACTCCCTTGGGCTCCCAGATTGTATTTTTATATTTTGTACAGGGGCACTAGCTCCTCTTTCCCCCACCATACTCCACCCCAAGTCCCTGGGGGCTGGTGGGGGAGGATGCTGTACTCTGGGCCTGCTGGTAGTAGTCTGGACTCTGGGCACAGCCTTCACCTAGTGGTGCTGGGGCAGGGCAGGATGGGACCCAGGCCCCAGGCCCCTCCTACCTCGGCCCAGCCCTGAAGGGCAGCCAGTGTGCACTGAGGGGTCACTTTGCTGCAGCTCTGTGTTTGTCTCCAATAAAGTTTCTGTGACTTAGCTTCGAGTGCCTGGGCTGGGTGGGGGAAGAGTGGAGTGGGGACATCTCTGAAGACGATCGCGGATCTAGATCCACTGGAACGGGTGGGGAAGAGGGATGAAGGTGCTGCAGCGGCAGGGGCATGGTCAGATTGGATGGATAGTGTCCTCGAGCCTCATTGGAGATGTCCTCCCATACGATTCTTTCCGTGGGGGGGAGGGGTCTGGTTCAGCGTCCTTGGGTCTCCTAGCAGCCAAGGGTGGAGCGCTTGGAGTGACCGGTACTGGCCTCTAGCTGTAGGTGAGTTACAACGGGAGCTGCTCCATCAATTGATCTAAAAGCTTGGAGGGGTGCCCTACTGCCCTTTCCCAAAGCAAGACTATTGGAAGAGTAAGTTAGGCAAGTGGTTGGTCCACCTCAACCCGGGAAAGCTGTGCCCGCGAGTCACAGTCACACGTGATTGAGTTCTGTCCCCGGATTGGACGCTGCTGAGGGAGGAGTTACAGAGCAGTTCACAGCGATACAGGCTAAGGACTGTGGCGCTGTGAACAGGGTGGTGGGGTTCACGGGTGCACTTGTGAGAGAGAGCCTGTGAGGGTATGGTATTTCCATCCCAGGGGGTGCAGTGTGGGACAGGGTCCTAGGACTCGGCGCTGCTTATGGGAGTTGTTGGGGGGCGGGGCCCGCTGTTGCTGCAAGAGAGATCTGTGAGGTGAGAGATGTGGTGGTCCAGACCGGAATAGGGTGCTGATGTGGGAGCATTTCTGGATGCAATGAAGAGGACGAGTCCTGGGAGATGTGGTTTTGGGGGGGTATTTCAGGATGGGGAACTATGGGAGGAGATACGCCACCCTGATGAGTGGTTAAGCCAGGTACTGAACTGTGGTGCTATCCCTGAGAGAAGTAAGGAGACGTGGTTATGGGGAAGGATCTGACCTCACTGGAGAACTACTACTGGAGGAATTCAGGAGTGGAGTGCACTACTCTGAGGAGGGATGATATTAAAGAGTCCTTGTCAGGGAGGAATTCTAGGGGTGGTACTGATGTGGAGACAGAAGTACTGAAGGATGTGTCTACAGGACTCAGTGTGGGGAGCACTACTTTGGGAGTGACTGTCCTAAGAGGTAGTTATGCTGGAGGGTGGGATTGGCGCTGTTACGCAGAGGTGCTTCAACAGTGGGGCACTGTGCCCTTTAGGAGTACAGAGGAGGAGCCCTGTCCCTCTAAGCATTGTTATTTCGAGAGGGAGCTATATTTGGGGTGACGAGCCCCCAACCTCAGGTCCCAGAGCCGCAATGGATCGGACAAAGTCGAAAGCTCAGAAAAACTCCCCATCGGGAAATGCCAAGAAGAAACATGAGCAACTAAAACGTATGGAAGCCAAAAGCCAGGGCGCTACCTCAGGTCAGTCACGTTTCATAGTATCCGTGTCTGAATTGATTTCGAGTTATCAGGAGAGAGATCCTGTCCTCTTGTCGTGCCTTGGTGTACTTGGGGACTCCTCTTACCGCCATTACTTCCCTTTCCCCACTTCCCATACTTGAGAACCCCGCCCCACTCACCTTTCCAAACTTCTCTGATAAGAGCGGGCAGAGGAAACAGGCTCTTCCGAAGCCCCACATTTTCCTCTTTTCTGGGCCCGGTGTGTGTGAGGGAGAGGAGAGGCAGGAGAAAGGGAATAGGGGAAATCCTAGATTATTCCTCATCTGGACTTCGGTTTTCTTGTCCAAAAGTTGAAAACACTACCTCGACTGCAACATCAACGACATCGGGCTCCTTCTCCTCTAACGAGCTGTGGTGGAGCATTATGCCTTTAACCCGGGCCCGCCGCCTGTGGAGTATTTTGCGGGATAGCTTGGAGTATTTGGTGGAAAGGGTAGGGATCCAGCTCCTATACTGTCTTGGCCACCTGACAGCTGCTTCTGCGTTGCCAGGTGGTTGTCTCTTGCTCTGAGCCCCCTACAGGTCCCCTTTCATTCCCTTGTCAAGTGCCCACCCCTGATACGTACACCCTTGGGCAATCTTTGCACAACCTGGTCCCTTTTCCCGATTTGAAGTTCCCTTCTTATTCACCCCAACTCCGTGCCCTTGGAGCCTATGATGCTCCTGCTCACCAGAAGTCTGGTTCTCTCTTCAGATGAAGCGCGATGAGCTGCAGGTGTCACACTTGAGGCACGGGCTGGAGCCCCTTCGACGCTTAGAGGTACCACAAGGGCTGGTGGCAGCTACACAGGATGCAGAAAGGTCACTCTTGGTGCTTTTGGATAGTCAAAGCCAAGTGCATCTGCACGCTGAAGATGGTTGGACCCGTGGCCACATCCAACTGCCAATAAAACTCACAGGGCTTGTGGCCCTTGTGGGTTTTCAACACATGGGCCAGAACTCAGGTCACTTTTTTGGTTGGGGACCCAAAGGAGTAGTAGTAATGGATAAGGACCTGCAACTGCTGTCCTTCAACTCCTTGGACCCCTCTCGAATTCCTGTGTGCTGTGCTTTGTTGCCTGGAATGGGGATGGTGGCCACTGGTGAGGTGGGTGGTGGACTGTCAATCTGGGAGTTCCGAGGTGGTGGCCATCGTCTAGTACTGAAAAATTCTGTACCACCTCTCCCACACCCGCCACAATCTGGCCCCCATGCTCTCAGCCGCATAGCTCTAGACACGGCCCCCCATGGGATCTTTCCCCACTGCTTCGCCATCAGTGGCACAGACCTGATCGTTTTCGACCTGGGTACCTGCTCAGTTGTGGAGGTGCGCCGGAAGCTGCACAAAACGTGAGATGTGGAAGTGGCCTCAACTGGAAAGGCACAGGGAAGGAAGGGGGCTCAGATTCATTGAGAAGGGAGCAAGGGAAAAGAGTAGGGGGTGGGGCAGCCTAGGGCTTCTAGGGCTAGCAGGATCTGGCACAGAGACCATTAGAGCACCTTTCTGGCATAGAGGGGCCGCCTTGCAGAGAGAGCTTAGCCTCACCCTCTGCTCCTTCCCCAGGGTAATGTCGGATGTGGTGTACTGTGAAGCTGCAGAGGCTGTGGTGACAGGCTCCCGGGACAGCACTGTGAAGGTGTGGGAGGCTGACTGGCAAATCCGTAGCGTTTTTGTGGGGCACAGAGGTAATGAGGGGACAGCCTCCAGACTTCACCTCCAGTTCTTCATATTCCACAGCTCTCCACTAAATTCTCCTCTAGTTGGTTAATCCGGGATCCCTGGGGCCTCCTGATATCTTCATCCCCTCCATTCAGCCCATGTGCCATAAAGATGCAGCACTCCTGGATCTCACTTGGGCCCCCCTCTTTATACTTCCATTTACCCCCATGATGTCACCCACTTCCATGGTGTGGGCCCCTCGGCCGCCTTGCCCCACCTTGCTCTGCCTTTCACTTCTCCCCTTATGTAGTTCTCTCCTTCTCACATACAAAACACATGTATGCCATTCCCATGTAGCCCCTGCCTGCAACCTCCTGCTTTAACTCCTGAGTTGGGATCCCTGGTTCTGGTGACGCAGGTCCAGTGACAGCTTTGGCCGTGCTACCCGGCACATCGCTGCTGCTATCAGCCTCCCAGGACCTGACTCTGCGCACTTGGAACCTGGAGGTGGCACAGCAAGTGGGTGAAGTATCTTTTCGGAGTCAGTCGGAGGCCTCGAGGTTGTCCCAAAAGGACCAGAAGGAGATGCCCACCTTCTCTTGCAACAACTCTGAGAATGTATACTACCTGTGGCCCCCTTCCCACCCTGGTGCTCCCCTGCTGGCGCAGGGCTTGGTGTTCGCGGAGCTATGGCTAGTGCGAGAGCTTCACCATATGGTGGCAACCTTTAGCTGCAATGTGAAGGACCTGCAGCTGGTGCCTCTGCCACAGCAGGCTGACCATGATATTCTGCCTCGCCGCTTGGTGGGCACGTGCTCAGATGGGACCGTGAGGATCCTCACTCCCGATGGGCAGGTGATCACCACCATGCTACTGCAGCCCCCAAATGAAGCTATTGCCACAGCCTATTGTATGCCTCGAGAGGTCCTGCTGGTGCTGACCAACAAAGGGGTAGTGCTGCGGGGCAACGCAACCCGCTGCCCCATCTCAGTGGTGCATCGTTTTCAACCACCTGAGCTGCCAAAAGGCCAACCCTGCTGTCTCCATCTAATTAGCCATGTTCCTGACCTAATCCATGCCAACATGACCTGGGAAAAGACTCAGCAATATGGCGGGGAGGTCCAAAGGAATGACTTCTTTGGTACCATTTGGGAAGACAAAAACAGGTCAGCAAGCACACTGACCCTGGGGAGGTGTGGTGGGCTTCTGAAGGTGGGAGAGGGCCTTGAGAACCTGGGGAGTGGAAGAAGTGACATCCTGCTTCTGGGCCATAGGTTCCTACCAGTGTTGGGCTACACAGATGGAATGATAACGGTCTTCGACTGGCATACTTTTCGGAGGCTCTTTCACGCAGAAGCCCACAACCCAGGCTCCGTGACTATCATTGCTTCCAATTTGCAGACTCTGGTGACTGCCGGTCAGCAAGTCCCACCCTCTTCTGTACAGACTTCCCACCCTTTGCTCAGGCAGCCTCTGTCCAGCCTTCCTCTCTCCCCTCTTTTCCAATGGGCCTTTACCCCTTTCCCACCTGTTAACCATCTCATCACCTAACCTGACTCTCATATCCCTCCACCTCAGGATCCCCACATCCCTTCTCCTCCCTGGCCCCTGCTCCTTTCTACCCTCTACACATATAGCTCCCACTTCTTCCTCATCCATGTTCTTTCCCCTTCCCTCCCCTTCTTGGTCCAGCCTCTCATGTCCCTCTGAAGTGGTCATATTTCTTTAAAATTTAAATTGTTATTGATTTTTTTTTTTGGTCACAGCTTCCGTACCTAATGCCCCTCCCCTCTGCAATCCAGAGAGCCATCTCTTAAAGGCCCTCACCTTTGTAGAGAAGGGAGGGAGGTTGATTGTCAAATCTCTCCTTTGGGGCCAAGCTTGGTCAATAATTCATGGAATTCAGTTTCTCTTTTGTTGTTTCCATTTAGGCACTGTGTGTGTTTTCCTGGTTCTGCTTACTTCACTTTGCATCAGATCTTACAAGTCTTCCCATGCTTTGTATTCTTCATCCTTTCTATAATTGCAGCAATGTTCCATTACCTTCGTGTTTCACAGTTTGTTCAGCCATTTCCCAAATGATGAGCATTTACTTTGTGTCCCTGTTTTGGAGGGGAAAGAAAGTGCCATTATGCATATTTTGTTTCCTATATTAGACCTTTCTGTCTTTGATTTCCCTGGGGTATGTGTTTAGCAATGGGGCTTTTGGGTAAGCATCACTTCAGTAGCATAATTCATAGTCAAAACAACCCAAGCCCCAGAAGACTGCTAGATCCTGCCCTGCTGCTCTGAGAGGCTCCTTGGCCTCACCCCTTGGCATGCACCAATATGTACCAGACCCTCCCAGAAGCCTCTGTGCATCCCAGTGATCCTCCCCCAGCCCCAGTTTTCTACCTAGGGACCTACCCCTCAGGCATCTTCATGTCCACAAGCAGGCAGACTCCCTGAGGCTTCCCACTTTTCTTTCTGGGGTGTAGGCACAGACATGACTATAAAGATGTGGCGGATATATCCTTACTCTGAAGAGAGCCTGACCTTGCTCCGGACATTTTTCTGCCACCAGCCAGCTGTGGCACTATGCCCCGTGATTAATCGTCTCACTGTGGCCTTTGAGGACCCCCAGAGGGCCATCTACAGCCTGGTGCAGTATACTTCATCTGACAGCGACCAGTCACGCTATGACCATCACCCCCAGGATGACTCCACAGACCACATCACAGGTCAGCAGCCTCCGCCTGTGACAGTGTGCCCTGAGCACCTGACACGTACCTTCAGGCACCAAAGAGGGCTTCCCCAAGGATGCCCTTTGCTCCCCTGGCCACACCGAGACCGCCATTTTGAGTCCGGCATCTCTTTCTCGGCTTTCCCAACTCCCAGGCTTGTGCTGCTGCTCTTACTTGAAGCTCTACGCCTCCTCCAGCCTGGATTGCACTTTGAGAATCTGGACTGAGGACAATAAATTGCTCAGGTATGTGTATTCAGAACCCAGGCCTGGTTCCTAGTGGACCTCGGGAGATTACTAACTCTCCTGCGGCCTTTCCCTCCCTCCCTGCAGAATGAAGGCTTCAGAGGAGCGAGGTTGGCAGGGACGTGGAAACTCTGTCCTTGACCTCCCCGCTTACTCTCCTCCCCACCCTTCCTCCCCAGGGTGCTACATCTGACCACGCCTCCAGAATCCATAACCTTCTGCAATGACAAGGGGGATCTGATTCTTGCTCTTGGCTCACAGCTTCACCTGCTCTCCCACAGACTCTATCTGCCCACGTCTTATCTAGTCAAGGTACCTGCCCACGCTGGGCTGGGCTTCAAACCTTGGCCCTATTTGTTGTCCCTTGTGTGATTTTTTTTTTAACCTTTTACCTTCCGCCTTAGAATTAATACTGTATATTGGTTCCAAGGCAGAAGAGTGGTAAGGGCTAGGCAATGGGGGTTAAGTGACTTGCCCAGGGTCACACAGTTGGGAAGTGTCTGAGGTCAGATCTGAACCTAGGATCTCCCATCTCCAGGCCTGGCTTTCAGTCCACTGAACGACCCAGTTGTCTCCATCCCTTGTGTGATTTTAAACAAATTCTGAGCTTCAATTTCTCCATCTATCAAGCGAAGGGGCTGGATTACATATAGGGGTGATGGTGGGAAGCACTTAGCTCTGACTCAGACTCCTGGAAACCCAGATATTCTCCTTCCCCAAAAGGGGCCCAATATGTCGGAAGGGGGATGGTTTGGAGGGCATAAGGAGAGTGGGCTCCCAGACCTAGTGCACACATTGCTCTCTCCTCCAAACTCCGCAGGTCCTGTGTCGGAAAGAACCATTCTGTAAGCCAGAAATCATCCTACCACTGACAAATCCTGAACTGCTGACTCCTGAAGACCTGAAAAGACTTGAAGGATTGGCACTCCCTACTATGGGGTCAGATCAATCCCCATCCTCGTCTTCACACACATCGTTCTCCCCCCAATAAACATGCTCTCATACCCCCTACATACTCTCATGTCCTCAGGCCTTTCCAGCTCTCTCAGGCACTTGCCCTTTCTCCCTTGTCATACTCATAGCCTCAGAGCTCATAACTACCAGGGATTTCTAGACGCTTAATACCCCCATACCCAAGTCCTGCAGACCCTCTGACCATCAGCCCTACTAATCCCATCAACTCTCCAAACCCTCCTATTCCCAACTTTCTGCCCCTCTCCCTGCCTCAGCTTAAAAACCGCATTATCTCAGGTCTCAGAGTTTCAGCAAAGCCCCACGAAAGCTCAGGACCCCGCTTCCCCCCCCACCTCCTCCTCACAACACCCCCTCCCACACACACCATCACCATCCATCAGCATGAGAAGATATCTTCTGATGTCTAAGCAGGAATTCTCTCATAATATACCTGACAAGAGGATCAGTTTTAGGGAATCTTTGGGCTCTTGAGGCGCCATTTCTCTTTCTGATAGGCTCTGATTGTTGAGAGGATTTTCCTGGCATAGTCTTAAATCTGCTTCTCTCCACTTTCTAGTTTCACTTTGTTGCCAGGTAGAACAAATCTGGTATCTCTTCAAATGAGATCCTGTATATACAGTGCTTTGTATATTATATAACTCAGCTATTTATTCATTATTTATTGCTTGACTTCCCCTGGTAATCCTTGAGATAACTGAAGAAAGCAGTCCTGTCATCCCTAAGTCTTCTAATAGCATAACACTCCCAGTACCTTCAGTCAGTTCTTATCTGGGCAAGGGGATGGGGTTTGGGGTTCCTTTCCTTCCAAGGCCACTCTGATCCCTCATTCTCTCAAGGTCCCCCTATGGGCCCCAGCTCCATCCCATCATGACTGTGCTTCATGGTCTGGATGGGTCCTATGTGTCCTGTGCAGGATGAAGGCGAGTGTTAAGAAGGAGTATGTGGAAGCAAGGAACAAGCAAAGAGAGATAGATAAGGTCTGTTGGGGAGGTGGATGAAATAAGTGATGGATAGAGGGAGTGGGGTTGACCTCCTTGGGCCCATCTCCTTCCCTAGTTCATGCCCTGAAAGTTTTGTCTGTGTACCTTGGTATCTTTTTGTCTCTATTCTTTCCTTTGATTTTGCGTGTCCCTGTATCTCCCTGTTTTTATCTCTCTGAATGAGTCTCTTTTTCTCCATTTCTAACCCAATGCCTTTTTTTAAAATCTCTGGTTTTGTCTCTTTTTCTGCCTCTGTATGGGTCAATGTCCCTGTACCTTTGCCTTCTGGGAATACCAATGGGCAATTTGGGGTGAGAACTTTCTTGAAATTGCTTCTTGGGAAGAAAATTGGACCGAATTTGAGAGAAACTCTTTGATTCCCTTAGGCCTGTGCCAAGTTGGCTGCCAGGGATGAGGAGTTGCAGACTTTGGCCTTTGGACGAATGGAACCCTTGGCCCATATGTTCGTCACTCCCGAACTGCGTTTAGAGGCCTTCCACAGTTACTTACAGGTCATCTATGGCAACCAATTGGACAGTGTGGTGAGCACCCCTTCCAGTTTGGTAATCCAGTCCTTGTATCTACTGTTCTTACACATGTTCCAGGCTTACATGCAGATGCTCCAAATTCAGACTGAGTAGTCCTCCCAGCTCCCATCTTTCTCCCTAAGAGGCCAAGTTCCCCTGTTATACCCTGGGGATTTTCTGGGCTGAAAGGCAAGAACAGTTGAGCCAAATATATAACTTGGCAATTTTGTGAAAATGGTGCTGGTGAGAATGTAGTGGGATTGGGAATGATTGCAGAGTGAGATGCACAAGGGTGATTTTTTTTTTAAACCCTTACCTTCTGTCTTGGAATCAGTACTGTGTATTGATTCCAAGGCAGAAGAGCAGTGTTAAATTTATTGGTTGAGACTGAATATAATAATTGGTGGTCCCCAGGGATTTAATTTCTAAATCCCCAAATGAATTACTAAAGTAAAATGTAATTTATGTAGAGGGAAGATATTAAGGAAGTGAGAAAAAGGGAAAGAGAGAGAGCTCTGGCTTCCTTAGACCCAGGTAGAAATTCTAAGCCCCAGCCAGGGGAAAGGAGCCTCAAGATGATGGGCCTTTCTCAGAGGTTCACATCTCCAGAAAGGCAAGGAAACTAAGTCAGCCTTTCACTCACCAAGGTGACTGTCTAAAAGGAAAGCAGTCTGAGGTCTCCTGCATGAGCTCTTCCAGGGGTCCAGTTCCACAGCCAAGAGTCTTCACCCTAAGTCTGAGTGTCTGTTTTCCAGTCTCTCCTCAAGTTTCTGTCTTCCAGTCCAGCTTTGAGTGACTGAATTCTGTCTTTTTTGTGTGTGTCCCTGTTTCTTCTATTTAAGGACCTTTTTCTCTTGTGTCACCTCCACTAAATTTTTATGTCTACCAATCACAGCAGACAGCTCCTCTCCAGGACTGCCCACTCAATGTATGAAATGAGTGTTCACAACTTTTGTATTTAGTTATACCTTTTGTGGTTAGTTAGCACCTTTTGTAATTAGTTAACACCTTTTTGTAGTAAAATGGGTAGATCAACTTTAAATACTGACAACACTTTGGGGATTAAAATCTAAAAATAGACCTGGGATTACAATTTAATCTTCCCAATAAAGGAAGAGCTAAGTATCTTCATTGTTACAATTAGGGGAGAGCTAAATCCAATATTCACAATGGTAAGGGCTAGGCAATGGGGGTTAAGTGACTTGCCCAGGGACACACAGTTGGGAAGTGTCTGAGATTTGAACCCAAGACTTCCTATCTCTAGGCCTAGCTCTAAATCCACTGAGTTACTCAGCTTCTCCCCACAAGGGTGATTCTGAGAACATCAAGTTAGGGAAGGGGATTTGCATGGGTAGCCCAAAGATTTGGGCAGGTAGAGGGAGAGTCTGTGCTAGAAGGAATGACAGAGTTGGTATATATACCCCTCCTGAGCATGGAGCCCATCCTCAGTGGGTTGGATGGATTCTGGGGCCTGTTGCACAAAGCAGTCCCAGTCTGGGCAGAAGTAATGACAGACAGCTTATAATTAAATGGCACAATTCTGAGCTTTCTCTGTTCTCCACATGGAAAACAGTATATACATAAGGAGGTTTAAGAGGTGCTAGTAGTGGGACTGACAGGATGTACAAGTGACTCTGTAACACATTCAGGCTCAGGATTTCTCCCTTCTCAAGTTTATTCCACACAAACACCCCCCTCTACTTTTAGGCCCAAATTTCTTCTCTCCTCCTCCCCCCCCTTTAAATTCTTTTTCCACACCCAGAATTCTTCCTTTCAAGTTTAAATGTGTTTCTCTCTAGGCTCGAGTTTTCCTCTAAGTTTTCTTCAAGATTCCTTCCCTTTTCTTGTTTCTCTCCCCACTTCAGTTCTAATTAGGTTAAAATTTCTCTCCATCCCCATCCTGTCCCTCCCTCCACCCCCC